>NW_027507784.1:182374263-182974263 GCF_037356315.1 Lithobates pipiens | reverse complement strand
GGAGGAAGTCAGCACAGCACAGGGATGGTGGGAGCCCCTCATAATAAGCAGCCCCAGTAGAAATATGACACCGCTCAACCTCTTCAAAGAGGAGGGTACGGGCATATAGTACAGTGTGCTTTTTTTGGACAAGGAAGTGAGCCAAATGAAGAAAGAAGGTCTGTGTGCTCCATTAAAAAAAATTGTTTATAGACATATACATGGTCTACTGGTCACATGTGTTGAATTCCTCCGAGATCCATGCCTCAATTTTTAGAAATGTGAGGTAGTTAACACAGTCGTGAGCTAGGCGAGTAAGCTTATCGGTCACGATCCCCCCTGCTGCGCTGAACGTCCTTTCCGACAGGACACTGGACGAGGGGCAAGCCAACAGTTCGATTGCAAATTGGGCAAGCTCTGGCCAAAGGTCAAGCCTGCCCACCCAGTAGTCCAGGGGTTCATCACTCCTCAGAGCGTCCACATCAGCCGTTAACCCGATGTAGTCGGACACCTGACGGTCTAGGCGTTCCCTGATGCTGGATCCGGATGACACCTGTCGATGGGTCGGCTGGAAGAATGACCTCATATCCGAAGTCACCAACACATCTTCAAACCGGCCTCTTCTTGCAGGCGCTGTTGGATTGGTACCCGAAACTCCTTCTCTGGGAGTGGGAATTGCTCCTCTGCCAGCGCACGCAAAAGCAGAATGCAGCATTTCTCGAAGCAAGGCCTGGAAGTGCTCCATTCTGACAGCCCTCTGTGACGGCGGTAACATTTCCGCCATTTTGTGCTTGTACCGGGGGTCTAAGTACGTTGCCACCCAGTACTGGTCCTTGACCCTTATGCTTTTTATACGGGGGTCCCTATTAAAACACTGGAGCATGAAGGCCCCCCATTTGCACTAAACTGGAAGCGGTGTGGTGGCCTGGCTCCTGCTCATCATCCAGGATAATGTCCCAGAAAGGTTTAAAGCATGCTCTTCTTGCTCCTCCTCATCCGCCCCGGCACCATCCTCCTCTGACTCCTCTTCAGACTCCTGTTGTTCACTTGTCTCAGATAGAGTAGCCCCCCCTGGGAATTCATCCAGCATTGCGACTTCCTCATCTTCCCGCTCCTGCTCCTCCACAGCTTGATCAATGACCGGACGCAATGCACGCTCCATAAAGAAGGCATAAGGTACCATGTCACTGATGGCGCCATGGCTGCGACTGACCAGTTTGGTGATCTCCTCAAATGGCCGCAGAAGTCTGCATGCGTCGCGCATGAGCAGCCACTGGCGCAGTGAAAAAAAACCCAGCTCCCCAGAACCTGTTCTGCCGCAGAGTTCATGCAGGTAGACATTAACTGCACGTTTCTGCTGGAGCAGCCTATCAAGCATATAGAAGGTTGAGTTCCATCGCGTCGGGCAATCGCAAATAAGACGTCTGACCGGCAGATTGTGTCGCCGCTGAATGTCAGCAAGGCGAGCCATGGCCGTGTAAGATCTTCTGAAATGGGCCGAGATTTTCCTTGCCTGCTGCAAGATGTCCTGGTCCCCAGGGTATTTGACAACGAATCACTGCACGACCAAGTTTAAGACGTGTGCCATGCATGGCACGTGCGTAATTTTGCCCTGTTTCAATGCGCTAAGCAGATTGGCACCGTTGTCACACACCACTTTACCAACTGTCAAATTGAGCGGTGTTAGCCACTGATCTACCTGTGAACGCAAAGCTGAAAGGAGTGCCGGGCCAGTGTGGCTCTTGGCTTCCAGGCACAACAGACGCAGCACGGCATGGCAACGTTTCACCTGGCATGTCGAATAGGTTCTGGGGAGCTTGGGCGGCGCAGCGGAAGAGACGCTAGCAGCGGAAAAGGAGGAGTCAGCCAAGGAGGAGAGGGAGGAGGATGGAGTAGGAGGAGGAGAAGAAGAGCCAGGCCTGCATGCAATCCGTGGAGGTAAAACCAAATCTACACGGGTGCCACGGGTTACATGCTTGACGGCCGTCAGAAGGTTCACCCAGTGGGCAGTAAAAGTGATATACCTTCCCTGCCCATGTTTGCTAGACCACGTGTCTGTGGTCAGATGTAGCTTGGCACTGACACTGTGTGCCAGAGATCATTCACTTGCCGCTGAGCATGGCCATACAGCTCTGGGATGCCCTTCTCTGAGAAATACTTCCTTCCTGGGACCTTCCATTGTGGTGTTACAATGGCCACAAATTTGCGAAAGGCCTCCGAGTCCACCAGTTTATATGGCAGTAGTTGGTGGGCTATGAGTTCTGATAAGCCAACCGTCAACCGTTGGGCAAGAGGGTTATCCAGCGTCATCATTTTTTTACGCTCGAACATTAGAGCCACGGAAGCCTGCCTTTTTGCAGAAAAACGTGAGCTTGGCGTGATGGAAGGTGGAGTGGAGGACAATTGTGAGGAGAGAGGAGAAGTAGAAGACGAGGCTGGACGGTGAGAGCCTGGAGTGTGGCTTTGTGTGTTCCATTGCTCCCACTGGGCTCGGTGATGGCTGCTCATGTGCCTTCTTAAGGCGGTCGTCCCTAGGTGAGTGTTGGGCTTACCGTGACTAATGCGTTGACTGCAAAGATTGCAGATGGCAACGCTATTGTCAGCAGCGGACATGTTAAAAAAAGCCCACACTGCGGAGCCATGTGCCGGTGTCCTAGGAGCGCCAGATGTGACCGTACATGGTCGATGACTCGCTCCTGATACATTAGCAGTCTGCTTTGTCCCTCCTGTGCAATGTAAGTTATTCCTGCTTCTCCTCCCTATCTGCTGGTCCATATCTCCCTCTGAACTCCCCTCCTCTGTTGTGGGCACCCACGTGACATCACTAGACACGTCATCATCGACGTCACCTTCCCCACCGCTATAGAGATCTCGAAGTAGGCAGCAACACCAGGGACCAACCTCCTCCTTGGGCTGATCTGGGTACTGTCGTCAGACTGCCGAGTAGCGGTTGTTGCTACCTCCTCTTCCTGATCCAATACCAAGATTGGCTGCGCATCAGAAATGTCTTGATATGGATCAGAAAATAATTCCTGTGACTCAAGCGGAAGGTATGTGGTGGTGGTGTTGTTGTTGGTGGTAGTGTCTTTGGGGGTGCACATAGAGTGAAGAAGAGGGTGCAGATCGAGAGGATGAGGAGGGTGCAGAAGAGTAAGGCTGAGTGAGCCACTCAACCAAGTCTGGTGCGTCCTTTAAATGAATTGAACGCACCTTCTGCAACTTCCCACTTTGGCTCAAGCCTGTTGCTCCTGCCCTACCCCTACCACCCCTGCGGAAGGGCCTGCCTCTTCCTCTGCCTGTCATTTTTTAAATGACCCTGTGACAAAACTCTCAGTCCCTATACTGATGAAGGACTGCTGCAGTATAGGGCAGCAGTCAGCAGTAGTGCACCTCAACCCTATGTATTGTGGACCTATACCAGTCCTTATGGAATAGCAGACTGTACCTCACTCAACCCTATGTACTGTAGCACCCTAGACCTTACCAGTCCTTATAAGGACCTTTGTGGAACAAGTAGGTTGTGAATGATTAGCAGACTGCACAGAAGGGCAGCAGTCAAGTATAATATTCCTTTCTATATTTGGAAAAGAAAGAATATTATACGTGTACAAGTCTATTACCATACCAGTCTTGAAAATAACCTTTGTGGACCTAATAGTAACAGCTACTGATTAAACTGACTGTCCCTCACTGCCTCACACACAGCTTCCTGCCTGTCCCTATATAAACTAACAAAACAGAGGCTGCTGGAACAATAACTTGAATTGCACTTTTGTGGACCTAATAGTAACAGCTGATGATTACACTGACTGTCCCTGCAGCACACAGCGTCCTGTCCCTTTCTCTACACTGACAAAAGACACTCAGGCTGCTGCAACAATCACTAGCACATCACTTCCTCAAACCTATATCCTTAACTACACCTAACACCTATACCATGATACCAGTCCTTAAAAGAGCTTTTGTGGAGCCAATAGCGATTTGGGTCACAGAAGTCTCTCCCTGCTCCACACAGCAACCTCTCCCTATGGTGACAGAAGAAAGAATGTAAAATGGCTGCCGGATCGGGTCTATTTATAAGTTAGGGGGAATGTCCAAGTGTCCATGTGCTGTAATGTCTCAATTGGCTGTCCTGTACCCCATGATGGATGTGTCATCATAGGTCAAAGTTCTTTTACACAGTAAACACGGAAGTCCACCGGGCGAACTGCGGCAATAGTCCAACGATTTCGGCCGAAATTCGCTGTGAAACGACCGCAGGGCGAACCGTTCGGCCATCCCTAATCCTGACTGGGCATCATATGATGTCCAGTAGGATAGGCCATGATCGTGCGCCCAGGGGAGGGGCACGCAGCGTGGCGATCGGTGGTGTGGTGTCAGTCTGACACTCCGCAACACCGATATTGGTAAAGAGCCTCTTTACCACGTGATCAGCCGGGTCCAATCACGGCTGATCACAGTTGTAAACAGAGTCATTTATCAGCTTTTCCTCATGCCGCGTACACACGATCGGAATTACGGACAGAAAAAGACCGGCAAGAGCTTTTCATCGGAAAATGCGACCGTTTGTATGCACTATCGGAATTTAGCTGGCCGAATTTCCACCAGCCGAAAATTTATAGCATGTTCTCAATTTTCCCGATGGAAAAACTCAGATCGTGTGTATGCAATTCCAACACGTCAAAAATCGTGCATGCTCAGATTCAACTACGAGACGGAAGCTCTTGGCTATTGGCTATTGAACTTCCTTTTTTTTGTACGTCACCATGTTCTAAACGATCGGAATTTGATGTGAGCAAGACAGCTTGGGCGGAATTCCGTCGAGAAAACCATCAGAGCTTTTTCCGGTGAGAATTCCGATCGTGTGTACGCGGCATTACTTGCATCTGACAGATCTGTGGCTCGCCTGACGGAGGGGGGGGGGGGGTGTCTGTGCTGACTTTTTATCAGTGCAGCCCCCTCGCGGATGCCCGCCCAGGACCACCAGGGATATACCAGTGCCCAGGCATATGCCAATCAGCGCCCATCAACAATGCCTGCCAGTGCCATCAGTGATGCCCATCAGTGCCACCCATAAGTACCTATCAGTGCAGCCTTTCAGTGCCACCCATTGTTAAGGAATCTAATGTACATAATGATAATCAGAAAATGTCTATTTGCTTATGTGTATACATGTTTCTATGCTCCTTACTTATTATGTAGTATACAGATTGTCTCTCTGTTCGGAGTTTAAAATGGCGCCTGTACCCTACATCCCACGCGTTAGAAGAATGCATTTGAGATAACAGAACCAGCTTCAACCAAACTTCAAGCATCAAGTTTCTCCATTTCTCTTGTTATGTTAACCAATAAGATGTACCAATTAGACTGATATAGCAATGACGTATCTTTCTGTATAAAATATTAACACCGCCCACTAATAAATCAGAAATTAGAAGTAGCCGAGCTGAACATGTCTCAGAGAGTGTTTACTTCTAATGTGCATGCACATATATACTTTTTTAATTAGAAATAGCAGCAGATAACCTCAAACTAGTTTGTAGTTCTTATCCATTTCACCATGAGTGCCCTTCAGTGCCGCCTATCAATGCTAACTCATTGGTGCTACCTTACAAGTGCCCGTCAGTGCAGCCTCATCAGCGAAGGAGAAAACATACTTATTTACAAAATTTTATAACAAAAACAAAAAGAAATAAAAATTTATTTTCAAACTTTTTCCGCAGGTGAGATCAAATACCACCAAAAGAAAGCTCTATTTGTGGGAACAAAATGATAAAAATGTTGTTTGGGTATAGTGTAGCATGACCACGCAATTGTCATTTAAAAAGTGACAGTGCTAAAAGCTGAAAATTGGCTTGGGCAGGAGGGGGGGGGGGGGGGGGGGGGAGTACTTGGTATTGAAGTAGTTAAGGTGCCTTTAGTTCTGCTTTATCCACTTGTCGACCACACACTGTAACTTTAGGTTACTTTCACACCGAGTCACTTTACAGGCGCGCTACATAGCTAAACATAGCGCCTGTATAGCACCTCTCCAGTGTTTCCAGTATGAAAGCCCGAGGGCTTTCACACTGGAGCAGTGTGCTTGCAGGACAGTCAAAAAAGTCCTGCAAGCCGCATCTTTGCAGCGCTCCTAAAGCACCCCATCCCATTGAAAACAATGGGGCAGCACCGCAAACCCACCGGCAAAGAGCCGCTTTGTGGGCAGTTTTAACCCTTTTTCAGCTGCTAGCAGAGGTTAAAACCGCCACGCTAGCGGCCAAATAGCACCCCTAAAAAGAGAAGGTGGCTCTAAAAATCCACCCTGCTAGCGGCCAAATAGCGCCGCTTTACCACCAGAACCCATCCCAGTGTGAAAGTAGCCTTACTACTACTACAAAGCAGGCTGGCTGCGCAGAATCAAGCATATTTACGCGATTCTGCTGTTCTGGATAGGGGATGTGCCAGCTGTGCTGTGATTAGTCACAGCACAAGCCGATCAGTGGGTGCCGGATGACTGCGGGCACCCGCTGATCGGTGAGGAGGAAGACAGGACAGAGCTCTATTTATGTAAACAACACAGAGCTCTGTCCTGTCAGCAGGGATGTGCTGGATTTTCCGTCACAGCCCTTAGTGAAAGCACCTCACAGTACACACAAACACTGGTTAGGCACACGTTTAACCCTTTGATCGCCCTAGATGTTTAATCCCTTCCCAGCCAGTGTCATTAGCACAGAGGCAGTGCATAATTTTAGTACTGATCACTGTATAAGCCCCCTTTCACATGGGCCATCCGATTAGGTCCGCCTCTCAGTTTTTCCGGCGGACCTGATTGGGTCCTATTCCCCATCCATGTGGGGATTCAGATGGCATCCGATGGAAACCGACAGGCGGTCCGTTTCCATCTGATTTCCCTATAGGAGGAGAGCGGGGATTGTGTCCGTTCCACATAGGCATAGTGGAACAGACCTGTGATTCCCCTCTGAGCAAGCAGATTCCACTTCATGGGGGCATCCGTATGAAAGTGGCATTAATGTCACTGGTTCCTACAAAGTGTTAGATTGCCCACCATACTATTGTAATCCCGCTACAAGTCGCTAAATGCAAGTACTAGTATAAATAAAAATTTCCAGTACATATACCACAGTTTGGTTTGCGCAAATGTTATATCATCAACAATCAATATATGCCTATTGGGATTTTTTTTTTTTTACCAAAAATATGTACACATTCACCTAAATTTATGAATTAAGATTTTTATTGTTTTTTATTGGATAAGTTTTATAGCAGAAAGTAAAAAATATTCCTTCTTCTAAATTTTCATCTTTTTTCCCCATTTATAAGACAAAAAAATAAAAAACTCATACCAACAAAAGAAAGCTGTATTTGTGTGGGGGAAAAATTATATATAAAATTGTATTTATTTATGTACGGCCTTGCATGACCATGCAAGTGTTAGTTAAAGTAACGCTGTGCCGTATAGCAAAAAATGGCCTGGTCGTGAAGGGAGTAAGGATGAGCTCAGGTGTGTTTGCAAACCGCACGTGAAGAGCCCGCAAGGAAGTCGGCACCGCACAGTGCTAATCACAGGCAGTGAGACATTTCCTGATCTCTGCAGCCGCGGATCGGGAAAATGTCTCACTGCTTGTGATAAGCG
The DNA here is from genome assembly GCF_037356315.1 of Lithobates pipiens. NCBI lineage: Eukaryota > Metazoa > Chordata > Amphibia > Anura > Ranidae > Lithobates > Lithobates pipiens. Next base: position 182,966,651 of record NW_027507784.1, on the reverse strand, counting down.
CTCTGCGTTGCCGACTTCCTGGCCAGGATCTGCACATGCGGTTGGGAACACTCCTCAGCTCAGCCTTAGAAGGGAGTACATTTTTCAGAGGTCAAGTGGTTATCGATGTACAGCACAGTCTGGGTTCAGTCTGTTAGCCTGGCGAAGGGAAGAGTAGGGAAGTGCCTTGCCATTCCAGGCTATAGAGCTGTGTGTTTCTATTGATGCACACAGTGTAGGGCTTAAGGATGAGCTCAGGCGTGTTTGCAAACCGCACGTGCAGACCCCGCCAGGAAGTCAACACTGCACTATTCACAGGCAGTGAGATATTTCCCGAACTCTGCAGCCGCAGATCGGGAAAATGTCTCACTGCCTGTGATTAGCGCAGCGCTGCGCTGACTTCCTGGCGGGCTCTGCACATGCGGTTTGCAAACACGCCTAAGCTCATCCTTAAAAAGGAAGTAAACCCTGATGAGTTTACTTCCTCTTTCATTCCCTGCAAAGGCAAAGCATAATGGACTATTATGCATCGCATAGTAGCCCATTACGTGTCACTTACCTGACACAGGAGCCAGCGAAGTCGCCGCTGTCCCCTGTAGTCCGCCGCATCCATCTTGTTGGTGGGATCTCGCAGCCCCGCCGCTGTCATTCGGCGAAGCCGCGATGACGTCACTCCCGCGCATGCGCACAGGAGCCGACATGCGCGGCAGCTCCATCGCTGAGAATGCCGCACTCACTGCGCCTGCATGCGCTGTAGACAGCGGTGCCTGTTTTTGGGCAAGTATCTCCTAAACCATATAGGTTTAGGAGATATTGCTTGGACCTACAGGCAAGCCTAAATCTAGGCATACCTGTAGGTCAAAGTGGTTTGTAAGGGTTTACAACCACTTTAATAGGGAGACAACTCCAGTCCCTGCATACAAGGGGGGCTCCACAGGAGGCTGCAAGAGAAAGAAGCCCCCGAAAACAGGAAACCTGGGGCAGCATTCATGGCAGCGCCTCAAAAAAAAAAAAGGATTAAAAAAAATAAAGAAGCCACATGTATGTGAGGCTTTCATTTAAGCATTGCTAAAGTGTGTCTGTTACAGCACTCTGTCCCCTATCACTGCTCACCACCATGACAGCACAACGTCCCTGTGGAAATGCCAGTCTCACCAATATGCATTGTTATGGAAGACAGCATGAGACCTGTTCTACCACTTTCCTCCATGATGAAGTGAGAAGACGAGCACCGCTCACCTCTGATGAGCTGTCAGACATGCTGTATGAGGAGTGTCCACGGTCTGTATATACACGGCACGTCTATATCTCTGCCTTCCCCCAACACTGATACATGCCCATAGATGACAAGCTTCACACAGCTAAAGGACCTTTGCCGACGTCACGATCACATGACCGGCATCTAGAGTGGGAGGGACTAAGTGAGCTGGTGCACGAGGGAGAAGGAATGGTAGCTCTGATTTCTCAGAAGATGTCGTCCAAATAAATGATTCCCGCCAGCCTATCAGTGTGATTATTTATCTTCACTCAGTCATTTGAGGGAAAAGAAGATTTTCTTCATAGAAATGCCTTATTGATTGTTTGGGACGCATTCACACTGGTGTAGCAAGCCTGTGGTGGAATTCATTGACATGGCAGCCCAGACGCAGCAAGCAAGGCGCTCATTTTTGTGTGGGGAAAAAAAACATGTAGTAAGCACAGCAAACTGCCATTAACCACTTCAATACAGGACATTTATACACCCTTCCTTCCAAGACCAATTTTTAGCTTTCAGCGCTCTCATACTTTGAATGCCAATTACTCATTACTCAGTCATGCAACACTGTACCCAAACATTTTTTTCATACAAATAGAGCTTTCTTTTGGTGGTATTTAATCACCACTGGGTTTTTTATTTTTTTGCGACATAAGTGAAAAAAAGCGAAATAAGACTTTTTTGTTCATAAATTTGGGCCAAAGTTTATATGGCTACATCTCTTTGGTAAAAATAACCCAAATTAGTGGATATTATTTAGGCTCTGTGAAAGTTAAGAGTCTACAAGCTATGGTGCAAATCATTGAAAATTGATCACATCTGATGCACTGACGGCCTATCTCATTTCTTGAGGCCCTGAAATGTATCGAAAGTACAAATACCCCCCAAATGACCACTTTTTGAAAATTAGACATTCCAAGGTATTTAGCAAGAGGCATGGTGAGTTTTTTGAAGTTGTAATTTTTTCCCATGATTCTTGGGAAAATTAAGAATTTTTATTTTAATTTTTTCAGAAAATTGTCATAATAACAAGTTATTTCTCTCACACAGCATATGCATACTTACAATTACACCCCAAAATACATTCTGCTACTTCTCCCGAGTATGGCGATACCACACGTGTGTGTCACATACAGAGGTCCAACATGCAGGGAGCACCGTCAGGTGTTCTAGGAGCATAAATGACACTTCTAATTTCATAACGACCTATTACACTTTTGAAGGCCCTGGAGCACCAGGACAATGGAATTACCCACAAAATGAGCCCATTTTGGAAAGCAGATACCCCAATGTCTATTCTATGAGACATAATGAGTCTTTGAACGGTTTATTTTTTTACTCAAGTCTTCAGAAAACGTGGAAAGAAAATTAAAATCTTTTTTTTTTTTACACAAAGTTGTAAATTTATAAGATATTTCTAACACATAGCATATATATAGCAAAAATTACACCCCAAAACATATTCTGCTACTTGTCCTTAGTATGGCGATACCACATGTGTGATACTTTTACACAGCCAGTCCACATACAGAGGCCCAACATTGAAGTAGTACCTTCATGCGTTCTAGGAGCATAAATTACACATCTCATTTCATGCCTACCTATCACACTTTTAAAGGTTTAGGAGCACAAGGACAGTGGAATTACCCACAAAATTACCCAATTTTGGAAAGCAAACACCCCAACATATATTCTATGAGGCATGGGCTGCAGATAGGTACTCGGGTACTCTGTTGTGCTGGAGACAAGTACTCGGGTACTCTGATGGCTGGTGACAGGTACTTGGGTACTCTGATTGCCTGGAGATAGATACTCGGGTACTCTGATGGCCTGGTGACAGGTACTCTGATGGCCTGGTGACAGGTACTCGGGTACTCTGATGGCATGGTGACAGGTACCTGGGCACTCTGATGGCCTGGTGACAGGTACTTGGGCTCTCTGATGGCCTGGTGACAGGTACTTGGGTACTCCGATGGCCTGGTGACAGGTACTCGAGTACTCTGATGGCCTGGTGATAGGTACTCGGGTACTCTGATGGGCTGGTGACTGGTACTCAGGTACTCAGATGGGCTGTGACTGGTACTCAGGTACTCGTGTACTCAGATGAACTCTGACAGGTACTTGGGTACTCAGATTAACTGTGACAGGTATTTGGGTACTCAGATGGACTGTGACAGGTACTCGGGTACTCAGATGGACTGTGACCGGTACTCGGGTACTCAGATGGACTGTGACAGGTACTCGGGTACTCAGATGGACTGTGACAGGTACTTGGGTACTCAGATGAACTGTGACAGGTATTCGGGTACTCAGATGGACTGTGACAGGTACTCGGGTACTCAGATGGACTTTGACAGGTACTCAGGTACTCGAATGAACTGTGACAGGTATCTCAGGTACTCAAATGAACTGTGACCAGTACTCGGGTATTCGGATGGACTGTGACAGTTACTCGGGTACTCAGATGAACTGTGACAGGTACTCGGGTACCCAAATTTACCGTGACGGGTACTCAGGTACTCAGATGGGCTGTGACAGGTACTCAGATGGGCTGTTACAGGTACTCACATATACTGTACAGGTACTCAGATGGGCTGTGACAGGTACTCGGGTACTCAGATGGGCTGTAAAAGGTACTTGGGCACTCAGGTGGGAGGTGACAGGTACTCAGGTTCTCAGATGGGCTGGGACGGGTACTTGGGTATTCAGATGGGCTGTGACAGGTACTCAGATACTTTGATGGGTGGTGACAGGTACTCGGATGGCTGTAACAAGTACTTTGATGTTGTGGAGACAGGTACTCTGATGGGTGCTGACAGGTACTCTGATGGGTGGTGACAGGTACTTTGATGGGTGATGACAGGTACTCTTTATGGGGGGGGGGGCAATCAGTGTGTTTTGGTGTGTACTGTAAGCGGTAATGATATGTTACTGCAATTTGCTTCTCACACATGATCGGTGTGTGAGGAGGAGAACCCGGTAACACCTCGTTACCACGGTTTGTTTACATTCTGTGACTGGCTATGATTGGACACAGCCAGCCACGTGGTAAAGAGCCAATTTCACTGTGTCAGGGTGACAAGCCGCATGCCCGATCGCCGCTCTGTACGCGCCCTAGGGGCGTGCATGAGCGCCGCGCACGTGGGCAATACATGTGATCGGCTGTGATTGGACACCACAATTCCTTTATATTGGCTTTTGGAATTTGCAAGTGCAGCAATTTAGAAATCAGATGAAAGGTTTAGCGCTAGAAAACACTTTTTGATAGATAAAAAGTGCATTTTATATACAACTATATAGATCAGACCAAAATGAGGGACAGATCAGGAAGAATGAGGAACAGGGGAACATTCTTCCAAATCAGGGACAGTTGGGAGGTATGGACAATAAGCCTATAATACGTTTTTTTGTAGTGCATCGATGATGTCTTCGGCACATGTGCTGTATCAAGTGCCATGACCAATGATACCCTCACACAGATGTGATGTCATGTGACTCCGGCCAGTCACACAGCCGGAGTCCGTGGCCCCGGAAGGGGGGCAAAGATGGATGCAGGGACAGCGTAGGCTTCGTTTGCAGTTAAGTGCGACATAATGGACTAGTATGCGAGGCATACTAGCCCATTATGCTTTTATTTTGCAGGGGGAAAAGGGGAAAAAAAAACCATCAGGGTTTACTTCCTTTTTAACCACTTCAATATCAGGCACCTTCACCCCCTTCCTACCCAGGTTAGTTTTTTCAGCACTCTCACACTTTAACCAATTGCCGACCAGCGCACGCCGTTTTACGTTGGCAGAATGGCATTGGTTTGCAAAAGGGGATACAGGTACGTCCCCTTTAAGAAACAGTGTTGCACGCACACCCGCCATGGTCTCTGTGACTGCAAACTCGATGCCTGCCAGGTGGCCACGATCATGTCATAGAGAGGTAGAATGGGGAGATGCTTTTGTACACAAAGCATTTCCTGTTCTGCCTAGTGACAGGACAGAGATCACTGCTCTCTGTCATGTGAAGTGTAGCCCCTCCCCCCTACCATTAGAATCATTCCCTAGGACACACTAAACCCCTTCACCTCCCCCTAGTGGTTAACCCGAACACTGTCAGTGCCATTTACACAGTAATCAATGCATTTTTATAGCACTGTATAAAATGACAATGGTCCCAAAATAGTGTCAAAAGTGTCCAATCTGTCCGCCATAATGTCGCAGTATGGATAAAAAATGCAGATCGCCGCCATTACTAGTGATGGACGAACTTCCGACGGGATGTTTTGTGAACGCGGCCAATAGTTCGCAAACCGTAACATTCGCGGAGGGCCCCATTGACTTCAATGGAAGGCGAACTTTGCAAACCTACAGGTCAAATTTGCATCCACAAAATAATTACTAGCTGTGCAAACATAGTCCCACCACATGGCCAATGACATAACACATGTATGAGGTGAACCTGGGATCGACAACTACAAGCATTCTTTTTTTATATGTGAAATTGTGACAATTCAGGACTGTGGAGCGCATGAAGACAATGGAGGAGAGGGAAGGCCAGGGTAGGCAAAGAAGAGGGTGCAGGAGATGATCACCAGCAGCATGACATACAGCAATGACACCTGCACTGTGAAAGAGTGATCTGACACCAGCACCGTGATAGAGAGCACTGACATCATCAGCGTGACATACAGCAATGACACCTGCACCGTGATAGAGTGATCTGACACCAGCACCGTGATAGAGAGCACTGACATCAGCAGCGTGACATAAAGCACTGACACCAGCACCGTGATATACAGCACTGACACCAGCACTGTGATAGAGAGCACTGACATCAGCAGCGTGACATACAGCAATGACACCTGCACCGTGATAGAGTGATCTGACACCAGCACCGTGATAGAGAGCACTGACATCAGCAGCGTGACATAAAGCACTGACACCAGCACCGTGATATACAGCACTGACACCAGCACCGTGATAGAAAGCACTGACATCAGAAGTGTGACATACAGCAATGACACCTGCACCGTGATAGAGTGATCTGACACCAGCACCGTGATAGAGAGCACTGGCATCAGCAGCATGACATAAAGCACTGACACCAGCACCGTGATATACAGCACTGACACCTGCACCGTCAGCAGCCCCAGGAGGAAGTCAGCATAGCACAGGGATGGTGGGAGCCCCTCATAATAAACAGCCCCAGGAGGAAGTCAGCACAGCACAGGGATGGTGGGAGCCCCTCATAATGAGCATAGCACATGGATGGTGGGAGCCCCTCATAATGAGCATAGCACAGGGATGGTGGGAGCCCCTCATAATATGCACAGCAGAGGTACAGCCCCAGGAGGAAGTCAGCACAGCACAGGGATGGTGGGAGCCCCTCATAATAAGCAGCCCCAGGAGGATGTCAGCATAGCACAGGGATGGTGGGAGCCCCTCATAATAAGAAGCCCCAGGAGGAAGTCAGCACAGCACAGGGATGGTGGGAGCCCCTCATAATGAGCATAGCACAGGGATGGTGGGAGCCCCTCATAATATGCACAACAGAGGTACAGCCCCAGGAGGAAGTCAGCACAGCACAGGGATGGTGGGAGCCCCTCATAATGAGCATAGCACAGGGATGGTGGGAGCCCCTCATAATAAGCAGCCCCAGGAGAAATATGACACCGCTCAACCTCTTCAAACAGGAGGGTACGGGCATATAGTACGGTGTGCTTTTATTGGACAAGGAAGTGAGCCAAATGAAGAAAGAAGGTCTGTGTGCTCGATTAAAAAAATTGTTTATAGACATATACATGGTCTACTAGTCACATGTGTTGAATTCCTCCGAGATCCATGCCTCATTCATTTTTAGAAATGTGAGGTAGTTAACACTGTCGTGAGCTAGGCGAGTACGCTTATCGGTCACGATCTCCCCTGCTGCACTGAACGTCCTTTCGGACAGGACACTGGACGAGGGGCAAGCCAACAGTTCGATTGCAAATTGGGCAAGCTCTGGCCAAAGGTCAAGCCTGCCCACCCAGTAGTCCAGGGGTTCATCACTCCTCAGAGCGTCCACATCAGCCGTTAACCCGATGTAGTCGGACACCTGACGATCTAGGCGTTCCCTGATGCTGGATCCGGATAACACCTGTCGATGGGTCGGCTGAAAGAATGACCTCATATCAGAAGTCACCAACACATCTTCAAACCGGCCTCTTCTTGCAGGCGCTGTTGGATTGATCCTCGCAACTCCTTCTCTGGGAGTGGGAATTGCTCCTCTGCCAGCGCACGCAAAAGCAGAATGCAGCATTTCTCGAAGCAAGGCCTGGAAGTGCTCCATTCTGACAGCCCTCTGTGACGGCGGTAACATTTCCGCCATTTTGTGTTTGTACCGGGGGTCTAAGTACGTTGCCACCCAGTACTGGTCCTTGACCCTTATGCTTTTTATACGGGGGTCCCTATTAAAACACTGGAGCATGAAGGCCCCCATTTGCACTAAACTGGAAGCGGTGTGGTGGCCTGGCTCCTGCTCATCATCCAGGATATTGTCGTCCTCTTCATTCTCCTCTCCCCATCCACGCACAACAACAGGGATCCCAGAAAGGTTTAAAGCATGCTCTTCTTGCTCCTCCTCATCCGCCCCAGCACCATCCTCCTCTGACTCCTCTTCAGACTCCTGTTGTTCACTTGTCTCAGATAGAGTAGCCCCCCCTGGGAATTCATCCAGCATTGCGACTTCCTCATCTTCCCACTCCTCCACAGCTTGATCAATGACACGACGCAATGCACGCTCCATAAAGAAGGCATAAGGTACCATGTCACTGATGGCGCCATGGCTGCGACTGACCAGTTTGGTGATCTCCTCAAATGGCCACAGAAGTCTGCATGCGTCGCGCATGAGCAGCCACTGGCACGGTGAAAAAACCCCAGCTCCCCAGAACCTGTTCTGCCGCAGAGTTCATACAGGTAGACGTTAACTGCACGTTTCTGCTGGAGCAGCCTATTAAGCATATAGAAGGTTGAGTTCCATCACGTCGGGCAATCGCAACTAAGACGTCTGACCGGCAGATTGTGTCGCCGCTGAATGTCAGCAAAGCGAGCCATGGCCGTGTAAGATCTTCTGAAATGAGCCGAGATTTTCCTTGCCTGCTGCAAGATGTCCTGGACCCCAGGGTATTTGACAACGAATCGCTGCACGACTAATTTTAAGACGTGTGCCATGCATGGCACGTGCGTAATTTTGCCCTGTTTCAATGCGCTAAACAGATTGGCACTGTTGTCACACACCACTTTACCAACTGTCAAATTGAGCAGTGTTAGCCACTGATCTGCCTGTGAACGCAAAGCTGAAAGGAGTGCCGGGCTCTTGGCTTCCAGGCACAACAGACGCAGCACGGCATGGCAACGTCTCACCTGGCATGTCGAATAGGTTCTGGGGAGCTTGGGAGCTAGAAGAGATGCTAGCAACGGAAAAGGAGGAGTCAGCCGAGGAGGAGAGGGAGGAGGATGGAGTAGGAGGAGGAGGAGAAGAAGAGCCAGGCCTGCATGCAATCCGTGACGGTAAAACCAAATCTACACGTGTGCCACGGGTTACATGCTTGACGGCCGTCAGAAGGTTCACCCAGTGGGCAGTAAAAGTGATATACCTTCCCTGCCTGTGTTTGCTAGATCACGTGTCTGTGGTCAGATGTATCTTGGCACCGACACTGTGTGCCAGAGATACATTCACTTGCCGCTGAACATGGCCATATAGCTCTGGGATTCCCTTCTCTGAGAAATACTTCCTTCCTGGGACCTTCCATAGTGGTGTTCCAATGGCCACAAATTTTCAAAAGGCCTCCGAGTCCACCAGTTTATATGGCAGTAGTTGGCGGACTATCAGTTCTGACAAGCCAGCCGTCAACCATTGGGCAAGAGGGTTATCCGACGTCATCATTTTTTTACGCTCGAACATTAGGCCCACGGAAGCCTGCCTTTTTGCAGCAAAACGTGAGCTTGGCGTGATGGAAGGTGGAGTGGAGGACAATTGTGAGGAGAGAGGAGAAGGAGAAGAAGTAGAAGACGAGGCTGGACAGTGAGAGCCTGGAGTGTGGCTTTGTGTGTTCCGTTGCTCCCACTGGGCTCGGTGATGGCTGCTCATGTGCCTTCCTAAGGCGGTCGTCCCTAGGTGAGTGTTGGGCTTACCGCGACTAATGCGTTGACTGCAAAGATTGCAGATGGCAACACTATTGTCAGCAGCGGACACGTTAAAAAAAGCCCACACTGCGGAGCCATGTGCCAGCGTCCTGGGAGCGCCAGATGTGACCGTACATGGTCGATGACTCGCTCCTGATACATTAGCAGTCTGCTTTGTCCCTCCTGTGCAATGTAAGTTATTCCTGCTTCTCCTCCCTATCTGCTGGTCCATATCTCCTCTGAACTCCCCTCCTCTTCCTCTCTTGTGGGCACCCACGTGACATCACTAGACACGTCATCATCAACGTCACCTTCCCCACCGATATAAGTAGAGATCTCGGAGTAGGCAGCAACACCGGGGACCAACCTCCTCCTTGGGCTGATCTGGGTACTGTCGTCAGACTGCTGAGTGACGGTTGTTGCTACCTCCTCTTCCTGATCCAATACCAAGAGTGGCTGCGCATCAGAAATGTCTTGATATGGATCAGAAAATAATTCCTGTGACTCAAGCGGAAGGTATGTGGTGGTGGTGGTGTTGTTGGTGGTAGTGTCTTTGGGGGTGCACATAGCAGAGAGTGAAGAAGAGGGTACAGATCGAGAGGATGTGGAGGGTGCAGAAGAGTAAGGCTGAGTGATCCACTCAACCAAGTCTGGCGCGTCCTTTAAAGTAATTGAACGCACCTTCTGCAACTTCCCACTTTGGCTCAAGCCTGTTGCTCCTGCCCTACCCCTACCACCCCTGCGGAAGGGCCTGCCTCTTCCTCTGCCTGTCATTTTTTAAATGACCCTGTGACAAAACTCTCAGTCCCTATACTGATAAAGGACTGCTGCAGAATAGGGCAGCAGTCAGCAGTAGTGCACCTCAACCCTATATATTGTGGACCTATACCAGTCCTTAAGGAATAGCAGACTGTACCTCACTCAACCCTATGTACTGTAGTACACTATACCTTACCAGTCCTTATAAGGACCTTTGTGGAACTAGTAGGTTGTGATTAGCAGACTCTACCTCAGTCCCTATACTGATAAAGGACTGCTGCAGTATAGGGCAGCAGTCAGCAGTAGTGCACCTCAACCCTATATATTGTGGACCTATACCAGTCCTTAAGGAATAGCAGACTGTACCTCACTCAACCCTATGTACTGTAGTACACTATACCTTACCAGTCCTTATAAGGGCCTTTGTGGAACTAGTAGGTTGTGATTAGCAGACTGTACCTCAGTCCCTATACTGATAAAGGACTGCTGCAGTATAGGGCAGCAGTCAGCAGTAGTGCACCTCAACCCTATATATTGTGGACCTATACCAGTCCTTAAGGAATAGCAGACTGTACCTCACTCAACCCTATGTACTGTAGTACACTATACCTTACCAGTCCTTATAAGGACCTTTGTGGAACTAGTAGGTTGTGACTAGCAGACTGTACCTCAGTTCCTATACTGATAAAGGACTGCTGCAGTATAGGGCAGCAGTCAGCAGTAGTGCACCTCAACCCTATATATTGTGGACCTATACCAGTCCTTAAGGAATAGCAGACTGTACCTCACTCAACCCTATGTACTGTAGTACACTATACCTTACCAGTCCTTATAAGGACCTTTGTGGAACTAGTAGGTTGTGATTAGCAGACTCTACCTCAGTCCCTATACTGATAAAGGACTGCTGCAGTATAGGGCAGCAGTCAGCAGTAGTGCACCTCAACCCTATATATTGTGGACCTATACCAGTCCTTAAGGAATAGCAGACTGTACCTCACTCAACCCTATGTACTGTAGTACACTATACCTTACCAGTCCTTATAAGGGCCTTTGTGGAACTAGTAGGTTGTGATTAGCAGACTGTACCTCAGTCCCTATACTGATAAAGGACTGCTGCAGTATAGGGCAGCAGTCAGCAGTAGTGCACCTCAACCCTATATATTGTGGACCTATACCAGTCCTTAAGGAATAGCAGACTGTACCTCACTCAACCCTATGTACTGTAGTACACTATACCTTACCAGTCCTTATAAGGACCTTTGTGGAACTAGTAGGTTGTGACTAGCAGACTGTACCTCAGTTCCTATACTGATAAAGGACTGCTGCAGTATAGGGCAGCAGTCAGCAGTAGTGCACCTCAACCCTATATATTGTGGACCTATACCAGTCCTTAAGGAATAGCAGACTGTACCTCACTCAACCCTATGTACTGTAGTACACTATACCTTACCAGTCCTTATAAGGACCTTTGTGGAACTAGTAGGTTGTGATTAGCAGACTCTACCTCAGTCCCTATACTGATAAAGGACTGCTGCAGTATAGGGCAGCAGTCAGCAGTAGTGCACCTCAACCCTATATATTGTGGACCTATACCAGTCCTTAAGGAATAGCAGACTGTACCTCACTCAACCCTATGTAATGTAGTACACTATACCTTACCAGTCCTTATAAGGACCTTTGTGGAACTAGTAGGTTGTGATTAGCAGACTGTACCTCAGTCCCTATACTCATAAAGGACTACTGCAGCAGAAGGGCAGCAGTCAAGTATAATATTCTTTCTATATTTGGAAGAAAGAATATTATACATGTACAAGCCTATTACCATACCAGTCCTGAAAAGAACCTTTGTGGACCTAATAGTAACAGCTACTGATTAAACTGACTGTCCCTCACTGTCACACACAGCTTCCTACCTGTCCCTAATTAAACTGACAAAACCCAGGCTGCTGCAACAATAACTTGAATAGCACTCAAAACTATATCCTGTATTACTTTACCATACCAGTACTGAAAAGGACTTTTGTGGACCTAACAGTAACAGCTAATGATTAAACTGACTGTCCCTGCTGCACACAGCGTCCTGTCCCTCTCTCTACACTGACAAAAGACAGGCTGCTGCAACAATCACTAGCACAGCAGTGCCTCAAACCTATATCCTGATCTACACCTAACACCTATACCATACCAGTCCTTAAAATAACTTTTGTGGACCTAATGGCTAGCGATTTGGGTCACTGCAGTCTCTCCCTGCTCCACACAGCAACCTCTCCCTATAGTGACATACGAAAGAATGTAAAATGGCCACCGGATCGGGTCTATTTATAAGTTAGGTGTAATGTCCAAGTGTCCATGTGCTGTAATGTCTCAATTGGCTGTCCTGTACCCCATGATGGATGTGTCATCATAGGTCAAAGTTCTTTTACACAGTAAACACGTAAGTCCACCGGGCGAACAGCAGCAATAGTCCGCCGAACGGGCGGACCGCAAACAGCCGATATTTGCCGCGAAACGACCGCCGGGCGAACCGTTCGGCCATCCTTAGCCATTACTAATAAAAAAAATAATAATAAAAATACTATAAATCTATCCCCTATTTTGTAGATGCTATAAATTTTGTGCAAACCAATCAATATACGCTTATTGCGATTTTTTTTTTACCAAAAATATGTAGAAGAATACATATTGGCCTAAACTGAGGAAAAAAATGTTTTTTTATATATTTTTGGGCAAAAAGTAAAAAATAATGCTTTTTTTTTTCAAATTTGCTTTTTTTTTTGTTTATAGCGCAAAACAAAAAGCTGCAGAGGCAATAAAACACCACCAAAAGAAATCTCTATTTGTGGGAAAAAAGGACATAAATTTTGTTTGGGTACAACATCGCACGACCGCGCAATTGTCAGTTAAAGCGACACAGTGCCGAATCACAAAAAATGCTCTGGTCAGGAAGGGGGTAAAATCTTCCAGGGCTGAAGTGGTTAAAGCTGGTTTGACACTATTGCGAATTGGATGCGTCTTAAACTGCATCCTATTTGCAGAACATTTGAAAACATGGTGTTTTCAATAGGTATGGTTCACATATGTGCGTTGCATCTGTAAAATTCGTGTGCGTTTTCTAGGCAGTGTGGTGCGAATTGCAGGCACATACTGTTCAAAAGGAACGCATCTGATTCACAGATGTGTTCCGTTGTGAACAGGCATTCTCTCCCCCTCCTCCTATACTGCCCCCGTTCTCCCTGGTCAGCTGATCTGCAGCTACAATGGAGAGGAACCGCTAAATGAATCCATTTTCTCTTCGCAAGGAAAACGGAGCTCCAATTCGCACCGGACTAGTGTGAACCCAGCCTGAATGACAATTGCCTGGTCATGCAACACTGTACCCATAAGAATTTTTTTTCCCACAACTAGAGCTTTCTTTTAGTGGTATTTAATCACCACTTGGTTTATTATTTTGTTTTTAAAGTGGTTGTATACTCTTTTTTTTTTACTTTTACTTACAGGAAAGCCTATAATAAGGCTTACCTGTAGGTAAAAAAAATATTTCCTAAACCTGTACGGTTTAGGAGATATTCCCCTCGGTATGCGCCGCTGACTGCAGCGGCGCATGCGCACAAGGGGCATCTCGGCTGAAAGTCCAGCAGTGGCCGACCGGCCGGGATGAAATCTCCCGCGCGCATGCGCGGGAGTGACGATATCGCGGCTCCGGCCACTCGGCGTGGATCGGGCCAGATGTCTGGGCCTCATTCTAAGGTAAGTATTTCATAATGAGCTAGTATGCGGTGCATACTAGCTCATTATGCCTTTTGCTTTGCAGGTGGTAAAAAAAAAAAAAACATTAGCGGGTTTACTACCGCTTTAATCACTTCAGCCCCGGACCAATTGTCAGCTTAAGGACCAGAGGTCTTTTTACAATTTCGCACTGCACTGTTTTAACTGGTAATTGCGCAGTCATGCAATGTTGTACCCAAACGAAATTTGCGTCCTTTTCTTCCCACAAATAGAGCTTTCTTTTGATGGTATTTGATTGCCTCTGCGATATTTATTTTTTACGATATAAAAGGAAAAAGACTGAAAAAAATAAAAAAAAGATATTTTCTACTTTTTGTTATAAGAAAAATCGAATAAACTACAGTTTTGTCATACATTTAGGCCAAAATGTATTCAGCCACATGTCTTTAGTAAAAAAAATGTCAATAAGCGTATATTTATTGGTTTGCGCAAAAGTTATAGCGTCTACAAACTAGAGTACATTTTCTGGAATTTACATAGCTTTTAATTTATGACTGCCTATCTCATTTCTTGAGGTGCTAAAATGGCAGGGCAAGTACAAACCCCCCCCCCCCCCCAATGACCCCATTTTGGAAAGTAGACACCCCAAGGAAATTGCTGAGGGGCATGTTGAGCCCATTGAATATTTTTTTTTTGTCCCAAGTGATTGAATAATGACACACAAAAAAAAAAGTTTACAAAAAGTTGTCACTAAATGATATATTGCTCACACATGCCATAGTTATATGTGGAATTGCACCCAAAAATATATTCTGCTGCTTCTCCTGAGTACGGGGATACCACATATGTGGGACTTTTTGGGAGCCTAGCTGCGTACAGGACCCCGAAAACCAATCACTGTCTTCAGGATTTCTAAGGGTGCAAATTTTTGATTTCACTCCTCACTACCTATCACAGTGTCGAAAACCATAAAATGCCAAATTTGCACAAAACCCCCCCAAATGACCCCTATTTGGGAAAGTAGACACCCCAAGCTATTTACTGAGAGGCATGTTGAGTCCATGAAATATTTTATATTTTGCCACAAGTTGCAGGAATATTACAATTTTTCTTTTTTTTGCACAAAGTTGTCACTAAATGATATATTGCTCACACATGCTATGGGCATAAGTGAAATTATACCCCAAAATAAATTCTTTTGCTTCTCCCGAGTACGGGGATACCACATGTGGGGGACTGTTTGGGAGCCTAGCCACGTACAGGACCCCGAAAACCAAGCACAGTCTTCAGGATTTAAATATAAAACGCTACCAAAAAAAAACTGTTAGCGATCGCAGGGATCAGGCCTGACTCTGTGAATGCTGCAGTTATGTGTTTAGTGTTTTGTAAGTGACAGTGATCGATCAATACTGCACTTGGTGGGCTGGGCGGAGGGGCAAAACGCAGGTGCTAGCAGGTATCTGGGCTGATCCCGCTAACAATGCATTTTTTTGGAACCCTAAACTGCTGGGGATGCTAGTATAGATCTGATCAGATCAGATATTGATCTGTTCAGATACTATACCACTACGGGAGGTGTATGCTTTGCGCGTGGATGTTAGCGGTACTGGCACTAACCTAGCGCTGCCTGGGGTGACGCAGACCCTGACCCTAAAACCTAATTGATATCACCCGCCGGGTGATCAGGGGGTTAAACCTTTATTGGGTAATAAATGGTGGGTGCCCTGATGCTATAAAAAGCAAACTAACTAACCAGAGTCACCCGTAAAACTTATACGGTGATCACTGGTGAAAGGGTTAACTAGGGGCAATCAGGGGGTTAAAATCTTTATTAGGTAGTATATGGGGGTCCCTGATGCTATATAAAAACCTGACGGGGAACCTAAATAACTAACTGGCTAACCAGCGTCACCAGTGACACTTATACGGTGATCGTTGGTGAAAGGGTTAACTCTAGGGGCAATCAGGGGGTTAAAATCTTTATAAGGTAGTATATGGGGGTACCTAACGCTATAAAAACCTGGCGGTGAACCTGAAAAATAACTAGCTACCTAACGGCACCAGTGACACTAATGCAGCGATCAGAAAAACGATCGCTTAGTGACACTGGCAAAAGGGGGTGAAAGGGTTAACTAGGGGCAATCAGGGGGTTAAAACCTTTATTAGGTAGTATATGGGGGTCCCGGACGCTATATAAAAACCTGACGGGGAACCTAAATAACTAAATAACTAACTGGCTATCCAGCATCACCAGTGACACTTATACGGTGATTGCTGGTGAAAGGGTTAACTCTAGGGGCAATCAGGGGGTTAAAACCTTTATTGGGTAGTATATGGGGGTACCTAATGCTATAAAAACCTGGCGGTGAACATAAAAAATAACTAGCTACCTAGCGGCACTAGTGACACTAATGCAGCGATCAGAAAAACGATCGCTTAGTGACACTGGCAAAAGGGGGTGAAAGGGTTAACTAGGGGCAATCAGGGGGTTAAAACCTTTATTAGGTAGTATATGGGGGTCCCGGACGCTATATAAAAACCTGACGGGGAAACTAAATAACTAAATAACTAACTGGCTATCCAGCGTCACCAGTGACACTTATACGGTGATCGCTGGTGAAAGGGTTAACTCTAGGGGCAATCAGGGGGTTAAAACCTTTATTGGGTAGTATATGGGGGTACCTAGCGCTATAAAAACCTGGCGGTAAACCTAAAGAAATAACTATCTACCTAGCAGCCCCAGTGACACTAATGCAGTGATCAGAAAAATGATCGCTTAGTGACACTGGCAAAAGGGGGTGAAAGGGTTAACTCTAGGGTCAATCAGGGGTTAAACCTTTATTAGGGGGGTGGGGGGCTACCCTGGACCTAACACTAACTGCCCTGACACTTTTTACTGTCACAACTGACACTAAATGCAGTGATCAGTAAATAAATGATCACTGCAATCAGTGACACTGTGACTGGGATGGGGGGGCAGGGGGGCGATCGAGGGGGTGATCGGGGGGTAATTTGTGTGCCTATGTGTACCTACATGTCAGTGTAGTGTTTGGTGCACTGACTATGTGTTCTCCTCGCAGTCCGGTCAAAAAGACCGCCCTGAGGAGAATGACATCACTTCCTCCCTGCCTGTGTTTACACTACACAGGCGGAGGAAATTTCTCATTCGCCAGGAGCGATCGAGAGGGGATGACCAGAAACCAACGGCCATCCCCTCATCCCGGATCGCTCCTGAAGCGAAACGGACTGCCGCAGCCAGCGGGAGGGGGTCCAATCGGACCCCCCACCCGCTGGAAGGCAAGCATGTACATGTACAGTGGTGTGAAAAAGTGTTTGCCCCCTTCCTCATTTCCTGTTCCTTTGCATGTTTGTCACACTTAAGTGTTTCGGAACATCAAACCAATTTAAACAATAGTCAAGGACAACACAAGTTAATACAAAATGCAATTTGTAAATGAAGGTGTTTATTATTAAAGGTGAAAAAAAATCCAAACCATCATGGCCCTGTGTGAAAAAGTGATTGCCCCCCTTGTTAAAACATACTATAACTGTGGTTGTCCACACCTGAGTTCAATTTCTCTAGCCACACCCAGGCCTGATTATTGCCACACCTGTTCACAATCAAGGCATCACTTAAATAGGAGCTGCTTGACACAGTAAGGTCCACCAGAAGATCCTTAAAAGCTACGCATCCCAAAGAAATTCAGGAACAATTGAGAAAGAAAGTAATTGAGCTCTATCAGTCTGGAAAGGGTTATAAAGCCATTTACAAAGCTTTGGGAATCCAGCGAACCACAGTGAGAGCCATTATCCACAAATGGCGAAGACATGGAACAGTGGTGAACCTTCCCAGGAGTGGCAGGCCGCCCAAAATTACCCCAAGAGCGCAGCGACGACTCATCCAAGAGGTCACAAAAGACCCCACAACAATGTCCGAGGAACTGCAGGCCTCACTTGCCTCAGTTAAGGTCAGCGTTCATGCCTCCACCATCAGGAAAAGACTGGGCAAAAATGGCCTGCATGGCAGAGTTCCAAGGAGAAAACCACTGCTGAGCAAAAAGAACATCAAAGCTCGTCTCAATTTCTCCACAACACATCTTGATGATCCCCAAGACTTTTGGGACAACATTCTGTGGACCGATGAGACAAAAGTGGAACTCTTTGGAAGGTGTGTGTCCAAGTATATCTGGCGTAGAAGGAACACTGCATTTCATAAAAAGAACATTATACCAACAGTAAAATATGGTGGTGGTAGTGTGATGGTCTGGGGCTGTTTTGCTGCTTCAGGACCTGGAAGACTTGCCGTGATAAAAGGAACTATGAATTCTGCTGTCTACCAAGAGATCCTGAAGGAGAATGTCCGACCATCTGTTTGTGTACTCAAGCTGAAACGAACTTGGGTTCTGCAGCAGGACAATGATCCTAAACACACCAGCAAGTCCACCACCGAATGGCTGAAGAAAAACCAAATGAAGACTTTGGAGTGGCCTAGCCAAAGTCCTGACCTGAATCCTATTGAGATGTTGTGGTATGACCTTAAAAAGGCCGTTCATGCTCGAAAACCCTCTAATGTAACTGAATTAGGACAATTCTGCAAAGATGAGTGGGCCAAAATTCCTCCAGGACGCTGTAAAAGCCTCATTGCACGTTATCGCAAACGCTTGGTTGCAGTTGTTGCTGCTAAGGGTGGCCCAACCAGTTATTAGATTTAGGGGGCAATCACTTTTTCACATAGGGCCATGATGGTTTGGATTTTTTTTCACCTTTAATAATAAACACCTTCATTTACAAATTGCATTTTGTGTTTACTTGTGTTGTCCTTGACTATTGTTTAAATTGGTTTGATGTTCCGAAACACTTAAGTGTGACAAACATGCAAAGGAACAGGAAATGAGGAAGGGGGCAAACACTTTTTCACACCACTGTATGTGCTTGTGCCTGTCGGTGCCATTGTGCCGACGTACATTACCATGCGGCCGTCCTTAAGTGGTTAAATAAAAAAAAGGCAGAATCTTAAAAAAAAATTCTTCCTTTCTGCAATTTTGCAAGTAAATAGCTTTTCTTCATAAATGTAGGTCCAAATCTGCAAAATTTCTTTGAAAATAACCGTTTTTTGACATTGTAATTTTTTGTCACAATTTTTTGGAAAATGAAGAAGTAAAAATTTCACTTTTTTTTCTAATGTAGCAGGTGCTGCTCAGCCTGCCTGTGGCCCCACTCCTTCCACTGCTGCCGCCGACAAACACATAGACAGGCTCTCTGTTAAGGAGAGCGAGTTTTTCAGCAGCTGTGGGGAATTTCTCCCACTTCCCTCTCCCTCCCCTCTGTACATACATTGTGCGAGTGGCGTTCCCCTGGATCCCCATTGGCAGGAGGAGAGAGAAAATGAAGTCTGAGGAACTCAGCAGCAGAGCATCTTGGGACATGTAGTCCCTAACATAGGTGGCTAGGAGACGGCCAGGGAGAGACACCACAAGGCAAGGGGAAGACCAGACAAAAGTGAGGCGGTTGCTGCTCAGTTGGTGTGATTATCCTTCCACAGCTCCACGGTCAGTCGCGGACATCTTACCAGAGAGGGATACCGGGCATATCTCCAGGCGCATTACTGCAGACGTTCATGGCATTCCGGTCAGGTAGCCAGTTGGGCAACCTAAAGAGCCTGTTTCAGGACATCTCTCCTTTGGGCCTTCTGTCGCACAATCGGTGAGTGAGCACTTGCACATGCTTTTCAGAACATTTCAGACCCTGCATGCAGACACCATTGTATTTTTGCTTCAGCTAAGCCAGAGAGAGGGAGACCTTATGCTACACTTAGTTTGCTGAGCAGCAACAAGATCTCTTCTGCTTGCCACACTCCACAAGTACACTTTTGCATCACCCTGCTTGTCAGTACATTTAAAATGCATCACCAAAGAGGTAGCTGAAGGTGCAAGGCCTTCTTTCCTTCTGAGAGACCACATCATATTTTCCCCCAGAGGGGATTAAATGCATTGGTGCCATACGGGCCCATACTTTCATCCAAGACTCTCTAGGGCATATATCGACAGAACACCGGCTTTTTCTTTCTGTGTTGCAGCTAGGACTGTGCTCATATACACCATACAAGCACTGATTGCTGTTAGAAAGATCTCAAAGCTACAGCAGCAGCAGGAATATTAATACTGAATTACAGCAGAGTACAGTGGATAAAATGTATAATTATGGGCATGTATCTACATTTCAGTAATGATTACATAAAGGAAGTAAGGGCAATATGTTTTTCTCCTGTTGTGGCTGGAGGGGGAGAGATCATATGTGCAGATAGCAGCACAAACAGTAACAAAAAACCTAGAGGAGGGAGACAGAATAGATTAGAGGATAGAATAAACTAAACATTTTGAAAATGTATGCTTTCCATTTATAAGGCTGTAACCTACATACTCTGCTGTGTGTTGCTGAGTAGTGTGGCTGCAGAATGCAGTGTGTGATTTAGGTTGAAGTGGGCTTGTTCACATGTAACATGTACAGGTGTCACGTCACATTCGGCTACCCATCACATTTTGCTACTCGCTGGACTGCGAATGCGTGACACAACCATATGCGTTCCAACAGAGGGCCCCAAACTCTATGTCCACTTGGATGTTGGGGCTTGGACTCAAGGGTGGAACGCATACGGCGGCGTCATGCATGCGCAGTCCAGTGGGTAGCCAACTGTGATGGGTCGCCATATGTGACAAAACACAGGCCTAGTGTGCCCTCCCACATTCACTGCAATTCACAAAGCATGATGGGAAGTGTAGTTTCATTATAGTGTAGAAAGAGAGGAGAGGATATAATTTAATCCCTGCTGTAACACCACCTCCTTGGCAGAGAAGATGCTGTTATTTTTTGAATTACAGAGATGACTTCCTGAAAATTCAGTTAGACTTTTCTCTTCAATGGTAAGGGATTTCACAAATGTATTAACCATTTAGTGTTTTGTGCAGGGGGATGTACTAATGGGGGATTTTTTTTGCAAACCCAGGAGTTCTGCTTTAAAGATTATTTAGGGTTTTGACATGAGGCAATATCAACATTTGTCCCTGACCTCCATCTATTACTCGTTACAAAACATGCACAGACCAACTTTTAGGATCAGTAGGAGTGTACTTGTTCAAGCCTTTACTCAATTCCTCTCTTTTCTTTTCTTCATTTGTACAGTAAGGGTCCTTTCACACTGGGGCGCTAAAAATAGTGCCTGCAAACAGCCAATGCTGTCTCTCTAATGTGAAAGCCTCGACAGCTTTCACACTGGAGCGGTGCGCTGGCAGGACGCTCAAATAAGTCCCGCTAGCAGCATCTTTGGAGCGGTATGTACACCGCTCCTGCCCATTGAAATCAATGGGGCAGCGTGGCTATACCGCCGGCATAGCGCTGCTGTAGCAGCGCTTTGCGGTGGTTTTTACCCCTTTCTCGGCTGCTAGCGGGGGTTAAAACCACCCTGCAAGCGGGCGAATAGCACCACTAAAACGATGGTAAAGCGGCACTATAAATACCGCTGACGCCGCCCCCGCCCCAGTGTGAAAGGAGCTATCTCTTCCTCTCCCCTTTCATCAGGTTTTCTGTGTGTAAGAGGAAGAAAGGATGGAGTTTGACCACTTCAATACTGGGCAATTTCCCCCCTTCCTGCCCAGGACAATTTTCAGCTTTCAGTGCTGTCGCACTTGAATGACAATTGCACGGTCATACAACACTGTACCCAAACAACATTTTTATGATTTTCTTCCCACAAATAGAGCTTTCTTTTGGTGGTATTTGATCATCTCTGGGGTTTTTATTTTATTGTATTTTTTGCTAAACAAACTAAATAGGACCAACATTTTTGAAAAAAAAAAAAGTTTTTCTTTGTTTCTGTTATAAAATGTTGTTTTCTCCTTCACTGATGGGCACTGGTAAGACTGCACTAATGGCCATTGATTAGGTGGCACTGGTAAGGTAGCATTGATATGTAGAATTGATGGGCACTGATAGGCGGCACTGATATGCAGCACTGATGGGCACTGATAGGCTAGACTGATATGCAGCACTGATGGGCACTGATAGGCGACACTGATGGGCACTGATAGGTGACACTGATAGATGGCACTGGATAAGCAGCACTAATGAGGAGCTACTGACAGGCATTACTGATTGCCATCTGAAGGGCACTGACAGGCATTACTGATGGGGCACTGATTGGCACATTTATGGGTACTGGGCACTGACAGGCATTACTGATGGGGCACAGACTGGCAGCTGATGGGCACCTCTCATGGGGGCTGTGCTGATAATCAATGTGCTGATTATCAGCGTAGACCCCCCTTCTGACAGGAAGAGTCGCCGATCGGCTTTCCCTGTTAGCGCGAACTGAGGAAAACCGTTTACTGGCACTTCCTGGTTCACGCTGTTATCCACTGTGATTCGTTACAGCTGATCACGTGGTAAGGAGCCTCTGTCAGAGGCTCCTTACCATATGTCCCAACTGTCCATGATTTAGAGGGACTGTCCCTGATTTGGAGCAATATCCCCTGTCCCTCTTTCCTCTTTTGGTCTGATCTATATAGTTGTATATAAAATGCATTTTTATGTTTCAAAAAGTGTTTCCCAGAGCTAAACTTCGAATCCAATATCTGAATTGCTGCATTTGTCAATTTTAAAAGTCAATATAAAGGAATATTAGTGGTATAAAAAAGCACTTATTTAATAATTTAGGTTTAATTAACTTTTTTTGGGGGTTATATCACCTTTAAGGGGCGTGGTGGGGGCACGTCCTATGCCTACATACGTTTGCTAGTAGGTGTCCCTCATTCCCATCTCAAAATGTTGGGAGATATTCCTTACCACGATCAGAGATGCGGTGTCACGTACCTTACAGTGGAGTCAGACTGCTGGGGGTGGCCTCTTGCACGGTTCCGGTCTCAACACCCCTGGAAGTGGGGACAGGGAGTGTTGAGGCAGTGAAAGGGTGCAGGTGCCTGCGGATTGGAAGATGAAGGCTTGAAGACACTGCATCCTCACGGAGGAAGAGGCGTAGACCGGTCACCAGAGGTATTCAGCGGAAGCCAAGCAGGTATGAGGAAAACACTGCACGTCAGGAACAAGCAAGGTTGGCAACTGGCTGGCAACGAGGTACAGGAATGAAAGGCAGGTATGTAGTCAAGGATGAGCAGGGGTCTGGTAACGTGCTGGCAGTGAGGTACAAAATCAGGAAGCAAGCTGAAGTAGGAAGTCCAAGCCAAGGTCAGTAATAATCCAGGAAATAGTAAGCAGGGATGATCCAAAAGAATAGTCGAGCAAGCCGGGTAATCAAGAACAAGGTCACAGGTACAAACAACGATCAGGTATCTCAGGGACAAACTGAAGATGATCCAGCACTGGTATCAGGTCAGGATCCTGTTTATATAGGGTGAGATGTACCAGGATTGGTGGACGTGGTCGTGCGTGCGTGAGTACGCACATACGTTCGGTTGGCGTGAGTGCGTCCACGTGTTCGTATTGGCGTGCGTCCGTTCGTTCCGGAACTCGTACGCCTCTGACGGGGACACCAAGCATGGCCCTTGGAACGAAAGTAAACCGCTGCTACATGGGGACGGACATTCACATGGTGAGTTCCCTGACAGTGCCCCCCCCCCTTAAGGGCAGCCTCTGGATGCCTCTTCGAACCAAACCTTGAGAGCGATGAAAGGCCTGTATGAGCCTCTGGGCATGGAGGTTCGCTTTGGGTTCCCAGGAATTCTCTTCAGGACCAAAGCCTTTCCATTTGATTAAATATTGATTTTGTCTTTGTCGTTTCCTGTAATCCAAAATGGCTTCGATCTCGAACTTCTCCTCCCCATCTACCAACACAGCTTCTGGAGGGCCTATCTCACGATCTGGAAAGGAATTGGGTACATCAGGCGTAAGTAAAAAAGCAGGGAACACAGGATGGATCCTGAATGAGTCGGGAAGTTCAAGTTCATAGGCCACTGGATTGATTTTCTTCTTAATTGGGAAAGGTCCCAAATATCTGGGTCCCAATTTTTTAGAGGGACATGCCAGTTTCAGGTTCGCGGTTGGAAGCCATACACGATCACCGACCTTTAAGTCCAATTCCCCCCTTCTCTTCTTGTAGAAGAATCTTTTATTGTCCTCCTGTGCCTTGGAAATGGTTTCCTTAAGTACCTGATTGTTGGTAACAAAGAAATTTAGCCTATCCTGGACAGCTGGTACAGGAGAAACCAGCATAAATGTTGGCAGAAAAGAAGGATGAAAACCATAATTAGAAAAGAATGGTGACTGGTTTGTGGCAGAGTGAGTAGAATTATTGAATGCAAATTCTGTCAAGGGTAGTAATGAGGCCCAATCCTCCTGGGAAAAGGAAGTGAAACAACGTAAATACTGCTCCAACGTTTGATTAGTACGTTCTGTCTTCCCGTTAGTTTGGGGATGATAAGCTGAGGAAAATTTTTGTTTGATACCGAGTGCTTCACACAACGACTTCCAGAATTTTGACGTGAATTGAACTCCACGGTCAGAGACAATATCACTGGGAATTCCATGGAGCCTAACAACTTCTTTAAGGAAAATTCTGGGTGTCTCAGTTGCAGATGAAGTTCCTTTCATGAGAATGAAGTGTGCCATTTTAGAAAAATGATCTACCACCACAAAGATAGAAGAGAACCCTTCAGATGGAGGGAGTTCAACAATAAAATCCATTGCGATTTTATCCCATGGTCTTTCAGGAACAGGTATTGGCCTCAACAGTCCCCAAGCTTTATTTTTGCTATTTTTATTTCTGAGGCAGGTTGGACAAGAGTTGACATAGTCCCTACAATCTTTTACAAGATTTGGCCACCAGAAGTGTCTTTGAACTAGATTCATAGTCTTGTGACCCCCAAAGTGACCTGCCAGGGGATAGTCATGACAGACCTGTAGAACAGAAGTGCGGAGATTCTGAGGGATGAAAAGTTTGTCTCTCTGCCAGAAGAGACCATCCTTCTCTTGGAGGTTTGTATCTGGAGAGACTGATGTTCTTCGGGAGGACTGATGAACCTGTGATAAGAAACTAGGTTGTGTTAGTAAGAAATTCCCAGCTTGCAGGATAGTGTCCGGAAGAGATGAAACTTCAGTCTCTGTGAACATGCGGGATAACGCATCAGGTTTACTGTTTTTGGATCCTGGTCTGTACGTTATATGGAAATTAAAACGAGAAAAGAAAAGAGCCCATCTTGCTTGCCGGGGCCTGAGGCGTTTGGCCGTTCTGAGGTACTCCAAGTTTTTATGATCTGTGAAGATCAATATTGGCTGTGTTGCCCCTTCCTGGAGGTACAGCCATTCTTCTAAGGCTGATTTTATTGCCAGAAGTTCCAGATTCCCCACATCATAGTTCCTTTCCGATGCACCTAGTTTTTTGGAAAATAAAGCTACAGGGTGCATTAAGGACTTAGGCCCTTGGTGTTGGGACAGAATGGCTCCTACAGAATTTTCTGATGCATCCACTTCCAGGGTATAAGGCAGAGCAGGGTCAGGATGTTTCAGTATTGGGGCAGATGTGAACACTCCTTTTAGTTTATCAAACGCAACTTGAGCTGCAGCAGTCCATTGAAACCGACTTTGTTTTCTTGTGAGTTGTGTAATAGGCGCTATAATACTGGAGAAATTCTTGATACATTTTCTATAAAAATTTGAAAAACCAACGAAACATTGTACCCCTTTCTTTTTTTTTTTATATTCTTTATTTATGGATTGCAGGTAATACAGAAGCAAACTGTAAAAGAAACAATAGACACCCAGTCTTCTCATTACATCGATTAATACATTCAGTACATGTTGGGGAGCACTTGGTAGGGTATCATATTACAGCAGTATCAGACCTAGGGTAACTAAGGCCCTAACACCCACTGTCTTCTTTGGTTCTCCCGCTTAGTACTCTCTTTTATATTAATGCGGCTCCTGGAGTGGTCCCCTCCGGGCCGACCCAGAGGGGTCTTCGTTAACGGCTTGGGATCACTAGCAGAATGGAAAGCCCAGTCGGGGCCACTCCCACGGCCGACAGTCTTTAGGAAGAAAACTGGGTAAATAGTTCGATAAGGCCCTTGCAATCACCAGTTATTTTTATCGGGATTGGGGGGTGAGGGAGAGGGAATGGAAGGGGGGCGGGGGGTAGGGAGGCAAAGGATCAGAAAGAAAGGGGGGGTAAATTGGATCAAAAGGTAGAAAGGGAATAAAGAGGGTGGGGTGGACCAGAATGATCCTCAGGTGAAGGTAAAGACTGGGGGGACCCCGGTGGTGTGCCCAGACCGGGACCGCCGCTCTGTTCTCTTGGCTAGTTTCACAAGTAAGTTCTGTATGCATCGGAATACCTAAACAGGCTCCAAGGCATCCATCGAGCGGTGTGCTCCTCCTCTCTATCATTCAGGGATGATGTAAACTGTTCCATTCGATAGATGTCACAAACTCTTGCAAACCATTGAGATACTGTTGGGGCGGCCTGCTGCTTCCACATACTAGGTATACATGCCCTGGCTGCGTTCAGGAGGTGTTTTAAAAGTGACTTACGAAATCTCTTACCCGAAAGTGGAGCCAGGTTAAGAAAGATCGCCGCTGGATTATCCCTAAGATCAATAGCCGTGAGGTCAAGTATAATCTTGATAACTTGCCCCCAGAAATGGGACAATTGCGGGCATTCCCAAAATATATGGAGCAGCGTACCCGCGTGTGCGCCGCATCTCCAACACTCTGGACTGTGCCCAGGGAACATGGCTGCTAGGACTGTGGGAGTCCTGTACCAGCGAGTCAAAATCTTATATGTGATTTCCTGGTATTTGCTGCACAAAGAAGACTTGTGTGCAAAAAGAAGTACCCGAGTCTTTTGTTCCATCGAGAACCTGACATCAAGGTCCCTCTCCCATTTTCCTATAAACGGCGGGTCTCTCCGAGATAGAAGATCCATTAAAATCAAATACGATTGGGAAAGAGACCCCCGGATCGGCCCCTCACCCAGGCACACGTCTTCGAATGGTGTTAAGGGTCTGCGAAAGCTCTCACTGTTGGGCAAGGACTTCAGAAAGTGAGAGAGCTGGGCCAGTTTCCACCTGCCCATGGCAGTGTTCCCCAGCGGCTCATATATAGTCAGGGCATTCTTCCATGCCCTCGGGCCCAAAAAGTGGGAAGCTCTTATCAGACCTTGGTCTGGATTGAGGCGAAAGGACCTGTCTACCGTACCCGGCTCAAAGTGCGGGTGTCCAATGATTGGAGTCATGGGGGAGGGAAAGCTGAGCACCCCCGCCAGTGAGAAGTATCTGGCCATCTCCCGCAGCATAGGCTCAATAAGGGGGTGCGCCAGCATTACCCCTGTAGAGCCAGGCCCACCCCAGGGTAATCCCTCAATCGGGAAGGGTACGGATTCTCGCTCCAGACGAACCCACAGCTTGTCCTCCAAGTGCCTGCACCAGTCAACCGTCCTGTTCATATGGACCGCTGTATAGTACCAAGCCGGATCTGGGAGTCCAATCCCTCCCCTGTGTTTCGGTCTAAGCAGTAAAGTTCGGCTGAGCCTTGGGGGCTTGCCTTGCCAAACATATCTGATAAAGACGGATCGTAGGGTCTTGAAAAATGACTGGGGAATTCGTACTGGCAAGGCCTGCATAAGGTACAGAAGTCGCGGCTTTACATTCATTTTGAGCACATTACATTTTCCGAACCAGGAGGTTGCCAAATGTGACCATCTCTCCAGGTCCGAGGTAAAGGTTTTCAGGAGGGGCTGGAAATTCAGTTGGAAAACAAGCTACGGGTCTGGGGGTATCCTAGTCCCCAGGTATTGTATGGCCTGAGGTGCCCAGCGAAAGGGGAAGTTTTTGCTCATAGACGTCTGAACGGTGTGGGGTATGGAGACGTTAAGAGCCTCCGATTTCTGAAAATTGATTTTGAAGTCCGAGAGAGCTCCATATCCTCTTATTTCTGATAGCAGATTCGGTAACGTGGTGTGCGGCTCTGAGGCATAAAACAGGAGATCATCAGCAAAGGCAGCGACCTTGTGGTGATATGTCGGGGTTTCCAACCCCTTGATGTCCGCGTTAAGTCTGATGTGATGGAGTAGGGGCTCAAGAGAGAGTATAAATAGGAGGGGGGAAAAAAGGATATCCCTGCCTCGTCCCATTGCCAATAGAAAAGCGAGACGAGGCAATCCCATTGACCCTGACCACCGCTGTCGGTGAGGAATATAGAGCCGTTATCCATGAGATCATGGGAGGAGGGACCCCCAGGCATCGTAGGGTGGCCAGCAGAAAGGGCCAGCTCACCCTATCAAACGCCTTTTCGGCGTCAACCGATAGCAGCATAAGCGGAACTTTAAGGCGCCTGGCCCGTTCTACAACATTCACAGTCCTTGTGGTGCTGTCTCTGGCTTCCCTGTTACGAATAAACCCCACCTGATCTAGGGGTATCAGGCGTTGAAGAATAGGTGTCAGTCGTTCCACCAATATTTTAGTGAACAGTTTCAGGTCACAATTCAGGAGGGAGATGGTCTGTAACTAGCACAGAGAAGAGTGTCCTTCTCTGGTTTTGGTATGACTGAAAAAGCTCTGGTGGGATAGGCCGGCCCTCCAATATGGCATTAAAGGCCGAGACAAAGGGTGTAGTCAACAAGGGGAGAAATGTCTTGTAGTAAGGGACCGTGAACCCATCCGGGCCAGGTGCCTTGCCCTTGGAGGAGTCCTTCAGGGCACCTGACAGTTCCTCCGGTGAGATTGGTTGTGAGAGCGACTCCATCTCCTCCGGTGTAAGGGAGGGGAGGTTCGCTGAAGTCAGATACGCTTCTATGGTGGTTGATTGGGCCAGAATGGTGTTCACTGACGCCTGAGGGTGCAGGTTGTAAAGGGCCTGATAGAAAGAGCGAAAGTATTCCGCTATGTCCCTGGAATCATGAATTTTGGCACCCGTGGGTGAGGATATGGCCGGGATGAAAGACGCGTTCCATTGGGCTCGTAGGGCATTCGCCAAAGACCTACTGCATTTGTCCCCATACTCGTAGTACGTTCTACATACCCACATAAGTCTATTTTTCACTTGAAAGAGGGAGAATTCTCTAATTTGCTCCCGAAGGTCTTTCACTTCTGCATCCAGCGCGGCAGTCGGCAGAGATTTGTGCCGCTGCTCGCACGCATGTAGTTTAGAGATAAGATCAGAGAGAGCTTTGGCTCTGGCAACCCTGAGTCTGTGCCCATGCTTAATAAGAATGCCCCTAATGTAACATTTATGGGCAGCCCAGACCGTAAGAGGGGTGGGGATTGAGTCCTGATTATTCTCAAAGAAGCCCTGTATTTCCCGGAGCAAATCTGAGTGGGTCTCTGTGTCCTTCAAAAGAGACTCATTTAGTCGCCACCACGATTGGCCTCACGATTCCGGTTGAAGCTTCAGCACCAAGAAAACCGGCGCATGGTCGGACAGAGCAATATGTCCAATCTGAGCATCAGAAACCAGTGGTAGGGCGCTGTGGGCTACCAGGAACAGGTCTATGCGTGAATAGGAGCCATGAACAGCAGAGAAGAAAGAGTAGTCGGGTAGTGGGTGCGCCAGACGTCTATCAATCGGTGAGAATGGATTAGGTCTTTTATTTGGGTGCGAGTACGTACAGATAGGGCAGAGCGCCCGTCGATGAGTCTCTGTGGGGGTCTAAGGTAAGGTTAAAATCACCCCAGACAATCAGGGTGCCCTCCGAGAATGCAGCCAGGGCAGAAAGGCACGCTTCCAGAGCAGGCAGCTGGCCAACATTTGGCATGTATAGGTTAGCAAGGGTAAAGGTTTGTGAGTACAATGTACCCTTAGGGAAGAGGTATCTCCCTTCACTGTCAGTCTGAATGTCCAACAGCTTCCAGGGCAAGTTTTTAGCTAGGAGGATACACACTCCCTTCGATTTTGATGCAGAAGAGGTGCTATGGTAGACTATAGGGAAATGTTTGCTGTACAGCCGTGGTATTTGGTCAGTCCTGAAATGGGTCTCCTGCAGGAAAGCCACCTGGGGCTTCAACCGCCACAGTTCCGTTAGGCAGCTGGACCTTTTTTCAGGTATATTTAGCCCCTTAATATTCCAGGAGACCAGCTTCAGGGCCATGGCAACCGCTGCACCAGTCTTGGGCCCACCACCAGGGTCCGAAAGTAGGAGAGAGTCAAAGGTTAAACACAAAGATGATGGTCAGGGGGAGGCTAGAAGGAGGCCTAACTTAAAAAGGGAAGGGACAGGGGTGGTGGTAAAGGCGGATCGGGGAAATTCTAAAGCTCCTATCGGAGAAAGCATGCCGGCTAAGGCAGTGAGGCCTATTGGGGGTAGGGGTAAGGCACTGTGGAGGGAGGAACTCGCAGTGCAGTACCCCTCCAGTAGCCCGTGGTCCCTGCAGCCACATAGGGGCCTGCAGGGGGTGTCTTCAGCAACCCTACGGCAACTCAACAACACTCATCAAAAATAAAGGATTGTAACATATCTTCACTTCAGTTTGTAGTAAATCATGGAGAACATAAAAACAAAATAAGAGCAACTAACCATAATAAACAGTACAGTGCAGAGTATACAAGACCCCACATCACCCAGGTTCCCCCTCCCTGCCCCCTCCCCCAATCCTCTCCCCACCCAGAGGAGGAGGAGATAAAAAAAAAGAAAAAAAAAGGGGGGGCATCCCCACTCAGGCAGGTTCACAGGTCTCGTGACTGTTCCAGGTGGTATTCCGCCTCTTCCAGAGGTCCTCGGGTGGGCGGCCATTCCGCGATACTCAGTTCTTTAGGTGGCAAGAAAGTAGGGGGGGTGGGGATGGGGGGGGGAGGCACCCCGAAGGTGTTCAGTCAGTATGTGCAATATTCCTACAAAGGTTGCTGTCCCACTGATGGTGTCCTAGGGGGCCCGTGAACTGATCGCCACACAAAAGTCATAGGCAGCCATCTCCCGGCCAGGCCCTCTGTAAGGTGCTAGTCTGGTCGGGCCCCTTGATCTTCACCCCCCTCCCTCTCCCGGGATCCACTGTGGGGAACTCTGGCAAGGATGGGACCGGGTGGCTCTCAGTTATAGTATCAAACAAAAAACAATGTTCTCCAGACATCAAATTATGATGGGAAGCACTACTCACTCATTGCTCATGATCTTGAGGTGCTTGCGATCTCCGGCGGTGGGGTCGGCGGTTTCTCCTCGATCTCTATGGTCTGGCCGGTGGGTCGAACTCGCCGGCTGGAGTGCTTTGGGGGACAACAAACACCAGCCAATCAGGAATAGCGATCGGTGGTAGACCCAGCGTGTCCAAGAAAGATGGAACCTCCGAAGGGTGTTGTAGTGTAACGGGCCTGCCATTCTTGCGCACTATGAGGTGGAATGGGTGACCCCACTTGTAGGGTATCCTCTGTTCATTTAACTTCTCCAGGAGGGGCCGCAGGCAGCGTCTCATCTGCAGGGTCCTCCGAGAGACATCCAGCAGTAGAGTAATCTGTGCTCCGTCAAAGTCTATGCTGCCTTTGCGCCACGCTGCCTGTAGAACATCCTCTTTCATGGAATAGCTATGGAGGCAGCACAGAACGTCACGTGGCCTGCCCTCAGTGGGGCCTCTGGGTCCCATGGTCCTGTGGACTCTGTCAATGATAATCTCTGTATCAGCAGGTCAGTTTGGCCAGTAGCTTCGGGCAAGTCTCTGATCCTGATATTGTGCCTGCGATTGTGATTTTCAATGTCGTCTACCAGCAAATGCAGCTGTGCGACTCTGTCGGTCAGGGTGTCTTGTGTGCCTTTCAAGCCAGTCAAATCAGTGTTCAATGATGTCACATCATTCACTAAGGTTGCTACTCGGGTGTTCGTGGCCGCTACCTCCCGCTTAACTCCCGCTATCTCATTCCTCAGAGTTGTCTCAATCCTGGCTGCCATGCAGCTAAAATCCTCTTTTGTGGGAAGATTTTGCAGCAGAGTCCACACTGTGCTGTCTCCCAGGAGAGTGGGTGGATGAAAAATCTGCGCTCCCCCCTGTGTGTCTGCTGCAGATTCTGGCTGGCTGCGTGGCTCCATAATGGGGGAGCCGCTGTGGGATGGCCCCTGCGAGTGCTGTGGTCCACGGGGGAACCATGGCGGTAGGCCGCTGTGCTCTAAGCTGCCCAGGGATGCCAGGGACAGTGAGCGGGGAAGGCATGGAGATAGGTCGCTGGGCAGGGAGAACGGAGGCAGGTCATGAGTGGGCTGTGCCCCTCTCTCACCTTCTCTCTGCAGTGCTGGGCTGGACGCGCCGGAGGCCGCGGGCGCCATCTTGGCTGGATCAGGCGTGGAGGCCGAAGGCTGGAGCGGTACAAGGTATTTGTCCATACCGCCGTTCAATGCGTCTCCGCCGGTACGGCGGCCTGTCAGCAGCGTGTTGCGAGGCCAGGGGTGCTGTAATGTGCGGCTAGACTGCAGTGTAGGGCTACGGAGGGGTCACGGACCGGGAGCTCTCAAGATGTGCGTCCTCACTCCTCCAATGCCGAGACCACACCCCTGTACCCCTTTCTTGTCGGTTGGAGGTGGTCAGGACAAAATGGCTGAAACCTTCTGAGGATCCATTGCCACACCCTCAATCAATATCATCAGGCCAAGAAAGTGAATGGTCTGACGTTCAAACTCACATTTCTCGGCTTTAGCATAGAGTCCATTTTGCCTTAGTCTGTGAAGAACCTGTTTTACATGGTCACAATGTGCTTCTAGAGAGTTTGAAAATATCAAAATATCATCCAAATAAACGATCACGAACAAATCCAAAAAGTCCCTGAAAATATCATTAATGAAATGCTGGAAGGTAGCTGGTGCATTGCAGAGTCCGAATGGCATGACCAGGTACTCAAAGTGGTCAAAGCATGTCCGGAAAGCCGTTTTCCACTCATCCCCCTCACGGATTCTGATCAAATTATAGGCCCCTGGTAAATCCAGCTTTGTAAATATTTTTGCCGACCGAAGTCTCTGGAATAATTCCAGGATCAATGGAAGGGGATAGCGATTTTTAATCGTTACCTTGTTCAAATCCCTGTAGTCCACACATAGGCGGAGGGAATGATCCTTCTTCTCGACGAAGAATATTCTGGCACCAGCTGGAGAAGAGGAGTGTCGGATGAATCCCTTCTTGAGATTTTCGTCGATATATTCTTTGAGGACCCAGGGGCGGATCCAGAGTCTAGTCTCGGGAGGGGCACTTCTATAAAATATGTTTTTTGGGGGGCAATTTATATGGGAAATGGCTGGTATTGGCGCTTCAATCATTACGGCACCATGGTTGTTATGGTGTCAGGATGATTGAAGCGCATTATTTCTATTAATACATTGTAATATAAAATTAAATGGTTCAACTCACCATATTGCAGAATCAGTGGGAGCCCTGAGGATGTCACTTGCCATGTCGCCTGCCACCAAATGTGGATTGTCACTTGTCACCAAATGCGGATTGTTACTTGCCACGTCACCTGCCACACATTGCGGATTGTCACTTGCCACATCACCTGCCACACATTGCGGATTGTGACTTGCCACGTCACCTGCCACACATTGCGGATTGTCACTTGCCACGTCGCCTGCCACCAGATGCGGATTGCCACGTAGCCTGCCACACATTGCGGATTGCAACTTGCCACGTCACCTGCCACACATTGCGGATTGTCACTTGCCACGTTGCCTGACCCACATTGCGGATTGCCACTTGCCACGTCACCTGCCACACATTGGGGATTGTCACTTGCCACGTCACCTGCCACACATTGCGGATTGTCACTTGCCCCGTTGCCTGCCTCACATTGCGGATTGCCACTTGCCACGTCACCTGCCACACATTGCGGATTGTCACTTGCCACGTTGCCTGCCACACATTGCGGATTGCCACTTGCCACGTAGCCTGCCACACATTGCGGATTGTGACTTGCCACGTCACCTGCCACACATTGCGGATTGTCACTTGCCACGTCGCCTGCCACCAGATGCGGATTGCCACGTAGCCTGCCACACATTGCGGATTGCCACTTGCCACGTCACCTGCCACACATTGCGGATTGTCACTTGCCACGTTGCCTGACCCACATTGCGGATTGCCACTTGCCACGTCACCTGCCACACATTGGGGATTGTCACTTGCCACGTCACCTGCCACACATTGCGGATTGTCACTTGCCCCGTTGCCTGCCTCACATTGCGGATTGCCACTTGCCACGTCACCTGCCACACATTGCGGATTGTCACTTGCCACGTTGCCTGCCACACATTGCGGATTGCCACTTGCCACGTAGCCTGCCACACATTGCGGATTGTCACTTGCCACGTCACCTGCCACACATTGCGGATTGCCACTTGCCACGTAGTCTGCCACACATTGCGGATTGTCACTTGCCACGTCACCTGCCACACATTGCGGATTGTCACTTGCCACGTTGCCTGCCACACATTGCGGATTGCCACTTGCCAGGTAGCCTGCGACACACTGCGGATTGTCACCTACTGGTGGTCTTTTGTTGGGTCCCAGAGTGAAGATAGGCAGCAGAGAGATGATGCAATCTCTCTGCTGCACACAGCTTCCTACACAGTGAGGGTGGAACTGAAGGGATGCAGGGCAGTGAGAGATGATGTCATCTCCCTGCTCCCCTGCCTGCTGGCTTCCTGATTGGCCAGCAGCCCTCCTAAGCCGCCCAGCTGCCCCCCCCCTCACCCGTCCACTCAGTGCGGGTACCCGCGGAACCGGCCGCGCGGGTACCCGCGGAACCGACCGCGATTGGACCCGCGGAACCGGCCGCGGGTACCCTCGGAACCGGCCGCGATTGGACCCGCGGAACCGGCCCGCGGGTACCCGCGGAACCGGCCGCGATTGGACCCGCGGAACCGGCCGCGGGTACCCGCGGAACCGGCCGCGATTGGACCCACGGAACCGGCCCGCGGGTACCCGCGGAACCGGCCGCGATTGGACCCGCGGAACCGGCCGTGCTGTCATTAGCTGGCGGTATTCTCGGAGGGGGCAATTGACCCGTTGCCCCCCCCCTGGATCCGCCCCTGTGAGGACCAGAAGTTCAGGTTCCGATAAGGGAAATATCCTTCCGAAAGGGATTTCAGCTCCTGGCAATAATTCAATTTGGCAATCATAATCCTGATGAGGAGCAAGAGTGTCAGCCTTTTGTTTGTCGAAAACGTCTAAGAAACTATGATATGCAGCTGGGACCAGTCTTTGGGTCTCAGATGTAGGCCCTGAGCAGGCAATGACTGGGACCAAATGGTGGGAGATCTTGAGGCAGTTCTGAAGGCAGTAAGCGGACTAAAAAACCACCTCACCAGTCACCCAGTTTATTTGGGGATTGTGGGCATGTAGCCATGGCATTCCCAGAATGATTGGGAATAGTGGTGAGGAAATAACGTCCAGCGGAGTAGTTCCTGATGATCGGGTAATATGTTGGCGGATAATGGTTGAGTCTCATGGGTAATGGGGCCAGATCTGATGTTTGATCCATCCGCTAACCGTATGGAAAGTTGACGTTGCTTGGGTATCAATGGTATATTGTGTTGAAGAACGAGAGCATGATCGATGAAGCAGCTACAGGCGCCAGAATCAACTATAGCTTGGACCTGGAAGCTGTAAGGAAATAGGAACAGCGATGTGAATAGATTTTGTCAAAGGCAATGCATTGGGTTCATGAGGTGAAGGATTGAACTTACAGGTCTTGTTTGGGCACGTATTTGCATAATGACCAGCTTCACCACAATAGAGACATAGATTGTTTTGACGTTGGCGCTGTTTTTCTTCCGTAGATAACGGTGAACGAAGAAAGCCTATTTGCATTGGCTCTGGAGCTTCAGAAGTGGTAGCAGGTGCATGAGACGTAGGAATGGGAGGGTGATTTGGGACCTTAGGCAACATCCATGTGAGACGAATTTGGCTGATTCTCTCAGATCTCCATTCCCTTAGACGACAATCAATTTGGATTGATACTTGTATTAGGTCCTCCAAAGAACTGGGGACTCCGATACGGGCCAACTCATCTTTTAGAGCCTCGGAAAGTCCAATGCAGAACTGGTAATGGAGGGCGGCGTCGTTCCACTGAGTATCAGAACTCCACCACCTGAAGTCCATTACGTAGTCCTCTATGGGTCTGCAACCCTGCTGGAGAGCATGGAGACTGGCCTCTGCAGTTGTGGCACGCTGAGGGTCATCATACAACTTAGCCATTTCATTCAAAAAAGAGTCCATAGTATCTAACAGAGGGCTGGCCTGTTCCAATAAGAGGTGAGCCCAGGTTTGGGGTTCCCCCTGAAGTAAGGAAACAATGAATCCCACCTTTGTGCTTTCCAGGGAGAAGGTACGAGGCTGTAGCAAAAAATATAACTGGCAAGCATTCCTGAAGGCACGGAATTAACTGCGATCTCCGGAAAATCTCTCTGGAGTAGGAACTCGAGGCTCTGGGGGGGTGGCACCTCCACTGCAGGTGCAGATGCTGAAGTTGCTGGACCGGAGGACCGGGATGCTGTGGCCCCTTGGGAAGCAACGGTGCTTGGTGTCAATGACTCCACTCTCTGCTCAAGTTGGTGGTAACCATCTTGCAGGCCCTGGACTGCTTGGGTAAGGGCAAAGATCTGTTGACACAAGGCTTCTAAAGGTGAGGCCCCCCTGTCGGACTCCATTATGGCTGGATCGTACTGTCACGTACCTTACAGCTTTTTTTTATTTTTCCTGCCCCTAAACACTACTGCCCCTAGCCACTGTGTCTATGCACACATAAGCTTTTAGAGGACTTTAGAGGCAGGGGTGTTTAGAGGTAGAAAAAAAAACCTACAGCCAGTGTGTCCAGGAGAAGCTGTGTTTTAGCAGGAAAAAACACTTGACGTGCCAAAAAGCACCTCAACATGTCTAAATGCAGCTTTCGGGAAACCCAAAAAATAGTGATTCCTCCATCCACTGCTACTAAATTCCAATGTGGGCATTAGCTTCTTTTGAGAGTTTCTACTGTTTATCTTAATCACATGATACTGCTTTTTGGATCCAAAAGTAAAACTTTAACTACCAGCCAGAAAACATGAACTTACCACCTTAGCCAGCTGCCTCTGGGATTTTCAAATTCCTTAGGGGTAAGTGTCAAATGGGTAGTCTGGGTACCCCTGGGCTGTAAAGTCACAGCGCTAACAGTTAAATTAATATGCTGACACAATTAGGTTCTGTTTTAGGTTTCAGGAATTCTTTCTCAAGTAAGCCTGTAAGTTATAGAACGCATCCATTAATATAGCAGTCTTCCAGAGCACATCATTTTGTATAGAATTAACATAGAATAACAGCATTTAATACATTTACTTTTTTAGCCACTTACCTTTCTGTCCAATTTTTTAAGAAAAACTTTTCAGAGTTGTCAGGGAAACAAGCTAAGGCATGTTTACTCTGTGTCCATCGGAGTGCTACTTTGCATTTTCAATCTGAAAGTGTTTTCTACACAACTACACTATTGTCTTTTTTGTCTTCTATAGAATAGTTCCCATACATCACAGTGCAGCCCATGCAAGCTTTCCCATCTGTGCAGTTCTAAAGTCTCACTGCGCCAAGGTCCTGTAATGCCCCGTACACACGAGCGGACTTTTCGACATCCAAACTCCGACGGACTGAGTCCGGCGGACTATCCGATCGTGTGTGGGCTGCAACGGACTTTAGCGAAGCTAAAGTCTGACGGACTTTAGAAATGAAGCATGCTTTAAATTTTCCCGACGGAACTCCGCCGGACCCGGTCCCCTTTGAAAAATCCGCTCGTGTGTGTGCTACTCCGACGGACTAAAACCGACGCTAGGGCAGCTATTGGCTACTGTCTAGGAACTTCCTACGTCGAATCCAGTCGTACGTCATCACGTTCGACTCCGTCGGAGTTTGGTGTGATGGTGTGTGGTCAAGTCTGTTCGGTCGAAAAGTCCGCCAGAACTCCGTCGGAACTCCGGCGGAACTCCGGCGGAACTCCTTTGGAGGTCTGTCAGACTTAATCCCTCTCGTGTGTACGGGGCATAAGATTATAGGGTCAACTCATTTACAAATTGTTTTGGGGAAGTGGTGCATGGGTCACACATCAGCCGTAGAGTCTCAGTCAGTCTCTGTGGCACAGAAGGAATACATTTAATATAAATGTTTGTAAAGTGTATAACTAACCCAAATGTCTCAGAAGCAAGCCTGCTTATTTATGTCATGCTTAGATTGGAATAAAAAGCCGTAATCTTCTTCTAGTACTAGCTGTTTACAAATTGTATATAAAGTAGTGCATTATGTTAAAAAATTGGCTCAATTCACTAAATATTATTTTTTGGTGTAACAAGAATTATTTTCAACAATGAGCTTTGAATAGTCTCAAGATGAAAAAATTACTTTAATGGAAAATAGCACATGCAGTTTAGTTTAATAAATTATAGTAAATGCTATACATTTACAATAACATTTCTGCCTCGAGTTTTTGTGTGACTGTGCCATTGTAGGTTCACCTTCTTTTGCACTGCTATTTAAAATCTGCCATTTAGCTTATTCCGATAAGTTGTGGCACCCAGAGCAAAGATGCCAAACTACACCCCCCCCCCCCAAGATGTATGAGCATCACGTGTTAGCAAAACCTCCCCCCCTCCTCCCAAAACCTCCCCCCCTCCTCCCAAGCATTAAAAAAATCGGTTACGCTTAGCCCTAAGCATAAACTCCTTTGCAAGTGTAGCGGTGCCCCCGTGGGGTCGCTGCGTGTTTCAGCATCCACACATCACCCTGCTTGGTCAGACATCCATTTTAAGCACACTTTTTCCAGTCAATGAACAGTCTCTTGCTTGTTTTTGTTGATTTTATTAGGGGATTAAACTGGGATGGGGAGTCCACTATAAACACACTTCAATCAGCACATAAACGTGACTCAGACCCAGCGACATATGTTGACCTCTCTAACGCACGCAGAGAACTTCTCCACATTATGGACGCCAATTCCCTCATAGCTAGGGATCGGGGACACAACCGGCATCTGCTGGCCAACAAATGTGGACAACACCTAGCGAGGGTTCTACACCCCCACCCCCCACATCGACCCATCCAACACATCTGCACTGCCGACGAACAAAAAGTCAGCAACATGTGGTATCTCAGCCCCCATACACATGGTCGGAGATTCCGGCAATCAAATCCGTCGGATTAATTCCGACAGATTAATTCCGGAAGAGGTCCGGAAGTGATGTTGCATACACACGATCGGACTCAGTTGTCGGAAAATCCAATTGTACATAACGTGATGAAGTTATTTCGTTATGACGGGACTACGGTCAGGCTAGTAGCCAATATCTTTGGTCTAGGAATTTGATCTGAGCATGCGTCGCACTTTGTCCGTCGGAGTAGGCTACACATGATCGGAGTATGTCCGATCTGAGTATTTTGTCGGAAAATTTTACCGGCAAGTTGGAAAAGTTGGCCGACAGAAACAGTCCGATGCAGACCACACACAGTCGGAATATTCGACAAAACGGTCCGATAGGAAACATTCCGTCGGAATCTCCGACTGTGTGTACAAGGGCTCAGATGCATTCCAACCCTATTACACTAACCTGTATAACCTGCCTCCACTGACCACACCAACCCATGTGGGAGACCTACACCTCTCCAACATGACAGACTATATTTCAGAGACGACCTTGCCACAGATAGCTCCCGAACAGGCCACTGACATAGATAACTCCCTGAAGGTAGCGGAATTCCTCACTGTTAGTAAAGGTCTCAAAGCCGGTAAATGCCTGGGTCGGGACAAGTTTTCCCCCAGGTTATATAATGCCCCGTACACACGAGCGGACTTTTCGACATCCAAACTCCGACGGACTGAGTCCGGCGGACTATCCGATCGTGTGTGGGCTGCAACGGACTTTAGCGAAGCTAAAGTCTGACGGACTTTAGAAATGAAGCATGCTTTAAATTTTCCCGACGGACCCGGTCCCCTTTGAAAAATCCTCTCGTGTGTGTGCTACTCCGACGGACTAAAACCGACGCTAGGGCAGCTATTGGCTACTGTCTATGAACTTCCTACGTCGAAACCAGTCGTACGTCATCACGTTCGACTCCGTCGGAGTTTGGTGTGATGGTGTGTGGTCAAGTCCGTTCGGTCGAAAAGTCCGCCAGAACTCCGTCGGAACTCCAGCGGAACTCCGGCGGAACTCCTTTGGAGGTCTGTCAGACTTAATCCCTCTCGTGTGTACGGGGCATAAGTCATTTGCCCAGCCCCTCGCTCTGTTAATGTCCACAGCGTTTAATTCTATAGACAAAACCCACCTACCTTCCAGTAACCTCCTGTTTGCTAACATATCGGTCATACCCAAGCCTTGAAAACATTTCTCTCAGTGCAGTAGCTATCAGCCGATTTCGTTCCTCAACGTTAAAATCTACGCTAAGGTCTTGGCAAACCATCTTTCACCCCTGTTACCCTCAATTATTCATAAAGACCAGGTCCCTGGTTGTGAGGCCAGGGACAATACCACCAAAACTATCCATCTAATTTCCTACATCCAACGCCACAACCTGAAGGCAAGCCTACTGTCATTTGATGCCGAGAAGGGCTTTGACCTGGTCAAATGGCAATTCTTGCGCCTCTCCCAGGAACAAATAGGCCTTGGTCCTACTTTTATATCCAAGGTTAGGGCACTATACTCTCGCCCTCGGCAGCTGTCCTGCTTTTTGTCCTAGTAATAGAACATCTAGCCCAGGCCATCAGACATGTTGGAAGGCTGCTCACAGGCTAGCCTGAATTTGTAGGAGGAGTCTGAGGGCTTTAAATCCCTCCTCCTCCATCAGAGCCTTCGTCGGCTCATTTCTGGGTTGATGCACGTCACTTCCGGCCGCCTTTTCTGCCGCAGCTTGGTGTCTGTTCCTCTCCCAGGCACCATCGAGGGACCACTCGCTCGTCACCCCTGGGGTTCTACCGGCCTGGGGGGGGCAGTCAGCCGCTTCTCCCGGCATCCATGCGGGGGGGCCATCCATCATTCCTCCCTCCACCTCCTCATGCACTTCCGTGCGGCCCGCCCGCTTCTCCCGGCGCTCGTGCCGGGGGGGAGCGGGGGGCCGTCCATCATTCCTCCCTCCACCTACTCATGCCGTTCCTTGCGGCCCGCCCGCTTCTCCCGGCGCTCGTGGGGCCATCCATCATGGGGGGGGGAGTGGGGGGGGGCGTCTGTCCTTCCAACCTCCACCTCACAGTCGGGGGGTCCGTCTTTCTCCACAAATTTCATATATATATTTATATATTTAAATCTGTGATTTTCCTCGTGGTGGGGGGGAGGGGGAGGTGATTGGCCGCCGCCAGCTCCCCCTCTCCCCTCGCATGTGCTGTGCTCCCGCTGTTTCTCCCAGTGTGGGGGGGGGGGGGGATTGGCCGCCCGACAGCTCCTCTCTCCCCATGCACTTTGCTTGCCTCTGGGGGCCTCCGGCCGATTCTGGGGGGGAGGGGGATCGGCATCTGTCCCCACATCCGTGCCGCACACCTGGTGGGGGGGGTCAGTGTTCTGTCCCCTCCTGCTCCTCTCCTCTGGCTCCACCAGGAGGGGGGGGCGATGGTGCTCTGGGGGTGAACGGTCACTGACACCGCTACTGCTGTGACAGAGGATGTCAGATCACCCACAGCTATCATTACTACGGCAGGTCTGCCAGGGTTGCTGCTGTCTTGTGAATCTTGCTTCTTTGGTCTATGTGTCGATCGCAGTCTGCGTTCTGTCCAGGTTTCGGTTGTAAGCGTTTTCTGTCCAGCATGTTCTGTCACAGTGTTTTCTGTTCTACATTTCGGTCAGTATTTTCGGGCACAGCGTTTCTGTCCAGCATTTTCTGTCATAACGTTTTCTGTCCAGCATTTTCTGTCCAGCATTTTCTGTCCAGCATTTTCTGTCACTGCATTTTCTGTCATTGCACTCACCCACCCACCCACCTGTTCACCTCCCAGCACTCTCGCATCCCCCCCCCCCGCACGTCCAGGCACCCATTTCAGTCTCGGGGGTTTCATCACGGCGTTCGGCCCCAGGTTTCTGTCTCTGCGTTCTTCTGTCATCGCGTTCTTTCCAGGGATTTCCGTCATATAGTTCGGTCCAGCATTTCCGTCATATAGTTCGGTCCAGCATTTCCGTCATATCGTTCGGTCCAGCATTTCCATCAGATCGTTCGGTCCAGCATTTCCGTCAGATCGTTCGGTCCAGCATTTCCGTCAGATCGTTCGATCCAGCTTTTGTTCGGTCCAGCTTTTCTGTCATATCGTTCGGTCCAGCTTTTCTGTCATATCGTTCGGTCCAGCTTTTCTGTCATATCGTTTGGTCCAGCTTTTCTGTCATATCGTTCGGTCCAGCTTTTCTGTCATCTCGTTTGGTCCAGCCTTTTTTCCGGCATAGCGTTCTGTCCTGCTTTTCCTTCATGGCATTTCTGTCGTAGAGTTCTGTCCGGCATTTCTGTTGGATCCATACGGGCTGGGGTTTGTTTCATACACGTCATACGATGCAGGCTCATTTCTTTGCACTTGTTCGTCTACCCACCACAGTTTGTGGGTACACTAGGCTGCAGGGTTGTTTGCTACCTGTCTGCTTTCTGTCATGGCGTTTTGTACGTAGCATTTCTGTTAGCCAGGGCTCATAGCCTGGTCTGTCACGCCTACGGACCATACGGGCTGAGGTTTCGTTTTAATTGATTGCCGTTCCACAATCTTCTCGCCCGCATACCATACGTCATACGTTGCTTGCTTTTCATCACACTTTGTATGTCTACCCACCACGGCCTGTGGGTACACTAGCCCTGAGGGTTGTTTGCTATCTGTCTTTGTTGTTCTGTCATAGCTTTTCCATTCATAACTTATTGTCGTTCGTAGTGTATGTTAGCTGGGGGCTCACTTTCAGGGTCTGTCACGTCTACGGACCCATACGGGCTGAGGTTTCGTTATTATTGATTGTCATCCCACAATCTTCCCGCCCGTATACCATACGTCTTACGTTGCACGCTTATTTCTTCACTCTTGTACGTCTACCCACCACGGTCTGTGGGTACACCAGCCCGGAGGGTTTGTTTGCTATCTGTCTCTGTTGTTCTGTCTGAGCTTTTCGTTCGTAATTTTCATGTCATAGTTTTACGTTCATAGTATGTCTGTTAGCTAGGGCTCACATCCAGGGTCCATCACATCTACGGACCCATACGGGCTGAGGTTTCGTTTTTTAATTGATTGTTGTCCCACAATCTTCTCGCCCGTATACCATACGTCATACGTGCACGTTCACCATACCTTTACTACTACCCACCACGGTCTGTGGGTACCTCAGCCCTGAGTGTTCTTTTTAATTACCTGTCTTGGTGCTGCAGGTTGCTCGGGCTCGCTCACTACATACACTAGGGTTGTGTCAGCATTAGGTTCACATTCACGCGCTGTTGGTCTTGTCTTTTCTGCACTTACATCCTCATACTTGTCAGGTACGTAGGGGTATTGTTGTTTTGTGTGTTGGTTGTCTGTTCTCTTTTCGCTTGTTGTG
The DNA here is from genome assembly GCF_037356315.1 of Lithobates pipiens. Classification (NCBI taxonomy): domain Eukaryota; kingdom Metazoa; phylum Chordata; class Amphibia; order Anura; family Ranidae; genus Lithobates; species Lithobates pipiens. Next base: position 182,923,324 of record NW_027507784.1, on the reverse strand, counting down.
TTTTCTCTGGGGCTTGGGGTGGGTTGCGGAGCAGGCCGGTGCACATTCATCCCTCCACCGTCGCTTTGGGGTTCAGTGCTTGGTAGCACCCCATCTTTAGGGGTGGGACCATTCCACACTCTTAGCTCAGTTTATCGCTGAGGTACCCCTTTCTCGGCCTCTGCTGGGAGGGGGGCAGTGTTCAGGTAGTTATCCCCAACTCTGTTACAACCTCTTCCATCCTCCAGTGCAGTGCATGTTTCGTGCAGGATTCTTCAACCCAGTTCCTGCAGTTTCTCCATGCACTCTTATTTGTTAGTCTGGATGGTGGGGTTCATAGCCCATTAGGCTTGCACTGAGGTTTCAGCTGCAGCTCCTGTTCTTCTCAGTGCGCCTTCAGATGATGTTGGTATTTTTTCACAGTGGTTTGTAGAACTGGGGGCAGTGTGGTCTCAGGCATCAATCTGGCCATGGTTCTTATCCAGATTGTGCAGTGGGCTTCTCACAAGGCGGGATGGTCTCATAGGTTCATGTTTATGGCTTTTGCTGGGTATTGCATCGGCACTTTGGCCTCTTCTGCCAATTCTATGAAGTATCTATCAGGTGACCAGTTTTCAGGACCTATACACTCCTGTCAATCTGTCCATTTTTGCGGCTCACCCTCTCTATCCGTCAAGGGAGGGAAGTTGGGGTTGTTCTCTTTGGCACGGCTACCAGTTGCCGACCAGGTTAACGTGGTGTTTCAGACTTCCTGGGTCCTTCCCTTGGCAGTTCCCAGTTAGTGCTCTAGGCAGTTTCTCTCTTACCGCTTACAACTTCCCCTTCATTGGTATAGATGGGTAAGCTAGGGGTTTGTGGTCATATTTCTGTACCTTAGCCTTGGTGTCGGGTAAGTAAGTTGGCCTTCTCTGCATCATTCCTTGGGTCTGCGCTTTCTCCATCCTCTCACTACAAACAGTTTGTTCTCACATCCAGGTTACTTGCCAAACCAGGCTGGTATCCTAACCCCTTTCTGTTATTCATCGGGTTCCTGGGCAAACTTTTGTAGGTCCCGCAGGGGGTCCTTTCTTTACATCAGGTTCATGGGGAGCTGGAGATCCTCCATGTTAGCAGCGACATACGTAACCCCCCTTTTCTGTAGTCAGCCGTGTATTCGCATTTTCCGGACTAAACGGTTGTTGCGGGCCTTCTTTGTAGCTTTCACATCACACCTACTTTGTGTCTTTTTGCCCTCTTTTAGGCATACTGCCCAGCCAGGCCAAGGCACACCTCAGGCCTTGGTAGTTAGGGTAATCGTATTTCCGAATGAAGACTCTGACTACAAGTTGGAAGGCTGGCCGCAGGCTAGCCTGAATTTGTAGGAGGAGTCTGAGGGCTTTAAATCCCTCCTCCTCCATCAGAGCCTTCGTCGGCTCATTTCTGGGTTCCCACCCACCCATTCCCCCATTGCTTTCTTCATTTCATTTACATTTCATACATCTTCATTCAGGGTATGCCCTCTTTTAAGCATACTGTCCAGCCAGGCCAAGGCACACCTCAGGCCTTGGTTGTTAGGGTAATCGTATTTCCGAATGAAGACTCTGACTACAAAACACATCTATAGTGGGGATTCAGACACCCTCCTCTGACCATAAACTTTCACTTGCACTTGGTCTACGTCCAGCAGCCGCACACACCCCTCCCCTCCCTCATGCAGGAATTCCACATATTAGGGGAACTTAGTAACTTTAAGTCAAACATGTCTAAAACCGAGGCCCTTAATATATCCCTGCCACACACGACCCTTACCCGTGTACAGGCTAACTTCCCCTTCCAATGGAGCCCCTGGAGCATCTCTTATCTGGGGATAACAATCTTTGCCAATTTATCCGAGCTTTATGCTCTCAACTACCTGCCCCTACTGACCCAGCTCCGGAAGGAAATGGATGCTTAGAACACCACCTCATTGCCCTGGTTAGGTCGCATTAACACGTTAAAAATGGACACCCTCCCTAAACTACTTTATTTGTTTCAAACTGTGTCTATCTTCGTCCCTCCCTACGATCAATGTCCATACATTTTGTATGGCACCACGGCATGTTTCGCATCCGTCATACTCTGCTCATGTACCCCAAAATCCAGGGTGGGGTAGGCCTCCCTGACTTTGAATTATACCACAGGCAGCCCTTCTATCTAGAGTGCTAGAATAGTTCCCACGTCCCTTCCCCAAAACATCCACCATGATGGAACAAGACTTGTCCACCCCTGACCTCCGGTCCCTACTATGGGGCTATCGGCAACACCTACAATTACTTTCCACCACCTCTCTCCATTGACAATCGCTGCCCTACACTTATGGTACAAAAAAAATTAATGCTCTTGCTATTGTCCTCGGATCCCTCACCCCTCACATCTTTATTTGATCATCCTGCACTACCTCAAGGCATGGGCTCTAACTCAATAGGCCCCTACTCCAGATCCACTTGGCCAGTAGCAAGCTCATTTGTAGACCCCACCTCAGGCTCTCCGGCAGTGCTAAATGCCCAGGACAACTGGCTCACAACCCTCTGCATCTCCTCCTTTTGTTCTGACCTCTTTACACCCTCCCAAACTCACAGATTCCTAACGGGATACAAACAGCTGTGCTCTCTCTCAGAGACACCCAGACATTTACTCTCTACCATATATGTACTACAGCACGCACTGATACATGATCAACCCCCCTTTTACATCAAGAAGTGGTCCACGGATCTGGGAAAAGAACTCCACTTAGTAGACTGGCAAAAGTCATACTACTTTACGCACAAATCTTCAATATACTGTTACTCACAAGAGAAAAACTTTAAACTTTTCTCTCAGGGGTACAGGGACCCTCAATCTCTAAACAAAATATTCCCATCCGTACCTTCGTCATGCTGGAGATGTGCCTCGGCAGGTGGAAGCTACCTCCATATATGGTGGGACTGTCAGTTGATTCAGCCCCTCTGGTCCCAGGTTTTTACCATATACAGCAATCTATACAACTGGCCTTTTAACTCCCTCCCCGGAGATAGCTTTACTGTCTATGCTTCCTGGCTCCATAGCCTCCCAGAAACGCACCTTACTGCACTTCTTCCTGTCAGCCGCTAGACAGCTTATCCCTTTTTTCTGGAAAAATTCCACCACCCCCCCATTGACCTTGTAGGTCTCCGCAGTCAATGACATCATGCGCATGGAAGAGATGCTGGCCCTCGATATTGATACCTTTGACAAATTTAAGACTCTCTGGCTTATTTGGATGGACTATTCTACCTCAGATGCCCTTAAAACATTATTAATGCCCCTAGGTCAACCCAGCCGTACACCTTGATTGCATAATGCAGGTTTGATATACCGAGGTCTGCTCGGTCCCCCTCAGCCCCCCTCTACCCATGTCTTCTTTCTCTTCCTCCCTCTACTACTCTGTTCTCATCCTCCTTCCCCCTATCGGTCTTCTTTCTTTCTATTTTATCTCACAGTCAGATGTCGTACTACACAATAGTATGGGCTCTCACTGCTCCTTGTAAAAAGTATCACTGTCTCTTCTAGAAGACGGTGGTGTGTTAAAGTGAGACTTGCGCTGTATTACCATATTTTGTGGTCATCTGAAAGATATTTGTATTGTATTATTTTGTTTTGTTAAAAACAATAAAAACATATTTGACTCTAAATTTGGATGGAGAAAAGGGACATGGGGTGCCCAAATGATCAATCTTTCTCAGTGGAAATAAAGGTAGCTGAACCTAAATTGTCAGTCTTTCCTACTGCACATTTCCTCCAGCACACTACCTGAGATCACTTGCTTTCCTCTACTTTGCAATTCTAGATTCCTGTCACCATTAGCACATGGCTAGGCCTTACTCTGAATAAGTCTTAACATTTTCCTAGTAGCCATTTGCAGGTGGGGGTCTGCAGTCCCCTCTGTGGCAGCAACCATTTTAGATGAAAAGGATAGTTGTCCTGATACTTGATGGACTACTGCTCCCAGAAAGTCCGGTGTAAATCCTGCCAACCCTCCTGGCTGAGGCGACTTGACTTCAACAACACCACAGTCTCCCTCTGATTCCACACCCTGACATGTTTCTCCCAGAGCTTCTCACTGTGCTTCTCACTCACCGACCCCGGCATGGATCCTTCCTGACTGACTTGCCCGGCAGTGCTCCCAATTGTCCTCCTCCTGCTCCTGTTCCAGGACACCTCTCAATGACCATGTAGATAGAGGCTCCCTCCCAGCTCCTGAGTTCCAGGCCTGAGTTCACCCCTTCCCAGAAAGGGGGTTCCTTCAATGGCCACGACAGTCTAACACTCCATTGTAGCGCCCTGCTCCTAATGAGCAGACAATATTGTTTTTGCAAATTTAAGTTGTCTGAAGCTGCAGTTTGACTCAGGCTAATTATTTCAAAGTTCTGGTTTCTGTACCAGTTCAGCTGGTTTGTGCTAGTTTCCACTTGGCCGTAGGTGTCACTGTCACCACCGTAAAGTGTTGGAAATGCAACAGGCTGGATGCATTGAATACCCTTTTTGCTCGGAAATACCCCAGTGGGAGTGGTTAACCCGCTGTGCATTCTGGGTGGGGGTATTTAAGGTACTGACGCCATTTTGAGGGGTCTCTTTTATGGGGTTTGTTATCCTGACCTAATGGTCCTCCTGGCCTGGGGTGTGTGCTGCCCTTTCCTGTGCCTCTGGGCCTGCTGGCCCGAGGCTTTGCAACTGAAAGGGTAGGCCTGCCGATCCAGGGGTGGTCCTGTGCTGTCTTGCCTGCGGGGAGAAGCCAAGCGACTGAAGGATGCAGGGGAGGACTTTTTCAGGAGAGGACCGGGCACAAGGCTGGTATCTCTGGAAGAGCCTGGAGACTCAGTTGGAGGACGCAACCCGGGTCACAAACCACACAGTATCGCTGGGTCGGCTGAAGGAAACTGGTACTGTCTGGCAACTCTTTAATTTCTCAAGAAGTTCAAGTAAATTAACAAGTCTGTGGCAGAGACTTTGTCTGAGCATCCCACCGGCTGCTAGGTCAGTGAGAGAGGCCTATCCGGTGATTGCTAGATCCAGTCTGTGGAAGCTGTTTATCCTCTGGACCAAGAAAATACCTCTAACCTGCAATTACCAGGTACCTGAACTTTCCTTAACCCTCTATCCCTCTATTGCAAAACTTTTTGTTTATCTCAAATAAATCTTGGAAAAGGGACTAAGTGTCAGAGCTAACATTCTTTGGTTCACTTTCCGACGGGACCCCTGAGAAGGAGAAGCGAGCAGGTGAAGTAACGGTAAGCCCAATAAAAACCAGCAGCTCTTTCGGGGGTCACTGCCACACCATCATCTCAGTTCTTCCACCCGACAACTCCTCCCCCAGCAGGCTGACCATGGGTATATATAGGAAGCCTCTCCCCTGCCAATTCTAGTTGGGAATTGGTCAGGGCTCCCAAATACACCTAATGTCACTCCAACCCTCTGCCCTGCCTCTTTTCCAGAACCTTCTCACTGGAAACAAAGGAAGCGCAAGAGAGCTGAAGCATATGTCAGTCACCTGCTGCTACACTAAACCACCCCCCTGCCCCCAGATCAAAAACAAACAGGCCTATCTCACAGCTAGGCCTGTGTCACAGATCAGCTGTGTAGCTGATCTGTGTCTTACCTTTACTGCTGTAGGACGGCTGGCACCTGTTGCTCCACTAGCTTGTGTTTAGCTCTGGCTGCACTCCGCAGCTATGGGTGTCGCCGCTGTCTTATCATATAAGGCCCCCCATCAGATAGCGTCCGCTGTGTACTGCGCATGCGCAGTACACAGCAACACAGATTCCGAAAATAGCCAAGGATGAACGGCGCCTGCGCACTGAGTCCAGGTTCTAGCCCCACCATCCAAGTGGACATAGAGTAGGAATAAAAAAGATCCGAGCGCAGCGAGGCCGAGCCTGAAGCGTGGCGAGCAAAGCTCGCCCGCGAGGGGCCCTCTCATTTTCACAACCCTATGTCCGCTTGGATGGTGGGGCTACCACCTCCACTCACGGCGCAGGCGCCGTTCAGCTTCGGAAATTTTACGAAGCTTCTTCTGCCCCGTACTGCGCATGCGCAGTACGGGGCGGACGCTATATGATGTCCAGCCCCCCATGGGCTTCTCTATTTAAATTCCTCTCAGACCAGTTTCTGGTTGCTTGAGCAACACTTGTCTCTGAGCTCCATCAGTGTAACCTGTTTGAACCTGACCTCTGATCTCTTGTGTACCGACTGGGCTAGTCCTCTTGATTACGTTGTCTGCTGCCCGCCCTGACCTCGGCTCGCTATCCGGCTCTCCTTTGCTTCATCTATCCATCCATTCTTGTCTGACAGTGTCTTCTGGTACTCCCCTAGCGAGCAGGGTGAACCCAGGGGTCGTGAATTGGAGTCAGCACGCAGCTAAGCCCCAACCCTCGTGAGGGGGTCCCTGGCAGAATACCGGCTGGCCTTTAGACTCTATGCCCTGGGGGATCCCGTGTCACCTGCTCGCCTGTGTGCTCACTGTAGTAGTACCGTGACAGCCTGCCTAAATTTACCTGCACTGGTAGTACACACAAAAACACTACACTAGCACCTACCTACCTAAGGTAGAGGGTGCTGCATGAGCCAAAATTCTCCCCAAACAAAAATCCCCCCTCCTCCCAGTACCATTTCTCTCCAAGCTGAAATCCCCCCTCCCAGCACAAATCATTCCCCCATCCTCTCTTTAAGCTCAAATCTCTTCCCAAATGTTCCCTGCTAGCACAACTATCCCTCCCCAAAAAAGCACCTTGTTAGCACACATCCTCACTCCTCACATTTCCCCTCCAAGCGCAAATTCTCCCCATCTGCAAAATTCCCCCTCCCAGCACAAATTCTCCCCTCCCTCAATTGCCCCCTCCTAGCACAAATACCCCCCCAAGTCATCCCTACTAGCATAAACGCTCCCCCCTGCTAGCACAAAAAAAAATCAATCATCACTACTAGCACAAATCCTCTCCTCGAAACCCCCCCAAAAAAGTCCCCTTCTTGCACAAATCTCCCATTCCAAATCCCACCTCCTAGCACAGATCCTCTTCTCCCCATCCTTCCAACACAAACCTCCTAAATTACACCTCAAATTTCCCCTCCTAGCACAAATTTTATCATTGTCACCCCCAAAATTCTGTCTCCCAGAACAAATCTCCCCAATCTTCATTTCCAACAGGCCAAATATTTCCCATCCTAGCACAAATCCTCTTCCCCACATCCCCATAGTACAACCCCCCCCCCCCCCCTCCTGGCACAAATCCTCCCAGCACAAACCCACCTCCTAGAACAAATCTTACCCCTGTCACCCCCCCCCCTCCATATTCCCTATCCTAGCACAAACCCCCCTCGCCCAAATTTCTTCCCTAGTACAAATACCTCCCATCATCCCTACAAGCACCAATCCACCCCCCCCCCCAATCTAATAGCCCCAGGATTTCCTGTCCTAGCACAAATCCCCCCATCCCAATCATCTCTTCTAGCACAACCCTGTCAAATCCCTCCTCCTGACACAAATTTTCTCCCTCCATCTCCCAGCACAAACCCCCGCTAAACAAAAATCCTCTTCCCCCAGCACAAACCTCACAAATCACCCATCCTAGCACATCCGCCCCAAATTTCCCTTCTTCTCCTAAAACAAATCTTACCCCTGTCAATCCCCCCACCCAAAATTCCCTCACCACAAATTTTTACCCAAATACCCAAATACCCCCCATCAACCATACTAGCACAAATACCCCCCAAACCCCTTTTAAAAAAAGCCCCCAAATCCCACTAACAGCCCCCAAATTTCCCATCCTAGTTCAAATCCCCCCACAAAATTACCTCTTTTAGCACAACCCCCCAAAAAACCCTCCTACTAGTCCAAATCATCTTCCTCCCATCCCCCAGCATGAATCACCCCTCCTAGAACACCTCCCCCCCCACCCCTACTAAAAATCTCATCATGTCACCCCTCAAATTCCCCATCCCAGCACAACCCCCCCCCCCCCCCCCGATTCCATTTTTAGGACAGTAACACAAATACTTTCCCCCCATATCATTGTCACCTAGAAGTGAAGGGGGGGCCTGCCCCGGGCGTCTGTAGCATGGGAGGTGGAGGGGGCGCTGCGACTATTAGCTGACAGGGGTAGTGACAGCAGCATCGCTACTTCTGTCAGCTTAGTGTTATATGATATATGCCAAATCTGGAGAGAGCAGGCTGTGCTTTCTTTTTCCTCTCTAGCTTCACACTCCTGTCACTGTAGTGCTCTTCCATAGGGACTGTAAAATCGTGACTTTACAGTTTGCTTACCCACCCCCATCTCCTCCCAGCAAACAGCTTTGGTAGGGGGTGGGTAAACAAACTCTGTATAGTGTTGAGCTGACATCCAGTGGCATCTTGAGCCGCCATCCTGTTCCCCTTCAGCAGTGGTACTCTCCCAAGCCCCACCTGCTGTCTGTGGAAAGGATTGGACATCAGCTTCATATAGGCTCCTTGTCAGCTCTGACATGTCAAAGCTAAGGAGGAGCCACATCTTGAGTCACCCCCCCCCCCCCTTGTGTCCCCAGTGCAGTTTTCTCTTCCCTCAGCTTGGCTGCAGCTTTGTTTCAAATACACAGACCTCAGATACAGCATGGCACATCGCTGTGTGATGCCCTTCTTCCAAGACTCCTCCTCATCTTGACATGTCAGAGCTGAGGAGGAGCCTAGATGAAGCCAGCTCAGCACTATACAGAGTTTGTTTTGAACACATCATCCCCACATAATGGTGGTAGCATCATGTTGTGGAGATGCTTTTCTTCAGCAGAGACAGGGAAGCTGGTTAGAGGTAATAAGATGATGGATAGAGCCAAATACAGGGCAATCTTAGAAGAAAACCTGTTAGAGTCTGCAAAAGATCTGAGACTGGGGCAGAGGTTCAGCTTCCAGCAGGACAACGACCCTAAAGCCTCATACACGGGGCGTGTCCAAGATGGCGAACTGAGAGGTTGCAGGATCCAGAGCTCTGCTGGCTACCTATCCTCCATCCGTGCTCCTACTAGGCAATTTTAGCCCAAAACTACCTAACTACAATCCGGATGTTCTATAGAACAAGGCACAAGGGAAAAAAGCTTTGTTTCCCGGATTCAGCTCCGAGAGAGGCTCTCCACGTGGCGGCCTCCCCTAAGGACACGCACAACATGGCCTTGCAGACGGAGATGGATGAACAGGCAGCTATTGCCACATGCCAGGCCACCCTGACTAACAAGATCGAAGTGGTCCAAATGGACATCGGTCTTGTCCGCCAAGACCTGGATAAGTTTTGCTCGAGAGTTTCGGAGGCCGAGCAGAGAATCGGGCGCACGGAAGATGTTACTGCCGAACACACGGAGTCTATCCATACACTATACATGAGGGTTCGGGCCCTGGAATACAAGGTCGGGGCTGGGGAGAACAGGAACAGAAGGAACAATCTCCACATCGTCGCCATGCCTGAAGGTGTGCAGGGAAAAAACCACCACAGTATTTGTGGAGGAGTTACTGAGAGGCCAGCTTCCGGAGGCGCAATTCTCTCCATACTTCACGGTGGAACACGCTCACCGAGTCCCCCCGATCCCGCAGCCTCCTGGATCGAACCCACGCACTCTGTGTCAGGGTCGTTATCTGGATGGTCGCGGTGCTGCCCTAGTTGGTGTGCGCCGATGTCCTGCGGTGCGTGCTGGGGTGCGTGTTCCTGTGTGCGCGGTGTTGTGCGCTCCGGTGGGCGCTGGTGCGCGTCGGTGTGTGCCCTCGCGTGCCCCTGCTGGCGCCGTGCGCGTCAGCGCGCACCGGTGCGCGCTGTTGTGGGCACTTCGGGTGCCACTGGTGTGTCTGCTGGCGTCCGGGTGCGCGTGCGCGCGCGTGCGTCGGCGCACGCACGTGCGCGGTGCTTGGCGCCAATCGGCCTATTTAGGCCTGCTGCTGAGATCATTCAGGTGCTGCCTGATCAACAGCTTCTCGGTTCCTGTCCCGTTGTCCGTATCCTGTGTTCCTGTTTGCAGATCTCCTGACGACCCGGCTCTCCTTAGACACCTCTGACCTCTGCCTGCACCTGACCTCGGCCTGTTTGACCTCTCTTTTGCCTGCTCCTTCTGTGCCTCTGCTGCCCGCCTGTTGCCATACCCTGCCTGCACCGGGACCTGCCTGCTCTGCTCCTGCTCCGTACCCAGTTTGCCTGTGTCCTACCTACGCACCTGCTGCTGGAAGTTTCCTGCAAGTTCCTGCTCCTGGAGCCATACCACAGGCTCTCTTACCACTCCGCACTCTCAGCCACCTGTCTGCTCTATCAGGGGTTGTAAGTCGGACACGTACGGGAGACCACCCTCTGCCCAAGTGGACTCACCGGTTCGGTAAGTGCCAGTCTGACAGTATCAGGCAGCCATGACTGAGTCCAGGCAGGGGGCCTCCCCCATGGATGAATTATGCAGACATTTGGCCGGTCTGACCCAAGCTGTGAAGAGTCTCCAGGATGGCTACTCAAGGTTGGAGGAGCAAGTCCAAGCCTTGTCCTCCTCATCTAACCCTCAAGGAACCTCTCCCACCGGTCTTTCATCTGCACCCTCCGTAGTGATGCTTCCTCCAGAGCCAAGGGTACCTACGCCCGAGAGGTTTTCTGGCGATCGCACCAAGTATCGTGCGTTTCGCAACTCTTGCGAACTGTACTTCGCACTGCAGCCCCGGACATTCTCTCTAGAGGCAACCAAGGTGGGCTTTGTAATATCCCTGTTGTCCGGCGAGCCTCAGACCTGGGCACACCGTTTGCTGGAGCAGAAATCTGGAACCCTGGATAGCCTTGACAACTTCTTCTTGGCCATGTCTCAGCTATATGAGGACCCCCAGTTGACTGCGACTGCAGAAGCCGCACTGCATTCTCTCCAACAAGGTCGCAGAGCGGCCGAGGACTATGCAGTGGAATTCCGCCGTTGGAGCTCCGACACGGATTGGAATGACGCCGCCTTGCGCCACCAATTTCGGATGGGACTTTCTGACCCCCTTAAGGATGAGTTGGCACGGGTAGGTATACCACAAACCCTGGATGAGTTAGTCAACCTCTCCATTCAGATTGATCGCCGTTTAAGGGAACGCCGGTCGGAGAGGTCCTCCAGCCACTTCTGTCCCACCTGGGTGCTCCCCAAGGTTCCCAGTTCTGCTGGTCAGTTCTCTTCTACCTCTTCTGCTCCCGCTCTGGAAGCTCCTGAACCAATGCAGCTCGGGTTACTTCGGCCCTTGTTGACCCCTGAAGAAAAGCAGCGCAGACGTGCCCATAACTTATGTCTCTACTGTGGGGAACCTGGGCACTATGTCAGGGCTTGCCCAAACAAGACACGTAAGTGTGTTTCCTCTTCCTTCATGTGTGCCTCTGTTCTACGAAAACCCAGTTCTCACCTTGCCCTTCTCCTCACTTTGCAGCTTCCAGGAGGGAGTTTCCCAGTGTCAGCCATCATTGATTCCGGAGCATGCAGCTGCTTTATCGATCTGACTTTCGCTGCCAACCATCACATCTCGCTCATACCTAAGGCTCAGGGGCTTGCTGTACATCTAGCCGATGGCTCCGCTCTTAGTTCCGGTCCTGTCACGCAAGAGACTGTCCTTTTGCTGGCTACTATGGGCACCTGTCACCAGGAGCTGTCACCACCACGTCTGGATGCCATCTCTTCCCCCTTGTTTCCCATTATCCTGGGGATACCTTGGTTGCAGGCCCACAATCCAAGCATTAACTGGGCCACAGGAGAAGTACTGTCAACAACACTGCTTGGCCCAACCAACATACAATTCCTCTCAACTTCTCTGTTTGGATGTCGATCCGAAATTGCATCAGTCCGTTCCTGAACCCTATAAGGACTTTCTGGATGTATTCAGTAAGAAAGGGGCAGACACTCTTCCCCCCCACAGGCCTTATGACTGCCCTATTGAACTGTTACCAGGTACTGAAGTCCCTTTTGGGAGAATTTTTCCATTAACGGAGCAGGAGTTAGGCACGCTGAAGGAGTATATTGATGAAAACCTGAAAAAGGGGTTTATCCGCCCTTCTACTTCCCCTGCCGGTGCTGGCATTTTTTTCGTCGAAAAAAAGGATCATTCCCTACGCCCCTGCATTGACTATCGGGAATTAAACAAGATAACTGTCAAAAACCGTTACCCTTTACCCCTAGTACCCGAGTTATTCCAAAGGCTGGGGTCTGCAGTCATCTTTTCGAAATTGGATCTTCGCGGAGCTTACAATTTAATCCGTATCCGAGAAGGAGACGAATGGAAGACAGCGTTCCGTACTCGTTTTGGGCACTTCGAGTACCTTGTCATGCCCTTCGGATTGTGTAAAGCCGCGTACACACGGGCGGACTGTCTGTCCAACTTAGTCCGCTGAAACACATTTCAGCGGACAGTCCGCTCGTGTGTGGGCTTCAGCGGACTTTTTCAGCGGACAGTCTGGCGGACTAAGTATTTCGGAATTTCCGTAATATTGTCCGTCCAACTTTGGTTTCAGCGGACAGTCCGCTCGTGAGTAGGCAAGTTGGACGGACTAAGTATGGCGCATGCTCAGAAAGGATTTACACGGCCGAAGGTTGCATTGCAGTGTATTGGACGTCGTATTTCTAGCCCCGTCGTACGTGCTGTACACGTCATCGCGCAAGCTTTCAACGGACTGTCTGTTCATCGTGTGTGGTCAAGTCCGTTCATTCAAAAGTAGGACGGAATGTCCGTCGGATTGTCTGACGGACTTAGTTGGCCAGACAGTCTGCCCGTGTGTACGCGGCTTAATGCACCCGCGACCTTTCAACATTTTGTCAACGACATCTTTCGTGACTACCTGGATCTATATGTAATTGCATACCTGGACGATATCCTAATCTTTTCCTCATCATTGGAAGACCATCGTAGACATGTCCGTAGCGTTTTAGCTCATCTCAGGGTACACGGGCTCTACGCAAAACTCGAAAAGTGTGAGTTTGAACGCCAGTCCATCCAATTCCTGGGCCTGGTTATATCTGTGGAGGGCATCAAGATGGATCCCCAAAAAGTGTCTGCCATCCTGGACTGGCCTGCGCCTGTGGACAAGAAGGGTGTACAGCGCTTCATCGGCTTTTCCAACTTCTTTTTTTTTTTTTTTTTTTTTTTTTTCAAAGATTTTATTGTTTTCCGAAAAAACAACATACAGGGAAGAAAAAATGACAACCAAGAACTGATTAACATAACAGTGAGTAAGCCAACAGTACAGGCGATCAGACAATATTAAGTATCTCACTGTAAACATAGATAACTGCAATATAAGGTTATCTGCTCAAGGTACCAGACATATTGACAAAGATCAGTAATTACATGAGGAGGAAAGAAAAAAGGTACAACTCCCTTATCAATGATTATGGAAAAGGGTTCAACAATGAGCTTAATGTGAGAGTATCGATGCAAGGTAGACAAAAGCAGAAAAAAGGGGAGAGGTAGGTTAGGGAGGGGGTGGTAGTAGATAGATAGATAGATCGATAGATAGCTAGATAGATAGATAGAAAATTAGAGAGGGGTTTTACGTCTTGTGAGGATAGGGTTATATAAGGCTTGCGGAGGGGGGGGGGAAGGAAAGGGAGGAGAGAAAGAGAGGATAGGGGGGGAAGAGAGTTACAGGGAGGAGTAGGGGCTTTTCCAACTTCTACCGGAAATTTATCAGAGGTTTCTCTGCAATTATTGCTCCCATCACCGAACTGACCAGGCAGGGTACCCGATTCTCTTGGACCCCTGAGGCTCAGCTGGCCTTTGAAAGACTCAAGATGCTATTTACTTCTGCCTCTATTCTGAAACATCCGGACCCAGCCTTACCCTTCGTTCTTGAAGTGGATGCTTCGGAAATCGCTGTGGGGGCGGTGTTATCCCAGCGGCAGGGTGCCAAGGCCCTTCTTTTTCCGGTGGCGTTCTTTTCTCGCAAACTGTCGTCATCCGAAAGGAACTATGATGTTGGGGACCGAGAACTTCTGGCCATTAAGGCGGCTCTGGAGGAATGGCGTTATCTATTGGAAGGTGCTGCACATCCCATCCTGGTCTACACCGACCATAAAAACCTGGAATATTTGAGAACTGCCAAAAGACTTATGCCCCGTACACACGAGCGGACTTTTCGACATCCAAACTCCGACGGACTGAGTCCGGCGGACTATCCGATCGTGTGTGGGCTGCAACGGACTTTAGCGAAGCTAAAGTCTGACGGACTTTAGAAATGAAGCATGCTTTAAATTTTCCCGACGGAACTCCGCCGGACCCGGTCCCCTTTGAAAAATCCGCTCGTGTGTGTGCTACTCCGACGGACTAAAACCGACGCTAGGGCAGCTATTGGCTACTGTCTAGGAACTTCCTACGTCGAATCCAGTCGTACGTCATCACGTTCGACTCCGTCGGAGTTTGGTGTGATGGTGTGTGGTCAAGTCCGTTCGGTCGAAAAGTCCGCCAGAACTCCGTCGGAACTCCGGCGGAACTCCGGCGGAACTCCTTTGGAGGTCTGTCAGACTTAATCCCTCTCGTGTGTACGGGGCATTAGACCACGGCAAGCCAGATGGGCTCTTTTTTTTTCCCGGTTTCAATTCCACATCACCTATAGACCTGGTTCTAAGAACGTCAAGCCGGATGCCCTGTCACGTATGTTTTCTAACCCTGAAAAGACTCGGCCTCCTGATACAATTCTCCCTTCTGGGAACTTCCTGCTCCTCCAAGGGGACCTTATCTCCCGGATCAGACAGGCTTCTGTTGGAATGCCCCCGAGCCCTGAGGTCAGCTGTAGTGAGGGGTTGTTCTGGCATAAAGGCAAGATTGTGGTTCCTGAAGCCTTGAAGGTGAACGTGTTGGAACTCTGCCATGACCATAAGATGGCCGGACACTTTGGTACCCTGAAGACTGCCGAACTGGTTCAGCGCACCTTCTGGTGGCCTCAACTTCTCAAGGATTGCAAGGACTATGTGGACTCGTGTAGCACTTGTGCCCGAAGTAAAAACAGCCGGACACAGGCTTGGGGTCTACTGAAACCTTTGCCGGTCCCTGAGAGACCGTGGAAAATGATTTCGATGGACTTTATCGTGGAACTTCCCCTATCCGAGGGGTTCTCTACTATCTTTGTTGTTGTAGATAGGCTGTCCAAAATGGCCCACTTCCTCCCGATGAGGGGCACCCCCTCGGCAATGGAGACGGCCAAGATCTTTATCAAAGAAATTGTAAGGCTGCATGGGATCCCGGCAAGTATTGTTTCCGATCGAGGTGCCCAATTCACTTCAAGGTTTTGGAAAGCGCTCTGCGGGTCTCTTGAAATTGAATTGGCCTTTTCCTCCGCTTATCACCCCCAGACAAATGGACAAACGGAAAGAACCAATCAGTCCCTGGAGCAGTACATCCGCTGTTTTTCTTCTTTCTCGCAAGATGACTGGGTCTCGCTACTACCTATGGCGGAGTTTGCATATAACAACTCCTTGCATTC
Organism: Lithobates pipiens; assembly: GCF_037356315.1. NCBI lineage: Eukaryota > Metazoa > Chordata > Amphibia > Anura > Ranidae > Lithobates > Lithobates pipiens. The sequence continues at coordinate 182,907,896 of NW_027507784.1, read as the reverse complement.
CGCCATCAACCAAACACCATTCTTTGCCAACTACGGCTTCCACCCAGCTTTTTTACCCAGCTCAGTCCCAGAATGCCTTGTTCCGGCAGTTTCCGAGACATTGGACTTCTTCTCTAAAAACAACAAACTCCTAAAGGAGACTATGGCCCGGTCCCAGGAATGCTATAAACGGGCGTTTGACAAGAAGAGACGTGGAGAACTCGTTCTGACGCCCGGCAGCCAAGTATGGTTATCTACAGCCAACCTTAAGATGGCCTGTCCCTCCAGGAAGTTAGGCCCTAAATTCATGGGCCCTTTCTCAGTAAAGAGGAGGATAAATGAAGTTGCCTATGAACTTAACCTGCCTGACTCTTTTAGAGTGCACCCGGTCTTTCGCGTGACCTTACTGAAACCCGTTACCCCAAATCCCTTTGCTGACCGCACTACTGGCCCACCCGAACCTGTGATGCCCCGTACACACGAGCGGACTTTTCGACATCCAAACTCCGACGGACTGAGTCCGGCGGACTATCCGATCGTGTGTGGGCTGCAACGGACTTTAGCGAAGCTAAAGTCTGACGGACTTTAGAAATGAAGCATGCTTTAAATTTTCCCGACGGAACTCCGCCGGACCCGGTCCCCTTTGAAAAATCCGCTCGTGTGTGTGCTACTCCGACGGACTAAAACCGACGCTAGGGCAGCTATTGGCTACTGTCTAGGAACTTCCTACGTCGAATCCAGTCGTACGTCATCACGTTCGACTCCGTCGGAGTTTGGTGTGATGGTGTGTGGTCAAGTCCGTTCGGTCGAAAAGTCCGCCAGAACTCCGTCGGAACTCCGGCGGAACTCCGGCGGAACTCCTTTGGAGGTCTGTCAGACTTAATCCCTCTCGTGTGTACGGGGCATTATGCCCCGTACACACGAGCGGACTTTTCGACATCCAAACTCCGACGGACTGAGTCCGGCGGACTATCCGATCGTGTGTGGGCTGCAACGGACTTTAGCGAAGCTAAAGTCTGACGGACTTTAGAAATGAAGCATGCTTTAAATTTTCCCGACGGAACTCCGCCGGACCCGGTCCCCTTTGAAAAATCCGCTCGTGTGTGTGCTACTCCGACGGACTAAAACCGACGCTAGGGCAGCTATTGGCTACTGTCTAGGAACTTCCTACGTCGAATCCAGTCGTACGTCATCACGTTCGACTCCGTCGGAGTTTGGTGTGATGGTGTGTGGTCAAGTCCGTTCGGTCGAAAAGTCCGCCAGAACTCCGTCGGAACTCCGGCGGAACTCCGGCGGAACTCCTTTGGAGGTCTGTCAGACTTAATCCCTCTCGTGTGTACGGGGCATTATAGTGTAACAATGAAGAGGAGTTTGAGGTCGAAGCAATCCTTGATTGTAGGAAGAGGGGTAATGTAACCCAGTACCTTATCAAGTGGAAGGGTTATGGCCCTGAAGACAACTCCTGGGAGCCCGAGGGCAATCTGCATGCTCAAGAACTTTTGCGGGCCTTCAAGAACCGCCAGGTTTCCAGATCGGCTCACCTGGGCAGCCGGAGTCTGCCCTTAAGGAGGGGGCACTGTCAGGGTCGTTACCTGGATGGTCGCGGTGCTGCCCATGTTGGTGTGCGCCGATGTCCTGCGGTGCGTGCTGGGGTGCGTGTTCCTGTGCGTGCGGCGTTGCGCGCTCCTGTGGGCGCTGGTGCGCATCGGTGTGTGCCCTCGCGTGCCCCTGCTGGCGCCGGTGCGCGTCAGCACGCGCCGGTGCGTGCTGTTGTGGGCACTTCGGGTGCCGCTGGTGTGTCTGCTGGCGTCCGGGTGCGCGCGCGCGTGCGGGTGCGCGTGCGGGTGCGCGTGCGGGTGCGCGCGCGCCTATGCGTGCGCGGTGCTTGGCGCCAATCGGCCTATTTAGGCCTGCTGCTGAGATCATTCAGGTGCTGCCTGATCAACAGCTTCTCGGTTCCTGTCCCGTTGTCCGTATCCTGTGTTCCTGTTTGCAGATCTCCTGACGACCCGGCTCTCCTTAGACACCTCTGACCTCTGCCTGCACCTGACCTCGGCCTGTTTGTACGGGAGACCACCCTCTGCCCAAGCGGACTCACCGGTTCGGTAAGTGCCAGTCTGACACTCTGATCTTCAGGCTTCTGAATTTTAGAGACCGGGATAAGACTCTACGCGCCGCTCGCAGGGTGGGTTAGTTAAAATACCAAAATGGCACCGTCGTGTTCTTCCCAGACTACTCACTTGAGATGCAGAAAATGCGCAGATCTTTTGACCAAGTGAAAGTGGGGCTGAGGGCACGGAACATTAAGTATAGTATACTCTTTCCAGCCAAACTCAGAGTACAAGATGGAGAGACTGTCAAGTTCTTCACTACTCCACGGGACGCTGCTGCCTGGCTAGAATCACTGCCCCCCACGCCGATAAATCAACAGCTATCTTCCTGCTTTGCTTCCCTTTGTTTGGATGCCCTTATCCTTCTGTTATTTTACGTTTTCTTTTTTCACATATTTTTTGAATAGTCTGGGATGCCAATGTGGGTGGGTATGGGGACCCAATGCTGGTCGCCTGTGGAACTGCCCTGTACTTGCTATCCCATGCTGCAGTACCCCTCCGGAATCCCACAAGTGGCACCGCGGACTACCCCCATATACCACTTACGCACATGCAGGCTAGGTTGCATCGTTGTGAGGATATGCTGTGCTGCATATGTTGCTTGAGGGGGGGGATACACAGAGAACGCTATCTGCTGCAAACTGCTCTTAAACCCCCTCAACTGCTGATCATGAGCCTGCTCTGGGTATACAATACCTGCGGACTCACTTGAACTGTGCACGCTGAAGCTGTATGAGTGTGACCCTGTGTGAGAACATACTTTGCTGCTGCTGATAATATAGGATCTCATGCTTATGTAGCCACGGGAACCTCTGTGCCCTGTTGACATTTTACTGCTCATGATGCAGCCTACCCATGCTGGACTTCTGACCACTGGAGCCCCTGCCGGTGACCTGTTTTTTTCCCCTGTTTTTTTTTTAGGATCTGCATTACAGATCTCTCATCTGTGATATGGATTTGGGTGGCGGTTCTGTAGCGCTGAAGAATTGGTCCTGCTCCATAAGAACCACACACCGCCCCTTTCATTGTTTTGAGGTTTTATTAGTAACCAAGCTATGTGCCCCTAGAATGGCTAGGAGACTTTTCATGCAATCTTACCAGCATCTCTGTTGCCTTAGTTGCCTACTAGGTAACACCTCCTGCTATGAGCACACGTCCTTCATAGCCTACAGTTCCAAGCTGGGTTTGTGGGATATGATACATCTCCGAGTTTGGGTGGGGATGTGGGGAGGGGGGAGGGTTTTTCTTCTGCCGATGCAGATGGGGGTTTTCAATACTATGTTCTTATTGTCGGAGTTGCTTTATAAATGTCGGGGTCATATTGATTTATATATATATATATATATACAGTACATTTTACACTATCTTAAGCTGTATCATGCTGCCTTGGTCGGGGTGGTGGTGCAATGCCCACCCTGCAGTCCTCCTGCTGGTGTTCCGTGTGGGTGCGGGGACCTGTGGATCAAGGTTTCTTATACCTGCATAATGGATAATGGCTAGCCTTTCTATTATTTCCTGGAACGTCCGGGGCCTAAATTCAGCTACAAAAAGATCATTGGTATTCAAATTCCTTTAAAAATACAACCCCCACATATGTGTTCTCCAGGAGATGCATCTAATCAGCTCGAGAGTACTTGGTCTCAGGAGAGCATGGGTGAGAGCCCACTATCATGCAACTTATTCCACTTACACGAGGGGGGTTAGCATTTTGATCCATAGGTCCCTTCCACTACACATATTGAACATCCGAACTGACCCTGGAGGTAGGTATGTGATTATGCATGTTTTATTACATGGAAAAAGTATGGTGCTGGTGGGGTTGCACCTTCCCCCCCTGCCAATGTGCAATTACTGTATGATATTATGCAAATAGTGACACAAGAAGTTTTTATTTTTGGGGACTTTATCCTGGTGCCCGCACGGGACCTGGACAGACTCCATGCAACGACTCGCCACACATCGGAATTGCAAAACTGGGCGGACGCGTTTGCTCTTGTAGACGTGTGGCGCCATTTTCACCCATATGAGCGGGAATATACGTGCCACTCTGCATCATACTGGGCTCTATCATGCATATACTTAGCTTATGCCTCTTCTGAGGCCCTGGGCTGGTCAAGGGAGGTGAAACATCTGCCCCGTGGAATCTCTGACCACGCTCCGGGCCTCCTCACTATCTCACTAGTGAGGCCTCTGAAACTGAAGATGTGGCGTCTGTCCAGGTTTTGGGCCACGGATGAGAGAATACAGGAACAAATGATGGAAGCTATTTGTAATTTATGGAACTTGAATGGGGAATCTGCAGAGGTTGCTACTGTCTGGGATGCTTTTAAAGTGGTAATCAGAGGGAATTATATTTCCCACATAGCTTCCTTGCAGAAAGAGACCTCCCAGTTCCTCGAGGCATTAGTGTGAGGTGTGAGACAGCATATATCCAAACCCCTGATGATACCCATTATAGGAGGTTGCAGAAAGTACTTAAGGATCTGTCCCTTCTCAACGTAGAGCAGACCCAAAAGTCTATGTTTTATTCTAAGCAAAGAATATTTGAACACGAGAACAAGCATGGTTGGCATAGAATCAAACAGCTTCTACACATAAAGCTAGCATTTGTGACGCTCAGGGCCAATTGTTATCCTCTCCTGAGGATATTAACGCTAGAGTCCTTGAATTTTTCCAGGAAGTTTATGCTACCAGGTCCCAACACTCCTTAAACGAGCTGCGGGACTATCTGGATGACGTACCTTTCCCCACCCTGTCTGAAGAGCACAGGACAATACTGGATGGTGACATCTCGCTAGAGGAGGTCAAATCTGCAATCGGAGGTCTTCAAAGTGGTAAGACTCTGGGTGTGGACGGCTTGCCCACCGAGGTTTACTCGCAACATGCTGACCTTATCGCCCCTAAACTCAAGGCCCTCCTTGCTGGATGCGAGGAAGTGGATTGTCTTTCTGAATCCATGGAGGAAGCCGTTATTGTCCTAATTCCCAAACCCAGTAAGGATCCCCGGGAATGCGGGTCCTATAGATCTATATTCCCACTGAATGTAGATGCCAAGATACTGGCAAAAATACTGGCCACTCGCTTAACATCTGTAATATCTACCCTAATTCACGTCGACCAGACAGGATTTATGCCGGCCAAAGGCACGACATAAATATTAGGCGTCTTTTCTTGAATCTGTCTCTTACCCATGATAATGCTGGATCCCGAGTGATTGCCTCCCTCGATGCCGAGAAGGCATTTGATTCGGTTGAGTGGGAGTACCTTTGGGGGGTACTTCAGTATTTTGGGTTTGGCCCTAGGTTTTTGAGGTGGGTACAGTTACTTTTCAAGGCTCCCAGGGCCAGGGTGCGCACGAACGATTGGATCTCAGAATCCTTTTCACTACATAGAGGCACTCGACAGGGGTGCCCCCTGTCACCCAGCCTGTTCGCCCTGGTCCTGGAACCCCTGGTGATTCTGATTTGAGAGTCGCCTGAGGTACGGGGCTTGAAAGTTGGTGCACTAGAAGAAAAAATCTCTCTTAATGCGGATGATGCCCTGCTCTACTTAAACGATACGGGCCCGTCCTTATCGGCTGCCCTTACAATCTTTGACAAATTTGGATCCCTTTCCGGAATCTGTATTAATTGGTCCAAATCGATCCGTTTCCCCTAGACAATCAAGCTCTGCCCCAAACCGATAATACACCTTTGCAATGGGTTACGGAATTCAAATATCTCGGGGTAAAGGTAGCTAGAGATGCTAATAAATATTATGCCTTGAATGTATTTCCCCTCTTCCTGAGGGAGAGATGCCAGTCTTGGTCTGGCCTTCCGTTGAATTTGATAGGACATATAAACATTTTAAAAATGGTGATTCTACCCAAATTCAATTACCTATTTAGGAACAGCACGGTCTGGATTTGGGAGTCTTTTGTTCAGAAGGTGGATAAATGTATTATTTCCTTCATATGGAACGGCTCTGTCCCTAGGATGGCCAAATCTACGCTACAATTACCTGCAGGTCTGGGGGCCTCGCCCGTTCCAAATATGTGGGTCTATTACTGGGCTGCTATGCTGGTCACCGCCTATTGGTGGTTTGAGGCCCAACGCCCTAACACAGTGATATGCCTGGAGGCGGCCCACCTGGGTTCACTACAGGCACTGCAGAACTTGGTTTATAAGGGGGCGAGGGCTTACGCTAATCTCCCTGCGCCAACGAAAGCGACAATTAAGGTGTGGAACGTGGCCGGACACGGGTTCTCCCGGGCTGGGTGCTGGTCCCCAGCCCAGACCCTCTGGGGTAACCCCAATCTGCCACACTTTAGAACGGTCCCAGACCCACAGATGTAGGCGTGATTCAGTATAAAGACACTGAGGGACATTATGCCGACGGGCACTCTACTGTCACTTCCCCAGCTGACCAATACCCATGCATTGCCTGGATGGATGTATTTTCCATACGCCCAACTAAGACATGCTGCTAGGGCCCAGTTTCCTAACCCCCGACCCTGCAGATAGACCCGTTGGAAGATCTTCTCACGGGTGGGGATCTTAAAAAACCCTTGTCTGCCCTGTACAGTACCCTACTCCCAATAGACGCTCCCAAGATGGATACACTTTGGAATAGGTGGAAGGCTGATATCCCAGCACTGGAGCGGGAGGACTGGGAGGATTGCCTAGAGCAGGGCCCCAAGCTGGTTCTTTCTGTGGGTGACAAGCTCATCCAAACAAAATTTCTACACAGAGTCTATCACACTCCGGTGCGTCTGTCCAAAATTCTACCCTGGCAGAGATCCCCACTGCCCCCGCTGCAAATCACATTTAGGAACATACATGCACATGTTTTGGGAATGCCCTCGGCTGTCTCAATTCTGGTCTGATATTTTTGAACAATTAAACGTCCGGCTTGGGCTATCCTTTCCAAGGACCCCTGAGTTGGCCTTGCTGGGTATCCACGAAGACGAACAAAGATCTCACCATAACAAACTGTTGGTTTCACACCTTCTTTCCTTCTTTTCTACGTTAAAAAGGAAATACTATACAGATGGACCTCCTCTGCCCCTCCTAGTGTGATTTCATGGGAAAAGGGAGTCAATGCTGTCTTACCCCTCTATAGGCTAACATACCTCAGTTGTGGCTGTTCATGGAATTTCGATGAAGTATGGCTCTCATGGACCTCTATCTAAATGTCTAGCTTTAACTGAAATGGGTCCTTTCCTCCCCCCTTCGGGCCTCCCCCCCCCCGTTATTTCCCTCCCCCCAACCTTCCGCAACGCCTTCCCCCCCTCCTTCCACCTTTCTTTCCTCCCTCCCCTCCTTCCCTACCTGTACCTAATTTCCTTACTGAGCATCAGTCCATGAGCAATACAAAACATTACTTTACTTCCTCCTGCATTAATAACATAATGTACAACCTAATTGTGCTAATTCTCACGGAATGCTAATTGAAATGCCGAATGTGTAAATACCTGAAGTGTTATACTGTACTATACCTAATTCACGACACAAATGTACGTTTGCCCTCTTTATTCTTTATCGATGTGCTATATATATATTTTTTTTTTTTTTACAATAAAGCACTCCTGATTGTTAAAAAAAAAAAAAAAGCCTCATACACATGATCGGATTTTGATTCATACTTTTCATTTCACGCTTTTCATTTAGAGCTTTTCAGTTTGCGCTTTTCATTTTGTGCTTTTCTGTTAGTTTCTGAACGCCTGTTCGTCAACCAGACATGTTGTGGAATCGGAGGAGATAACATGTTATTTATTATTGGTCTTGGAGTTATTGCTTTGACCCAAGTCCAATCCAGGAACAGGAGGAGGAGGATTTCTTGGACCAAAAATTGGTTGCTTTATTAATCGTGACCAATTATGTCATATGTCTTTGCTGCGGGAGCGCCATGAGAATAATACGAATAATTATTGGAATTAACTGCGGATGACGGACTCCTGCTTTCACCAACTCTTTGCATTGGTGACCCCTATATTAAAAAGCAGGACACATGCATGAGGCTTTTATTTTATTTTCTGGTTTAATAATGATTTGATTTGGTATATTTTATATATTTTGGATGCATAGAATGCACTTTTTGGTTAAGTTCTATTGGCAGATAGCATGTCTAATTGTATTTGTTTTCTTTTTATAATGAACAATAAAAAAAATGCGGAGAATAATACTTGGCTACGCGTTTTACTTCAAATGACGGTTTGGGAGTAGGCAGTTACATTAAAAAAAATACAATGTAAAATTGACAAAGAACACCAACATAGATGTATCTTTGCTTTTAAAAACTACAGGATAATGGTGTTGTTGTAACTTGCCCAAAAAAAGCATAATAATATTATTTTTGATATCACTAGAAAATAAAAGCCTTTTAAAATACTTTTGGCAGAACTCCATCAGTATCAACACAAAGCAGCTTCATTATTATCCCATTAAAGAAGAAGAGAATGTGCGTTGCATTTCGAGATTTCATAATTTGCCACGTCACGAATGTCAATTCTCCATTACCACTTCTGGCTCGTCCTTGCGTCCGAGCATGCGTGTTTGTACTTTGGACTTTTGTCCAACGGACTTGGGTACACACACTCAGAAAATGCAACAACAGACATTTGTCCACGGAAAATCCGACAATTGTCCAATTGAGCATACAAACGGTCAGATTTTCTGCCAACAGCCTGTCATCAAACATTTCTCATTGGAAAATCTGATCGTGTGTACGAGGCTTTAGCATACAGCCAGAGCTACAGTCAAAGGTCAAAGTCCAGAACTAAATCCATTTGAGAATCTGTGGCAAGACTTGAAAATTGCTGTTCACAGATGCTCTCCATTAGTGATGGACGAACTTCCGACGGGACGTTTCGCGAACGCAGCCGATAGTTTGCGAACCGTAACGTTCGCGGCGGGCCCCATTGACTTCAATGGGAGGCGAACTTTGCAAACCTACAGGTCAAATTTGCAGCCACAAAATAATTACTAGCTGTGCAAACATAGTCCCACCACATGGCCAATGACATAACACATGTATGAGGTGAATCTGGGATCGACAACTACAAGCATTCTTTTTTTATATGTGAAATTGTTGTGACAATTCAGGACTGTGGAGCGCATGAAGGCAATGGAGGAGAGGGAAGGTCAGGGTAGGCAAAGAAGAGGGTGCAGGAGATGATCACCAGCAGCGTGACATACAGCAATGACACCTGCACTGTGATAGAGTGATCTGACACCAGCACCATGATAGAGAGCACTGACATCAGCAGCGTGACATAAAGCACTGACACCAGCACCGTTATATACAGCACTGACACCAGCACCGTGATATACAGCACTGACATCAGCAGCGTGACATACAGCAATGACACCTGCACCGTGATAGAGTGATCTGACACCAGCACCGTGATAGAGAGCACTGACATCAGCAGTGTGACATAAAGCAATGACACCTGCACCGTGATAGAGTGATCTGACACCAGCACCGTGATAGAGAGCACTGACATCAGCAGCGTGACATAAAGCACTGACACCAGCACCGTGATATACAGCACTGACACCAGCACCGTGATATACAGCACTGACACCTGCACCGTAAGCAGCCCCAGGAGTAAGTCAGCATAGCACAGGGATGGTGGGAGCCCCTCATAATGAGCATAGCACAGGGATGGTGGGAGCCCCTCATAATATGCACAGAAGAAGTACAGCCCCAGGAGTAAGTCAGCATAGCACAGGGATGGTGGGAGCCCCTCATAATGAGCATAGCACAGGGATGGTGGGAGCCCCTCATAATATGCACAGCAGAGGTACAGCCCCAGGAGTAAGTCAGCATAGCACAGGGATGGTGGGAGCCCCTCATAATAAGCAGCCCCAGGAGGAAGTCAGCATAGCACAGGGATGGTGGGAGCCCCTCATAATGAGCATAGCACAGGGATGGTGGGAGCCCCTCATAATATGCACAGCAGAGGTACAGCCCCAGGAGTAAGTCAGCATAGCACAGGGATGGTGGGAGCCCCTCATAATAAGCAGCCCCAGGAGGAAGTCAGCATAGCACAGGGATGGTGGGAGCCCCTCATAATGAGCATAGCACAGGGATGGCGGGAGCCCCTCATAATAGGCACAGCAGAGGTACAGCCCCAGGAGTAAGTCAGCATAGCACAGGGATGGTGGGAGCCCCTCATAATAAGCAGCCCAGGAGTAAGTCAGCATAGCACAGGGATGGTGGGAGCCCCTCATAATGAGCATAGCACAGGGATGGTGGGAGCCCCTCATAATATGCACAGCAGAGGTACAGCCCCAAGAGGAAGTCAGCACAGCACAGGGATGGTGGGAGCCTCTCATAATAAGCAGCCCCAGGAGGAAGTCAGCACAGCACAGCACAGGGATGGTGGGAGCCCCTCATAATAAGCAGCCCCAGGAGGAAGTCAGCACAGCACAGGGATGGTGGGAGCCCCTCATAATGAGCATAGCACAGGGATGGTGGGAGCCCCTCATAATGAGCATAGCACAGGGATGGTGGGAGCCCCTCATAATATGCACAGCAGAGGTACAGCCCCAGGAGGAAGTCAGCACAGCACAGGGATGGTGGGAGCCCCTCATAATAAGCAGCCCCAGGAGGATGTCAGCATAGCACAGGGATGGTGGGAGCCCCTCATAATAAGCAGCCCCAGGAGGAAGTTAGCACAGCACAGGGATGGTGGGAACCCCTCATAATAAGCATAGCACAGGGATGGTGGGAGCCCGTTATAATGAGCATAGCACAGGGATGGTGGGAGCCCCTCATAATATGCACAGCAGAGGTACAGCCCCAGGAGGAAGTCAGCACAGCACAGGGATGGTGGGAGCCCCTAATAATAAGCAGCCCCAGGAGGATGTCAGCATAGCACATGGATGGTAGGAGCCCCTCATAATAAGCAGCCCCAGGAGGAAGTCAGCACAGCACAGGGATGGTGGGAGCCCCTCATAATGAGCATAGCACAGGGATGGTGGGAGCCCCTCATAATATGCACAGCAGAGGTACAGCCCCAGGAGGAAGTCAGCACAGCACAGGGATGGTGGGAGCCCCTCATAATAAGCAGCCCCAGTAGAAATATGACACTGCTCAACCTCTTCAAACAGGAGGGTACGGGCATATAGTACGGTGTGCTTTTTTTGTACAAGGAAGTGAGCCAAATGAAGAAAGAAGGTCTGTGTGCTCGATTAAAAAAATTGTTTCTAGACATATACATGGTCTACTGGTCACATGTGTTGAATTCCTCCGACTGGTGGGAGCCCCTCATAATATGCACAGCAGAGGTACAGCCCCAGGAGGAAGTCAGCACAGCACAGGGATGGTGGGAGCCCCTCATAATAAGCAGCCCCAGGAGGATGTCAGCATAGCACAGGGATGGTGGGAGCCCCTCATAATAAGCAGCCCCAGGAGGAAGTCAGCACAGCACAGGGATGGTGGGAGCCCCTCATAATGAGCATAGCACAGGGATGGTGGGAGCCCCTCATAATATGCACAACAGAGGTACAGCCCCAGGAGGAAGTCAGCACAGCACAGGGATGGTGGGAGCCCCTCATAATGAGCATAGCACAGGGATGGTGGGAGCCCCTCATAATAAGCAGCCCCAGGAGAAATATGACACCGCTCAACCTCTTCAAACAGGAGGGTACGGGCATATAGTACGGTGTGCTTTTTTTGGACAAGGAAGTGAGCCAAATGAAGAAAGAAGGTCTGTGTGCTCGATTAAAAAAATTGTTTATAGACATATACATGGTCTACTGGTCACATGTGTTGAATTCCTCCGAGATCCATGCCTCATTCATTTTTAGAAATGTGAGGTAGTTAACACTGTCGTGAGCTAGACGAGTACGCTTATCGGTCACGATCCCCCCTGCTGCACTGAACGTCCTTTCGGACAGGACACTGGACGAGGGGCAAGCCAACAGTTCGATTGCAAATTTGGGCAAGCTCTGGCCAAAGGTCAAGCCTGCCCACCCAGTAGTCCAGGGGTTCATCACTCCTCAGAGCGTCCACATCGGCCGTTAACCCGATGTAGTCGGACACCTGACGGTCTAGGCGTTCCCTGATGCTGGATACGGATGACACCTGTCGATGGGTCGGCTGAAAGAATGACCTCATATCTGAAGTCACCAACACATCTTCAAACCGGCCTCTTCTTGCAGGCGCTGTTGGATTGGTACCCGCAACTCCTTCTCTGGGAGTGGGAATTGCTCCTCTGCCAGTGCACGCAAAAGCAGAATGCAGCATTTCTCGAAGCAAGGCCTGGAAGTGCTCCATTCTGACAGCCCTCTGTGACGGCGGTAACATTTCTGCCATTTTGTGTTTGTACCGGGGGTCTAAGTACGTTGCCACCCAGTACTGGTCCTTTACCCTTATGCTTTTTATACGGGGGTCCCTATTAAAACACTGGAGCATGAAGGCCCCCATTTGCACTAAACTGGAAGCGGTGTGGTGGCCTGGCTCCTGCTCATCATCCAGGATATTGTCGTCCTCTTCATTCTCCTCTCCCCATCCACGCACAACAACAGGGATCCCAGAAAGGTTTAAAGCATGCTCTTCTTGCTCCTCCTCATCCGCCCCGGCACCATCCTCCTCTGACTCCTCTTCAGACTCCTGTTGTTCACTTGTCTCAGATAGAGTAGCCCCCCCTGGGAATTCATCCAGCATTGCGACTTCCTCATCTTCCCGCTCCTGCTCCTCCACAGCTTGATCAAGAAGGTACCATGTCACTGATGGCGCCATGGCTGCGACTGACCAGTTTGGTGATCTCCTCAAATGGCCGCAGAAGTCTGCATGTGTCGCGCATGAGCAGCCACTGGCGCGGTGAAAAAAACCCCAGCTCCCCAGAACCTGTTCTGCCGCAGAGTTCATACAGGTAGACGTTAACTGCATGTTTCTGCTGGAGCAGCCTATCAAGCATATAGAAGGTTGAGTTCCATCGCATCGGGCAATCGCAAATAAGACGTCTGAGCGGCAGATTGTGTCGCCGCTGAATGTCAGCAAGGCGAACCATGGCCGTGTAAGATCTTCTGGAATGGGCCGAGATTTTCCTTGCCTGCCGCAAGATGTCCTGGACCCCAGGGTATTTGACAACGAATCGCTGCACGACCAAGTTTAAGACGTGTGCCATGCTTGGCACGTGCGTAATTTTGCCCTGTTTCAATGCGCTAAGCAGATTGGCACCGTTGTCACACACCACTTTACCAACTGTCAAATTGAGTGGTGTTAGCCACTGATCTGCCTGTGAACGCAAAGCTAAAAGGAGTGCCGGCCCAGTGTGGCTCTTGGCTTCCAGGCACAACAGACACACAACGGCATGGCAACGTCTCACCTGGCATGTCGAATAGGTTCTGGGGAGCTTGGGCAGGGCAGCGGAAGAGACGCTAGCAGCGGAAAAGGAGGAGTCAGCCGAGGAGGAGAGGGAGGAGGATGGAGTAGGAGGAGGAGGAGAAGAAGAGCCAGGCCTGCATGCAATCCGTGGCGGTAAAACCAAATCTACACGGGTGCCATAGGTTACATGCTTGACGGCCGTCAGAAGGTTCACCCAGTGGGCAGTAAAAGTGATATACCTTCCCTGCCCCTGTTTGCTAGACCATGTGTCTGTGGTCAGATGTATCTAGGCACCGACACTGTGTGCCAGAGATACATTCACTTGCCACTGAACATGGCCATATAGCTCTGGGATGCCCTTCTCTGAGAAATACTTCCTTCCTGGGACCTTCCATTGTGGTGTTCCAATGGCCACAAATTTTCGAAAGGCCTCCGAGTCCACCAGTTTATATGGCAGTAGTTGGCAGGCTATCAGTTCTGACAAGCCAGCCGTCAACCGTTGGACAAGAGGGTTATCCGGCGTCATAATTTTTTACGCTTGAACATTAGGCCCACGGAAGCCTGCCTTTTAGCAGAAAAACATGAGCTTGGCGTGATGGAAGGTGGAGTGGAGGACAATTGTGAGGAGAGAGGAGAAGGAGAAGTAGAAGACGAGGCTGGACGGTGAGAGCCTGGAGTGTGGCTTTGTGTGTTCAGTTGCTCCCACTGGGCTCGGTGATGGCTGCTCATGTGCCTTCTTAAGGCAGTCATCCCTAGGTGAGTGTTGGGCTTACCGCGACTAATGCGTTGACTGCAAAGATTGCAGATGGCAACGCTATTGTCAGCAGTGGACACGTTAAAAAAAGCCCACACTGCGGAGCCATGTGCCGGCGTCCTGGGAGCGCCAGATGTGACCGTACATGGTAGATGACTCGCTCCTGATACATTAGCAGTCTGCTTTGTCCCTCCTGTGCAATGTAAGTTATTCCTGCTTCTCCTCCTGCTTCATGTCATCATCAACGCCACCTTCCCCACCGCTATAAGTAGAGATCTCGGAGTAGGCAGCAACACCGGGGACCAACCTCCTCCTTGGGCTGATCTGGGTACTGTCGTCAGACTGCTGAGTGGCGGTTGTTGCTACCTCCTCTTCCTGATCCAATGCCAAGAGTGGCTGCGCATCAGAAATGTCTTGATATGGATTGGAAAATAATTCCTGTGACTCAAGCGGAAGGTATGTGGTGGTGGTGGTGGTGGTGTAGTTGGTGGTAGTGCCTTTGGGGGTGCACATAGCAGAGAGTGAAGAAGAGGGTGCAGATCGAGAGGATGAGGAGGGTGCAGAAGAGTAAGGCTGAGTGAGCCACTCAACCAAGTCTGGTGCGTCCTTAACACCCCTTTCACACCAGGGCATTTTGCAGGCGCTATAGCGTTAGAAATAGCGCCTGCAATCCGCCCTAAAGAAGCTGCACCATTATGTGTAGTGTGAAAGCCCCGAGGGCTTTCACACTGCAGCGGTGCGCTGGCAGGACGTCAGAAAAAAGTCCTGCCAGCAGCTTCTTTGGAGCGGTGAAGGAGCCGTGTGTTTACCGCTCCTCCACTGCTGCTCCCCATTGAAATCAATGGGGCAGCGCTGTAATGCCGCCGGCAAAACGCTGCTATTGCGGCACATTTCCGGCGGTTTTAACCCTTTTGCGGCCGCTAGCGGGGATAAAAGCGCCCCGCTAGCGGCCGAAATGCGCCGCAAATCTGGCGGTAAAACGCCACTAAAATTAGTGGCGTTTTACCGCCAACGCAATGGGCGGTGTGGTGTGAAAGGGGTCTTAAAGTAATTGAATGCACCTTCTGCAACTTCCCACTTTGGCTCAAGCCTGTTGCTCCTGCCCTACCCCTACCACCCCTGCGGAAGGGTCTGCCTCTTTCTCTGCCTGTCATTTTTTAAATGACCCTGTGACAAAACTCTCAGTCCCTATACTGATAAAGGACTGCTGCAGTATAGGGCAGCAGTCAGCAGTAGTGCACCTCAACCCTATATATTGTGGACCTATACCAGTCCTTAAGGAATAGCAGACTGTACCTCACTCAACCCTATGTCCTGTAGTACCCTATACCTTACCAGTCCTTATAAGGACCTTTGTGGAACAAGTAGGTTGTGAATGATTAGCAGACTGTACCTCAGTCCCTATACTCAAAAAGGACTACTGTAGCAGAAGGGCAGCAGTCAGCAGTAGTGCACCTCAACCCTATATATTGTGGACCTATACCAGTCCTTAAAGTGGGGTACCCCCTAAAAAAAAAAAATTAAAAGTCAGCAGCTACAAATACTGCAGCTGCTGGCTTTTAATAATCGGACACTTACCTGCCCCAGGGTCCAGCGATGCGGGGGAACGAAGCCCCCCCTCGCTCCCCGCTCCGCTCGCGGCGCCGTCATGCATACTGTGGGCACCCGGCTGTGGCTTCACAGCCGGGCACCCACTGCGCATGCGCGAGCGGCGCAGGGCGCCGTGATACGCCGTACAGTCACCTGGGACACATGACAGGTCCCAGGTGAATGTGCGGCGCAAGGGGAAGTGATGTCACCAGCCTGGGCAATGAGGAAGGCAGATTACGAGGGACCCCCTAGCAATCGGTATTTAGAGGTGAGTAAAAAATTATTTTTTTTTTTTTTTACGAATTTTAAGCACTTTTAATTTTTTGGTGGCAACACCACTTTAAGGAATAGCAGACTGTACCTCACTCAACCCTATATACTGTAGTACACTATACCTTACCAGTCCTTATAAGAACCTTTGTGGAACAAGTAGGTTGTGAATGATTAGCAGACTGTACCTCAGTCCCTATACTCAAAAAGGACTACTGCAGCAGAAGGGCAGCAGTCAAGTATAATATTCTTTCTATATTTGGAAGAAAGAATATTATACGTGTACAAGCCTATTACCATACCAGTCCTGAAAAGAACCTTTGTGGACCTAATAGTAACAGCTACTGATTAAACTGACTGTCCCTCACTGCCACACACAGCTTCCTGCCTGTCCCTATTTAAACTGACAAAACACAGGCTGCTGGAACAATAACTTGAATAGCACTCAAAACTATATTCTGTATTACTTTACCATACCAGTCCTGAAAAGGACTTTTGTGGACCTAATAGTAACAGCTGATGATTAAACTGACTGTCCCTGCTGCACACAGCGTCCTGTCCCTCTCTCTACACTGACAAAAGACAGGTTGCTGCAACAATCTATAGCACAGCAGTGCCTCAAACCTATATCCTGAACTACACCTAACACCTATACCAGTCCTGAAAAGAACTTTTGTGGACCAAATAGCTAGCGATTTGGGTCACTGCAGTCTCTCCCTGCTCCACACAGCAACCTCTCCCTATAGTGACAGAAGAAAGAATGTAAAATGGCCGCCGGATCGGGTCTATTTATAAGTTAGGGGGAATGCCCAAGTGTCCATGTGCTGTAATGTCTCAATTGGCTGTCCTGTACCCCATGATGGATGTGTCATCATAGGTCAAAGTTCTTTTACACAGTAAACACGGAAGTCCGCCGGGCGAACGGTGGGAATAGTCCGCCGGTCGGGCGGACGGCGAACAGCCAAAATTCGCTGCGAAACGACCGCCGGGCAAACCGTTCGGCCATCCCTACTCTCCATCCAATCTGACAGAGCCTGAGCTATTTTGCAAAGAAGAATGGGCAAAAATGGCACTCTCTGAATGTGCAAAGCTGGTGGAGACATCACCTAAAAGACTTGCAGCTGTAATTGCAGTGAAAGGTGTTTCTACAAAGTATTGACTCAAGCCACACTTTTCACATATACAAAATTTGAAAACCATTTATCATTTTCCCTCCCCTTAACAATACTGTGGCACTTTGTGTTGGTCTATCACATAAAATCACAATAAATTACATTTAGGTTTTTGGTTGTAACATGACAAAATGTAGACAATTTCAAGGGACTGTAGGTGACAAGGTGTTTGGGATGTCTGCTTTTAGGCAGGACTTTATATTTTAAAAGTGTAATGCCCCATACACGTGGTCGGAAATTTAGACGGAAAAAGTCAGATCGGATTATGTTGTCGGAAAATCCGATCGTGTGTGGGCTGTATCGGACTTTTTCTGTCGGAATTTCTGCCGAAAAAAGTTCGAGAGCAGGCTCTAGAATGTTCCGACAACAAAATCCGATCTGACTTTTTCTGATCGTGTGTAGAGAATTCCAACGCACAAAGTGCCACGCATGCTCAGAAAAAATTTGGAGAAGAAAGCTACTGGCTACTGGCCTCTAAGTAGTCCTGTCGTACGTGTATAACGTCACCTCGTTCCGAACGATCGGATTTTCTGACAGCTTTGTTGCGACCGTGTGTATGACAATCTGACAGATTTTGTGGTCGGAACGTCCGACCATGTGTATGGAGCATAAAATGGAGTACATAATCACCTCTTCCATTTAAACACAAAAGCAGCTGTGTTAGCCCTTGTACACACGGTCGGAGAATCTGTCGGAATGAGTCTTATCGGACCGTGTCGTCAGATAATCCGACTGTGTGTAGTATGCATCGGACTGATTCCGTCCGAATCTCCGTCCGACCCAATTTTCCAACATGTTGGAAATATTTCCCGACCAACTGGGCCGGACGGACCTAATCCGATCATGTGTAGAGCATTTTGATCGGACCAAGTGCCACGCATGCTCAGATCAAATTCCTACATCAAAGCTATTGGCTACTAGCCTGAATGTAGTCCCGTCGTAACGAAATTACGTCATCATGTTCTGAAAGATCTGATTTTTCGCCAACTTGGCCCAACCGTGTGTATGCAACAGTTTCGGACACAATCCATCGGACTAAATCCGACGGGCAAAATCCGACGGATTTGGTTGGCAAAATCTCCGACCGTGTGTACGTGGGCTTAGAATGGCACCCCTTTAGGATTCTTGAGACTTTTTGTGTTTGTAATGTAGAAATAATATATGGACATGTTCATTTATATAGCAATAAGCAGAACAGCAGTTACACTGTTTTTGTTTGCAATCACCATGACTCCTAATTTAGTTCTCAAAGGACCTCCAAATAAGATTTATCCATTTGGACTAATTCACCGTTACGTATGTGGGGTTCCATAAAGTCTGCCTTAGAAATCACTACTTTGCAAAAGCAGAGGTAGACAGAAAAATTCCTGGAAACATTTCTTCCCATTTATGACTTAATGGGAAAAAAATGATTTCCTGACAGGCTCCATAGCAACATATGTGTGGGTTAGCCCAGCCGCCATAACCACCCTATAGGACACCTCTCCCATAAATCTTTGCTACCAGCCATGTTCCTTTTTTGTCCTCCTCTGTAGGACCAAGTCGTTGGTTCTCCTACCTGAAGAAGACTCCTCTACGATAAAGGATCGGCCGAGTGACATGGTGCCTCATCCCTCTGATAAGCCTTGACTGTAAAGCAGGATATGGAGTGTATATGCAGAGTAGCGCTGAAGAGCTGGAAACCTATCTGTCATTAGACGAGCGCGCACAGGCCTGATTGCCTAGCTATGAGCAGGCGGCCATTATCTGCCATAAGTCCGGTGTGTATCTGGGGATTGTTCGGCTGAACGTTCATCGGTGGAGGGGTAAGATGGACATCTCTTTCCATGGCAACAATATTTTTGTTTTTATTTGTTACCTGATCTTGTGTCTGTTTTTTTCTCTTTTCTGCCAACCAGTGTCCCTGTGTATGGCGGCTGGTTTCATTTGCGCTCCAGCCGGCGCTCTCTCTCTTCCGGGTCCCGGCGTGCGCTCTGCGCATGCGTGGTCCCAGAACGAAAACAAGGCCTGGTCCGTGCATGCGAGTGTCTCGTGCCTGGCGCTGCCGTGATGTCACATGCTGCTACTTTTAAAAATCGAGGAAAGTCTGCAGAGCCTCAGGAATGATCGTGGGCTCTTGCGGCGACTTCCTCAGGCATCTGTTGCAGCTACCCAAGGTAGGTTCATGTCTTTCAGGGGATTTTTTAATCCCTATCTGTGACTGATCCTTCATTTCCCACCTGCAATGTTCTACCGGGAACATCATGGATCCTTCATTGCCTCCTGGCGGCCAGCCCTCTCGCAGCAGGTATGAATATGGGACTATTCCAGTGTTCTGCCTGCTGGGGGGAGGAGAGTGAGTTCAGGGTGTTAGCTTTAATATATTTTTTTTTCTTTTACCTTTTGCCCACAGCCGTTCCAGGTCTGATCCACAGTGCAGTTCCTGCATAAGGAGCGGGTCTTCTAAATCACACCTCCGGCAATCTTCCTCTGGTTCCAGACACCATGGATCTTATTTTAAATCCAGACACCACAGTAGACATCCTCCCTCATCTCACCCCCAGCAAGGGGGTGTAGAATTCATGTTGGGAATGTAGGGCTCGGTCCCTGCCAGCAAGTCTCTCTATGACAGCTGTTTCTCCAAAGCAGCAGATGAGAAGGAGGGTGCTGAAAAGCACCTCAAATCTTTAGTCAAACGAGTCGTCAAAGAATCTCTGCAGGAGAGAGAGGCTAGCAAGCCTGGTGAACCCCCTCCGGAGCCTCTATGCTCTCCAACAGGAGAGGGGCAGGCCCACAAGACATGGGAGTCTTCCCAGCCAAGCCACCTATCCATTCCTCCTTCGAGTACACCCTGGTTCCCTCTTTGGTGAGAGCAGTAAGGGAAGCACTGAATTGGAAAGATCTAGTATCTTGTTCAGGAAAGGAAAATTACGGTAAGTATTTGATAGGAAATTTTGTTTTTCTGACTCAATCCAGATATGACAATTGGTTTACACCCTAAGTCCCACTTAAACAACTGAACTGCTTACTGCTACAGAATATTTGAAAATATCTATTAGCCCAAAATAAGAAGTATGGATAAAATACTTAGGACTTGTAAATAAGCTTCTTTCAAGTCTACAGAAAGCATTCAGGTGTCCTTGAATGCTTGGCATGATTGTTGACAACAAATTCATCTTGAAATGCTGAATACAGATAGACAAGATTTTGATTTGATTGGTTTATGGTTCAATAAAAAAAATTATAGATTTTTTGTAAACATATCACATTAATGCAAAAAAGTAATGGAATAGTCAGGAATATAGCACAGAAATATTTGTGGAAGAAACAAGGATAGTAAAGTGATTAAGTTGTGTATATGATGTTGTTATTCAGCATCAGGTTGCTCTACAATGAACAAGGTTTAAGTATATAGGAACTACAAATATACCGTGGTTCGATAAACAGAATCTCAATATAAGTAGCCATCCGACAGTGGAGATTAATGAATGGTGGACAAGGAAATGGACAATCAAGAGAGAAAAAGGGGTAGAAGAGGACGAAAAAGCTGGAGAGTGGCAGTCCAGCCCAACCTACAAGCCAAACAGACTACTGTCCATTCCAGCTGGGAGGAAATGCAAAAACCTTTAGCCCCTGTTCACACCTATGCGAATTAGATGTGCGTTTCCCCGCATCTAATTCGCATAGTAGGAGAATGTGACTGGCTCCCTATGGAGCCAGTTCACATATCTCCGGGGCGGCTGTGGAGCGCACTGCAGAAAAAACGCATGCGTCTTTGGCTCCATTTCAGGGCCGAATTCAGGCATAGAATCGGCCCTGATACGTCCCCGAAACGGGGAACAGGGATGCACAGCGCTTCTGTGCGTTCCACAGTGCTGAATACCACACAGATGTGCAATAGTTACCCTGGTCTCCACTTTCTCATCAGTTGTGTGAGCTGATAATTAGTTTTGTCTATGGAAAGAGTAGGGTTTTTATTTTTACCAGGTTTTGATTAGAATACCTCTGTATGTGGGGCTACTGTATACATAAGCAGAAAAGGACAGCAGCCCTGGGCCCCCTGGTCAATCAATATCTCTGGGTGAACTGCCATTAGCCTAATGACACCAGATTGAAGACATTTGAAAAAGCATGTATATGATTTATTGGTAGTGGAGTATTTAAATATTTGTACCCTGGTCACTAAACCCCAGATGTCAAGGACATGGTCAAACATAAATGCTGTCATTAGCACACTCCTTTTGAGGCATGTCAACATTTTCTTTTCTTTTCTTTTTTTTTTATTCTTTATTTATCATTTTCAAGTCATACAGGAATACTCAATCCAGTTAGCAGACTAGAATAAAACACATTGTAACCATGATACAAGTGCAGAAGTCAGATAACAATTCTCTGTAACAAGTCAGGCTAACATAGGTTTAGTGGTCTGAGATATGCAATCACAGCTGAAAATATGATGTCCAATGCTCCGATACTAACTGGTTGAGATGTTCCTGCAAACACATAGAAACAAAGAGAAAGAAGAAAAGAAAGAGGAATAGGAGGCAGAAAAAGATCATAACTTGAAAAATGAGAGGAACTGAGAAAGGAAAAAAAAATGGGGGGGGGGGGGTGTAAGGGAGGGGAATGTACATGATGAGGGTCAGGAAAGCCAAGTCCACCCCAATAAACTTTTTCAGGGATAGCCTGCTGCACCTGAAAATACATTTAGAACTGCGTGAGATGAATGTAAGCAGTGTGCATGCACAAGCGGCTCTTGCACTCGTTCACATGAGTTTGTTCATTGCGTGGCCAAAATGCAATTGCATGGGTTGAATGGGAGAACCTCTAATCTTGACAATATGAGCATGCAGGCCTGGTGCAAGGATTTTTGACACCCTAGGCGAAACCTCATCATTTTGTCGCCCCTGTTGGCTCCACCCCTTACCCCACCCCCTTTGCCCTGCCCATGTGACAGGAGGTGGCGCTTTACAGGAAGCATTGGCTCTGCTTCCTCTAGCACTGGTTCCAGTGCTGCACTGCGCCTCTAATTACACTACCGGTTGGATAGAGCAGCTGCCTGAGAGTTAGTTACATGCTGCAGCCTGCAGAGCAAGCAAACGCGGAGGGAAACCAGTGGCTGGGCGCCCCTAGGCAGCAGTGCACCCTAGGCGGTTGCCTAGTTTGCCTAGTGGTAGCGCCGGCCCTGTGAGCATGTTACGTTGCCAACATGTGACATGCACCTTGTTAAAATTATGTAAAAAGACTCTTGCTCCTCTAGCTCCTTTTTTAAAGCATAAAGGGGCATTTAACCTCCCCCCCTCTAATGCATATGATTTCCTTGGGCTAGCTTTTGCTTTTAAAGGGGAACTCCACACTTCATTATCCATTGCTCTTGTCTCCCCCCTAATTCCTTGGATTGCTTTGGGCTATCTTTTGCTTTTAAAGGGGAACTCCACACTCCACTCCATTCTCAAAAGGCCATGAGCTGCCTTCACTAATCCAAACCACATCCTTTTCCAGAGCATACAACAGGGCCAGCTAGGAAAGGGGCAATAAGAGCGAGCAACCCCTTGCTGAACCATACATACTACTTTCCTGGTGCCTTCATAGCAGCATATGCATGGATTGTGCATATGCTGCCATGGATAGGCACCAGGAAAGGAAAATTACAGAGAGGTAACTATTCAATTTTCCATTTTAGCGCAGTGGTTCTCAGCCTCAGTCCTCAAGTACCTCGGACAGGTCATGTTTTGGGAATTTATCTTAGCTAAAATAGCTCTCCAAAATAAAATAAAAATCTGTTTCTACACTGCTCTCTATTCCCCACATGTTTTCTCCATTTTTCCCTTGGACTATGGAGGATTTTATGTTTTGAATTATCTCCCCAGGTTTATGTATTATATATAGGTATGTATTGATAAATGTTTTTATGATGGGGAGAGAATTATTCTACAGATCTGTGATTGTGTGATTGCATATATATGTATGTATATGTGTGCTACACATGTACATATGCCTGTCAATGAATGGTGGATGATGGGATACACAGACCTATTTTAATAAAATAGGGTGATTACAATGCTTTTATGGTGTCTGAGTGTAACACTGTTATTTACTAATATACACACATCTATTTGTTCACTGTACACAATGGTTCTATTCTACATAAATCTATATGCGAAACAGGCAAATGTGTGCGTTTTGCTATAGGTTGTTGTACTGTAGGTTCTCTTTTTCTCTTGGTTTCTATGTGTATCATATACAACAGGAATTATGCAAATCAATGATTAGTGTCACCTGTCACACGCTTAGGTGGGGCTTTATATGGAGATTTATGCTGCTCTGTCTGTGTAATGATTAAGCGCACTTGGTGTGTGTAAAATGCATCTACCAGCTTTGTCTTTTGTCAACGCTTGGGATGTTCTGAAAAAAAAAAATATTTTGATCCAGTATGGAGTGTGGCCATTTCTTCTATTATTGACTGTATGCGGAGAGGAGCACCTGCCTAGCTCATCAGGCATCTAATCTCAACTGGAGCAGCGAGTTTTTTGTGTTTGCAAAATACCAAGCCATTGACTCTGATTTAAAGCACCTGTGCAAGATGAAGGAAAACCTGCAAAAATGCCCTGTTGGGGGTATTGAGGACAGGGTTGAGAACCACTGATTTAGAGCATTGAGCTAAAATCTAGCTCAAGACAATCCTATTTTAATTGTGGGCATTTGAGGGAAACCAAGTGAGTGTTAGAACCCCTGCTTGTCTTTTTAGGTTGGGCTTTGTGTCCCTTTTCTGAAAATTGGCTTTACTTCCTGTCACATAGCCAAACAGGAAGTGAGGGTAAAATCCTACCTATGTCTTTCCTTGACCCCCATATCAAAATTTTTGAAAATATTTTATGCAGTTTGTTAGATCTTTTTTAGATCAGGTTAGATCTCACACAGAAAAAGCAATATTAACACTTACTTGCTGCGGGGGGGGCTAACCCGTCAGCAGCCCCCCTTTTCAAAAAATTTACCAAACAGTTAGCTATTTTGGAAGCTATTTGTTAGATCCGGTAAGATCAAGTGGTTTTAAGGTTAGATCTCACATAAATAGAGACTTAGGTGATTAATGAGGGGGGCTGGCCCCCTCTTATCAATTTTTCTGGCCAAAAATCATTCAGGCTAATAGATATTCCTTAGATCTGGTAAGATCAAGTGGTTTTAACTTTAGATCTCACATAATTTCAGAGATATTTCACATAAAAATAGAGATATTAGGTGGTACAAAAGGTACATCCATCTTCAACCGTCTCTGGATGGTCTCTGGAACCGTCTTTGGGTGGTTCTTCAGTGGGTGCTTGTAGTCTCTCCTCACCCCTACGTTCACCTCCCTGCTTCATGGTGATCTCTCCTCAGACCAACAAGCATAATTATTTAGCTAGCCCCCCCTTCTTGCAAAGCAGGCTGGGCTTGGTAGTTCAACCCCCTGTAGAAATCAATGGGGCTGTATTGTGATGAGACTTCAAGTCCCATGGTCCTCTGCTGCTGCTTGATTGGCTCCCTCTCCCTGCCAATAGGGACACAGGAAGAGGAGAGGGAGGGGGAGAAATCCCCCACAGGGACTGCCAGGCGTGCTCTCCCTCAGTGAGTGCCTGTGTCATTGTCTATTCAGTCCGGCGGTCACTGATGGGAATGGCGGGAGGTGTGGGACCACAGGTGATAGAGTAGCCCCCGATACACACTCCCCCCACCAAAGAACCTTTGGTCCGCCAAAGGAGGTAAAGAGTCTATGACCTGTTACATACTTTTGATATACACATGAAACAAAGAAAAAAAACAGGTTAGTGTGCACAGGAAACCATACAATTAACATCTGCATAAAACCCTGGCAGAGGAACATCCCACCAATTAGCACAGGATGGGAGGTGGTCCTGCCTACAGGCCACCTTAACTGGAATGGCCCAGTTAGATGTGCCAGGGGGTGAGTGGCAGAAACCAAGAAATCAGGCCGAGATAGAAGTACAGTTAAATCACACGTGTTTAATAATAAAAGTAGTCAAAACATAACCAAAGTTCAGTAACTGGAATGGATAGTCAGCCAAGCCAGAAGTCAGGGATCAATGTAGTGGAACAGCAAGCAGGATCTGGAGCCAGAAGGGATGTCAGCAAAGCAAGTCTTGAACAGGATTGCAGGAGATTGTTTCTGTGATGTTGATCAAGGCAAAGGCAGAGATCCTCTGGACTGGACGGCTTAAGTAGGCAGGACTGACGAGCAGGATAACATCAACAGCTGAGTAACTGTGGAGAGATAGGAGCTGGCAATTAGCCGACAGCTGAGCGGCCAGAGGAAGGGCTGAGCCCAGTCCTGACAGTGAGTTGGGATTGTCCACCACCAAATCTGCGGTGGAAGGGTCAGTTACTTCAAGATTCCTTTTTACAATCTAGAACGACCTCCTCAGAGCTTTCACCCAAAGTATCATATGTTAGTCTTTAGGGCGGGTGAATAACCTTTCGCTCTCACTGTTCTTTAGGTTCTTGGGTTACAGACACACTGGTCTCTTCTTCTTCCCGCATATCAGCTTCAGCTTCCTCAATGAAGGATAGAAAGTCTTAGGGGTCTGTTGTCAGCAGGAAAGATTGAGGGTCTTCCAACTCTTCAAAAGGTGGAGGTACAAACTCAGGAGCCACTGGGATGAGAGTCACCTCAGTCACATTGGGAGGAGAAATAGGGGGTGGCAGGCCCTTTCATTTGAGATGGCAACAGACAATATTTTTCTCTTTATCCTTGCTGTTTTGATCTTCAGCAAGGGGTACAGAGTGAGATCTAGTCACTGGCTGGGATCTTTGAGAGGCTGTAGGTGTGAACTGTAATCTGGCTGTGGGGGCGTAGTGTCATATTTTGCTCCCCATCGTAGAATGCTCCAGAAGTGACGTTACGGAAATTTCGCACATGCGCACTGCGAAATTTCCTGCCTCAACGTCACTTCCGGAGCATTCTACGATGGGGAGCAAAATATGACACTACAGGGGCACACAAACTGCTTCTGACAACAGGCAACAGATGATTGCGATGCCAAGTCTTCAGCGGGCCTGTGCGTCCCTCTGGCCGGATTTGATATACTGGGTATCCTGGCAGATGCTTGCAAATGACATAGGGCTACGACTTCCAGTGGTCAGTCAACTTGTGCTTTTCAGGGACAACCAGGTTTCTCAGCAGTATCTTATCATCCGGCTGTAGGTCCTGCACTTGTACCCTGAGGTCAAAGTTTATTTTGTTTCTCTGTCCTCGGGCATATGAGGCAGCTTGAGCCTTATCATAGGAGATTTTCAGACGTGTCTGCAAGCGATCCGCATACCCTCTGTGGGAAGTTGCTGAGGTATGGTCAAGGGATGTGCCAAAGGCCAAGTCTACTGGCAGCCGAGCCTATGGTCCAAACATCAAACTATAGGGAGAGTAACCTGTGGCATCATTGGCGGTGCTGTTATAAGCATGCACAATAGCCACTATATGCTTGCTCCAGTGCTGCTTTTGTTCTGAACTTAGAGTTCCGAGCAAATTCAGGAGGGTTCGGTTGAATCTCTCTGGTTGAGGATCTCCTTGAGAATGATACGGGGTGGTTTTAGACTTCCTGCCCAACGGGTCTAAAAGTCTCTTGATGAGTCTACTCTCGAAATCTCTCCCTTGATCAGAGTGGATGCATTGGGACAGACCATAGTGCACAAAGAATTTCTCAGCGAAGATCTTGGCCACCGTGGATGCTTGTTGGTCCCTCATGGAAAATGCCTGGGCATACCGAGGGGAATGGTCAGTCCCTACCAGGATATTTCCTTGCCTGCTCAGATCAGGCTCCAAGCACAGAATGTCAATGCACACTAGCTCCATGGGTCCCTGACTCTGAAGATGGCCCATTGGGGCAGCTCGGTGAGGCAAAGTCTTCCTTTGGATACATCTGATACAGGAGTGGCAATAGTCCTCAACGTCAGCCTGCATACAGGGCCAGTAGAGCCGGTCCCTCACCAGGTGAAAAGTCCTCTTGTGCCCTAGGTGGCCATGGTTGTTATGTAGGGCAGTTAATACTGTCTCCATATGTTTTTCAGGTAGGAATAGCTCCCATTTTTCTTCAGAATCGTCAGAGGGGCCCCTTCGGTAGACCAACCCTCTGTGCACCTGAAACCGATCCCACTCTTGGTGCAGCAGATTGGTTTCCTTCGGGGAGTCAGTGAGGAGCAAGTCAGGGCTTTGGTTCTCCAAGGCCTTCAATGCCAAGCTACAGGGAGGGTCCTCCAACTGGTCCCTCCACAGGTCTTTCTTTGACAGCTTGGGCAGATCTTCATCCTGGACTTGGGTGACATTGCAATAACATCTGGGGACACCAGTGGCTGACTCTCCAACCTCTGTGGTCCTGGATCCTACTCCAGGTTGATGTTCTGCTCCTTGACATAAGGCTCATGCCCCTTCAGGTGTCAGCTGGGCCTATTCTTCTGGAGTGTCTCTGGAACAATGGGGCATTCTTGACAAAGCATCCGCGTCTTGTTTCCCGACCTTCGGTTGATACTTCAGGCTGAAAATAAACCCTGATAGAGCAAACAACCATCTGTGACCCATGGTGTCCAACTTGGTGGTAGTGAGGATGTAGGTGAGAGGATTGTTGTCGGTCTTGATCACGAACTCCGCTCCATACAAGTAATCCCTCAGCTTATCCACCACCGCCCACTTCAAGGCCAGAAAGTTTGTGCATGAGGTAGTTCTCGATGGGGGCCAAGTTCCAACTCACGTAGGCAGGCTGTAGATGGCCATCATGCTCTTGATATAGCACCCCACCCAACCCATCTCGACTGGCATCAAAGTGTAGCTCGTATGGCTTGGTTGGATCTGCATAGGCCAAGACTGGAGCGGTTGTTAGGCTTCACTTCAGCTGCCTAAAACTGCTTCACACTTCGGAGTCCATTGTTCCTGAATGGATTCTTTGTGTTTTCTGGGCCCTCCAGCTGGTCTGACAGGCTTCGCCAGATCAGGGTCAGCGTCTTAGCGAATCCCTTGATTCCCAGAATCCCAGAAATGACCTAAGCTCAGTCACGTTGGTAGGCTTCGGCCAGGAGGTGACAGCTTCCAGCTTCTGGAGGTTGATGGCCATTTCGTCAGCAGACACAATGTGGCCAAGGTAGTTGACTGAGGCCGCGTACACACGGGCGGACTGTTCGCCCAACTTTGTCCGCTGAACAGTGTTTCAGCGGACAGTCCGCTCGTGTGTGGGCTTCAGCGGACAGTTTCAGCGGACAGTCTGACGAACAAAGTTTTTCGGAATTTCCGTAAGACAGTCCGCTGAAACTTGGTTTCAGCGGACAGTCCGCTCGTGTGTAGGCTTGTTCGACAAACTAAGTTTCGCGCATGCTCAGAAAGGATTTACACGGCGAAGGTTGCATTGCAGTGTATTGGACGTCGAATTTCTTGTCCCGTCGTACGTGCCGTTCACGTCATCGCGCACGCTTTCAGCGGACTGTTCGTTCATCGTGTGTGGTCAAGTCCGTTCATGCAAATTTTGAGCGGACTGTTTGTCGGATTGTTTGACGAACAAAGTTGGGCGAACAGTCCGCCCGTGTGTACGCGGCCTGAGAGTTGATAAAACTGGCACTTTTCCAGGGACAACTTCAATCCCCTCATCATGGAGTCTTTTCAGGACCTTCTGAAGATGCTCTTGGTGCTCTTCCAGGGTCTTGCCAAAAACGATGATGTTATCTAAGTACACCAACACCTCAATCAGTTTCATGTCACCCACGGTCTTCTCCATTAGCTATTAGGCTGGGGCACCAGACAGGCCCTGATGCATACAGTCAAATCCAAAGATCCCCTCCGGGGTAATGAAAATGGTCTTCTCTCGATCCTTAGGGTGAATGGGGATTTGGTAATACCCACTTTTCAAATCCAACATACTGAACCACTTCGCTCCTGACAGGCTCTGCAAGGCATCTTCTATTCCTGGTATATTGGTCGGGAATGGTCCTTCGGTTCAGCGTCCGGTAGTCAATACCCAGCCTCAATGACCCATTCTTCTTCCGTACTACCACTATTGGGGAAGCGCATAGACTCTGGAACTCTCGGATGACACCTGCCCTCTTCAACTCTGCCAGTTGTTCATGCAGATCCTCCAAGTGCCCTAAAGGAATCGATCAAACTCTTGCTCTGAACGGCTTATGCACTCGAAGAGATGGATCAGGTATTGGGCACTTTTTGCACACCCCACATCCCCACATTGAATTCACTTTTAGAGAATGCAGCCTGTGATCTCAGGAGCTGAGTCTTGGTCCTTTTTTTCCATTCAGCAAAAGGAGAGTATTCTTTGGATAGACCTCCTCCACAGAGATCCCATCCTTTGCTCCTGCCACCAAATAAGACTGGGGTGGCCAGATTTACTTGTCCCAGCAACATCTGAGCAAGCATCATCACTGGCAAGACTATTGTTTCCAAGACTGTTATCTTGCAGACACTAACAAGACTTCTTTGCAACCCTTTGGTTGAAACCACCTCCGGAATTATCTGCACTCCCATTTCTTCTCTCTGTCTGTCCGATTCAAGGACAATGAAAGGGCCTGGTTGCTTCCAATTTAGCTTGACAGATGCTCGTAAATAGGCCACTTTACTAGGCAGTAACACCTCTCACACTGGTCCAAGCGCCAGATCTTTCCCACTACTTCAGCTGGAGCCTTCTGTTTTTGTACCAGGTGCTGGTAGGCTTGTCTCAGCATGGGGTGCACACTTGTAGTTGAAGTGCGCAGCTCCAGAACAAGGGGTGTCAACAGCCTTCTGACAAGATAAGTATTGGTCCCTACTCTTACTGGCCCCTGGTGGGCGAAGACAGACCACTGCCTGAGTGTCAAAAGTGTCGGCTTTCTCAACCATGGAGGGATCAAAGGTCAGCTTGACCAGTAGATAGCCATCATAGGGGAAGTTCTGAGTCACAATGCCCCATATCTGCAGCTCTTCCAACTTCTGCAAAGGCATGTGCTTGGGGTGCCTGTCATAGAAGTCTCTGTAGAGAAGGGCCACTTAAGCTCCAGTATCCAGAAGGTCCTTGGTGTAGACTCCCTTTACTTGGATGGGAAAAACAGGAGAAGGTCCCACCAGCTTGTCAGGGATCATAGAGGAATTGGTGACCCTGGTCTGTTCGGTGGTTTGTATCCGTGCTCCTGTCTGCGGAGATTCTGATCGGGCTTAAGTCTGTGTTAAGTTCTGGGAGTCTGTTGTGCATTGACTCTCCAACACCAGGCAGCATGTGTCAAAGAAAACGGGACACTGGATTGCTTGGAGGCAACAACGGGGGGCCCTCTGCAAGGGTTTGGACTTTTGCTGCTGTCTCTTCCTGTCATTGGTTTTGAGCCAGCTACCATAGATGGGCACGCAATTGGCTCCTTCACCAGAGCCCTCCGAAGTTTCCCTCTGGCTTCTTGCACTGTGCTTCAGGCTTCAGACAATGAAAATATTAATTTGTTGGGTTTAGAAACTCTTCTCTGTTCTTTGTAATGTATTAAAAGATTTGGGTAAAAAAACAAAAAAAAACAAATTTCAAACATATATAATGCCACGTACACACGTAGCCGACTATTCAACGGGCTTAGTCTGGCGGACTTCCCGCCGGACTGTCCGTCCGACTTTCCGAACGGGCTACTTGCCCACACACGGCACTTTTTCAACGGACTAATACGGCGTACTAAGTCCGCCGTACTATTCGCCGTACTTTTGAAATGAACGGACTCGCACACACACGCGGAGGAAAGTCCGCTCATTTTGAGCACGTCTCCAGGTAGGCGGGGCCCGCGAAGGAGACAACGCTGGTCCCGCCACCTGGTATGGACTTAAAGGGCAACCCCAACGCCGAAAAAAATCGGCGTGGGGGTCCCCCCAGGTCCACATCAGACCCTTGTCCGAGCACGCTACCTGGCCGGCCAGGAAAGGGGGGGACGAGCGAGCGGCCCCACCCTCCTGAGCCATACCAGGCCGCGTGCCCTCAACATGGGGGGTGCCTTGGGGAAGGGGGGGCCGCGCGGCCCCCCCACCCCAAAGCACCTTGTCCCCATGTTGATGAGGACAAGGGCCTATCAATAAGCCCGATAAGCCCACCGCCCACAGACCCCGACAACCAACGGCCAGGGTTGTCAGGAAGAGGCCCTTGTCCTCATCAACATGGGGACAAGGTGCTTTGGGGTGGGGGGGCCGCGCTGCCCCCCCTTCCCCAAGGCACCCCCCATGTTGAGGGCACGCGGCCTGGTATGGCTCAGGAGGGGGGACACTCGCTCGTCCCCCCTTTCCTGGCCGGCCGGGTAGCGTGCTCGGACAAGGGTCTGATGTGGACCTGGGGGGACCCCCACGCCGATTTTTTTCGGCGTTGGGGTTCCCCTTTAAGTCCATACCAGGTGGCGGGGTCAGCGACGTCTCCTTCGCGTGCCCCGCCTACCTGGAGACCCGCTCAAAATGAGCGGACTTTTCTCCGGGCGGGAAAAGTCCGTTCATTTCAAAAGTACGGCGGACTGGCATACGCACGGCCGGATTGTCCGCCGAAATGCAAGTCCGGCGGGAAGATTGGAGTGCAAAACTACTTTCTAAGTCCGCCGTACTTTCGGGTCAAAAAAGTCTGCCGGAGGCTACACACGGGGGATTGTCCGGCGGACTTGAGTTTGCCAGACTTTTCCACCCGATTGTTTGATCGTGTTTACGCGGCATAAGAAGTAATAGGAATGAGATTAGCATCAAAAGGGTTAATTAACTGAGAACACCTACTAATTGCCTAAAAACACACATCCAATTAGACGAAATGAAATGCTTTACTTTTTGTCACGTACCTGGTGGTAGAGTCTGATATACAGAAGAAGGTCTCTCTTACACCTCTGACTCGAGGCCCCTGGTAGAGTACAAAGAAGGCACAGGAGTGCAGAGTAGTATGAGTGCCTGGCAGAGTTGCTTGCAGTGGAGCTGAACCGGAACTGATGGTAGAGCCATGGAGGAACACCCACACAGCAGGATAACCAGGAACAGCTGTCAGGCTGGAGACTGGAGTAGGCTGGTACTTGGAAGCTATGGGCTGGAGCATGGGTACAGCAGCTAGCAGGAATGATATCTGTGTGGACTGGAGCTCAGGCAGGTGCAAGCAGGCTGGCTAAAGACACTGGTGAACAAGTCCAGAACAGACATTGATACAGAAGCAGAGTCAGGTGCAGGCAGGTTCGGCAACAGGCTGGCAGTGAGGTAGCAGAAGGAGCAGGCAGGAGCATAGTTAGAGACAAGCCGGGATCGGATACAGACAAATAGCAGGAATAGTCAACTGGAAAAGGTATAGGCAAATGGATAACAGGAATCGCAGGGAGCACTGCAGACTAGACAGCACTGATCCTGGGGAATGAGTCAGCTTAAAAAGTCTGTTTTGTGCCAAGAACCGTCACAGGGTGTGCACCCCAGGGTGTACCCCACGTGCACACGCGCACACTCATTAGTATTCCGTTTTGCATTAGCATGCATGTGCATCGGTGCACGCAAGCGTGCCTGTGCAGACCTTTTTAGTGGGACATGCAGCACAGGGGATCTTCTATGGCCACCATCTTGGTTATTGGCGTGCCCTTCCTGACACTTTTGCTGAAGAAAGCTATTTGTGTTTTGCCTGTTTTAAGAGACCAGTAAAGACTGTTTACTTTTGCAAGCAGCTTGTTGGTGATATCGAGCCCTCTATATGACAAATGATTTAGGGGTTAGGTGAGGGAAAAAAGCAGCAGCGTCATCTGGCATTTGGATCTCTGTTAATTTAAAGATCCAGTACTTAACTTGTGCCCAAACTTCCCTAAGTCCTGAACAAGACCACAAAATGTGAACCATTCTCCTCCTGACATCTCCAACACAGTGTTGAACAGTTTATGAAAGGTCATCATATTCTGACTCAGTGGAGCTGCTAGAACAGTGGGTGTTACATGAAAGTCTGTATACTGGGCTGCAAGATCTAAGGTCTGCTAAAATGATATACAATTAAAAAACCACTGAACAACCAATGTATAAAATAAATGCTTTGCCTGACTATCTGCCCAGCACATGGCACTGTAGAAAAAGAGAAAAAGAAACCTGCAGTGACCTGTTCCATAAAGCTGGTTACTTGACCTCTGTATTGTCTGACACTTCCCCTCCATATCACTCTTACCCAATATATCCTTTTACCTCATTCCAACCCAACGTCACCCCAAAAACCGGACCAGACTGTTGTGGAGTAAATGGCCGACAGGCCTTGATTTATTAAACCAAATATATATATAAATGTAACAAAATATAAACTTTCAATAAATAACCATAATTAACATGTAAACAACTTTCTTTTAAAACTGTATCCTGGGTCATAGCATAAGTAGACCCTACTGGTCACTGCACATTACCTTTAAACTCTTGACCTCCAGACGGAAACCCCTGTCTCGGAGGCTATACCCAACCAATGCAGTGACCTACCCCTTTTACTCTTCCCGGTTAACCCCATGTAACCGTGAAGTACAAAACCAACCACCCCCATCACCATGGATGGGTACCACCTCTTCTCCACCTGCACCACTTTACCTTCTCAACTGCCCCCAAAAACACTGCCACAGCTCGAAAGGTGGTAAAGCCTTACCCTTTCGAGCAGCGCCACACACAAACCCCTGTGAATCCCTTCCTGGAGTCCCAAAGTCCACAGGTCCGTTCCCACCTCATTCAAATGAACCCCATCACTCCGCAAATACCTCCAGGTCTCAAACTCCAGTTCCCTGTGTCTTACCGCCAATCCCCCATTCCTGATAAAAAACCGGCTCACTTCCTTATTAACCTTGACCCTGGCCCTATCCACTTTTTTATCCGACAGCGCCCACCTCCACGACGTCCTGCTAACCATGTCAGACCATATCAGGACCATGCCCGGGTAAGCGGCTTTCAGCCTGAGAAAATCACACTTAATGTCTCTGATGAGGTCCCTCATTGACCTGACCCCCATGTCATTACCCCCCACGTGCAATAGAAGAACATCAGGCGGACGATCCAGGCGAGAAAATCTGTGCACCTCACCCAACACCCTGTTGGACCCCAACACCCTGTTGGACCCCAATCCAGCGAACCTGCGCCTCGTTCCTAGGAATCCGAAGCTGCCGCCCATTAGGCAGAATGTCCGCTCTCTTCGAACCCCAAAACACGTACGAATGGCCCAGAATCCACACCAAGCCAACATCATATCCTGTAAATAAAAACCAAGTAAATACACGACAACCATAACACCTCCCCAAAACATCAGACATATCCCCACCACAACCCCAACATTCTCAAACTAACAGTTCCGGCCTAACATACAGCCTGTACCTCTCGGAGTCCCACCTCCCAATTCTCCGAACCGCCCCAGCCCCCAGCCCGGCCCTAGCCGCTTCCGTGGCTGCCCCGATGCGGAAGGAGTGAGATGAAAAATGTTTAGGGTCATAGCCCGCTGCTAGCACACATTTTTTAAAAACGGCCCTAAACTGAAATGTGGACAAAAAGGAACCATCTTCGTGCATGAAAAAGGGGCCCGGGCCAGGAGGCCTGACGCGCAGGAATGCCCCCACCGCCCCCACAGGACAAATAGCGCCCTCGGCAATCGAACCCACTTCCACCAGCATCCCCTTCGCTTCCTGATCAGTCTTGGACCTGCGCAACCAAATCCTCACCGCCCCTGGGCCCAGCTCAACCTCCCCCATCGCCAACCCCCCATGTCGCGCCCTGGCCGGGCAAAACATCTCACTAATCCGGAAAGCCCCAAAAAAAATTAAGGAAAAAGCCACCCGAAACAATACCTGTTCGTATATGGAATCACATACCGTCTCCAACACCCCGCACAGGCCGCGTAGCACCTGAAAGGAAACCGGACGCCGCCCGTCCCTCCGTCTATGTTCCTTCCGGTAACCCTTCACCGCCTGCCGCAACCAGAATTCTTTAGTATAGTCAGGACTTCCTTCCCATTTAAACAAAAAGGCCAACCCCGCCAGCTTCCTGTCAAGCGAGGCCACCGACACCCCTTTTTCCATCGCCAAGCTAAGGAAGTAGAACACTGCCTGAGCCATGCCCGCATCACCCGGGGCCATGCCGATCGTTGTCAAACAGTCAGACCATTCGAAAAAGCCTTCCACGTCGTCCTACTCACGGACAACTCAATCCACCTTGCTGCGAGTCCAACGCTATGCGCCACATCCAAGTCGGGCAGCTGATCCCGTGACACTCCGCCTCTGGCGCCAATCCCCGAAACCTGTCCCACTGAAAACGAGACAGCGCCTCAGCCAGCGTGTTCTCAACCCCCGGCAGGTGTACAGCATAGATGAATGTATTCAATTGCAAGCAGCGCAACACCAAATGGCGTACAAGCCTAACCACCGGCCCAGAGGCCGCGGTCAGCCGATTGACCACTTGGACCACCCCCATGTTATCGCAATTGAAGCGCACCTTGAGGTTCCGAAACGACTCCCCCCAAATTTCCAGCGCCACGACAATGGGAAACAATTCCAACAGCACCAGGTTCTTCAAAAACCCAGCCTGTGCCCACTCCGTGGGCCATGGTGCCGCGCACCAACGTCCCTTGAAATAGGCACCAAAACCGGAAGACCCCGCGGCATCCGTAAACAGCTCCAGATCCCAATTACTGATGGGACCCGACATCCACAGTGCCCGTCCGTTGTAGGCCGCTAAGAACTCCTGCCACACCCTCAGGTCCTCCCTGTGTTCCCGCTTAAGAGTCACGAAATGCGTGGGGGCCCGAACCCCAGCCGTAGCCGCGGCCAACCTGCGACAAAAAATCCGCCCCATCGATAGAATCCGACACGCGAAATTGAGCTTCCCTAACAGGGATTGCAACAGCCGCAACTGCAGCTTGCGAACCCCTATTGTCCCCCGAATTTCCTCCTGCAACGCCTCCAACTTATCCAAGGGCAGGCGGCATTCCATCTTGACCGAATCGATCTCAATCCCCAAGAACGTGATGCAGGCTTTAGGCCCTTCAGTCTTACCCGGAGCCAAAGGGACGCCAAAGCGTTCCGCCAAGTATTGCAGCGTTCCCAAGAGGACCGCGCAGACATTCGAGCAAGCCGGGCCAACACACAAAAAATCGTCCAAGTAATGGACGACCGAGTTAATGCCCAACGCATCCCTAACGGCCCACTCCAAAAAGGAACTGAAGTGTTCGAACAGGGCACAAGAAATCGAACACCCCATAGGCAGGCACCAATCCACGTAAAACGCCCCCTCCCATCGGCACCCCAACAGCCAAAAACTATCCGGGTGCACAGGCAAAAGCCGGAACGCCGATTCGACGTCGGATTTTGCCACTAGGGTCCCGCGGCCATATCGCCGAACCCATGACACCGCCACGTCAAAGGAGGTGTATGTAACCGCACAGTCCTCTGGCGCGATGGCATCGTTCACCGATCCCCCTTTCGGAAAAGACAGGTGATGGATCAACCGAAACTTGTTCGGCTCCTTTTTTGGAACCACCCCCAGCGGAGAAACCACCAGATGCGGGAGAGGTGCCTCCCGAAACGGGCCGGCCATGCGGCCCAACGCGACTTCCTTACCCAATTTTTCCGTCACCACAGACGCGTGCTGCAGAGCCGACTTCAAATTCTTGGCAAATGGGGGCACCGATGTCAAGGAGCAAGGGATCTGAAAACCCGATGTAAACCCTGCCTCCAGCAAGCGCGCCCCCGCCCTGTCGGGGTATCTATTGAGGAAAGGCAGCATCCTTTCCACCCGAACCGGAGTCGTCCCTTTTGTTGACAGAATCTCCGGGGCGCCCTTTTCCTTTTTTGAAACATTTTGCGAGGGCATGGGATCCCCCGCAGCCCGAACACAAGTGCTTGAACCGGCAGCTCGACCCAAATTTACAAGATCCCTCGTTAAACTGCCAGCAATAACCCCATCGCTTTTCGGCCGGTTGTCCTGAGGTGGCAGAACCTCCGACCTCCTGCTGAAAAAACTGGTTAGGAGCCCTCGCCGCCGTCATCAGCTTCATCCACAAGCTAATGTCCTTGTGATCCCAGCGAAGTGAAGGTCGGACTGCCATCCGCTGCCTGAACTGCTCATCGTACCGGAGCCACGCAGTGCCGCCATACGTCCGGTGCGCTTCACTAACGGCCTCCAGATACACGAACAAGGCCGAGCAATGCTCCGGCGCCTTCTCACCCACCACACTCGCCAAAATGGCAAACGCCTGGAGCCAGTTAGCGAAGGTCCTGGGAATCAGCCGGTACCGCGGCTTCTCCTCGTCTTCCTTCTTCCGCTCCTCAGGCTTCAACCTATCCAGGTTGAATTTCTCCAGCGGCAGTAGGGTGAAGATCTCAACGTACTCACCCTTCCAAATTTTTTCCTTCACCTCTGGCTTTAGGTGCGCTCCTAATGGTTCCTCGAAGCAGACGTAGACCTCGCTCCGCGCCGCATCCGCCAATCGCACCTGATCTGTACTTTTTTCTCCAGCCTTCTCCGAACTCACTTCTGCCGCGGGTGCCGAAGCACCCGCCGCCTTCTCCCCCCCACCACCGGTGCCACCGGGGGCATCGCAGGCGAAGCGGTTACTACCGTCGACCCCGTCGCGGCCACGGCCGAGGCCTGCGACCACGCCCGGGCTGGCCCGCTCCCCACCCCACTCTCAAACCGCTGTACCAAGTCTTTCAGGCCCGACAACAGAAAACCCAGGCCCTCTTGCCCCGCGTCGCCAGCCGAGGCCACAGGAGCTGGAGGCCGGACAGCAGACCCCCCAGACCCGATCCCCCCACCCCCACTGGGCGACCCTTGACCGCCACTCCGACCCAACAAACCATGCAACAAAGTAGACATAAGAGAAGTGTCACACTCACCGGGCTGCCCAGGACCGGGCCCCGCAGCCGCCGCTCTCGGACCCAGCGCCGTCACCTCTCCTTGATCGTCTCCACCGTCAGACTCGGACAGCTCGCCCTCCGACCTTCTGCTCTCCACAGCCGGCACGTGCTCAGAAGAAGGACGCCCCGACGGGCCCGCCCCACCGTCCAGGAGTCTGCGATGCTGTGCTCTGGAGGCCCGAGCCCCCCTGCCGCCCGCGCCGCCTCCTGTGTCTCCCGGTGCGCCGATGCCGCACCCCGTGTGCCCCAGCGGCCGCCCCACCCGGGCCCTGGCTAGCCGAATGTCCACTGCCATCGTCCCTGGGACTGGGGGCCACCCTGCTGGGCCGAACCCCCACCCGCTGCACGTCCGCACTGCTCAGGCCGCCCCCCACCGCTCCCGCAGCCGCCATGGCTATGTCAACGCACTGGCGCCGTGCAGGGGGCGCCGACTCCTGGAATGTGCCTGCTCCACCCGCCGGGCTCTCTGGTCCCCTCCTTCGGGCCCTGCTCCTCGCTGCATACCTGCTGCTCCCTTCCCCCGATGGGGCGGAGGCCGGAGTCATCCCTTCCCCTGGAGTCCGCTGCAATACGCCATCCACTCGCCCGGGGGTGTTGCGCGCCCTACGCGGGAGGCCCCTGCGGCCTACTTCAGGGCTGAAGCGCTCGGGCGGCCGGGAACGCCGCGCCCGAGGTGTCTCTGCCGCCCCCCCCCTCACCGCCGTCTCGCGCTCGGCCGCCACGGCCGCTATTTGGGCCTGGAGCCATGCGGCGCCCTCCCTCTCGAACGCAGCCCGCAGATGCCCCAGAAAGTCCGCAGAAGCCATCTTCTCGTAGGAGCGGCGAGGGTGCGCACAATCGCTTCCTCCTCCGCTCTCCAACTGACCCCTGGCTTCCTGTGCCTCGTGGTATCACGGCGGCAGGCTCCGCCCACCGCCCCACCTACTCCCCAATCTTAAAGCGGCCACTCTCTTTTAATCTAAAGACGGCGACAGTGCATACAAAGCAGCTGTCATGCCGTCCCTACGCCCACAGCCTGCGGCTGCGGCTCCGTGGACGTTCTTTCTTCCTCTTCGTGCCTCTATTTGATGTTCCGATTTTTTTTTTTTGCTTTAAGGGGAACAAAAAGATGGGCATGATATATTTGTTCCACCATGAGATATTTTTCTCTTAACCACTTGCCTACTGGGCACTTGAACCCCCTTCCTGCCCAGGCCAATTTTCAGCTTTCAGCGTTGTCACTCTTTTAATGACAATTGTGCAGTCATGCAACACTGTACCCAAATTTAATTTTTATCTTTTTTTTTCACACAAATAGAGCTTTCTTTTGGTGGTATTTAGTCACTGCTGGATTTTTTATTTTTTTGCTAAAGCGAAAAAAGACCGAAAATTTTGAAAAAAAACAAAACTGTTTTATAGTTTGTTATACAATTTTTAAAACAAGTAATTGGCAGCCGAGTAAACTGGAAGTGACGTTGTGACATTGCTTCCATGTTTACAGAACGAAGACTGGATCTAAGCCGTTTCCGGCTCCCTTCCATTCTTACTCTAGCCGACAAAAGTGCTGGTACGTGTCTCAGGTCTCCCGGTGGGTCGGGAGGCCCGGGAAGAGCGGCAGAAGAGGGGACGTCCCCTTTCGCTCCTCTGGGATAACAGCCACTTTTATCCACATCGGTTGTTATCCCTGAAGAGCCGACCGCCCACTCTAAAAAATGGTACCGGGATGATGCATGCAGCTGCATGCATCATACCGGTATAACCCCTAAAACCCGATGCCGCATATGTGCGTACGGTCGGCGCGAAGGGGTTAAAGTCCTTTCATCGGGCTTCTCTAGCCCGTACCTTTTTGTTATGGTTCTTATGCTGAACACCTGTGTGGGTGATTATCTGTTAAGATGTTATGCCTCTTCTTCTCTACAATAAAAATGATTGTATCAGAAAGAAGACGTTCAGGTTTCCAAAAAAAAATGATATTCACCTACGGAGTAGGATGCAGCATTGATCTGGTGCTGCATCTGACGTCCACAAACTGTACGCTGGGAACGGAGTGATCAAACACCACTGATCCTGGGTCTGTTCTGAGCAGAGAGCGATGAAAGTCAGTCACCGGCTCTCTGCTCTTCCCCTCCAGCGCTCACTGGAGTGCTGGGCTGTGCAGGGAGTGTATGTGGTTGGCTCAGAATTTATGAGGCCAAGCTAGCTGCCAGTCCAGACTACTGGGTGGATCCCGACTGTAAAGTCATGATCGATCCAGCACCTGGACCAGCTGAATGATGTTCACCTGGTCTGCACTCTTGTGACCCATAGGAGAATTAGGCCCAAAAAAAGCTCTGGCCCTACTTCTCCTTTAATAATTGCAATTCACATATGTTAACTGCTAAAATATTTGTGATTCTTTTCAGACACTATACTGCATAGCCAGAAGGGTGACACTACTTTCACTCTTTAAGGAATACAGAAGTACAGAAGTGTCACCACCCAGCCATCAGCCTACTGATTAAACAATGAAGGTTCAGAACCATACCAATCAGGGCCCCTGGGCTACCACCTGAATGCTCCCCCCCGCTATGTATCCCGGGCTCCACTATGTGTCCCTGTTGACAGTTTCCCTGGCCATCAAGGCTGGGAAATAATGTAATGCATTTCGATGTGCATTGCATTACATTCAGTGGAGAAAAGGGGGGCATGCAGGGTCTGCATGTCTCATTAAAGAGAACCTGTCCCCTAAAAAAGTTGCACCCAAGCACATAAAATCCCCCCCCCCAAAAAATTGAGGCCCCCCCACCCACATCTATGCCTGAAAACATTGATTGTGATACACGTTACATATTGTCGTGCACACTGGAATGAGAGCAATAATTCTAGCACCAGACCTCCTTCGTAACGCTAAGACCTACTTTTAAAGAGTCACCTATGGAAAATATAGGGCACTGACATTATTAAGGTTAGATATGTTGGTTATCTATTTACTCGGTGCAACCTCAGCTTTTATATTTTACCAAAAAATTACCCATATTATGTTTTTATTCCCCCTAAAATTAACATTTAATGTGTTTTTTAACAAAATTTTGTGTTTCCTAGACCCTTGCAGTAATATCGTGGAACTACCACTTTTCTATTCTCTATGGCAGACATGTCCAAAGTCTGGCCCACGTTCAAGTTTTGGATGGCCCACCTGGTAATTTTGACATGTATATTTTTTATGGCCCCCAACGAATTCCTGGCCACAAAACATATACATGCTGGCTGCCTTGGAGGGGGCGGGGCGAGTGCCAT
This sequence comes from Lithobates pipiens, assembly GCF_037356315.1. Classification (NCBI taxonomy): domain Eukaryota; kingdom Metazoa; phylum Chordata; class Amphibia; order Anura; family Ranidae; genus Lithobates; species Lithobates pipiens. The sequence goes on along the minus strand of NW_027507784.1, from coordinate 182,866,626 downwards.
TCATACAGGAGTATTTCCTGTTTACATGGTGGCCTCTGTAAAAGCAAGTCCCTGCACTGCCATTGGACGACTGTTCTGTCCATCATAGGAGACGGAACCTTCTATTAATGAGGCCGCCGATAAAACGGGAGTTTCTCCTGTATGTCTGTTGGCGCTCGTCCCGTCCCCTCCCTGTCCCCTCTGAGGCTGCAGATGGGCATGAATCAGACTGCACTGATGGCAATGGTGAGTCTGCATTCATGTCAATGGGGGTGCTGCATTCAGCACAATGTGGTTGCTGCATTCAGGAAATTGGGTCATGCTGCATTCAGAACAATGGGGGTGCTGCATTCATGTCAATGGGGGTGCTGCATTCAGGACAATGGGGTAGCTGCATTCATGGCAATGGAGGTGCTGCATTCATGTCAACGGTCAACGGGGGTGCTGCATTCATGGCAATGGGGGTGCTGCATTCATAGCAACGGGGTGCTGCATTCATGGCAACGTGAGTGCTGCATTCATGTTAATGGTGGGGCTGCATTCATGGCACTTGTGAGGCCACATTCATGGCAATGGTGGGGTTGCATTCATTGCACTTGTGAGGCTGCAGATGGGCACTGACCCTTATTTTGCTTAACATTTCTTTATTTAAAATTTAAGATTTTTTCCAGAAACTTCCCTCTTAAAGTGAAGGTGCATGTTATAAGCTGATAAATACGTTATATCCAAATAAGAAGCCCAAGCTCATCTCTTCACCACACAAGCAGGAGAATTTTTGTTGGGCCTTGTATTTGTGCTTGGACAAACAAACTTAAGCCTCATACACATGATCGGATTGTTGGCCAACAAAACCGTGGAATTTTGTCTGAAGGGCGTTGGCCCAAACTTGTCTTGCATACACACGGCCACACAATTGTTGACAAACATTTACGAATGTAGTGACATACTTCGTTGTTTTTCAGCTCTTTAGCGCCACTCTTTGGGCTCCTTCTGTTAATTTTGTGTTAGTAGAAGTTTGGTGAGTGTTGATTCGCACTTTTCAGTTAGCTTCTGAATGGCCCTTGCGGAATCGGAGGAGATAACATGTTACTTATTATTGGCCTTGGAGTTATTGCTTTGATGTTATTTTTTGGTTGAATAGTGATTTGATTTTGTATATTATCTATATTTTTGGATGCATAGAATGCATATTTTGGTTAGGTTCTATTGGCAGATAGCATGTCTAATTTTGTTTGTTTTCTTTTTTTAATGCACAATAAAAAAAATTGTGGAGAATAATACTTGGCTATGTGTTTTACTTCAAATTACATTTTGGGAGTAGGTGGTTACATTCTAAAATGCAATGTAAAATTAACAAGGGACACCAACATAGTTGTATCTTTGATCGTAAAAACTACAGGATAATGGTGTTGTGGTAACTTGCCCAAATAAAATTAAAAAAAGCATAATAATATTATTCTTGATATCGCTAGAAAAAAACCTTTGAAAATTCGTCTGGAAAAAAATCCATCAGTACCACCAGCAAAGCAGCTTCTTCAAGAGTTCATAATTTGCCACGTCAAAAATGTTAATTCTCCATTATGAACGCTAGTTTACAAGACCAACCGCTTCTGGCTCGTCCTTGATTCCGAGCATGTGTGCTTGTACTTTGGACTTTTGTCCAACGGACTTGTGTACACACGTTTGAAAAATCCGACAACAGACATTTGTCTGCGGAAAACTTATAAACCTGCCATCCAACATTTGTCCACGGAAAGTTGGCCAACAATTGTCTCATGGAGCATACACACGGTCAGATTTCCCCTCGGAAAATCTGATTGTGTATATGAGGCTTTAGGCCAAATTTTAATGGTTCAAACAACATCTTGAGGAAGATTTTGCAAAATAATGCAGCACTGAAAATTAAAGCAAAGTGAAACAACCTACAGATGACACACATTGACAACATCAAAAATATTTCTATGAAAAATATCCCCCCCAAAAAATACAATAAATCAAAGTAAAAAAAACTTGCTCTAAAACACATCTGTCTTGCAAAGCCATAACAAACAAAATAAAATTGAAAAGAGAAAATACACATCACACACACACACACACTCTCTCTCTGAGCATGCCCAGAAACATCCAAGTGCTGTTCATACACAAAGAGAATACAGAAAACAAAAAGTTCCTGAGCATGCCCAGACCAACCCAAATGCAGCTAGCACAAAATAAGCTCCCCCCGTCCAAAATTCATCCAGCTTGCTACAAAATTACAGATTAGACAAACACCCCCCGTCCAGGGGGGCAAACAAAGAACCTAATATGGGAAAAAGTTAAACAACAAATACCTGCAGTCTGTGGGAACTAACTTGTTAATTTTGCTAGTCCCCACTTGGCTGGCTTATCTTCTAGTTATTGGCCTTAAAATGGGTAGGGGGGCCCAGGGCCCACCCTAAGGGACATATATCAATGTCATCAATTTGGACAACGCCAAGAACAAAACACAGGAGCAGTTCCTTTAAAAATGTAAGATTGCTGAAAAGCTAGTAGCTTGGGGGGGGGGGGGGGGGCTTACTCTACCTGTAAAGTGGTACATCTGTAGCATGTATCCAAATATCCAAAATGCTGCTTCAAAGATGTACGGCTTTAGAGAAAAGTTACAAATCTACATTGCAGCTGCAATATTTTAACAAAAAATACCCCCCCTTCCCCCCATACATACAAGGCCATTTGGGTCTGTTAAGGCTTAACATGAGAACCCCCATGTGAAAAATACCACCCCAAACTCAAAAAATATTGTGCCCCTCCCACACACTAACAAACCCCTAGCCAAACACACAGCAAGCCAACACATGAAAGGGGGGTTGATGCTTGGGGGTGGGAGGGGCTCGAGCACCCCAAAAGTCAACCACGTTGTTTCCCATATTCAGGGGGAAAAGGAATGTGGAAAGGGTACAAGGTGCTTTGTGGTTGATATTGTGCTGAGCCCAACATGCCCCAAAGGCACCCAACCTATGTTGAGTGCATGTGGCCTTGTATGGTTCAGGAGGGGGTTGGGCGATTGCTCTTATCGCCCCTTTCCTAGCTGGCCCTGTTGTAGGGATGAGCCGAACACCCCCCCGGTTCGGTTCGCACCAGAACTTTCGAACGGACCGAAAATTCGTACGAACTTTAGAACCCCATTGAAGTCTATGGGACTCGAACGTTCGAAATTAAAAGTGCTAATTTTAATGGCTAATATGCAAGATACTGTCCTAAAAAGGGTTTGGGGACCTGGCTCCTGCCCCAGGGGACATGGGTCAATGCCTAAAATGTTTTTAAAAATGGCTGTTTTGGCGGGAGCACTGATTTTAATGATGATTAAAGTGAAAAAAAAATTAAATATTCCTTTAAACATCGTGCCTGGGGGGTGTCTATAGTATGCCTGTGAAGTGCCACGTGTTTCCCGTGTTTAGAACAGTCCCTGCAAAAAATGACATTTAACGGAAATAGCGTCATTTAAAACTGCTTGCGGTTTTAATGTTATATCTGGTTCCGGCAATATGGATGAAAATCATTAAAGCGGAGGTCCACCCTAAAGTGGACCTTCCGCTCATTGGAATCCTCCCCCCCTCCGGCGCCACAATTGGCACCTTTCAGGGGGGAGGGGGGTGCAGGTACCTGTACAGTACAGGTATTTGCACCCACTTCCGGCGTAGATTCTGCAGAAGGTACGCCCCTTTCCGCAGAATCTACGCCCCTTTCCGAAAGCCCCCCGCTGCCTGCTGAGAAACACACGGATCCCAGAGACAGCGGGGACCATCTTTATTGCACAACGCGACTCGTGCATGCGCAGTAGGGAACCGGGAAATGAAGCCGAAAGGCTCCACTTCCTGATTCCCATACCCAAGATGGTGGCGGTAGCACCCGAGAGACGATCGAGAGATCGGCTTCGGGTGCCGACATCGCGGGCGCGCTGGGCGGGTAAGTGTCTGTCAGAGAATCTCCAGACTTCAGCGTCGGCACTTCCCCGTGCGCCTGCGGGGAAGAGCTGCACAACGACGCACGCATATGCGTGATACGATACAATGTCGTACGCGCATGTGCACACCTATGCACATGGCTATGGGCCTTATCTGATTGGCCTGACAGGTCTATAAAAGGAATCAATGTGCTCTGTGTCTTTGCTGGTTTGTCTTCTCAGCTCACCTGCGTTCCTGTTCCTGTTGACCACTTCCTGTTGTGACCCGGATTGCTTGAAGACTACTCTGATTCTCTCCTGATCTGACCCCTGGCTTGTTAAACGGACTTCCTGCTTGTAGCCTTGCTGACTCCCGGACTGATACCCGTGTTTGACCCTTGGCCTGCCTCTGGAATATCCTCTGTTTTCTGCACTTAGCCTTGCTGGCTCACGGACTGTTACCTGTGTTTGACCCTCGGCCTGCCTCTGGAATATCCTTTGTCTCACGGACTGATACCTGTGTTTGACCATCGGCCTGCCTCTGGAATATCCTCTGTCTCACAGACTGATACCTGTGTTTGACCCTCGGCCTTCACTCCAGGTGTTAGAACCCCTGGCAGGCATTTACTTCTACCAGTTCCAAGATCATCTGTACGGGCATCTCTTCCTTCAGAAGACCTTCTGCATACTAGTCACCTGCTGGCAACCCGTGCCTCTCCGTGCCCTGTACCCACTGTTCCACCCTCAGGGGTACTGTGCATCCAGCTGCAAGGGAAGCCGCTCTCAGCACTTTGGCTTTGGTGAGTACCTGACAGTACAAAGCAGCCATGTCAGAAGCCGACAGAGCTGGCTCACCTCTTGAGGCTCTCTGCCAGCAGGTTGCAGCCCTCACTCAGGCAGTGCAGCGACTCCAGGATGGCTACTTTCAGATTGAAGGCCGTCTACAGCACCTGGCGATCTCTCCCAATCCATCGGATCCTTCACCTTCTACAGTCAGCAGCTCTTCCGCTTCACAGGACTCAAGGCGGTGCTACACCTGCAGTAGTCATGACCCTTCCGGAACCCAGGGTCCCTACTCCTGAGCGTTTTTCGGGCAACCGAAAGAAGTTTAGGGCGTTCAAAAACACATGCCTCCTGTACCTAGCCCTGCAGCCCCGGACTTTCCACTCTGAATCAATGAAGGTGGGGTTCATCATCTCCCTGCTTTCCGATGAACCACAGTCCTGGGCCCATAACCTCCTGGAGCAGAAGAGCTCCCTTCTCGATTCCGTAGAGACCTTTTTTGTAGCCATGTCACAACTGTATGATGACCCTCAACGCACCACTACGGCCGAAGCCATCCTGCACTCCCTAACCCCGGGAAAAAGACCAGTAGAGGACTATATTGTAGAGTTTCGCAAATGGTCTGGGGACACTGACTGGAACGAGGCTGCCCTTAAATATCAATTTCGCCTGGGCCTCTCTGAGACCCTAAAAGATGAACTGGCCCGGGTAGATACCCCTGCATCTTTAGAAGACCTGGTCCAGTTAGCTACCAAGCTTGACCGACGTCTACGGGAGCGTCGCTCTGAGTGCTTTCAGTCATCTAAACCCACGTGGATGCTACCCCGGGTACCCCCCTTGCCTATACCTGCTCCAGTCCCTTCCTCCTCTGCTGTCAGTGAACCCATGCAGCTGGGCCTAGTCCGGGCTCCGCTCACCCCTGATGAGAGACTCCGTCGGCGTCAAGCCAATCTTTGTCTGTACTGTGGTGAATCGGGTCATTTCCTGCGCAGCTGTCCTGTAAGGCCCAGTAAGTGCCGACCTCATGCTGCGGTGAATTCTCAAATTTCGGGTTTCACCCAATCTCACCTTGTCCTCCCGATTTCATTAAAGGTGGCAGAAGAGGAGGTTCGGCTGGGAGCCATCATTGACTCAGGAGCCTGCAGTTGTTTCATGGACTTAACTTTAGCTCGGAAACTGCACATCCCTCTCTGCACTAAGAAACAACATCTTCAAATCCACCTGGCTGATGGCTCCCTACCCTGCTCTGGTCCCGTGACCCAAGAAACGAAACCAATCTTGACATCCACTGATTCTGGCCATCGCAAATTTCTTTGCTTCGACATTATCCATTCTCCGATGTTTCCGATCATCCTCGGGTTTCCTTGGTTACAAGCCCACGACCCACTGATTAAATGGAACAAGAAGGAAGTACGCTTTTCTTCTCCCTACTGTTCACAGCACTGTCTCCTGCCAACCTCCCACAAGTCCACCTCTTGCTTGACAATACAGACTAGTCCTGACAATCTCCCGCATGTCCCTTCAGCTTATCATGACTTTTTGGACATTTTTGACAAGAATAAAGCTGATACTCTGCCACCCCATCGGCCCTATGACTGCCCGATTTATCTGCTACCCGGTTCCGAAATACCAATTCGGGCGGATCTTCCCATTATCGGAAACCGAATTGGAAGCTCTGCGCTCTTACATTGATGAAAACCTAGAAAAAGGATTTATCCGACCATCCTCTTCTCCAGCTGGCGCAGGCATCTTTTTCGTTGAGAAAAAGGATGGTTCACTCAGGCCCTGTGTGGACTACAGGAAACTTAATAAAATTACAATTAAGAACCGGTATCCGCGTCCCCTCATCCCTGAACTCTTCCAACGCTTAAGAACTGCTAAGGTATTCACTAAACTAGACCTGCGGGAAGCATATAATTCAGTCCGAATCCGTGATGGAGATGAGTGAAAAACGGCTTTCAGGTCTAGATTCGGACACTTTGAATACCTAGTGATGCCCTTCGGGCTCTGCAATGCCCCGGCCACATTCCAACACCTCCCTTCGTGAGTATCTAGACAACTTTGTAATTGTGTATCTTGACGATATTTTGATTTTCTCCAACTCACTAGAAACACACCGAACACACGTCAGGAAGGTCCTCCTCATCCTCAGAGAGCACTTCCTCTACCTAAAAGGAGAGAAATGTGAGTTTGAAAGAGACACTATCCAATTCCTCGGGTTCATCATCACCACAGGGGGAATCTCAATGGACCCACAAAAGGTAAAAGCTATCCAAGAATGGCCAGCACCCACAGACAAGAGATCTGTTCAGCATTTTTTTGTCTTTGCCAACTTTTATCGCAGGTTTATTCAGGGATTCTCCACGATCATTTCCCCTATTACTCAACTAACCCGTCAGCAAGTTAAATTCCAGTGGTCTCAGCAAGCCCAGGAAGCTTTTGATGAACTAAAGAGACTTTTCACATCAGCACCTATCCTCCGGCATCCCGACCCAAGTCTTTCTTATGTATTGGAGGTAGACGCCTCCGAATCCGCAGCAGGGACGATTCTTTCCCAAAGGAGTGGCCCGAAGGCTCTCCTTCACCCAGTCGCCTTCGCCTCCCGGAAACTCGGGGACCGAGAACTTCTCGCTATAAAATTCACCCTGGAAGAGTGGAGGTATCTATTGGAGGGTGCGTCTCAACCCATCATGATCTTCACAGACCACAGGAACCTGGAGTACCTCAGAGCTGCCAAACGCCTCAGAACCCAACAAGCACGCTGGGCCCTCTTTTTCTCCAGGTTTAATTTCCACATCACCTACCGCCCCGGTTCCAAAAATGGAAAAGCGGACGCACTCTCCCAAATGTTTCCAGAAGCAGAAGAACCATCTGAACCTGGAACTATTCTGTCTCCACACAACTTCCTCCAAATCATCCAGCCAGACCTAGAATCAGCCATTAAACAAGCCACTGATCAAATTTCCGAAACTACAGCATCCTCCCTAGAAAAGAAACATGGTTTACTATGGGCACACAGCAAGATATTCATTCCTCCCTCTGTAAGGCTCCGGATTTTGCAGACCTTTCACGATCATAAGATGGCAGGACATTTTGGGGTCCAGAAGACTGCTGATTTGATCTATCGTTCCTTCTGGTGGCCGGGTTGGAGGAAGGATTGCAGGAACTATGTCCAGTCTTGTATTATCTGCCAACGAAATAAGGGGGCTAACACCAAAGTATGGGGACTTTTGAGATCCTTACCTGTTCCCGAACGTCCCTGGAGAGAGATCTCTATGGATTTTATTGTGGATCTGCCATCTTCAGACAAGTTTACCACGATCCTAGTAGTAGTAGATCGCCTCTCGAAGATGGCACACTTCCTACCCATGTGTGGCACTCCCTCTGCTGCGGCTACAGCAAGTATTTTCATCAAGGAAGTCGTGAGGCTACATGGTGTCCCCTCCAATATCGTGTCTGATAGGGGAATTCAGTTCACCTCCAAATTTTGGAAGAATCTCTGCAAGGCACTGGAGATCAAGACCTCTCTATCTTCCGCATATAATCCGCAAAGCAACGGGCAAACAGAAAGGACGAATCAAACGTTAGAGCAATACTTCCGTTGCTTTTGCTCCTGCTCCCAAGACGATTGGTCTTCTCTCCTGCCCTGCCTATAATAACTCTGTACATTCCGCTACCAACCAAACTCCATTTTGGGCAAACTATGGCTACCACCCTTCTTTCTTGCCAGATTCCGTCCCTGAAGTCTCCACTCCTGCAGTCCAAGAACGGGTAAAGTCAATTCAGGACAATTTCCTACAGATTCAGGAGGCCATGAAGAAGGCTCAAAGAGGTGTACTACAATAGAGGAAGAAGGAGTTGCCCAAGTTTCAAGATCGGGGATAAGGTTTGGTTATCTTCTGCCAACCTGAGATTGCCATACCCGTCACGGAAGCTCGGTCCCAAGTTCATTGGCCCCTTCGAGATCAAAAGGGTGGTAAACCCAGTAGCTTTTGAACTGGCGCTACCTAGTTCGTACAAAATTCACCCGGTATTCCATGCTTCCCTATTAAAACCAGTAATTCCAAGTTCTTTCACCGGAAGACAAGTGGCACCACCTCCACCCGTCAAAGTCGAAGGTGAGGAAGAATTCGAGGTGGAAGCCATAACGGACTGTCGAAGAAGGGGAAGACAGACCCAATACCTGGTAAAATGGAAAGGGTATCCCCCTGAAGACAGTTCTTGGGAACCCTCCAGTAACATCCACGCTCCTCGCCTGATACGGGATTTTCACTGGAGACACCACAAGCTACCAGCCAGATTGGGCATCCGGAGGCTGCCCCTTGGGGGGGGGGAACTGCCAGAGAATCTCCAGACTTCAACGTTGGCACTTCCCCGTGCGCCTGCGGGGAAGAGCTGCACAACGACGCACGCATATGCGTGATACGATACAATGTCGTACGCGCATGTGCACACCTATGCACACGGCTATGGGCCTTACCTGATTGGCCTGACAGGCCTATAAAAGGCATCAATGTGCTCTGTGTCTTTGCTGTTTTGTCTTCTCAGTTCACCTGTGTTCCTGTTTCCTGTTCCTGTTGACCACTTCCTGTTGTGACCCGGATTGCTTGAAGACTACTCTGATTCTCTCCTGATCTTACCCCTGGCTTGTTAAACGGACTTCCTGCTTGTAGCCTTGCTGACTCCAGGACTGATACCCGTGTTTGACCCTCGGCCTGCCTCTGGAATATCCTCTGTTTTCTGCACTTAGCCTTGCTGGCTCACGGACTGTTACCTGTGTTTGACCCTCGGCCTGCCTCTGGAATATCCTCTGTCTCACGGACTGATACCTGTGTTTGACCCTCGGCCTTCACTCCAGGTGTTAGAACCCCTGGCAGGCATTTACTTCTACCAGTTCCAAGATCATCTGCACGGGCATCTCTTCCTTCAGAAGACCTTCTGCATACTAGTCACCTGCTGGCAACCTGTGCCTCTCCGTGCCCTGTACCCACTGTTCCACCCTCAGGGGTACTGTGCACCCAACTGCAAGGGAAGCCGCTCTCAGCACTTCGGCTTTGGTGAGTACCTGACAGTGTCATTATTTTAAAAGTCAGCAGCTGCAGTATTTGTAGCTGCTGGCTTTTAAAACAACAAACGGCGGAACTCCCGGCGGAATCCCGCTTTAAGAAAAATGGTATGGGTAGCCCCCCCTGCCCATTACCAGCCCCTTTGGGTCTTGTACGGATATTAAGGGGAACCCCGTACCCATATTAAAAAAAGGAAATATGTGGCCCTATATACTCAGAACAGCAGTATACAGGTCGTGCAAACAAGACAGGGACTGTGTAGGTTTGTTGTGTTAAGTAGAATCTGTTTGTAATTTTCAACTGGTACATTTTTAAAGTGTAGCTCCGGTCAAAAAATCTATTTTTAAGCTTTTTGGAAAACATAGGGAAGGATTATCACCCCTGTATAATTTGTTTTGCCGTCCGTCTTTTTTCATCTCACTTGCTGTTGTCTCCTTCTGTTTGCAAGTAGGAGACATTTGTAAGTTGGATGTTTGAAAGTAGGGGCCTTCCCTATATGCTCTGCAGAAATGGCGGAACAAGGTGTTGGTGTTGCCACAACATTGTAAGCCCTCAAAGTGACTCTTGGTGGGCGCTGGTAGCGCCCTGCTGTGAACAATTATATCAAGAATTGTAATTACATGCCATTGTTGAACAGTGGTAGAAAAATTGACCTTTGGTGGTTGTGGTGCTGGTGCCACAACACTATAAGTCCTCACAGTTACTCTGGGTGGGTACAGGAATGGGCCCTCCTGTGAACTATTATATCAAGAATTGTAAAAAATTGGGCCTTAGGCACTGGTGCTGGTGCCGCGACACTGCAACCTCTCCCATATACTTTCGTTGTAGTGCATGAATGAGCCCTGCTGCAAAGCATTGCATCAAAAATTGTAATTAAACGCCCCTGTTAAACAGGGGCAGAAAAATTGGGCCTTAGGCACTGGTGCTGGTGCCACGACACTGCAACCTCTCCCATATACTCTAGTTGTGGTGCAGGAATGAGCCCTGCTGCAAAGCATTGCATCAAAAATTGTAATTAAACACCCCTGTTAAACAGGGGCTGAAAAATTGGGCTGGTGGCATCACCCAGAACCAAAAATGTTCTTCCAACATATCAGCGGAGGAGGAAGAGGATAGACAATCAACATAACAGGACAGTCGCTCAGCATCAGCATAGGCTGTCTGGAAGGGATGTGATATTTCAAAAAAAATTATTCGGTTACATCAGCTTCAGGTGCTTGGTAGCTGTGGGTGATCCAAGACTGATTCATCTTGATGAAGGTCAGTCGATCAACTGAGTTGGTGGACAGGCGCACCCTGTGATCCAGTAATGGTCCCTCTCCTTGATCCGAAGAATACGAGGATCCTTCCGCAGGCTTTGCAGGATCAGGGAGGCCATGCAGCGTAGGTTAGCTGAGGCATTTGGTCCGGAGTCTTCTGGGTTACTAAGGACAACATGATCCGCAGCTACCTCCTCCCAGCCACGTACAAGTCCACGGGTTTCTTGGGACTGTAAATCATCCCTACAAGACTGCTGCTGCTGCTGATGCTGAGTGCCAGCCTCCCCCTCCATGCTGACACAATCATCCTCCTCCTCCTCCTCCTCCTCATCCTCTTCCTGTGTGATGGGTGGCACAGCAGGAACACTGTCTGGATAAAGGGGGCCTGTGTAGGTTTGTTGTGTTAAGTAGAATCTGTTTGTAATTTTCAACTGGTACATTTTTAAAGTGTAGCTCCGGTCAAAAAATCTATTTTTAAGCTTTTTGGAAAACATAGGGAAGGGTTATCACCCCTGTATAATTTGTTTTGCCGTCCGTCTTTTTTCATCTCACTTGCTGTTGTCTCCTTCTGTTTGCAAGTAGGAGACATTTGTAAGTTGGATGTTTGAAAGTAGGGGCCTTCCCTATATGCTCTGCAGAAATGGCGGAACAAGGTGTTGGTGTTGCCACAACATTGTAAGCCCTCAAAGTGACTCTTGGTGGGCGCTGGTAGCGCCCTGCTGTGAACAATTATATCAAGAATTGTAATTACATGCCATTGTTGAACAGTGGTAGAAAAATTGACCTTTGGTGGTTGTGGTGCTGGTGCCACAACACTATAAGTCCTCACAGTTACTCTGGGTGGGTACAGGAATGGGCCCTCCTGTGAACTATTATATCAAGAATTGTAAAAAATTGGGCCTTAGGCACTGGTGCTGGTGCCGCGACACTGCAACCTCTCCCATATACTTTCGTTGTAGTGCATGAATGAGCCCTGCTGCAAAGCATTGCATCAAAAATTGTAATTAAACGCCCCTGTTAAACAGGGGCTGAAAAATTGGGCTGGTGGCATCACCCAGAACCAAAAATGTTCTTCCAACATATCAGCGGAGGAGGAAGAGGATAGACAATCAACATAACAGGACAGTCGCTCAGCATCAGCATAGGCTGTCTGGAAGGGATGTGATATTTCAAAAAAAATTATTCGGTTACATCAGCTTCAGGTGCTTGGTAGCTGTGGGTGATCCAAGACTGATTCATCTTGATGAAGGTCAGTCGATCAACTGAGTTGGTGGACAGGCGCACCCTGTGATCCAGTAATGGTCCCTCTTCTTGATCCGAAGAATACGAGGATCCTTCCGCAGGCTTTGCAGGATCAGGGAGGCCATGCAGCGTAGGTTAGCTGAGGCATTTGGTCCGGAGTCTTCTGGGTTACTAAGGACAACATGATCCGCAGCTACCTCCTCCCAGCCACGTACAAGTCCACGGGTTTCTTGGGACTGTAAATCATCCCTACAAGACTGCTGCTGCTGCTGATGCTGAGTGCCAGCCTCCCCCTCCATGCTGACACAATCATCCTCCTCCTCCTCCTCCTCCTCATCCTCTTCCTGTGTGATGGGTGGCACAGCAGGAACACTGTCTGGATAAAGGGGGCCTTGAGAGGCAAGGAAGTCCTCCTCTTCCTGCCTCTGTTCTGCCTCAAGTGCCCTGTCCATTATTCCACACAGCGTATGCTCCAAGAGGTGGACAAGAGGTACAGTGTCACTGATGCATGCACTGTCACTGCTCACCATCCTTGTGGCCTCCTCAAAACGGTGACAGGACAGTGCATGCATCCCTGATCATGCCCCACTGGCGTGGTGAGAAAAAACCGAGCTCCCCTGACCCTGTCCTGGTGCCATAGTCGCACAGGTACTCATTGATGGCCCTCTGCTGCGTGTGCAGCCGCTGCAGCATGGTCAACGTTGAGTTCCACCTGGTGGGCATGTCACATATAAGGCGGTTCTTGGGCAGGTTCAACTCCTTTTGGAGCTCAGCCAGCCGAGCACAGGCATTAAATGATCAGCGGAAATGCACACAGACTTTCCTGGCCTGCTTCAGAACATCCTGTAAGCCTGGGTACCTGCCCAAGAACCGCTGCACCACCAGGTTAAGGACGTGAGCCACACAGGGCACATGGGTCAGTTGTCCCTGTCGGAGGGCGGAGAGGAGGTTGGTGCCATTGTCGCAAACCACCATTCCTGGCTTAAGCTGGCGTGGCATCAACCACCTCTCGTCCTGCCCCTGCAGAGCTGACAAAACATCAAACCAGCACAAGCACGGCATGACATCGTTTTGCCTGCGTACTTGCGTAGCCCCTGGAACGCCTACGGTTCTGAGGACAGAGCACTGGAAGAGGCCATGGAAGAAGAAGAAGAGGGAGGGTGGAGGAGAGAGGTGTGTCACAACTAATAGTAGCATTTTGGAGGCGTGGTGGCGGAATAACCTCCAACACTACTGCACCTTGTCCTGCATCCTTCCCAGCTGCCAGAAGAGTGACTCAATGGGCCGTAAAAGACAGGTAACGTCCCTGTCCATGCCTGCTGGACCGTGAGTCAACGGTAATACCCTGTTTCCCCTAAAATAAGACCTAGTGTGATTGTCGGTGGTAGCTGCAATAAAAGCCCTACCCCCAAATAAGCCCTAGTTAAAGTCCTTGTAGGTCTTCTTTTCAGGGTAGGGCTTATTTTTGAGGAAACAGGGTAGGGCTTATTTGGGTGGTAGGGCTTATATTGCAGCCAACACCGACAATCACGCTAGGTCTTATTTTAGGGGAAACAGGGTATGCACCTTACCACACCTTACCACACCTTGTCCAGCGAGGCAAGGACATTGCCTTCCACATGCCTTCCACATGCCGGTAGAGAGCCGGAATCGCCTTCCGTGAGAAAAAGTGGCGTTTGGGGAACTGCCACTGAGGAACCGCACATTGTACAAACTCACAGCAGGGGGCCAAGTCTACCAACTGAAAAGGCAGCAGTTGAAGTGCTAGCAATTTAGCCAAGCTAGCATTCAACTGGAAAGGTCCACTTTGTTCTTTGGTGTGGGTCTTTGAGGTACGCTTGCCAACGAGCTGCATGGCAGGTCAACATATGTCTGGTCAAGCATGTGGTGCCCAAGCGGCTGATGTTTTGGCCACATGAGATACGCTTGAGTCATATGTTGCAAATAGCAGCGGTGCGATCTGATGCACTCGTCTCAAAAAAGGCCCACACCAAAGAACTTTTAGAATAACGCGTAGAGGCAGCGCCCTGCACAGGCGGAGCTCTGCGGTGTGATTCGGTCGGTGTGCTGCCCCAAAGCTGGCCCCCGGAGGGCATCCTGCCTCGTTGGACATGTGCCTCCTCCTCCTCCTCCTCTCTCCTACCAGGCACCCACGTGGAGTCAGTGCCCTCATCATGCCCTCCCTCTTCATCGCTGGAGCAAACCTGGCAGTATGCTGCAGCTTCTGGAACATGACTGCCAGATTGCTGTCCTTCTTGAGCATCCCCTCTCTCTGCGCTCACGCTACTGCCTTCCACTAGCTGAGTAACATCATCAGAGCCTACAAAACACTGGGCATCCTCCTGGAGCATGTACCCAACACTGTGCTCAAAGAGTTCAGGAGACTCCTCAGGAGGACGTGGTGGGTCTAGGGAAGGAGTCACTGATGATGACATTGAGAGGAGGGAAGACGATGCGTTGGCAGCTGCTTTGCTAGTACCCTGAGCCTGGGTGAGAGAGGATGAGGAGGATGAAGAGGACTTGGTCATCCACTCTAACAAGTCTTCGGCATGTTGCGGCTCAACATGTCCAGCTGCCGAAAAGAAGGACAAGCGTGTCCCATGGCCACGTGCTGATGATGACGATGCACCGCGTCCACGACCAGCACTGTTGTCTCTAGACCCAGAGCCTGCTTGCCCTCTTTTATCGGCTCGCGCCTGTCTGCCTCTCCTTGCTGGCCTTCCAGACATGGTAATGGCCTGAAGGGAGATGGGAAAATCAGCAATTGGATAGTGTATATTGTGCTGGAGGCACACACAACACCCACTAACTCCTGCAGATGGCAGATGGCTCAATTAGAGAAGAGCTATGTAGGTGGATATAACGGTGTATACTGTGGTCAGGGCATGCAGACAGCACGCACAATCTCCTACAACTGACTGCAAGTTCTTTTTAAAAAGAGCAATATAGCTAGCTATGTAGGTGGATATAACGGTGTATACTGTGGTCAGGGCACGCAGACAGCATGCACAATCTCCTACAACTGACTGCAAGCTCTATTTAAAAAGAGCAAGATAGCTAGCTATGTAGGTGGATATAGCAGTGTATACTGTGGTCAGGGCACGCAGACAGCACGCACAATCTCCTACAACTGACTGCAAGCTCTTTTTAACCACTTTCAGACCGGACCAATTTGCTTGTCAAAGACCAGACCACTTTTTGCGATTCGGCACTGCGTCGCTTTAACTGACAATTGCGCGGTCGTGCGACGTGGTTTACAAACAAAATTAACGTCCTTTTTTTCCCACAAATAGAGCTTTCTTTTGGTGGTATTTGATCACCCCTGCGGTTTTTATTTTTTGCGCTATAAACAAAAATAGAGCTTTTTGTAATAATAAATATCCCCCAAAAATATATAAAAAAACATTTTTTTCCCTCAGTTTAGGCCGATACGTATTCTTCTACATATTTTTGGTAAAAAAAATCGCAATAAGCGATTATTGATTGGTTTGCGCAAAAGTTATAGCGTTTACAAAATAGGGATAGTTTTATAGCATTTTTATTAATAATTTTTTATTATTTTTTTTTTACTAGTAATGGCGGCGATCTGCGATTTTTATTGTGACTGCGACATTGTGGGGGACCCATCGGACATTTTTGACACATTTTTGGGACCATTGTCATTTATACAGTAATCACTGCTATATAAATGCAGTGATTCCTGTGTAAATGACACTGGCAGTGAAAGGGTTAACCAGTGGGTGGCAGTGTAGGGGTTAAGTGTTCCTAGGGGTGTGTTACTAACTGTGGGGGGGTTGGGCTTTCATTTAGCGTACACTGATCTCTGCTCCAATCACATGGAGCAGAGATCAGCGTCACTAGTTGCTAGGCAGAATGGAAAAATGTTGTTTATACAGCATTTCCTCCATTCGGCCGCTCCGTGAGACGATCGCGGGGATGCCCACGGCGATCGAGTCCGCGGGTCCCGCGACCGGACTCACGGGGGTCCCGACCAGCGCGGGAGCGCGCCGCCGGCGGCGCGCTCCCGATGGCACGGCGGCAACGAATATTGGACGTACATGTACGCCAATATGCCTGCCCGTGCCATTCTGTCGACGTACATCGTCGTGCGCTGGTCGGGAAGTGGTTAAAAAGAGCAATATAGCTAGCTATATAGGTGGATATAACGGTGTATACTGTGGTCAGGGCACGCAGACAGCACGCACAATCTCCTACAACTGACTGCAAGCTCTTTTTAAAAAGAGCAATATAGCTAGCTATGTAGGTGGATATAACGGTGTATACTGTGGTCAGGGCACGTAGACAGCACGCACAACCTCCTACAACTGACTGCAAGCTCTTTTTAAAAAGAGCAATATAGCTAGCTATGTAGGTTGATATAACATCCTCTGGGACTGTGGCACCATAATGGGCGGGGACATCATCCGGCGATGTCCCTATATAAGTCGCCGCGTGCCCGGTCAGAGCCATTGTGAGCGGAGGACTCGACGAGGCAACATCTGAAGAAGAAGAAGAAGAACAGAACAGAACAGAAAGCGGCGGCAACAGAAGACCGGGCCACCGTCTGTAAAAGAGCTATAAGAAGGCGCGGTGGCCCGGCAGAAGAACCGAAGAGGGGGGACAAGACCCCCGAAGTCGGAAGAAGAGGGCGGCGGCGAGGAAGAAAGCCGGACTCCTCCGCTAGTAAAAGAGCTACAAAAAGATAGCGGAGGAGTCCGGCGAGAAGACCCCCGAAGACGGAAGACCCCCGGAGCTGTGCAACAAACTATTTTATCTTGTGTGTTGTGTTTTTTTTGTACTTTATTTTACAGGTGAATGGGTAGGGGTACATTGTACCCCATACTCATTCACATAGGGTGGGGGGGCGGTATCCGGGGGCCCCCTTATTAAAGGGGCTCCCGGATTCCGATAAGCCCCCTGCCCGCAGACCCCGACAACCAACGGCCAGGGTTGTCAGGAAGAGGCCCTTGTCCTCATCAACATGGGGACAAGGTGCTTTGGGGCGGCCCCCCCTTCCCCAAGGCACCTCCCATGTTGAGGGCACGCGGCCTGGTACGGCTCTGGAGGGGGGGGGGGGCGCTCGCTCGCCCCCCCTTTCCTGGCCGGCCGGGTAGCGTGCTCGGACAAGGGTCTGATGTGGACCTGGGGGGACCCCCACGCCGATTTTTTTCGGCGTTGGGGTTCCCCTTTAAGTCCATACCAAGCGGCGGGGCCTGCGACGTCTCCTTCGCGGGCCCCGCCTACCTGGAGACCCGCTCAAAATGAGCGGACTTTTCTCCGGGCGGGAAAAGTCCGCTCATTTCAAAAGTACGGCGGACTGGCATACACACGGCCGGATTGTCCGCCGAAATGCGAGTCCGGCGGGAAGATTGGAGTGTAAAACTACTTTCTAAGCCCGTCGTACTTTCGGGTCAAAAAAGTATGCCGGAGGCTACACACAGGGGGATTGTTTGGCGGACTTCAGTTTGCCGGACTTTTCCACCCGCTTGTTTGATCGTGTGTACGCGGCATAAGGAACATCTGCACCCTTGAACCTGGCATTGCTCCCCCTCTCTGTGCCGAAATTATCCTAATGAAAAAATATAGCAAATATTTTCTTCACAAATAAAGCAAAACAGTGCAAAACAGATGACAGTTTCCCACTCCCTTCAGACCTCCTGTCCAGACTCCAGAGCCTCCTCATGTACCAAAAACGATGTCCCTTCACAGGCGCACTCAAGCGTTCTGCCCTGCCCACTCTGCTCTCTGCTCCTGCTGTATGTGGCTGCGTGCATCGGGACACGGCTGGACTTGCGGGGCCCGGGAGGCTTAACAGTGAACTTACATTGCTCATCCTCACCGGGCCCCAGGGGCATACCTAAAGCATTTGGCACCCATGGCGGATCCTATATCTGGAACCCCCCCACTTTAAAATGTAAAAACACCCCACTGTGCCCCCTGCATACCTCTGCATCCCACAATATCTCTTTATCACTACTTTGTACCGCCTCTCCATAACTGCAGCTCTGGACCCCTTTACATTACACAGCCCCCCTGCAGCTCTGGACCCCTGCACATTACACAGCCCCCTGCACCTCTGGAACCCTTTACATTACACAGCACACTGCACCCTTGGACCCCTTTACATTACACAACCCCCAGCACCTCTGGACCCCTTTACATTGCACAGCCTCCCACCCCGCAGCTCTGGACCCCTATACATTACACAACCCTGTGCACCTCTGGACCTCTTTACATTACACATTCCCCTGCACCTCTGGACCCCTTTACATTGCACAGCACCCTGCACCTCTGGACCTCTTGACATTACACAACCCCCTGCCCCTCTGGACCCTTTACATTGCACTGCACCCTGCACCTTTGGACCCCTTTACATTGCACAGCACCCTGCACCTCTGGACCCCTTTACATTACACAACCCCCTGCACCTCTGGACCCCTTTACATTACACAACCCCCTACATCTCTTGACCCCTTTACATTGCACAGCACCCTGCACCTATGGACTCCTTTACATTGCCCTTTACATTGCACAATACCCTGCACCTCTTGACCCCTTTACATTGCACAGCACCCTGCACCTCTGGACCCCTTTATATTGCACAGCACCCTGCACCTCTGGACTCCTTTACATTATGCAGCACCCGGCACTTCTGGACCCCTTTACATTACACAGCATCCTGCACCTCTGAACCCCTTTACATTACGCAACCCTCTGTGCAGCACTCTGCACCTATGGACCCCTTTACATTGCACAGCACCCTGCACCTCTGGACCCCATTACAATGCACAGCACCCTGCACCTCTTGACCTCTTCATATTACACAACCCCCTGCAACTCTTGACCCCTTTACATTACACATTCCCCCCCAGCTCTGGACCCCCTGCACATTACACCCCCCCCACAGCTCTGACTGGACCCCTTGCACATTACCCCCCCCCCCCACAGCTCTGACTGGACCCCCTGCACATTACCCCCCACAGCATAGTACCCCCCCACAACTCTGATCTGACTGGATCCCCTGCACATTACCCCACCCACAGCTCTGACTGGACCCCCTGCACATTACCCCCCCCCCCCACAGCTCTGACCTGACTGGACCACCTGTACATTATCCATTTCCCCCTTCTTCTCTCATTTTATCTACCTCACCCTATATCCATCCTTGGGAAGAAATCCCCCTTGCAATAAGACCAAGCATAGTCTTTTTCTCTTCTTAGTTTCCTCACCCATGCCCACCCTTTACATTTTTTAGGCCACCAAGCATAGTCCTGGTTGTGATAGTTATGTTCTTTTTTTTTTTTTGAAAATATTTTTATTGATTTTAAGACAGACAAACAGACATTCAACAGGTAACAGTGACATGCCACATTATTAGGACTAGACCCACGCAGGGGCCAGCTAGTTGCTTCCAACATAATAAATCTACCGCTGTAGCACGTCCACAAACAAACAACAACTAACTTAGTGCTTGGTTGGCTCCCACTCGATGAGGATAATTAAGGACCAAATTTCTCAGTCGGGCCGCAAGGGACAGTAGAAAAAGTGATCTAAACCCACAGTAGTGGCTATACCATATAAAAGTATACAAAGAAGTAGAGCAATACTAGGCACCCCCTACAACAAGAATCCCATCCACCCATAGAATGGCAACACTTACATGTTCAATCTGTGGTCGCTGTGGAGGCCTCAGCCAGCCATCTGGCCCACACTCTCATGTATTTTTTGGGACATCCCCTATTCTGGTATGTTTCCTTATAATGTGGTAGTACTTTATTGACATGAGTTTTCCACAACAGCATTGACGGCGGGGCCTGCTTTTTCCAGCATAAAGTGATCATTTTCCTGGCATAAAAAAGTAGGAGTCCTATCAAAGTTCTGTCCGCTATCCTGGGGGCCAACCCCTCTACTAATCCCAGAAGGCATATCCGCGGGGTTTGGGCTACATCTATTCCCACCACTTCTTGTATTACAGATAGCACCTATGACCAGTAGCCTTGTATTGCCGGGCAGGACCAGAAGATGTGTATGAAGTCACCCGGATCCCCAGTACATCTCCAACATTCCGAGGACAGGGAGGTTCTCATTTTATGTAATCTATATGGGGTAATATATGCCCGGTGTAGTATTTTGTATTGTATGAGACGGTCTCGAAGTGAGACCAGGATTGTGAAGGGAAAGACCCCTTTACATTGCACAGCACCCTGCACCTCTGGACCCCTTTACATTACACAACCCCCTGCACCTCTGGACCCCTTTACATTACACAACCCCCTACATCTCTTGACCCCTTTACATTGCACAGCACCCTGCACCTATGGACTCCTTTACATTGCCCTTTACATTGCACAATACCCTGCACCTCTTGACCCCTTTACATTGCACAGCACCCTGCACCTCTGGACCCCTTTATATTGCACAGCACCCTGCACCTCTGGACTCCTTTACATTATGCAGCACCCGGCACTTCTGGACCCCTTTACATTACACAGCATCCTGCACCTCTGAACCCCTTTACATTACGCAACCCTCTGTGCAGCACTCTGCACCTATGGACCCCTTTACATTGCACAGCACCCTGCACCTCTGGACCCCATTACAATGCACAGCACCCTGCACCTCTTGACCTCTTCATATTACACAACCCCCTGCAACTCTTGACCCCTTTACATTACACATTCCCCCCCAGCTCTGGACCCCCTGCACATTACACCCCCCCCACAGCTCTGACTGGACCCCTTGCACATTACCCCCCCCCCCCACAGCTCTGACTGGACCCCCTGCACATTACCCCCCACAGCATAGTACCCCCCCACAACTCTGATCTGACTGGATCCCCTGCACATTACCCCACCCACAGCTCTGACTGGACCCCCTGCACATTACCCCCCCCCCCCACAGCTCTGACCTGACTGGACCACCTGTACATTATCCATTTCCCCCTTCTTCTCTCATTTTATCTACCTCACCCTATATCCATCCTTGGGAAGAAATCCCCCTTGCAATAAGACCAAGCATAGTCTTTTTCTCTTCTTAGTTTCCTCACCCATGCCCACCCTTTACATTTTTTAGGCCACCAAGCATAGTCCTGGTTGTGATAGTTATGTTCTTTTTTTTTTTTTGAAAATATTTTTATTGATTTTAAGACAGACAAACAGACATTCAACAGGTAACAGTGACATGCCACATTATTAGGACTAGACCCACGCAGGGGCCAGCTAGTTGCTTCCAACATAATAAATCTACCGCTGTAGCACGTCCACAAACAAACAACAACTAACTTAGTGCTTGGTTGGCTCCCACTCGATGAGGATAATTAAGGACCAAATTTCTCAGTCGGGCCGCAAGGGACAGTAGAAAAAGTGATCTAAACCCACAGTAGTGGCTATACCATATAAAAGTATACAAAGAAGTAGAGCAATACTAGGCACCCCCTACAACAAGAATCCCATCCACCCATAGAATGGCAACACTTACATGTTCAATCTGTGGTCGCTGTGGAGGCCTCAGCCAGCCATCTGGCCCACACTCTCATGTATTTTTTGGGACATCCCCTATTCTGGTATGTTTCCTTATAATGTGGTAGTACTTTATTGACATGAGTTTTCCACAACAGCATTGACGGCGGGGCCTGCTTTTTCCAGCATAAAGTGATCATTTTCCTGGCATAAAAAAGTAGGAGTCCTATCAAAGTTCTGTCCGCTATCCTGGGGGCCAACCCCTCTACTAATCCCAGAAGGCATATCCGCGGGGTTTGGGCTACATCTATTCCCACCACTTCTTGTATTACAGATAGCACCTATGACCAGTAGCCTTGTATTGCCGGGCAGGACCAGAAGATGTGTATGAAGTCACCCGGATCCCCAGTACATCTCCAACATTCCGAGGACAGGGAGGTTCTCATTTTATGTAATCTATATGGGGTAATATATGCCCGGTGTAGTATTTTGTATTGTATGAGACGGTCTCGAAGTGAGACCAGGATTGTGAAGGGAAAGTCCTACATGTCCTCCCAGTCCTCGGAATCCAGATCCGGAATTTCCTGAGTCCATCTTTGACGGAGCTTTGACAGATCTGGAGAGGAGACCCTAATGAGGTGCGCATAAAGGACCGAAGTCGGATTCCTGGCGCATTCAGACCTTGTAACCTTTTCCAGAGCGGACTGCACTATTTGCGTGGCATTGGGTAACACTTGAGCTTTAAAAGCATGAGATAGCTGCATATATCGGAATACATGCGAGGGGGGTATATTGTTGCGAGATACCAAGTAATTAAAGGGGTGTATAGTTGTGCCGGTGGTGAGGTCAGACATGAGTTTAATACCACATTTGGCCCAAACTTTGGGGTCTGGTAGCGAGTAGAGATGGGGTAAGGTAGGATTGTTCCATAGGGGGGCGTGCGGGGAGATCGCAGTCCGTGGAAACCCTTCCAGTCCCAGTCCCGCCCTCCAGGCCCTTAAAGTCGTGTGCATGGAGGGTGTCAGGTCGTAGGGGGCTTTGGGGCCCCGCAGGGGTAAATGTGTTAAGGCCTCCACGGAGCGGACCACCGCAGCCTCCAGAACCGCCGCAGGGTTTAATGCGTCTGGTACCATCCACCAGACTACCGTGACTAACTGCGCTGCCAGAAAATATTTCTGGCAGTCAGGAAACGCCAACCCCCCCCGCAGCACTGGATGCATCAGCGTGGATAGTTTAAATCTATGGGGGCCGGGGCCCCAGAGGAAAGAGGAGAACATGCGGTTCAATTTTGTAAAAAAAGAGGAAGGTATCCATTGTGGGGAGTTACGGAATAGGTAGGTAAATTTAGGTATGATCTTCATCTTAATTAGGTTAATGCGGCCTAAGAGGGATAGAGGAAGGTTTTCCCAGGTTTTCAACCTGGCCTTAACTCCTTGGATCACCGGATCTAGGTTAAGGGGGATAAAGCTGGATGCAGCTCTTGAGACCCTCACCCCCAGGTACACCATGTCTTCTACCCATTGCAGTTGGAGATCTGGCGGGGCTAGCCGTTTTGCCTCAGGGTCAATAGCAAGCAACTGGGACTTCGTCCAGTTCACCCACAGTCCCGTTATTTTGGAGAAGTCAGTCAGAACTCGCAGTGCTCCTCCAAGGGAAGGGCCTGCGTCATTCAGAAAGAGTAGGAGATCGTCAGCGTAGAGTGCTACCCCCTCCTCCAGCCATGCTATTTTTAGCCCTTTTATATGGGGCGAGACCCGCAGTGCCTCCGCCACCGGTTCCATAGCAATGGCGAATAGTGCTGGAGAGAGAGGGCAGCCCTGCCTGGTACCCCTGGACAACTGGAAGGGAGCCGAAACATCCCCCGCCAGTCTGATGGCCGCCTTTGGGGATTTGTATAGGGTTTGTAGCCACCCAATAAAAACCAACGGAAATCCCATCCTCCGCAGAATTTCCCAAAGATAAGGCCACTCGATTGAATCGAATGCCTTTTCGATATCAAAGGAGGCAACCGTTCTAGTGCCCACATTATCATGTATGGCATGCAGATTGGTGAATAGTCTGCGGAGGTTGATATCCGTCGATTTCTGGGCCATGAATCCAGTCTGGTCAGGGTCTATAATGGAGGGTAGAAGGGGGTTGATAGTTATGTTCTTAATAACATTGCATATTTTTATTTGAGCTTATGGTTTTGTGTTCAGCTGCATTTGATGTTATGCTTAGACATTTTCGGTAAATTTCTCGCAACATATAGCATTTCCCTGAGTTCCAAATCATTCCGGATTATGATGCTTGACCCGTTACCAATATCTGAGACCTTCCCTGGAACTTATAGGACTTCAGTACTCTTCTTTATAGTTTATGATCTCTTTTACACAATATGTATTGTAACCATCTAATTGTTGAGCTTATATGTGTCAGAAACCATGAATCAGACCGAGACAGAAGTACAGTTAAATCACACTTGTTTAATAATAAAAGTAAATAGCCAAAGTTTGGTAACCGGAAAGGATAGTCAGACAAGCCAGAAAGTCAGGAATCCAGGGAACAGCATAGTGGAACAGCAAGCAGGATCTGGAGCCAGAAGGAATGTTAGCCAAGCAAGTCTTTAACAAGAATGCAGTAGATAGTCTCTGTGATGTTGACCAAGGTGAAGGCTAAAGAAGGCAGGACTGACGAGCAGGATATTGTCAACAGGTTAGTCACTGTGGAGAGATAGGAGCTGGCAATTAGCTGACAGCTGAGCGGCCAGCTCGGAGAAGGGCTGAGCCCAGTCCTGACAGCAACCCCTCCTCATTGACCCATCCCCCTCGGAGGACCACCAGGCTTGAGGGGAAAATATGGAAATCACGGTGGAGGACAGGGGTATGTACATCCGAGGATGAGTCAACAATGGACTGTACTTCATACTCCTCATGGTTCTCAACCTGTACAGGGTGAGGACGAGGCACCGAGGTGGTAAAGCCGTTGCAGACCAAAGGTTTTAATAAGGAAACATGAAATACATTAAAGAGATACACATATTAGACGGAAAGTCTAATGCATAAACCACTGGGTTAATCCTACGAAGAATAGAGGAAAGGCTCAATAAACTGAGGTTACTCCTTTTCCTAACAGGCAAAAGGGTACTTTTTCCACTATAAATTTTTGGGATGTATTTATCCAAATCATCCACAAACAGCCATTCACCGCGGAAAGGAAAACTAGCCTGGAGCTTTTTGCAAGGCGCTTCGGCTGACCAATTTTTCAACTATAGTATCCTACGCATATGTACCAGCCCAAGCGTAAGGTGCGAGCCTGAAGAATAGAATCTCTCATAGCATCTATTACAAAACATAAGGCACCTGGTAGCTCAGTTAAATCCAGGGCCTGCTGATCAAGGATAACCTTGAGCACCTGTTTAAACTGGTCTTTCAAGGACTGACTTACACCAATTGCTGCCACCGCATGTTGAGTCACTGAATCTGCCAGAAAAAATTAGTTTTTTAACAGGAATTCCAATTTTGTTTCACGGTCCCCTGAGAGAAATTCGTCTTTTCCCACCCCCAGTTCCTCTGTTTGAGGGTTCCGGTTAGTGGAAGGAGACCTGACGTGTTTTGTCCCACTATGGGAAGATGTGATTAAAGCCGCTAACCTTTCCTCCAATCCTATCATAGCTGAGGAAAAAACCTCTTCAGTAATATAGACAGGGGCTGCAGTGTTGGAAACAGTTGCAACATTTGATGGCCCTGATGGCTCACTCTGACCAATCACCTCAGATCTCTCAGGGGAGGATGTCATTGTAGAGATGAGACTAAGCTTCTTAGAGCTTGAAGGAGACACTTTTTAGCCCTTTGTTGGAGTGTTTCTACCAGGGGCGGACTGGCAACTCATGGGGCCCCCAGGCAATAGGAGATCCTGGGGCCCCCTGTCCCCGCCCATGTGTTCCCACCCACACTCAAGCCACACCCACACAAATCCCCACAATCATATTGCACTGCCCACACTACATAAGTTTGTGTTTGCAAAGACTCTTTTTAAAAAAAAAAATAACAAACATATACTTACCTTCACTGTGCAGTTCGTTTTGCACAGAGTGGCCCTGATTCTTGTCTTCTGGGGTCCGGCGGTGGCCCTCACGGCTCCTCCCTGCATCAGATAATCCCCTACAAGAAGCGATCTCCCGGGGGGGGGGGGGGGTACCTTATGGGCATGCTCCTGAGTCCAGCATTTTTGTCTATAGACACATATTTACATACATGTGCTCATCCTACATAAAGCTTTTCATATAGAGCGTGTGTGTGCTTTACATTTTTTTTTTTTATAATTTTTATTTACTTTATATCATTTTCACTGACCACCAATGTAAGGAACATTCTTCTCACTGACCACCATTGTAAGGAACATTCTTCTCACTGACCACCAATGTAAGGAACATTCTTCTCACTGACCACCAATGTAAGGAACATTCTTCTCACTGACCACCAATGTAAGGAAAATTCTTCTCACTGACCACCAATGTAAGGAACATTCTTCTCACTGACCACCAATGTAAGGAACATTCTTCTCACTGACCACCAATGTAAGGAACATTCTTCTTACCGATCACCAATGTAAGGAACATTCTTCTCACGATCACCAATGTAAGGAACATTCTTCTCACTGATCACCAATGTAAGGAACATTCTTCTCACTGATCACCAATGTAAGGAACATTCTTATCACTGATCACCAATGTAAGGAACATTCTTTCTGCTGACCACCAATGTAAGGAACATTCTTCTCACTGATCACCAATGTAAGGAACATTCTTTCTGCTGACCACCAATGTAAGGGACATTCTTCTTACTGACCACCAATGTAAGGAACATTCTTTCTGCTGATCACCAATGTAAGGAACATTCTTTCTGCTGATCACCAATGTAAGGAACATTCTTTCTGCTGATCACCAATGCAAGGAACATTCTTTCTGCTGACCACCAATGTAAGGAACATTCTTTCTGCTGACCACCAATGTAAGGGGCATTCTTCTTACTGACCACCATGATCACCAATGTAAGGAACATTCTTCCCACTGACCACCAATGTAAGGAACATTATTCTCACTGATCGTTCTTTCCGCTGAAGTGTACAGATATATCAGTGTTGTATATAAGGAATAGCTCTCAGTATACAGATATCAGTGTTAGGGAAAGCACTCGGTGTATAGATGTCAGTGTAACACATAAGGAAATATCACTAAGTGCTATTCTCTATATATAACTGACATCTATACACTGATATCTGTATACTGAGAGCTATTCCTTATATACAAAACTGATATATCTGCACCCTGAGGGACACTCAGTGTACAGCTATCAGTGTACCAGGGAATAGCACCTGGTAGATGGGCATTGGGGAAGAAGGAACACACAGTGAGCCTGGCTGGTGATCAGAGACATGCTGTGATTACACACTGACCTGCTGCTGCACACAAGGCAGGTCAGCTGACTGTCCCTGACATGATGATTCCTCTGTGTCCTCACTCTGCAGCCTCCACCTCTCTCACTGGCTTTCCCCCGGGCATGGATGTACACTGTGGCCCCGCCCCTCTGCTGAATTCCCCAGGAGGAGAGGTGCCCAGAGCGCCTGTTACTTCTGTCATTCTCATTGCTCCACGATCGCTCTGTAATCGGCCAGCACCCCAGTCCTCTCATATAGCCTCACTAACTGCAGGCAGGGATGACATCGCTCACTACCTCCACGGTGCATAAACTTCCCCAATCCTTCATAATAAGCTGTGGGCACATCCAAGGGCAGACTGAGCAGCTCATGGGGCCCCCCTGACTCCGGGGCCCTCGGTCGGCGACCGAGTGACCGAATGGTCAGTCCGCCCCTGGTTTCTACCTCCCCTTCTGACCATAGCCCGATGCACAAATGCAGAGGTACTACCAGAAGAAATTGCACTCACTGCTTGAGAAGATAGTCCAGCAACTGCCGCTGCCATCATTGCTCAGTCTGATACTTCAGTAAATGTGCCAAGGGAATGCCTGTGTCACCACTTACATGCCCCCTTCTGGTCTTGTGCCCCTCCGTCAGCTGTCATAAAATGGAGCTTTTTAAATGTACTCCTGTGCTGGGCGTTGCCACACGCTAACGCCACGCCAAGCCACATCCCCTTCCTCTTTTCAAAAAGAGCATTTTCCTGAGCAAGCGCAGGTTTCCAATCGTGTGTGTGGGGGAGGGGGCAGCGAGGAAGAGAGCTGTGACAAACCACCGTGCAGGGGCGGTGGAGACCGGAGTGGCATCCACCGATCATTCTGCATTCTCCCTACCCATCCTGGGAGAGGGGGAGCGCTTCTGCCCAGGTGGGGGGGGGGGTGTCTTTTTGAAAGAAATCCCCCCTCAACATCTTACCAGAGGCCTGGGACTTCTAGCCGGAGGAAAGTTTGCAGCTTCTGCTGACACAGAGCGATCTAAGGAAAGCATGACAAGGTACGTGCTCTATACAGCCCCCAGTGGTGACTTTAGGCATGACATTTACTTTTTAAAGGAGACAATCCATAAGAAAATGTAAAATTCCTTAGGAATCTCCACTTAACTTATCCCACCGCAGGGATTCAGTGGTAAAACTGACAGACCCAATCTTCACCCCTTACGGTGTGCTCCATTTAAAAACTTTCAGGGACCGGGGCCCCTATTTATCGGGAGATCCACACCCCTGGACCCATAAAGCACCCCGCCAGGAAAACTTTATGGCTGAAAAAACCAAAATACTGGATCCCGGGGTCCAGCTCCCTAAAAAGAGAAGCGTTACAGGCTAAATCTTGTTTCTTCCACCACAAGGCCCGGGTACCATTAAATTCAGGCTGAAAAGACACTTTGAATGGATCCGGTTGCATAGTCTGCCCGAGCAAGTAATATTCCAGTGAAGGTCAGCACAGCACATCTTTACTCATGACCAACACCTAAGACATTGGTGAAAAAACTGAGGTAACCCCAGTAGTGGGAGGAGTTATATAGGGAGTGGACTTCCTGTCTTAGGGTGTGCCTGTGTCCATCACCTAAAGGTGGCCTATAACCCACATAGTAATTACTATGGCCCTGTGTCCTGTGATGTATGATAAAGAAAAATATTTGATTGTGAACTCAAAGCAGCTAGCAATCTTTTGAATTCATCTATGCACATATATTCTTTTCAATAAAATCATGTATTCCTGAATTTGTCATTTGTGTTCTTTAAAGAGCTGGTAGGACTTTCCATCACTTATTTCCTTTGTCCGTGGCTTCTCTCCTTCTACGTCTTCTCAACCTCCCACTGGTTGTCAGGTGCTGCAGGGCACAGAGGAATTGGTGTCAGGATGGAGAGTGGGGTGGAGAGTGGGGTGGGGGGGAGTCAGTAATCATATCATGTTTACCAGTCCCTTCTTTTCCTGAATGAACACAGTAGATGATCTCCCACCATATGATGCAGACGTTGCTGATAGGATGTGGAAGCTGACAGCCCTGGGCGGCGAAGACTAAAAAAATTTGAAATGTATCACCCTTCTCCACCACTCCTCTCTTGACAACAGAAGCCTCAAAACTAGCCTTTACATGAGACTGTACCTGTCAAGGATGTCCCAGTAATCCAGCAGTATATGGAAGACCTGTCCGCAGAATCCCTATCCTAAGAGCTAACTGGTGCACAAGGGTGTGCGTTAGCGTGAACGGGCGCACGCGGGTACGCGATGACGCGGGCGGACGCACGCGGGTGCGTGCAGACGTGCCGTGTGACTGTTTTTGCCGCCCAGAAGGCTATTTAAGGGAATCTGTCACTGTGCCTCCTTGCTGTTCAGTATACAGCGTTTCCTGTGACCCTGCTGCCTGTTACCAGTTGACTTGATTCCTGCTTACCCGGCCTGCTCCTGATGACATCTGTTTGCTGCCTGCCTCCGACCCCGGCCGGCCTGACTACGTTTGCTGCCCGCCTGTTACCGTCCCGGCCTGTACTTTGACTACCCTCCTGCCTCTGTGTGGTACCTGCTCTGCCCGCTAGTATTGATCCGGCCTGTCTGACTCTGCCTGTGTTCCTGCCTGACCTCTGAGTACCTACCTGCTACCTGCTACCTGCTGTACTACAGGACACCTACTCGCTGTCAGCTGTTTCAGAGTTCCTGCCAAGCTCATGCATACTTCCGCTGTTCCAGTGTTCCTGCCAAGTTTCTGTGCACCACTTTGCAGCCTGCAGATTCTGCTCTCCTGCTGCACTACAGCACTCCTCCCAGCGGTCTGCGGTATTCCGGTCACCAGTTCCAGCTTGCTGTACCTGCCTGCCTTTCTACTGCTACTTCAGAGGTCCGGACCAGTCCCACACCTGCCATCTATCAGGCACTTGTGCCCTCTGAACTCTTGAGTCCCTGTCTCCTCTACCAGGGGTTCTCAAGCCAGAGGCTTACGAGAAGCCGCTCCCTGCATTCTGGGCTCCAACACCAGGTACGTGACAGTACTGGACAGCCATGTCCGAGCCCACGCAGGGAGTCTCTCCTATGGACAAGCTCTGCCGCCACCTTGCTGGACTTACTCAGGCGGTGAAGAGCCTGCAAGTGGGCTATAGTCAGCTGGAAGAACGTGTCCAAGCCCTGTCTGCATCCACACCCTCTGCTTCTGGGATTTCTGTTGCACCTTCAGTGGTGATGATGCTGCCAGAACCCAGGGTTCCCGCACCTGAGAGATTCTCAGGCAACCGGGGTAAATTTAGGACATTCCGTAATGCTTGCAAACTTTTCTTTGCCCTGCAACCAAGGACCTTTTCTCTTGAGGCCACCATGATGGGGTTTGTTATTTCGCTGCTGGCAGGTGAACCCCAGGCCTGGGCTCATCGTCTCCTGGAAAAGAAGAATCCCTCTCTTGATACCTTAAGCACCTTTTTTCAGGCCATGTCTAATGAGGATCCGCAGCTAACCGCCACCACAGAGGCAGCTCTGCACGCCCTGCAGCAGGGCCGCAGACCTTGGAGGACTACGTGTCTGAATTCAGACCTTGGAGTTCCGACACAAACTGGAATAATGCTGCCTTACGGTACCAGTTTCGTATGGGTCTTTCAGAGCCCTTAAAAGATGAACTGGCCCGAGTGGGCATCCATGAGACTTTAGAAGCCCTCATTGACCTGTCCATCCAAATAGACAGACGTCTAAGAGAGCGACGCATGGAACGATCCTCTGGAACTTCTCGTCCTGTTTGGATGTTGCCTAGTTCTCCCCATTCAGCCTCTTCAGTTCCTGCTATGGCCGCCTCAGATACTCCAGAACCTATGCAGCTGGGCTTGCTTGGACTATCTTTGACCCCTGAAGAATGCCAACGCTGTCGGGCCAGTAACCTTTGCCTGTATTGTGGAGAACCAGGACATTTTGTACGAACTTGCCCTGCAAAGCTTCGTAAGTGCTTTTCCATTTATCCTGCTCTTACTTCCGTTTTGCCGAACAGTAATACTCACCTGGCTGTTCCTATTCTCTTGCAGCTCCCAGGAGGGAATATTCAAACCAACGCTATAATTGATTCAGGGGCTTGTAGTGGCTTCATGGACTTGTCCTTTGCTTCCAAATATGACATACCCCTTGGACCTCGAGCAAAGGGACTTTCAGTGTATTTGGCTGATGGCTCTACTCTTAAATCAGGGCCAGTAACTCAGGAGACTTTGCCTCTGCTTACCACCATTGCCGGGACTCACCAGGAGTTACTGTGTTTAGATGTCATCAAGTCTCCACTATTTCCCATCATACTAGGCATGCCCTGGCTGAGAGCCCATAATCCACAAATCGACTGGATCTCGGGAAGATTGAATTCCTCTCACCCTACTGTCATCAACATTGTCTACCGGAAGTCAACGATGCCCCTTCTTCTCTACTATGCCTAGAAGTGGATGCTGAGACCCGACAAGCTGTACCCGAAGTCTACCACAGCTTCCTGGACGTTTTCAGTAAAAAGGGTGCAGAAACTGCCCAATAGAACACCAAGCCTGACGCCTTGTCGCGAATGTACAATGAACCTGAAGCTCCTTTGTCCCCAGACACCATCCTGTCTTCAGGAAACTTCCTCCTGCTCCAAGGGGATTTACTTTCTCAAATCAAACAAGCTTCTATTGGTGCTGCTTCCCCGCCTGACACCACTCTTCTATGGTATAAGGACAAGATTTTGGTTCCCCAGGAAGTGCGAGTTTTGGTCCTTAGTTCCTGTCACGATCACGTGCTGGCCGGCCATTTCGGGGTGCACAAGACCTCTGAACTGCTTCAGCGCACGTTCTGGTGGCCACAGTTACAGAGGGACTGTAAGGAGTATGTGGAGGCATGTGCTACCTGCATCCAGAACAAGGGCAGCAAGTCTAAGGCATGGGGTTTGTTAAAGCCATTACCCGTCCCGGAGAGACCATGGAGGATGATCTCCATGGATTTCATTGTCGAGCTGCCACCCTCAGAAAATTGTACTAGAATCTTTGTGGTGGTGGATAGATTATCTAAAATGGCTCACTTTTTGCCAATGAAGGGCACACCCTCTGCCGCGGAGACGGCCAAGACATTCATCAACGAGATAGTGAGACTCCATGGCATCCCTGCAAATATTACATCAGATCGAGGAGTACAATTCACTTCCAAGTTTTGGAGGGCACTTTGTGGGGCTCTGAAGATTGACCTCTCCTTCTCCTCTGCCTGTCACCCTCAAACAAATGGCCAGAGGGAGAGAACAAATCAGACGCTGGAACAGTATCTGCGCTGCTTTTCCTCGTTCTCCCAGGATGATTGGGCTCTACCTCTTGCCGAATTTGCATATAATAATTCTGTTCATTCTGCCACTAAACAATCCCCGTTTTTTGCAAATTACAGTTTCCATCCTCTGATCCTGTCCAACAACCTCCCAGAGTGTCCGGTACCAGCCGTCCAAGAGAACCTAAACTTCTTCGAGTAAAACAACAAGCTTCTGCAGGAGACCATGACAAGGACTCAGAATTACAATAAGGAGGTGTTTGACAAGAAAAGAAGGGGGGAGCTTGATCTCAAAGCCGGGGATCAGGTCTGGCTATCTACCTTGAACTTGAAATTGGCATGCCCGTCCAAGAAATTGGGCCCAAAATTTGTGGGTCCCTTTCCAGTTGTAAGGAAGATTAATAGTGGCGTATGAGCTGAAGTTACCGGAATCATTTCGGATTCATGTGACCCTACTCAAACCCGCAGTTCCAGATCCCTTTGCCAACCAGAAGGTTGGTCCTCCTGAACCTGTCATCTTCGATGGAGAAGTTGAATATGAGGTCAAATCCATCTTGGATTGCAGGAAAAGATGCAATCAAGTTCAGTTACTGGTGAAGTGGAAGGGGTACGGGCCTGAGGAAAACTCCTGGGAGCCGGAGTCCAACATCCATGCCAAGAGATTGATTCTTGCCTTTAAGAAGTCCCATCCGAGTAAGATTGCACAGTTGGGCATCCAGAGGCTGCCCCTTGGGGGGGGGCAATGTCAAGGACGTCCTGGTAATCCAGCGGTATATGGAAGACCTGCCCGCAGAATCCCTATCCTAAGAACTAACCGGTGCACAAGGGTGCACGTTAGCGTAAACGGGCGCACGCGGGTGTGCGATGGTGCAAACGGGCGCACGCGGGTACACGATGGCGCGAACGGGCGCACGCGGGTGCGCGATGACGCGAACGGGCGCATACTGACACACGCAGGTGCGTGCAGACGTGCCATGTGACTGTTTTTGGCACCCAGAAGGCTATTTAAGGGAATCTGTCAATG
This sequence comes from Lithobates pipiens, assembly GCF_037356315.1. Taxonomy (NCBI): domain Eukaryota; kingdom Metazoa; phylum Chordata; class Amphibia; order Anura; family Ranidae; genus Lithobates; species Lithobates pipiens. The sequence continues at coordinate 182,833,199 of NW_027507784.1, read as the reverse complement.
TGCCTCCTTGCTGTCCAGTCTACAGCGTTTCCTGTGACCCTGCTGCCTGTTACCAGTTGACTTGATTCCTGTCTACCCGGCCTGCTCCTGATGACGTTTGTTTGCTGCTTGCCTCCAACCCCGGCCTGCCTGACTACGCTTCTGCCTCTCCCTTTGGATTGATCGCTGCCCGCCTGTTACCGACCCGGCCTATACCTCGACTACCCTTCTGTCTCTGTGTGGTACCTACTCTGCCCGCTAGTATTGATCCGGCCTGTCTGGCTCTGCCTGTGTTCCTGCCTGACCTCTGAGTACCTTCCTGCTACCTGCTGTACTACAGGACACCTCCTCGCTGTCAGCTGTTTCAGAGTTCCTGCCAAGCTCAGGCATACCTCCGCTGTTCCAGTGTTCCTGCCAAGTTTCTGTGCACCACTTTGCAGCCTACAGATTCTGCTCTCCTGCTGCACTACAGAACTCCTCCCAGCGGTCTGCGGTATTCCGGTCACCAGTTCCAGCTTGCTGTTCCTGCCTGCCTTTCTACTGCTACTTCAGAGGTCCGGACCAGTCCCACACCTGCCATCTATCAGGCACTTGTGCCCTCTGAACTTTTGAGTCCCTGTCTCCTCTACCAGGGGTTCTCGAGCCAGAGGCTTACGAGAGGCCGCTCCCTGCATTCTGGGCTCCAACACCAGGTACGTGACAGTACCCTGCCAGAGTCTTGAAAGGCATTACATAAACTCCTCTATAAGGTGTCCTCAAAATATTTCATCCTCTGCTCCCTCGCAGAGGATTGGATGAGTTCTGAGACTTTCCCCTTGTAATGGTAGTCAAGCCAACCAATATTGATCCTTCTCCTTGATGCCACAATTTCTCGGGTCCTTTCGCAGGCTTTGAAGAATGAGGGCACCCATGCACCGCAAGTTTGCAGAGGCATGAGAAGCAGAGTCCTCTGGGTCACTGAAGATTACAGTATCTGGAACTGCCCCCTCCCAAGCCAGGTATTACTACCAAGGGTTCCGAGGATGGAAAACCATCTCTTAAGTTTTAACGTGTTTAACGTCCTCTTGTGTGTTCTGTGGCATCGCAAGAATGGTGTCTGCATAAAGCAGGCCTTGAGAGAAAAGGAAGTCCCCCTCTTCTCCCCACTGCTCTGTTGCGAGTGCTCTGTCTATAATGCCACGCAGAGTCTGCTCCAGCAGGAACAGGAATTGTGTCACTGATGCAAGCATTGTCATCGCTCACTATCCTTGTCACCTCCTCAAATGGCGACAATACCGTGCATGCATTATTTATCAGCAGCCATTGGCGTGAGGAAAAAAATCCAAGCCGCCCTGAGCCTGTCATTGTGCCATACTCACACGTACACATTAATCGCCCTCTGCTGCATGTGCAGCCTCTGAACCATTGCCAAAGTAGAGTTCCACCAGCTGAAACATTACATTGCATCTTTTAGCTTGACTCTTTGAATAGCCCCTTGAATGCTTGTCGGGAATTGGTGGTTCATAGGACAATTGAGCAGAGGAGGGCATGGAGGAGGAGGGGGTGGAGCTGACAAATCTTGCATCATCACCACCAGCTGTCTGGAGATGTAGGGGCAACACAAGCTGCAGCAATGAGCCCCATCATGTATCCTTCCAAGTTGCAAGCAGAGTTACCCAGTGTGCTGTGAATAAAATATAGCATCCCTGATTTGCTTGCTGGACCAGGTGTCAGCAGTAAGATGGACCTTGTGGCTCACTGCCTTGCCTAACAATGCCACAACATTGATCTTCCGTGTGATTGTACAGAGCTGGAATGGCCTTACGTGCAAAGAAATAGCGACTGGGAACCTGTCATTGTGGTACAGCACATTCTGAAAAATCACGGAAGGGGCCAGAATCCACTAGACGGAAAGGCAGGAGTCGTAAAGCCAGCAGCTTTGAGAAGCTTGAACTTAGGACATGTGGGTGGCAGTGACTGTATTTATTTTTATTTTTTTGCCGCAACAACTGGGGCAGGGAAATTTTCCTGCTATAGTGTGCAGCTTGTGGCGTTCTGCTGGTAGACGTGCTGCAGGGACCTGTGACACCATTCACTATACCATCATTCCTGTCAGTGGGAGGCTGCTGAGAGGTCGTGAGATACTGTATAGTGGGGGTAAACCTAAAAGGTGAGAAAGAGTAGAATTACATCCCTTTTGTTTGGCTTTCAGATGCTCTTGCCCATGGGTTGGAGGGAAGTTAAATGCCTTGTCAAGCATGTTACCCAAATGGCTGGTGTTTATGCCACGCTTTATCTGCTTGAGGCAAAGTTCGCAAATTGCAAGAGTGCAATCGGCTGCACATGTGCTGAAAAAAAAGGCCCAGCCAGCTGAGCTGTGGAAAGTGGGCCAGGAGATAACAATTCCACAATGTGATGGAATAGGGTGGCTGCTCTCTACTCTATGATGGCTGCCTCATTGGGGACATGCCTCATCCTCACTTTCCTCCACTGCTCTATCCAGCACCCAAGTCGCATCAGTGACCTTCATGTCATCCTCACCTCCATCCTCATCATCGCTGGAGCCAACTTGGCAATATGCTGTGGCTGGGGGAACCTGACTGCCAATTTGTTGTTTACCCTTGTTCACCTCTCTCTGTAGGTTCCTGTTCCTACCTTCCTCAAACCCAGAACCAACATCAGAATCAAGTAATGCCTGTGTATCATCAAGGAGCAAGTGCCTGACGCTGTGTTCAAATAGCTCAGCTGACTCCTCCATGCATGATGCTAGGGCTATGGCAAGAGTAGCTGTGGACAAAGAGGCAGAATAAGCCACTTTGGCAGCTGCGGTGGACTGCGGACTAGTCTCCGCTTGGGAGACAGAAGATGAGGAGGATGAGGATGGTTAAGTAGGCCAGTGTACCACTTCCTCTGCATGCTGTGGCTGGATAGCATGGGCAACATCACTGTTATGGAAATGTAAAAGAAAAGGGGAAATGTGTACTTGGATGCACTTTAATCAATGGAAAGTGGTGTTTGGTGCACTTTAACTTGAGTACTCACTACACAGACACACTCCACTGACACAGTACAATATACTGCAGTAAATCTACACTGATGCACTTCAATATACTGCAGTAAAACTTCACTGATGCACTTCAATATACTGCAGTAAAAGTGCACTAATGCAATTCAATATACTGCAGTAAACGTGCACTAACGCACCTCAATATACTACACTAAACATGCACCACGCACGTCAATATACTGCAGTAAACCTGCCCTGAAACACTAAACTGACACTAAAGTAAAAATGAATGGTCACACTACACAATCACTATATTCACACTAAACTGACACTAAAGTAAAAATGAATGGTCGCACCACATTCACACTGCACTATCACTATTGTCACTAAACTGACACTCTGAACTCACAATAGAATCACAATAGCACATTATAGCACACTAGCCCTGTTTTATGTCCACTCCAATATCACACTGCAAATGGCTGCTGTGGGAAGAATACTTTTAGAGGGGGTGAGTCTATGAGCAATGAGCCATGATTAGGCACATTCATCATTACTTTCTCCAATCATGGCTCTGGCAGTGTTTTGTGCCCTGATTGGGCAAATCCTTCAATGCTTCAGCCAATCAAGGCTTTCAATGCACTGTGCCGCACACAGTGCCTTGTGGGGCGCTTGGCGGGCCGAACAAATGATCAAACGCCCGACAATTCAGGTGTTCGTCAAACTGGTGAACAGCCAATGTTCGGCCCGAATGCATGCTCGGGTCGAACAATTCACCCAATACTACTCATGGCAACCATAGTAAATGCTTGCTACCATCTGCTCCCAGTTGCTTTGGGCACATTCGCTACCGTGCAGCATGTTCTGACAAGTTCTGCAAATATCAGTGTGCCTGTATCAACCACCAGCATACTGTCCATGCCTGCAAACTTCAATTCAGCCAACAAGGGGTTACAGCAGAGCCTGCGGGAACAGGCCTGCTTATCAAAGCTGCGGGCAGCAACTAGTGTAGAAGAATGGCGCCATGCCCCCGAAGAGACCCAGCGTGCTCTGTTTGTAGAGAGGGAGAGGAGCAGATGTGTACGCAGGGCTGACCTGGTTGCCTGACATGCAGGAGGTAGGGTTGCCACCTGTCCGGTTTTGACCCGAACAGTCCGGGTTTGGACACATGTGCCCGGGTTTCCACCCGTCAGAAACCCGGGCACACATCAACCGTCCTGTGGCAGCCGGATCTCTGGCTCCGGCCGGCGTGACCGCAACAAACATCAATCCTATCAATGTTCAGTTCACACTGCCTAAACATCGGTGCGCTCCGAGTCTGAGCCCAGCTCAGCAAAGGGCAGCAGCGGGTGTTCTGTGATTGGCCGAGTAGGCTGCAGGTCATGTGTGGGATGGACCGGATGGGGAACATGAAGGTCCCTGAAGAATTTGTCTCAAGCCGTAGCTGCTGGTCACATGTGGATGCAGGGCTGCACTGTGTCTGGATCATCGTGACAGCCCTGCATGCTCCGGAGTCCTAACCCGCGCTGTGTGTCTGTCTCCTGTCCGTCTCTCTCATCTGCTCTGTCAGCCGCCCCCCCCCTCCTGGCTCTCTATCTGCCAGACCCCCCCTCTCCTCTCTGCCAGATGCCCTCTCTCCTCTCTGCCAGACCTCCTCTCTGCCAGATCCCCTCTCCTCTCTGCCAGACCCCCTCTCCTCTCTGCCAGACCTCCTCTCCTCTCTGCCAGTCCCCCCTCTCCTCTCTGCCAGTCCCTTCTCTCCTGTCTGTCTCTCTCTCTCTCTCTCTCTCTCTGCCAGACCCCCTCTCCTCTCTCCTGTCTCTCTCTCCTCTCTGCTAGTGCCCCCTCTCCTCTCTGCCAGTGCCCCCTTCCCCTCTCCTGTCTCTCTCTCCTCTCTGCTAGTGCCCCCTCTCCTCTCTGCCAGTGCCCCCTCTCCTCTCTGCCAGACCCCCCTCTCCTCTCTGACAGTCCCCCCTCTCCTCTCTGACAGTCCCCCCTCTCCTCTCTGCCAGACCCCCCTCTCCTCTCTGCCAGACCCCCCTCTCCTCTCTGCCAGACCCCCCTCTCCTGTCTCCCTCTCTGCCAGACCCCCCTCTCCTCTCTGCCAGTCCCCCCTCTCCTCTCTGCCAGTCCCCCCTCTCCTCTCTGCCAGACCCCCCTCTCCTCTCTGCCAGTCCCCCCTCTCCTCTCTGCCAGATCCCCCTCTCCTCTCTGCCAGATCCCCCTCTCCTCTCTGCCAGACCCCTCTCTCTGCCAGACCCCCCTCTCCTCTCTGCCAGTCCCCCCGCTCCTCTCTGCCAGTCCCCCCTCTCCTCTCTGCCAGACCCCCCTCTCCTGTCTCCCTCTCTGCCAGACCCCCCTCTCCTCTCTGCCAGACCCTCCTCTCCTCTCTGCCAGTCCCCCCTCTCCTCTCTGCCAGATCCCCCTCTCCTCTCTGCCAGACCCCCCTCTCCTGTCTCCCTCTCTGCCAGACCCCCCTCTCCTCTCTGCCAGACCCTCCTCTCCTCTCTGCCAGTCCCCCCTCTCCTCTCTGCCAGATCCCCCTCTCCTCTCTGCCAGATCCCCCTCTCCTCTCTGCCAGACCCCCCTCTCTGCCAGACCCCCCTCTCCTGTCTCTCTCTCTGCCAGACCCCCCCTCTCCTCTCTGCCAGACCCCCCTCTCCTCTCTGCCAGTCCCCCCTCTCCTCTCTGCCAGACCCCCCTCTCCTCTCTGCCAGACCCCCCTCTCCTCTCTGCCAGTCCCCCCTCTCCTCTCTGCCAGTCCCCCCTCTCCTCTCTGCCAGACCCCCCTCTCCTGTCTCCCTCTCTGCCAGACCCCCCTCTCCTCTCTGCCAGATCCCCCTCTCCTCTCTGCCAGATCCCCCTCTCCTCTCTGCCAGACCCCCCTCTCTGCCAGTCCCCCCTCTCCTGTCTCTCTCTCTGCCAGGCCCTCCCTCTCCTCTCTGCCAGCCCCCCCCCTCTCTTCTCTGCCAGGCCCCCCCTCTCCTCTCTGCCAGACCCCCCTCTCCTCTCTGCCAGACCCCCCTCTCCTCTCTGCCAGTCCCCCCTCTCCTCTCTGCCAGTCCCCCCTCTCCTCTCTGCCAGACCCCCCTCTCCTCTCTGCCAGACCCCCCTCTCCTGTCTCCCTCTCTGCCAGACCCCCCTCTCCTCTCTGCCAGTCCCCCCTCTCCTCTCTGCCAGACCCCCCTCTCCTCTCTGCCAGTCCCCCCTCTCCTCTCTGCCAGATCCCCCTCTCCTCTCTGCCAGACCCCCCTCTCTGCCAGACCCCCCTCTCCTGTCTCTCTCTCTGCCAGGCCCTCCCTCTCCTCTCTGCCAGCCCCCCCTCTCCTCTCTGCCAGGCCCCCCCCCTCTCCTCTCTGCCAGGCCCCCCTCTCCTGTCTCTCTCTGCCAGTCCCCCCTCTCCTCTCTCTCTCTCTGCCAGACCCCCCTCTCCTCTCTGCCAGTCCCCCCTCTCCTCTCTGCCAGTCCCCCCTCTCCTCTCTGCCAGACCCCCCTCTCCTCTCTGCCAGTCCCCCCTCTCCTCTCTGCCAGATCCCCCTCTCCTCTCTGCCAGATCCCCCTCTCCTCTCTGCCAGACCCCCCTCTCTGCCAGACCCCCCTCTCCTGTCTCTCTCTCTGCCAGGCCCTCCCTCTCCTCTCTGCCAGCCCCCCCTCTCCTCTCTGCCAGGCCCCCCCCTCTCCTCTCTGCCAGGCCCCCCCCTCTCCTGTCTCTCTCTCTGCCAGACCCCCCTCTCCTCTCTGCCAGTCCCCCCTCTCCTCTCTGCCAGACCCCCCTCTCCTCTCTGCCAGACCCCCCTCTCCTGTCTCCCTCTCTGCCAGACCCCCCTCTCCTCTGTGCCAGTCCCCCCTCTCCTCTCTGCCAGTCCCCCCTCTCCTCTCTGCCAGACCCCCCTCTCCTCTCTGCCAGTCCCCCCTCTCCTCTCTGCCAGATCCCCCTCTCCTCTCTGCCAGATCCCCCTCTCCTCTCTGCCAGACCCCCCTCTCTGCCAGACCCCCCTCTCCTGTCTCTCTCTCTGCCAGGCCCTCCCTCTCCTCTCTGCCAGCCCCCCCCCTCTCCTCTCTGCCAGGCCCCCCCTCTCCTGTCTCTCTCTCTGCCAGTCCCCCCTCTCCTCTCTCTCTCTCTGCCAGTCCCCCCTCTCCTCTCTGCCAGTCCCCCCTCTCCTCTCTCTCTCTCTGCCAGATCCCCCTCTCCTCTCTGCCAGACCCCCCCTCTCCTCTCTGCCAGTCCCCCCTCTCCTCTCTGCCAGTCCCCCCTCTCCTCTCTGCCAGACCCCCCTCTCCTCTCTGCCAGATCCCCCTCTCCTCTCTGCCAGACCCCCCTCTCTGCCAGACCCCCCTCTCCTGTCTCTCTCTCTGCCAGGCCCTCCCTCTCCTCTCTGCCAGCCCCCCCTCTCCTCTCTGCCAGGCCCCCCCCCTCTCCTGTCTCTCTCTCTGCCAGACCCCCCTCTCCTGTCTCTCTCTCTGCCAGTCCCCCCTCTCCTCTCTGCCAGTCCCCCCTCTCCTCTCTGCCAGACCCCCCTCTCCTCTCTGCCAGTCCCCCCTCTCCTCTCTGCCAGTCCCCCCTCTCCTCTCTGCCAGTCCCCCCTCTCCTCTCTGCGAGACCCCCCTCTCCTGTCTCCCTCTCTGCCAGACCCCCCTCTCCTCTCTGCCAGACCCTCCTCTCCTCTCTGCCAGACCCTCCTCTCCTCTCTGCCAGTCCCCCCTCTCCTCTCTGCCAGATCCCCCTCTCCTCTCTGCCAGACCCCCCTCTCTGCCAGACCCCCCTCTCCTGTCTCTCTCTCTGCCAGACCCCCCCTCTCCTCTCTGCCAGACCCCCCTCTCCTCTCTGCCAGACCCCCCTCTCCTGTCTCTCTCTCTGCCAGACCCCCCCCTCTCCTCTCTGCTAGTCCCCCCTCTCCTCACTGCCAGACCCCCCTCTCCTCTCTGCCAGACCCCCCTCTCCTCTCTGCCAGTCCCCCCTCTCCTCTCTGCCAGACCCCCCTCTCCTGTCTCCCTCTCTGCCAGACCCCCCTCTCCTCTCTGCCAGTCCCCCCTCTCCTCTCTGCCAGATCCCCCTCTCCTCTCTGCCAGACCCCCCTCTCTGCCAGACCCCCCTCTCCTGTCTCTCTCTCTGCCAGGCCCTCCCTCTCCTCTCTGCCAGCCCCCCCTCTCTTCTCTGCCAGGCCCCCCCCTCTCCTCTCTGCCAGACCCCCCTCTCCTCTCTGCCAGACCCCCCTCTCCTCTCTGCCAGTCCCCCCTCTCCTCTCTGCCAGACCCCCCTCTCCTCTCTGCCAGACCCCCCTCTCCTGTCTCCCTCTCTGCCAGACCCCCCTCTCCTCTCTGCCAGTCCCCCCCTCTCCTCTCTGCCAGTCCCCCCCTCTCCTCTCTGCCAGACCCCCCTCTCCTCTCTGCCAGTCCCCCCTCTCCTCTCTGCCAGATCCCCCTCTCCTCTCTGCCAGATCCCCCTCTCCTCTCTGCCAGACCCCCCTCTCTGCCAGACCCCCCTCTCCTCTCTGCCAGTCCCCCCGCTCCTCTCTGCCAGTCCCCCCTCTCCTCTCTGCCAGACCCCCCTCTCCTGTCTCCCTCTCTGCCAGACCCCCCTCTCCTCTCTGCCAGACCCTCCTCTCCTCTCTGCCAGTCCCCCCTCTCCTCTCTGCCAGATCCCCCTCTCCTCTCTGCCAGATCCCCCTCTCCTCTCTGCCAGACCCCCCTCTCTGCCAGACCCCCCTCTCCTGTCTCTCTCTCTGCCAGACCCCCCCTCTCCTCTCTGCCAGACCCCCCTCTCCTCTCTGCCAGACCCCCCTCTCCTCTCTGCCAGACCCCCCTCTCCTCTCTGCCAGTCCCCCCTCTCCTCTCTGCCAGACCCCCCTCTCCTGTCTCCCTCTCTGCCAGACCCCCCTCTCCTCTCTGCCAGTCCCCCCTCTCCTCTCTGCCAGATCCCCCTCTCCTCTCTGCCAGACCCCCCTCTCTGCCAGACCCCCCTCTCCTGTCTCTCTCTCTGCCAGGCCCTCCCTCTCCTCTCTGCCAGCCCCCCCCCCTCTCTTCTCTGCCAGGCCCCCCCTCTCCTCTCTGCCAGACCCCCCTCTCCTCTCTGCCAGACCCCCCTCTCCTCTCTGCCAGTCCCCCCTCTCCTCTCTGCCAGTCCCCCCTCTCCTCTCTGCCAGACCCCCCTCTCCTCTCTGCCAGTCCCCCCTCTCCTCTCTGCCAGTCCCCCCTCTCCTCTCTGCCAGACCCCCCTCTCCTCTCTGCCAGTCCCCCCTCTCCTCTCTGCCAGATCCCCCTCTCCTCTCTGCCAGATCCCCCTCTCCTCTCTGCCAGACCCCTCTCTCTGCCAGACCCCCCTCTCCTGTCTCTCTCTCTGCCAGACCCCCCCTCTCCTCTCTGCCAGACCCCCCTCTCCTTTCTGCCAGTCCCCCCTCTCCTCTCTGCCAGACCCCCCTCTCCTCTCTGCCAGTCCCCCCTCTCCTCTCTGCCAGTCCCCCCGCTCCTCTCTGCCAGTACCCCCTCTCCCTCTCTGCCAGCCCCCCCCCTCTCCTCTCTGCCAGGCCCCCCCCTCTCCTCTCTGCCAGACCCCCCTCTCCTCTCTGCCAGACCCCCCTCTCCTCTCTGCCAGACCCCCCCTCTCCTCTCTGCCAGACCCCCCTCTCCTCTTTGCCAGTCCCCCCTCTCCTCTCTGCCAGACCCCCCTCTCCTCTCTGCCAGACCCCCCTCTCCTGTCTCCCTCTCTGCCAGACCCCCCTCTCCTCTCTGCCAGTCCCCCCTCTCCTCTCTGCCAGATCCCCCTCTCCTCTCTGCCAGATCCCCCTCTCCTCTCTGCCAGACCCCCCTCTCTGCCAGACCCCCCTCTCCTGTCTCTCTCTCTGCCAGGCCCTCCCTCTCCTCTCTGCCAGCCCCCCCCCTCTCCTCTCTGCCAGGCCCCCCCTCTCCTGTCTCTCTCTCTGCCAGTCCCCCCTCTCCTCTCTGCCAGACCCCCCTCTCCTCTCTGCCAGTCCCCCCTCTACTCTCTGCCAGTCCCCCCTCTCCTCTCTGCCAGACCCCCCCTCTCCTCTCTCCTGTATCTCTATCTCTCCTGCCCCTTTTTTACCTCCCTCCCCCCACCTCTTTCCCTCCTCAGGTGATGGGGGCCCTAATCATTTAACAGCAGCCTGTGAGTGAATGCTCCAGCTCCCACACTTCCTGGCTCGAAGCAGCTCTCGGTAAGGCAGTCTAATGGGGGTCTTTCAGGGCAGGGGACGCTGATGTGGGGATCCCTGATCTATCTAGGGGGGGACCGATATAAAGGGATTCTGATCTAATGGGTTCCTCTATGGGGGTCCCTGTATTATGGAGGGTGTAATACTGACCCCTATATTAAGTGTGTGACACTGACCCTGTGTTATGGGGGTTAACACTGACCCCTGTATTGAAAAGGGGGGGGTGATACTGACCCCTGTATTATGTCGCCTAGGATTGCCACCTGTGTGGGGTCCACTTGAATAGCTCAGGTTTTCAATCGTGTCTGAATTTCTGCCTAAGACCCGGACACATTATTCAGATCGAACTGTGGCTTCGCAAGTTACCAAGATAGTCGGACACCAATCCATTGCCACCTGTTAAAATTGGCCACACAAACGGTTTCCCGCGGAGTGCTACGTGCGACGCATTATTGCTCTCCTTCTGGTCTTTAAAATCCTTTAGAGTATAGCACAAAAAAATTTGCCATGCACCGCTAAAGTGTTCGGGTTTGGCTTGAAGAAAAGGTGGCAACCCTAGCAGGAGGTGACATTGGTGGACACTGGTGTCCGGTTGGAGAACTGAGGGTGATTCACCCTCGGATTGATCGAGAGGATGGAGAGGCTGTGTCTGATCTGTGCCTGGTGCAAGACCTCTTACAGTGGTGATTAGTGCCTGGATCTTGTTGTCAGAATAATGAAATTATGCACTGGAAGCTTCGTGTTTGCAGCAGTAGCTTTGCTTTTAAGGAGGATTGCAATGCATGTATCCATAAAAAAACATGAGAAACATGAACTAACCACAAACAAGTGCACTTAACATAGATAGACAATACATTCTATTATATCATACAATACATGAACTATATACCATAATACGACAGCATCACCTGCTGCATAGATAGGTATAATGCATACAGTATTGTCAGTTTATCAGCAACCATGCTGTTGTTCTTTCCAACAGATCTGGTGCGGGCACTTTGACAAGCTGCTTACCAAGCTGACGCCGAGCGAGCAGGATCCATTCATCTACAGCATGGATCTGCAGTCTGGTCTCTGCCAGGAACAGCCGCGGAAGTCCTGAAAGGCTGGAGCGGGCCTTGAGGTGACTGCTAAAGGCGAGGTTGAGTCTGAGGCTGGTGACTCCCCCTGCAAAGGAAAGCAACATCGGGGAATAAAACTGGAAATCTGCTTCGGTCAGGGAGCTGGTACCTGTAAGTACTGCCCAGCAGGAGCCAGAGGCAGTCCCTGAAATGGCAGCTGTGCCCATACACCCTGTTAACTCTACCTGGAAGGAGACAGTGTTGGAAGACAGCTCGTCTTTAGGTGAGGCAGTGATGGGTGCATAGACTAGGTTGCCCAGACTGCAGGACGAAATTTGGTCCCTTGAATGAAGAAGTTAAAACGTGATCATCCCATAGTAGCTCCGAAGAGCAGAGGGAGTGAGGAGACTCCCAGGAAAATGTGAAATTGCTGTCCAAGGTGATGGATGTGCCAGATTCATCTGAAGGATCCGTGCAGGCCCCAATCTGTGTGAGGTATAAATTCCAAAACAGACCATCTACTACCCAGACCAGAGCTGCTGAGTACAGGCAATGGGTAGTGAGGTCACCCAAAGCCTATTCTCACTGGAAAAGGCAAATGTCAGGAACTGCCAAGGTTTTCATGATTCCAGCGGGAGTTGCAGCGGAGAACAGCTCTAGAGTGCGGTCTGGACTACCCTTATGTCCCCCCCCAGACATCATGGGCATCATTGAGGACTCTCAGGTGCAGTGGGAGGATTACATGGTGTGGGATCATTTGCATGTTTCTAAACCCTTGCGTGAACTACATAGTAAACAGGCTTGGACCCATTCCCAGGACATTCAGCAAGAATGGCAGCTGGGAAGAGCCTCTACAAAGACAGGGTGGTTGTTAAAGCTGTTAAGAGCCACTCTGTCGCTGTCAAAGGAGCTAACAGCAACCTGAGGGGACTGCAAATCCTCCCTATTACCTGTGAAGGGACTGATGTGGAGTGTTCAGCTCAGCTCACAGGTAACAGAGATGGACAGTGGACAGATTCATCTGAAGGATCCGTGCAGGCCCCAATCTGTGTGAGGTATAAATTCCAAAACAGACCATCTACTACCCAGACCAGAGCTGCTGAGTACAGGCAATGGGTAGTGAGGTCACCCAAAGCCTGTTCTCACTGGAAAAGGCAAATGTCAGGAACTGCCAAGGTTTTCATGATTCCAGCGGGAGTTGCAGCGGAGAACAGCTCTAGAGTGCGGTCTGGACTACCCTTATGCCCCCCCCCCAGACATCATGGGCATCATTGAGGACTCTCAGGTGCAGTGGGAGGATTACATGGTGTGGGATCATTTGCATGTTTCTAAACCCTTGCCTGAACTACATAGTAAACAGGCTTGGACCCATTCCCAGGACATTCAGCAAGAATGGCAGCTGGGAAGAGCCTCTACAAAGACAGGGTGGTTGTTAAAGTTGTTAAGAGCCACTCTGTCTGTCAGGGAAATAGGCGTAACCTCGTGAGGTACGATCGTGTTAACGCGCGTCAGCGCACACGGAGGCGCAATGTGGTTCCTAGACGAACGCCCGATGCTGCGTCTGATCGAGTGCGAGTACGCGGTGTAGGACGAATGCATAACGTTACACGTCGTAGGCGTACGAACGCTATGGCGCGCACACGTCGTAACCCAGGCACCGTGCCTATTTAAACGTTCACCTGACAGTACCGCATCGCTGGATTATCGTCAGCTTCTCCTGAGTACCTGTGCCCGTGATTCCTGCTGTTTGATCTCCTGTTTACCGACCCGGCTTGTTTGACCTGCTTCTGTTGTTCTCCTGGCTCCGACCTCTGGCTTGTACCCGATATTCGTTGTCTGCTCCCGGCACCCGACCTCGGCTTGGCTTGGCTCCTGCTCTCCGGTCTCCAGCTCAGGACCCGTTGCTCTGACCTCAGGACTGATCTCCCGTGTTTGACCCTCGGCCTGGCCTTGATCCTGCCATTGGACTTCCTTGCACAGTTGCCCCCGGAGACTGGTCCTCTCAGCTCTTTCATCTACTGCTGCTACCTGGCAACCTGTGCTACTGTGGGCACTGCATCCCTGTGTCATCTTCAGGGTTGTACTGCACTCGGCCGCAAGGGGAGCCCTCTCAGCATCTCGGCCTCCCTACCTTGATTGTGACAGTATAATCCAGCCATGTCAGAGGCCGACAGAGGTAACTCCCCGATGGAGGCCATCCTACAGGAAGTTATGGCCCTTACCCCAGCGATTGAGGGACTCCAAGAGAAGTATCTCCGGCTGAAGGAACATCTGCAGCACTCTCCTGAGTCGCCCATCCCCTCCGGCCAAGGTTCTACCACTATAATTACAACCCCTCTAGAGCCACGAGTCCCTGCACCAGAGTATTTTCATGGGGACCGAAGAAAATTTAGATCCTTCAGGAACTCATGTTATTTATATTTCTCCCTGCAACCTCAGACTTTTGCTTCTGAAGTAACCAAAGTGGGTTTTACGGTGGGGGAGTGACCGGATGTGCGTGGAGCGAGGTGCGCGGAGAGCGCTGTGAGAATGCAGTGGGGCTGATGTGAATGCGACGCCGCCACGCTGTCTCCCCCGCGCCGGAGCTGTAAGATGCAGCCCGAGTAAGACGTGAGCTGGGGGAGGCACCAGGCTGGAACACCCAGGGAGAGCCTCGTGACAAAGTGAAAGGACCGGAGCACGCCGAACACCGCCGGGAACGGCCGAGAGTCACTGACGCCAGCCGAAGCCGGCCGAGGACACCCAGGACACCCCGGATAGACCGAATAAGCACAGGAGCGGAGATACGGCTACAGACCGTTTGCGGTATCTGTGAGTACCCCCTATGGGGGAAATAGCTTAGGAGGAGACCCCCAGTGGCGTGGTTCAGTTGCCTAGTTGATACCCTGAGGTACCTGGTTCATAGAGCACTTAAACGTGTTGCATAAGACCTGTTTGTCGGCGGAACTGTATAGAACTGTATGGTATATATGCCTAGTTATATAGGTACCTGCTAGTTGCCCGCCTAGTGCGGTCCCCCTATGGAATGCAAGAACTTTTTTTTTTATATTATCACTAAATGACACTCCAGCGGTGGGCTGTATAATCGCATACTCTTGTTTTTTTCTGTGTTTATTTGGATGAGATATAAAGAAAATAACGGATGACACAGCAATATATTGTATTAAAAAGAAAGGAAGAGGAAAGAAGGGGGAAAGAAGAAAAAAGAAAAAAAAAAAAATCCCAGGTTATGCTCTGATAGTATGCACCCGCAAACAGCAACCTGTAAAAAGCGTTTTTTTTTTTTCCTTCTCCTCCGTTTTTTTTTTTCTCCCCCTCTGCCCCTTTATGTAGCACGGAATTATAACTGAAGGGACTTAATACCCGGGACTTCTAGGATCACTTTCTGGGTTTTACCCGGGGAGGTGGATCCACCGCTCATAGCATAGCATCTTTGTCCCTGATCTTCCTTATTGGTGGGTTTTTTTTTGTTCCCTCTTGGCGTTTTTCCTCCCTCTCCTTCCTTTCCCCTCTCAACAGCCTGGAACTGGACGGAGGAATACCCCCCTTTTTTTTTTTTCTCTCTGTAAAAGTTAAGCGGAGAGAAAGGAAAAAAAAAAAAAAAAGAAAAAGAAAAATGTCAAGGCGACGAGGAGAGGACCAGGCGCAACAGGAAGGTACGGGGTCACAACACCTTCGCTCTTCTAAAGAAAAGGAAAAGGAAAAAAGTAATCAGGCAGCAATTACAGCTGCAGCAAAATTAGAGCGGTTTGTGCATACCCCGGTTCAAACTCCAACAAAGGGGGGACAGACGATACAAACTAAAATTCATCATGGGGGCCCTACTGATAGAAAAAGTCAAGGCCAAATGGCATCTTCGGCCATGACAGTATCCGAGTGTAAGAGCAAAGGTAGTAAGAGCCAGTGGGACACCCAAGGAGACCCGGACCCGGCTGTGAGTAATGGCACATCGGAGGAGGAGACTCCAACCCTGAAGGATGTTCTGCAGGCGGTAAACGCATGTAGATCGTCCCTGGGGGATTTGGCACTCCAGTTTACAGGAATGAAGGAGGAAATATCACTAGCACGTCAAGATATTCAAAAAGTAGTTGAAAGAACAACGGTGCTGGAAACGAGAATAAGTCAATTAGAAGATGACACTTATCCACTACAGCTGGAAGTTAAGAATATGAAAAAACAAATGGACAGCTATGCTACTAAATTAGACGAATTAGAAAATAGATCTCGTAGGGATAATATTAGGATGTTGGGGTTGCCCGAGAAATGTGAAGGCCCGGACGCAATAAAATTCCTGGAGTCCTGGTTTGTAGATACGTTTGGAAGAGAAGGGTTTTCACCATTTTTTGCGATAGAAAGAGCTCATCGGCTCCCCTTTAGAGCCCCGCCGCCTGGAGGCCGCCCTAGACCTATGCTGTTGAAGCTCTTTAACTATAAAGACAAGGTGACACTAATGCGTAAGGCGAGGGAAATGGGGAATACCTCCTTTAAAGGTTCAAGGATCTCATTTTACCCAGATTACTCCCCTGAATTGCAGAGACGCAGAGCGGAATTTCGGGCAATTAAAGCTACCTTACAGCAATATAAAGTAACATACGCACTGCTATACCCAGCAAGATTGCGCGTGATGACCCCGGAGGGGGCACAGATTTTTGAGTCAACCGAGACTGCATTACACTGGCTGGAAGTTAATAAGGAGTCTCTACGGAGTAGCCAAGGGGAGAGGGAGGGTAGATAGCGAGGGAGAGGGGAGGTTCCAAGGAAAAGAGGGGGAAGGGAGGAGGGAGGGGAAGGGAAAAGGAGAAGGAAAGAAATTTACTCGGTCTTGGAACACGTGTGATAGGACGGGGGGGGGATAGCGGGGACGGTGGTTGTGAGTGTGAGCATAGGTGGGGTATGGATGTTACGGTCACGGTAAACCCCTTAAGGGAGCACCTTGATAGGTGGAGGGTAGGGAGGGAGGGTTGGGTAGCGGGGGAGGGGGGGTAAAAGGGAGGGAAAGGGGAGAGGGGTGGTTTGGGGGATGCTGGGGGGCGGATGGGATGGGGAGGGGAAAAATGTTTAAAGAAAATCACGTGAAGGTAAAACATGATTATAGCACGATAAACGCACAGCAGAATAAGATAAATAAGACAAATAATATTAAGTTATGCTACAGGGTAACACATTTAAGGGTTAAATTTAAATTTAAGGCACAAATACAATTACACCAAATTTGGAAAATTTGATTGGAGGTGAAACCGGGGTTGGTGTATTTATTGAAGAAGGGTACACTGGTAGGGTTTACGTATTTCAAGTTGTATATACACTTGTGTTATTTAGCTGTGTGGAGTCCCCCTCTTCTTGGCCTGTTTTCTCTCGCACCTGATAGCATAGATGACACAGGCTAAAACTCTTAATGCCGGGTCCTGGAATGTGAGGGGCTTGGGTACCCCAGTAAAAAAGGCGGCAGTGTTTGCTATGTTGGAGAGGTTCGATGTGGGGCTGGTCTGCCTGCAGGAGACCCACCTAACAAATGTGTCTAAATTACAACTGAACAACAGGAGATTTCAACAGCAGTATCACTCAGTATATTCCTCTTATTCAAAAGGGGTGAGTGTGTTAATAAAAGAGGGGGTGAGCTTCTCCTGCAGGCAGGTCAGCATTGACGAACTAGGTCGCTATGTCTTTTTGTATGGTAAATTAGAGGGTAGCTACTGCATCCTGGCAAATATATACATACCCCCACCGTTTAAAATGGAGGTTGTATATAAATTGATGGAATTTATTGGGGATAAAGAAAGTATCCCGATTATAGTGCTGGGAGACTTCAACGAAGTTCTCGATGTAGATATGGACAGATTTCCCCCTAAAGTGCGACCCCGGGGTATGGGAGAAACTAGATTGAGCTTTTTTTTGAAGGAAATTGGGTTAATGGACCTGTGGAGAGAGAGAAATCCGAAAGTTAAGCAATACTCCTGCTTGTCGGGAACCTACGCCACCCTCTCTAGAATAGATATGGCATTAGGAAATACAGAGATGGCACAAAACGTAAGAGATATAGAATATATGCCCAGGGGGATTTCGGACCACTCCTTGGTAAGGGTAGTATTAAGCACAGGGGTGAAAAAAACTCAACCGAACTGGAAGATTAGTCCCTTTTGGTTGGAACTAATAAAGGATAAAGAGGAAGTTATGTCAAAAATACGCGAGTTTATCGGTTTTAACGTGGGTACCGCCCCAATTACCGTAATCTGGGATACCTTAAAGGCCTTTCTTAGAGGTACCTTGATCCAGCAGGTAGCAAGGATGAAGCGAAAATCCAGGATGTGGGAGGAGTGTATTAGGAAGGAAGTATTAGAGGCGGAAAACAACTATGTAAAGGACCCAACCCCAGAAAATCAAAAAATATGGTTGAACAAACAACAAGGTTATAAGACAGCAATCATAAAAAAAGAAGAAAGTAAACAAATTTTTTTGAAACAACGGTATTTTGGAGAAGGAGAGGGGGTGGGCAGACTGCTTGCTCAGCTGGTAAAAACAAACGCCCCTCCCTCAGCCATTTCTAGCATCAGAGCCTCAAATGGGGAACCGACCCAAAGGGGAGAGGAGATAGTAGAAACATTCGGGAATTTTTATAGGGAGCTGTACCGATCACAAGGAGTAGGGTAAGAAGGGGAAATAGATAGATTTCTGCAAGGCCTGGAAATGGTGACTCTTACTCAGGAGGAGAGGGAAGTATTAGACGCCCCGATAACTATTGAGGAATTACAGCAAGCAGTGGCTGGGATGCCCAATCAAAAGGCCCCGGGCCCGGATGGACTCCCGGTAGAAATATATAAACATTATGGAGAATTGCTGCTCCCAGAGTTACATAAGACCTTAATGGGTACACTGGGGGAAGGACAACTGCCTGACTCAATGACGGAGGCAACTATCATTGTGATCCCCAAAGCGGATAAGGACCCTCTGGAAGTGGCCTCATACAGGCCAATCTCGTTATTAAATACGGATGAAAAAATCTTGGCCAAGGTACTTTCAAATAGGCTGAATCATTTCATCACAAAGTTAGTACACCCTGACCAAACGGGATTTATCCCGGGAAGGTCTACTAGCATGAACATTAGAAGGACTTTTTTAAACATGCAGATCCCCTCAGAGAATATAGGGTCAAGGGCTATAATGTCCCTGGATGTAACAAAGGCCTTTGATAGCCTGGAGTGGAAGTATCTTTGGCGTGTGCTAGAGAAAATAGGTCTGGGCCCTTCCTTTGTTGGTTGGGTCAAATTGATGTATAACGCCCCAAGCGCTAGGGTAAGGGTTAATGGCAGGTATTCTGAAAAGATCGAAATGAGCAGAGGGACAAGGCAAGGTTGCCCGCTGTCTCCTCTGCTCTTTGCGTTGGCTATAGAGCCATTGGCAATAGCGATTAGGGAAAGCCCCGGGATTAAAGGATTTCAAGGAAAGGGGGAGAGACAGGAAAAGATCGCCTTATACGCGGACGATGTCCTACTCTTCCTGGGGGATACGGGTCCGTCACTGAGTCAGGCAGTTACCTTAGTAGAGGGCTTTGGAAAATTTTCAGGATTGGCCATAAATTGGGGGAAGTCTGAGCTGCTCCGGGTCGACCCCCTGGATGGGGCGGCTGTGCCGGGGGGGATACAGGTGAGGGTGGTAGATGCTATGAAGTATCTTGGTGTATATTTGACAGTGAACCCTAATCAGTACATCAACAAAAATTTAATTCCACTGCTGAATAGATTTAGATCTAAGTGTGACATCTGGAGTAGGTTGCCGTTATCAGTGATGGGTCGCTCCAGCCTGATAAAGATGATATGGATGCCACAATTGCTATATGTCTTACATAATGCACCGGTATGGATATGCAAAAAGTGGTTCAAAAAACTGGACACCCTCTTCCGGGAGCTTATTTGGAGGAAGGGCACAGCCCGGATACGACTCCAGACGTTACAGTTACCGTTAGATAGAGGAGGCTTGGCGGTGCCACACCCTAGGAATTACTACCTGGCGGCGCAGCTGCAGCATCTGGCGGGTTGCGACTCGGAGCAGGGAAGAAAGTTAAGGGGAGGGATCAGGATGGTAGGAGCCCCACACGAACTTATGGCCGAGGCCTTGGAGGCAGACTCCTTTCAGCACAGTAACTCTGTAACTAAGATGCTGGGCAAGATATGGAAAACTGTGAAATTAAAAATGGGCTACACTGGGCTGCTAGAATTTACACCACTCTGGGACAATAAAAACCTACCGGAATTATTTAAAATAGGTAAGATTAAAAGGTGGGAAGTGGAAGGCATAA
Source organism: Lithobates pipiens (assembly GCF_037356315.1). Classification (NCBI taxonomy): domain Eukaryota; kingdom Metazoa; phylum Chordata; class Amphibia; order Anura; family Ranidae; genus Lithobates; species Lithobates pipiens. Next base: position 182,813,708 of record NW_027507784.1, on the reverse strand, counting down.
CAAAATTGATCCAACTCTACGACGGAGGGGCCCTAAGAACATTCCCGGACTTAAAGCAGATCTATGATATACCCCAACAATCATATTTTAGTTATCTACAGGTGAGACACGCATTAGTAGCACAGTTCGGGGGGCACACGATACGGTGGGATAAAACACCCCTACTTTGGAAATTACTTACAACGGATAGGGCAAGTGGGTGTATATCAGAAATTTATAACCAGTTAGGTATGAACCGAAACCTGGAAGTTGATCACCCGAACTTAAAAAGGAAGTGGGAAGAGGACATAGGGGAAATATCAGAGGTACAGTGGAGGAGAATAATGGAGCTTGGGCCGGTGACGTCGGTCTCCCCCTCTCAAAGGATCTCACACTTGATGTTAATACACAGGACCTATTATACACCCAAGAGACTATGCCTGTTTGGCAGGAGAGTCGACGATAACTGCCCTAGATGTCGGGGACAGGGGGACCTTCTCCACATGATGTGGCGCTGCCCAAAGTTATTTCGGTATTGGAGGGAGGTGGTGGACACTATCAATAAGATCTATGAGTTAGAATTGGTAATGAACCCGATCCTGTGTGTGCTGGGTTGTAGACAGGAGCGGAGAGAATCAAAAAGTACTACGGCGGCAGTGGTACGTTGCTTGTTCCAAGCACGTAGGCTGATCGCGCAAAGATGGCAAGCTGAGAGGGCCCCGCTGGTGAATGAATGGACCCAAAGTATTAATGAATTAGTATGGAAAGAGAAGACACTATATGTAAAGAGAGGGAATTTTAGAGAGTGGAAAGAAATCTGGAGGCCCTGGATAAATGAGATGGGTTATCCTATTGATTAAAAGGAATTAGTAGAGGGTGATACAGGTGTTGTGGTGGTGGTTTACCGTAATCCTCGTGCTTATGTGAGGGAGGGGGGAGGGGGAGGGTTGGGGGGGGGGCAGGGGAAGGAGGGGGAGGGAGGGGGACTGGGGGGGAGAGGGGAGGGTGGAAAGGAGTATGGGGGGAAAAGTTGAAGGAGTAAAATTAGGCTGTTGTTGTTAGTTAGTTTCTTTGTTTTTAGAACGTTTTGTAACCTTTGATGGAAAACTTAATAAAGAAGATTGGAAATAATCATTATAAGCCACGATGATGAGGAATCATGCTGAGACATAAATGAGCTGAAAGGTGATTAAGTCTCCTGCATAGGATTTCTGATGTGGAAAAAAAAAAAAAAAAAAGGCCAAAGGGCCTATGGTGTCATAGGCGCACGTCCCTAGCAACCCAGACTATATACACAGAGATATCAAATATTAGTGCAACCCTCAGCACCATAAAGTTTTACAATATGCATCGGAAAATCTATAGTCTCAGTTCCCCCTCATATGCTACAATCAAGAAGAAGCAGACAGAGAGGGATGGACCCATGGGTCCCGTGTAAAAGCCTCTAGGTCCAGCAACAGGGCTCCCTCATTTACAGTCCCAATCCTCCAAATTGGAGGGTGGTGCTCCCAAGCTAGTGATGCCGAAGCCTCGGGTCACCTATCATAAGAGCAGGACTGACCTCAGTCCATAAGAGAAGGCCTGGTACTCGACCCTGGACCCCTATGTGTGTCTCTGACCCAAATATAAGGGCCATCGTTTATGTACCCAAGCATAATACCAACAATAATGTCATTTCTAGTCTCATAGATATTCAGTAGGAATGAGCCAAACACCCCTTATTTCGCAGCAGAACATGCGAGCAGGCAAAAAAATGTGTGCGAACACTGTTAAAATCTATGGGACGCAAACATGAAAAATCAAAAGTGCTAATTTTAAAGGTTTATATACAAGTTATTGCCATAAAAAGTGTTTGGAGAACCAGGTCCTGCCCCAGGGGACATATATCATTGCAAAAAAATTGTTTTAAAAACTAAAGGTTTTTTTTTTCGGTAGCAGTGATTTTAATAATGCTTAAAGTGACATAATAAAAATTAAATATTCCTTTAAAAAAAAAAAAAAAAAAAAGTGGGTTTTACCATTTCCCTACTAAGGGACGATCCCCAGACGTGGGCCCACGGCCTACTAGAGCAACGCAGCTCTTTCATTAAGACTTTGGATCAGTTTTTTCAAGCTTTGGCTCGCTTATATGATGACCCCTTTCGGACAGCTACAGCCGAAGCAACCTTGTACTCCCTTCGCCAGGGTGAGCGGCCTGCGGAGGACTATACAGTGGAGTTCCGTACATGGTCTACAGATTCTGGCTGGAATGAGGCAGCTCTAAAATATCAATACCGGATGGGGTTGTCTGAAGTCCTCAAGGATGAGCTAGCCAGATTAGAGGTTCCCCCAACACTTGAGGATCTTATCCGACTTACCATTCAGCTTGATAGGCGTCTACGGGAGCGCCAGTCTGAACGCGCTCGGACTCTTTATCCTATCCAGGCTCCACCTTCAGTCTGCCCGATGGCAACCTCTGTTCCGAATGGCCTGTTCCGTCCCTCCTTAACCACTGAAGAAAGACTTCACCACCGGCAGGCACACCTTTGTTTCTATTGTGGGGAGTCAGGACACCTTATAAACAACTGTCCCACAAGACCAAGTAAACCGATCCTCTGTACTCCATTTCACCTCCAAGTAACGAAGCCCGCTTCGGCCCATATCACCCTTCCTGTCACGTTGATGGTGGCAGGTCAAGAAGTTCACTTACAGGCAATACTTGATTCTGGGGCCTGCAGCTGTTTTTTGGATTTAACCTTAGCCAAGAGTCTTGCTCTCCCACTTCTTCTCAAAAAACAAAGACTGACTGTCCGTCTGGCCGATGGCTCCCTACCTAGCTCTGGCCATGTCACCAGGGAAACAAGACCCATTCTAACAACCACAGATTCGGGTCACCGGGAGTTTCTTAAGTTTGATGTCCTGTGTTCTCCTATGTTTCCCATCATCCTAGGAATCCCATGGCTGCAGGCACACAACACTCGGATTGATTGGTTCAAGAAAGAAATATCCTTTACTTCCGCCTACTGCCAACAATATTGTCTGGATTCCGAATCTAGAGACTTGTCCAGCTGTTTGACCATTCAACCCATATCCAGTCCAGCTCCTAACATACCAGCAGCTTACCAGGAATTCAGAGATGTGTTCGACAAGAAAAAGGCAGATATCTTACCTCCACATCGTCCCTATGACTGCCCCATCGAATTATTGCCAGGAGCTCCCATTCCCTTTGGCCGGATATTTCCTCTTTCTGAGACTGAACTTGGGGCCCTGAGACAGTATATAGACGAGAACCTGGCAAAGGGATTCATTCGTCCCTCTTCATCCCCTGCCGGTGCAGGCATCTTCTTTGTAGAAAAAAAAGACAAGACTTTAAGACCATGTGTGGACTACAGGGAATTAAATAATATCACCCTGAAGAACCGCTACCCACTTCCGCTCATCCCCGAACTTTTCCAAAGATTCCACACTTCCCGTATTTTCACCAAACTTGATCTACGTGGAGCCTACAACCTTGTCCGTATCCGGGAGGGGGACGAGTGGAAGACGGCATTCAGAACAAGATTTGGGCATTTCGAATATTTAGTCATGCCTTTCGGATTGTGCAATGCCCCAGCAACCTTCCAGCACTTCATTAACGACATCTTCCGGGAGTACTTAGACCACTTTGTTGTCGCTTATCTTGATGACATTCTTATCTTTTCAACCACTCTGGAACTCCACAGAATACATGTTAGGAAAGTATTATGCATTCTTAGGACCCATGGATTATTCGTTAAAGCCGAGAAGTGCGACTTTGAAAAGGAATCCATTCAATTCTTGGGACTCATCATCACCACAGGTGGAATTGCCATGGACCCCCAAAAAGTGAAATCTATCCTAGACTGGCCCGCTCCTTCTGACAAGAAGGGCGTTCAGAGATTTATTGGGTTCGCAAACTTCTACCGAAGATTCATAAGGAACTTCTCCACCATTGTAGCACCCATCACTCAGACCACTCGTCAGCATACCAAGTTCCTTTGGTCCTCAGCAGCACAGTCCGCCTTTGACCAGCTCAAGACCCTCTTCACTACCGCACCAATTCTGCAGCATCCAGATCCCGCCTTACCCTACCTGCTGGAGGTTGATGCCTCAGAGGTGGCAACAGGGGCGATTCTATCCCAGCGTCAAGGCCCCAAGGCATTACTGCATTCCGTAGCTTTTTTCTCACGAAAGATGAGCTCCCTGGAAAAGAACTACGATGTAGGGGACCGGGAACTTCTGGCGATCAAGACCGCCCTCGAAGAGTGGAGGTATCTCCTGGAAGGTGCCGCTCACCCCATTCTGGTTTTTACTGATCACAAAAACTTAGAATACCTCCGCACGGCCAAACGTCTAAGACCCCGACAGGCCCGATGGGCTTTATTCTTCTCGAGGTTCAACTTCCATGTAACCTATCGCCCAGGATCAAAGAATGGCAAGGCAGATGCTTTGTCCCGAATGTTCCCAGATTCCCCAGAAAGAATCCCACCCAGTACAATTTTTTCTCCTCAAAATTTCCTACTAATCCAACCGGATCTAAGAGCTTCAATAGTGCAGGCCTCTAGCCAGTGTACGGAAACAGAAGTTTCTTCCCTGAGAAGCCAAGAAGGGCTTCTATGGCATCAGAATAAAATTTTTGTTCCTCAGCAAGCCAGGTTACTCGTATTAAAGACCTTTCACGACCATCAACTAACCGGCCACTTCGGAGTCCGGAAGACGATTGATCTTGTGCAGCGGTCCTTATGGTGGCCTACCCTAAGATCTGACTGTAAGAAGTACGTTGACTCCTGTACAACCTGCCAACGTAACAAGGGGTCTAACGCTAGATCCTGGGGCCTGCTAAGGCCGCTACCAGTCCCAGAAAAACCTTGTAAAGAAATCTCCATGGATTTCATTGTGGAGTTACCTCTCTCTGAAGAGTATACTACCATCTTGGTGGTGGTGGACCGTTTATCCAAAATGGCGCACTTTTTGCCGATGAAAGGGACCCCCTCTGCCTTGGATACTGCAAAAATCTTTATAAAAGAAATTGTCCGATTACATGGTGTGCCCGACAGCATTGTATCGGATAGAGGGGTACAGTTTACCTCCAGGTTTTGGAAGGAGCTCTGTAAGTTGCTGTCAATTAGAATATGTTTATCCTCGGCCTATCATCCACAGAGTAACGGTCAAACGGAAAGAACCAACCAGACGCTTGAACAATACCTACGATGCTTCTGTTCTTTTTCCCAGGATGATTGGGTTTCCTTGCTACCTTGTGCGGAATTCGCTTATAACAACTCAGTGCACGCCTCTACCAACCAATCACCCTTTTGGGCAAATTACGGGTTCCATCCTTCATTTTTACCCAATACCATTCCTGAATCCACTGTCCCAGCAGTTCAAGATAGAGTAAACCTCATCCAAGCAAATTATCAAATGCTCCAGGATACCATGAAGAAGGCTCAGGAAGAGTACAAGAGACATTATGACAAGAGGAAGAGAATTAACCCTACCTTTAAGATAGGGGACAAAGTGTGGCTCTCAGCAGTGAACCTGAAATTGTCATGTCCATCTCGGAAGTTGGGACCCAAATTCCTGGGTCCTTTTGAGATTAAACGTGAAATTAACCCTGTAGCATTTGAACTTGCTTTGCCTAAATCTTTCAGAATCCATCCTGTGTTTCATGTCTCTCTTCTCAAACGTGTCATCTTCAGTCCTTTTTCAGGGAGAGAAGAAGTGCCCCCGCCTCCGGTTCAGGTTGGTGACGAAACTGAATTCGAAGTCGAGTCTATCCTTGACTGTCGTCGGAGAGGTAGGACAATCCAATTTCTAATTAAGTGGAAGGGGTATTCTGCTGAAGAGAATTCTTGGGAACCTGCAAGTTTTGTACACGCCCCTAGGCTCATACACAGGTTTCGTAGCCTTCATCCCGAAAAATGGGCTCGTTTAGGCATCCGGAGGCTGCCCCTTGGGGGGAGGCACTGTCAGGGAAATAGGCGTAACCTCGCGAGGTACGATCGTGTTAACGCGCGTCAGCGCACACGGAGGCGCAATGTGGTTCCTAGACGAACGCCCGATGCTGCGTCTGATCGAGTGCGAGTATGCGGTGTAGGACGAACGCATAACGTTACACGTCGTAGGCGTACGAACGCTATGGCGCGCACACGACGTAACCCAGGCACCGTGCCTATTTAAACGTTCACCTGACAGTACCGCATCGCTGGATTATCGTCAGCTTCTCCTGAGTACCTGTGCCCGTGATTCCTGCTGTTTGATCTCCTGTTTACCGACCCGGCTTGTTTGAGCTGCTTCTGTTGTTCTCCTGGCTCCGACCTCTGGCTTGTATCCAATATTCCTTATCTGCTCCCGGCACCCGACCTCGGCTTGGCTTGGCTCCTGCTCTCCGGTCTCCAGCTCAGGACCCGTTGCTCTGACCTCAGGACTGATCTCCCGTGTTTGACCCTCGGCCTGGCCTTGATCCTGCCATTGGACTTCCTTGCACAGTTGCCCCCGGAGACTGGTCCTCTCAGCTCTTTCATCTACTGCTGCTACCTGGCAACCTGTGCTACTGTGGGCACTGCATCCCTGTGTCATCTTCAGGGTTGTACTGCACTCGGCCGCAAGGGGAGCCCTCTCAGCATCTCGGCCTCCCTACCTTGATTGTGACACTGTCGCTGTCAAAGGAGCTAACAGCAACCTGAGGGGACTGCAAATCCTCCCTATTACCTGTGAAGGGACTGATGTGGAGTGTTCAGCTCAGCTCACAGGTAACAGAGATGGACAGTGGAGAGAGGATTGATGCCTCTATTTGTTCTTCTTTATGGACTAGGCTGGCCTGACACCCTGACCTGTTTTCCAGATGGATGTCCTGTTTTCCATTGAAGAACTTCGGGTGAGGCTTAGCGTGCCATTGAAAAGAGACTGGTAATGATGAGGAGGAGCTCCTCCTATCAGAGACTCTTTGGGGGGGAGTTTTCTTCTCTGCTTGTTTGTTTCTGCCAGCAGGCTTATAACCCCCTGCTGACAGAATATACAGGTAGATAGTAAGTTAGTGATAGGAATGTATTTTTGTTCTGTTCTGCAGATATCATTGTGGACAGCTGTCCCCCCTGCTTTGTGATGGACTCTGAGTTTCTACAGTTTGGTGGGTGGGCTTCACTCTAGAGGGAGGTTCTTCAGCTGAAGTATATGCCTTCTTCTGTGTCTGTTATGTTGGCTACAGGGACCGGGGGGGGGGGGGGGCTGAGTGTAGCACCCTCTAATGTGCTAGGGTTCTTAGTGTAAGTTGTTAGTTAGAAGGAGCTCCTTGGATTATTCATGTGGACCTCAGCCAATCCCCAGTAAAAGGGCTGACAGGAGCCAGGGCCCCCCTATAAAATTTACATTAGTCATGCCAGCAGGGTCAGTCGGGTGGAATATGGAGATGGAGTGCTGGGGAGGCTGTCGGTGGCCCTTGAGGGTGTCCCCTAGCCTGGGGGGAGGTGACCTCCGGCTGGGGCTTTCGGTGCTAGAGGGATCCTGCCAAAACACACAGAGGAAACCCTTCCTGGAGGCAGGGGTCAGAGGGGACAGCAGGAACAGGTTAACACGTCTGGGAGATCTCCTGAGAGTCAGCTAGGTGGGCTGGTGAGTGTCAGTCTGGAGGACTGTGAGGAAAAGTTAGCCTGGAGGGCTAGTGAAAGGGGCAGCTGCATCCAGGTTTGTTGGCTGAAGAGGTGGTGCTGGGATCAGTAGCCACAGGAGTGATACAAGCTGAACACTGTAATAGTTGCTACACAGTAAGGGGCCTTGGGTTCCTGCCTGCGATGGGCTATTGCTTTTAATCTGACTGCTCGTGGAATAGCGACAAAATTTAACCCTTAAAAATCTCCTTGAGGGTGTCCCCTTGTCCCCTAGCCTGGGGGGGGGGGGGGGGTGACCTCCAGCTGGGGCTTTGGGTGCTGGAGGGATCCTGCCAAAACACACGGAGGAAACCCTTCCTGGAGGCACAGGGTCAGAGGGGACAGCAGGAGCAGGTCAACACGTTTGGAAGATATCCTGAGAGTCAGGGGTGGGCTGGTGAGTGTCAGTCTGGAGGACTGTGAGGGGAAGTTAGCCTGGAGGGCTAGTGAAAGGGGAAGCTGCATCCAGGTGGGTTGGCTGAAGAGGTGGTGCTGGATCGGTAGCCACAGGAGTGATACAAGCTGAGCACTGTAATTGTTGCTACGCCATAAGGGGCCTTGGGTTCCTGTCTGTGATGGGCTATTGCTTTTAATTTGACTGTGACTGTCAGATCTTCACAGTGATCCAGCTGGGTTACGCAAGTGTGTGCTGGAGGAAAAAGAAGAGCTGTATATAGAGACTGTATATAGGAAGTTGTCCCTGAAGTTGTTAAAGTCAAGTGGGCATCCCATAACCTCCCATCCCTATTCAAGCTATTACCCTCAATAAATTGTTTTCATTGTATTTTAGTGTAAATATGAGATCTGAGGTCTTTTTGACCCCCAGATCTTATATTTAAGAGAGAGAGATGAGGGAGGGAGAGGATGGGATGTCGTCAACCTGGCCCAGCCACCAGATCAGGTTGGTCCTCCCGGCGGTGCCACAGCTCCCATACCTCATCATGGGCTTCCAGCCTGTCTTGTATTCTTGCTGTCATCCTTTCCATCAACTCAACATCTTTAATTCTGGCGTAGAGGGCCTCATTTGAGGGGGGGGGGGGGGGCGACGTTTCCAATTAAGTGCCATCAGACAGCGTGCCACTGGTAGCATATGTAGGATACATTTTTTTATGAGGGGCTGGGACCCTTAATGGTGAAAGACCCAGTAGGAAAAATTTAGGGGTGATGGGAACCGGCCTCTCAAGAAGTCAGACTAGCAAGTTCTGGACCGAGTTCCAGAAGGCTGCAATCTGTGGGCAATCCCAGTATATATGTAAAAGGGTTCCCCTGGCACCCAAGCAGCACCAGCAGTGGTCTGAACTAGTAGAATAAATGGCGTGGAGTACATCTGGGGTCATATACCAGAAGTATAGGATTTTGTATGCGTTTTCTTTATAGAGTGTGCAGAGTGAGCTTTTCGCCGCTTGTCTCCAAATGATCCTCCACTGTTCCATGGGTATCTCCTCCACCAGTGCCTTTTCCCACTTAAGCATATAGGCATGTATGGCGGCACAGTGGTGTAGTGGTTAGCACTCTCACCTAGTAGTAAGAAGGGTCACTGGTTCAAATCCCAACCACAACAGTACCTACCTGGAGTTTGCATGTTCTCCCTGTGCCTGCGTGGGTTTCCTCCCACACTCCAAAGACATGCAGGTAGGTTAATTGGCTTCTGTCCAATATTGGCCATAGTATATGAATGGGGACCTTGCATTGTGGGCTCCTTGAGGGTAGGAACCAATGTGAACGTGCAATGTACAGGGATAGGGACAATTGTAAACACTCACTCAGGTTGAACTGGATGGACTGGTGTCTTTATTTAATCTTACTAACTATGTTTGCTCATCATTTCTATAGGTCTTGCATTCAATATTTTATATATATCTGAAATCAACCCCCTCTGGGCGGAGCCCGCTAGGATAAGATTTTCAAATGGGGTTGGGGGGGGAAATTGTAGGTTCGGTGCAAATGTCAAGGCATAATGACGGATTCGGAGGTAGCCATAGAACTCTTGGTGTGTTAGGTCAAATTTGGCTTGTAGATCTGCAAATGAGCGCAGCCTGCGGGTCCGGGGATCCACTAGAGTTCCGTAGTGGAAGAGATTGCTCTAGGTCCAAGAAAAGGACATTTGGTGGGTTAAACTATCTGGCACCTTGGGGTTGCAGGCAAATGAGGTCAGGAGCGATCTGTCTGAGGACAACTTGTGACGTTGTGATAGTTTTTGCTGGGTCATTGGTCCTAGCAGGCGTTCGGGATCCACCTCTGAGTTTGCATTCCACAGTAAGTTGTTAGGGTGTACCGGAACTAGCCATAATTTTTCTATTTCAATCCATTTGTTATACGAGCGTAGGGTGAACCAAGAGGCTATTGCCCGCAGTTGGGCTGTATGATAGTACTTGATAAGATTGGGGTAGGCTAGTCCGCCGTCTGTTCGCGACGCCTGTAACACCGAGCGTGGGATTCTGTGTCTTTTATAGTTTCAGGTAAATTGGAATAAGTCAGTCTGAAGTTTTCTTAAAGTGGAAGTAAACCCATGGATTTAAACAGTTAAAAAGGCATGCCGCGAATGCTAACTGCACATTGGCTGTGCTCTCAGCCAAAATATCAAACCATCCAATGGCTGGTGTCATAATGAATCACATGTGCAGCACCATAGCAGTTGAAGATTAAACAGAGGCAAAGGTGGCAGCTTCCTTGGGGAGTTTACTTCCACTTTAAGTGTCCGTAGGGCACTGGGATGGGCAGGGTTTGGAAGAGGTATAGTAATTTTGGAAGGATTGTCATCTTCACTGATGCTATCCGCCCTAAAAGGGAAATGTGGTGTTTTTTCCATTGCTGGAGGAGGGCCCTGATGGTGTGGTAGAGGGGGGGAAGTTTTCCTGGTAAAGGGTGGAAAATTTCGGGGTGATATAAATCCCCAGATATTTTAGGGCGGTGGACTTCCAGCTATAGAAGAAATTGGCCTTCAGGTGTTCTATTTCTATTTCGGGGATATTAATTGGCAAGGCCTCTGATTTGGATATATTTATCTTAAAGCAGGGCTCCATACCGGTTGAGCTCTGCATGTAGATTCGGAAGGGCGATTCTGGGTTGGGTCAGTGTGAAGATTACGTCGTCCACGAATAGCGAGATTTTGAACTTCCTATCTCTGACCAATATGCCCTTGATGTCTGGGTTCATTCGGATAGTGGCGGCCAGTGGTTCTTCACATGCAGGGGTGAGAGCGTGCACCCCTGTCTGGTGCCATTCTTCACCGATAGTGGCGCTGAGAGGGCAAAATGGGTTTTGACCTGGGATTAGAATATAAATGTTGTATCACCCTAAGGAAGGGCCCCCGAAGACCTATGTGGTGTAGTGTGGTAAACAGGAAGGGCCACCCCAAGCGATCAAACGCTTTCTCTGCATCTAAGCTAAGTATTAAGTGCTGCATGCCCTCCCTGTTCACCACCTCGACCAGGTCGATTATTTTCCTGGTGTTATCCCCCACCTGTCGTAAGGGTACGAAGCCCACCTGGTCCTTATGGATAAGGGAGGGGAAAGCCAATGTTTAATCGAATGGAAAGCAGCTTGGTGAAGATCTTTAAATCCGAGTTCAGAAGGGTGATAGGACTATAGTTGGTGCAAAGGGAGGGGTCTTTGTCTAGTTTGGGGATTACCGTAATGAAGGATCACTGCACGTCCCCCGGGACCTGAGTATCTTGTAATAAGTTGTTAAATAATTTACACATGTAGGGAAGTAATTGAGGCCTTGTGGGTAGGTAATGATTTAATCGTCTGCTCTAGTTCCTCCAGCTTGATTGGTGCATTTAGAGGGACTAAGTCTGAGGTTTGGAGTTGTGGTATCCCGCTTTGCTCTAGATAGTGCTTTATTCGTTGGGAGAGGTCAGGGATGGGAGGATTACTGGGGATGTCTGGGTTGTTATATAAAGTCATGTAAAATTCCTCAAACTCCTGGGCTACGTCTTTTCGGGTGGGACAGCAGGTCGTCCGAACTATTCCTAATCTGATGTGGCATTGATGTTTGGGCGCTGTCCCGCAGTTTCTTAGCCAGGAGGGAGTAGGCTTTATTACCCTTATCATAATACAGTTGTTTCAGTTTGACTAGGGCCTTCTCAACCCGACCCAGGGCTAAGTCACCCAACGTCGCCCGGAGTGTGGTAATTCTTTTAAGCAGGGTTAAAGTGGGAGAGATTTGCAGTCGTTTCTCTAGGGTCCTAAGTTCCCTTTCTGTCTGCAGTTTCAAGGTCTGTGCATTTTTTTTCATGGCTGAGGACAGGGCTAAACACTTGCCTCTCACCACTGCCTTATGGACTTCCCACAGTATGGGGATAGTCGTATCCAGGGTATTGTTTTCTTCAAAATAATGCTTTAAGGTGGTGGTCAGTTCCGTTTTTGAGGGCAGGTGTTGAAGGAGGAACGTGTTCAGTCGCCAATTGTAGGGTCTGCGGATGGGAGTGCCTAGGTCAAGTGTTATCACAAACGGGGCATGATCTGACCAGGAGATCGGTAAGATCTGTACCTTTCGGGGCAAGCGTAGAGTTATTGACGAAGATATAGTCTATATGGGAGTGTGTGCAATGGGGGGCTGAATAAAAGGTGTACTGTTGGTCGCCAGGGTGGGGGACCCACCAGGCATCAAAGAGAGCGTAACATCTGGTGAGCTGGCGGAATAGCTTTGAGTCTCTAAGTACTCGAGCTGTAGGTGCCCTGGGGCCCACCACCTGGTGATCCGAGGTTGCTGATTGGGTTAAATTGAAGTCTCCCCTCACCACTAACACCCCATGTTCCAACCCGAAGAGGCGAGCACAAACCTTTTTCAGAAATCCAAGGTGTGTGGTATTTGGTGTGTAAACCACACAAAAAAGTGATCTCCTGATTTTGCCAAAGGCCCCGGAGGATAAGGAAGTGGCCCTGTGGGTCACTACGGTGGGTCATGTAAGTAAAGGGAGACCCCTGTTTAATGAGGACGGCGACCCCTGCTCTTTTATAGGACTCTGAGGATAGGTATATCTGGGGGTGGTGTCTGGATGCAAACGCAAAGGAGCCCCCTTTGTCAGAATGTGTTTCCTGTACCATTGTGACGTTCGCTCCAGACTGCCCAAATTCCCTCAGTGCCAGATGCCTCTTTCTTTTGGAGTTCAGGCCGTGGACATTTAATGCAAAAATCTTAGCCATGGGGGCGGGGGGGGGGGAGTAGTAGATCATCTGATGTGGATCGAGGAGTTCAAGACAAACGGAGCTGGGAGCGGGCATCCCCCGGGAGGTAATCCATCCAGACCCGATCCCTAAATCGTTCGCTGAGCCAGACGACAACATGGGGAAGGAAGGGTTTGAGAAAGACTAGAAAAAAGAAAAAGGTGGTTAGTTTGAGAAACATGGAGAACTTTTGGAGATCATCTTATCCAGACCTAAAAAGGCCAACTGACCAAGGTCCGCATGGCTTCCCACGTGTGTTTTTTAACCAGTAGTCTGGGTGGGGGGGGGTAGTAGGAATAGGATGGGGTGTCTCTCCCTTAAGTCTCATCCGAGACTCGCCCATAATGCTAACCAAAACTGTAGTCAGGGCTCTAGGGGGGGGAGTAGGTTGTGGGTATTGGCCAGGACACAGTCAATGGTAGGGGCAATAAGGCAGTTCATTAGCTGTGCCTGTTTCTTCGGAACTTAGTCTTGAGTGTAGTCAGGTCCTTCGCTGCTGTGGGTTTCGGCCCTTCGGGGGCTGCTCCGGGCCTCTGGAACATTTGGACGGGGGGACCTTCTGCCACATTGTAGGAGGCGGGAGTGGAGTGGCTATCAGATCCCAGTCTGGAAGCTGAGTTGCTCGGAGGTCCAGAGTGTCGCAGAAAGCTCTCAAGTCTTCTGGATACTCAGGACGGCTGTTTTGCCTTGGTGCTTAGCTGTTAGCCTGAATGGGAATCCCCGAAGATACAGGTTGTTCTCGTCTTGTAGAGTGCGTAGCAATGGTTGGAGTAGTCAACGTTTTTGCAGGGTGATCCAGGAAAGATCCGGGTAAAGCTGGATCTGGTTGTCGTCAAGAGTCACTTTACGGGCGAGGTGAGCCTGCCACATAATTTCCTCTTTCAGGGGATATGAGCTCAGCCTGCAGATAATATCTCAAGGCCTTGAGCTCTGTCCATTTCGATGGGTTTTGCTGAGGGCTCACAAAGCAAATTATTAAACAAGGATTGCAATGTGGATTGTACGTCTTCTGGCCCCTCAGCTTCCGGGACTCCCCGTACACGAATATTGTTCATGTGCCCCCTGTTATCCAGATCTTCTACGTGACATTGCATGTCCCTAAGTAGAGAGCGGTAGTCTGCCCCCTGGAGCTGGGTCCTGTGAACAGCTAGTTTGGTTTCTTGGATTTCTTCCTCTGCCATCTCCATTCTGTCTGCTAAGTGTTTAAGGGCCGATTGAATCTCTGATCAGCAGGTAGTTTTCACGTCCTTGATTACCTGTCGGGAGTCATCTTTGGTCGGCATTGCGTGCAAGTAGGTGTACCATTGTGGAGGCATTGGTGGGAATTTATCTAGACCCGTCATTTGCTGAAGGTTGTGAGGGTGGCTAGGAGGTTGTGGATTTTTTCCTTAGGGGGAGGCCTGAGTTGGGTAGATGGATGGGTGTTCCCATGGTTCACACCAGTCCGGGGTTTGTGCCGGTTGAAGGGCCTTCTTTGAGAGTCCCGGGGACAGGGAGGGGGCCGGGTGCAGGCCACCTGGGCATATGTAAAGGAGGGAGGTATTTGGTTCCTGTTCAGGCAAGGGTCCCTGGAGCTTGACTGCCATTGTGTCTTGGGGATGACAGTTCTGGTTGTGGGCTCCCTAGAGCTGTGTGGGGCCCTGTAGACCCATGTGCTGAAGGGGGGTATGGGTGGATTGGGTCTGGCAGGATGGGAAACCCTGCGAGTTCACTAAAAAGACTGGGGAACCGGGCTCCCTCCCCCTAATGTCAGGGTCTGAGAATGTTCGCAGCAACTGCGGATATGCTTCTGAGCACTGGGTGTATTGCTGCCCCTGCTACGGAAGTCCCAAAATGGCGGCCGGGTGATCTGCCTGTAAGGCCTCATGCGGGGGAGTGGGCAAGCAGGAAGCATTCACTCCAGAGCTCCAGAGTACCCCCCCCTCGGGCTGCAGGTGGTGCTGGGGGTCCGGTGGGGTCCCATTATGCGCTGGGTCTGGTGTGGGCAGCTGTAGGGAGGCCTTAGTATGGGCAGGAGGGAGTCCCAAGATGGCGGGCTGGAAGGCCTGTTTGTGAGGCCTTGGGTGGGGGAGTGGGCTGGTATGGAGGACTCACCGTTCCAGAAAGCCAGATTGCCTCCCCTTCGGCATGCGGATATCTCTGGGAGTCTGGTGGGGTCCCAGGTTGCACTGTATCAGGTGCAGGCTTCTGCAAGGAGGCCTTGGTGTGGGCCTCTGGGAGTCCCAAGATGGCTGCCGGAGGGTCTATCCACAAGGCCTCATGCGAGGGAGTGGGTCGGCCTGACGGATCCACCGCTCCGGAGCTCCAGTCCGCCTCCTCCTCCGCCTGTGGGCAATGCTGGGAACCCAGGGGGCCCTCTGTGGGGAGGCCTTAGAGCATGCAGGTGGAGCGGCCAGCGCCATCTTGCTCGGTCCATCCAGCGGAGCCTCCGAAGGCGAAAAGTATACCCGGAGGTCCAAGGATGTGCCTGGCGGGGGTTGGGACGATCCCTGTGGCTTCATAGATCGGGTCATCCTGGAGCCACCCATTAAGGTAAGGCAGAATGTCCCCTAGATTGCCTGTGGTTTAAGGGAGAGAGAGAGCTAGGAAGCTATGTGCCCATCCAAGTCGGCTTCTGGACACACCCCCCGCTTATAGAGATTTTTACGTTTTTCACTATTCCACGAACAGGCATGGCATGTTGAAGCATGACATGTTGGGTATCAATTTACTCTGCGTAACATTATCTTTCACAATTTAAAAATGAGAATGGCTGAAACAGTATAAATGCATCTTGATTGAAGTAAAAGCCACCCCCCAAAATTCAAGAATGCTGAAAAGTAGACAAGAACAAGTTTGCCTCTGTGAAGTTGAGAAAACAGCATCCAGCCTCCTATTGCACTAGCAAAAACCTGACGCAGCATGCATGTGGGTAAGGCTATAAAGGTGTCAACCATTAAAAGATTTCTTGTTTTCCAGTGTTCCCCTCCTGAACAGAAAAAATAAACCGCACTGGGAAAAATAGTGAAAAAAAACAAACTAACAATGTGTGATATAGGCAGCAGCAATAAATGCGATATGGCACTCAACAACAATACAAAAATACAGAAAGCTGCGCCAACCCTCTAATTAATTATATAACAAAAATAAGATATTAAATTATGTGAATAATCAATATATAGATAATTAATACGGTCAAAAAACACCTCAAGTGCATAAAAATCACAAAAGTGCATAAAAATGATAATACAAAAAATCTAATCATAGAAAGTTCATATATAAGTCCATATAATAAACATTTATGTTCTTAAATGGCAGCACCCCAGTGGATCAACACACTCTGAAAGCGCACGAAGTGCCCGTCACCGTATAGTGAGTGCGCTTACCAGAGAGTATATAAATTGGAGCGTTGTATATAGTCGGTAGGTCACACCAAAGTTATCCTCCTTTCAGTGGGTCAGCTTTCCGCCATCATTAGCTTGAAGGAAGGTGGTGGGGGAGGAGCTGCAGGGTCCTGCAAGAGAAAGGAGCTTACCTGAAACAGGAGACCTGGAGCAGCAGTCCTTGCACCAGCTTAAACTGGAACATAGACCACTGAGTTCCTTATTGAGACCACGGAATAGATCACTGTCTGGGAAGTACTGTTGTGAGACGGAAAGCTGACCCACTGAAAGGAGGATAACTTTGGTGTGACCTACCGACTATATACAACGCTCCAATTTATATACTCTCTGGTAAGCGCACTCACTATACGGTGACGGGCACTTCGTGCGCTTTCAGAGTGTGTTGATCCACTGGGGTGCTGGCATTTAAGAACATAAATGTTTATTATATGGACTTATATATGAACTTTCTATGATTAGATTTTTTGTATTATCATTTTTATGCACTTTTGTGATTTTTATGCACTTGAGGTGTTTTTTGACCGTATTAATTATCTATATATTGATTATTCACATAATTTAATATCTTATTTTTGTTATATAATTAATTAGAGGGTTGGCGCAGCTTCCCCTCCTGAAGGCTGCTGCATATAACAGAGTCATCTATGATTACTACTCCCCCTGTTACTCCCCCTGTTTCTCTCAATGGACAATAAAGCAATTACCCTTTCTTTATAAATATAGGTCTACTTTATGATTTTATTATTTAACTTGACCCAACTTGTTGCCACTTGGGTGAAATGTGGGGCATTCTTTTGTACTTGCAATACTTTTATTGCTTTTCAAACAGTGCAATACATGCACAATATGAATTCCTCTGATGCATCATATCGCTATGACAACAGTACAGGCAGTCTCCGAGTTACAAATAACTCCTACTTACAAACGGCCTCAATGCTGGCCGCTTGTGCTCCACACTGGTCCTGGATACCTCCAAGCAGCTATCTTGCAGCACCAGACATCCCACACTGCAGTACTACATGTACTGCATGGCCACAAGAGCCCCAGATAACATAATTGCATGCCCAGAACACTTATAAATGCAGTGTTCTGACTTACACACAAATTCTACTTACAAACAAACCTACATAGTTACATAGTAAGTGAGGCTGAAAAAAGACACAAGTCCATCAAGTGTAACCTATGTGTGTGACTATATGTCAGTATTACATTGTATATTTATGTATGTATCTTGTTAAACTCCCTTCCGCAATTTTTTTTTATCCCTATTGTGGGGTCACCAGTACGGTATTTATAAATGTAAAAAATATCCCCTCTCAGGTGTCTCTTCTCCAGAAATCATATTCCCTCTCAAGCGTCTCTTCTCCAGAGATTTAAGTTCAGTGCTCGCAACCTTTCCTCATAACTAATATCACCCAGACCCTTTATTAGCTTTGTTGCCCTTCTTTGTACTCGCGCCATTTCCAGTACATCCTTCCTGAGGACTGATGCCCAGATCTGGACAGCATACTCAAGGTGCGGCTGGACCAGAGTCTTGTAGAGCGGGAGAATTATCGTTTTATCTTTGGAGTTGATCCCCTTTTTAATGCGTGCCAATATTATGTTTGCTTTGTTAGCAGCAGCTTGCCTTCACTGAGCCTATTATCTACTAGGACACCCAGGTCCTTTTCCATCCTAGATTCCCCCAGAGGCCCCAGTGTATAGATTGCATTCATATTTTTGCCACCCAAATGCATTACTTTAAATTTTTCTACATTAAACTTCATTTGTCATGTAGTTGCCCACCCCATTCATTTGTTCAGATCTTTTTGCAAGGTTTGCACATCCTGCGGAGATGTTATTGCCCTGCTTAGCTTAGTATCGTCCACAAATACAGTGATTGAACTGTTTACCCCATCCTCCAGGTTGTTTAGGAACAAAATAAATAGGAATGGTCCCAGAACAGAACCCCGGGGGACCCCACGACCCACTTCTGACCATTCCGAGTACTCCCCATTTATCATGACCCTCTGAACTCACCCTTGTAGCCAGATTTCAATCCATGTTCTCACCCTATGGTCCATGCCAATGGACCTTATTTTGTACAGTAAATGTTTATGGGGAACTGTGTCAAAGGCTTTTGCAAAATCCAGATACACCAAGTCTATGGGCCTTCCTTTATCCCTTTATGGCAACTCACCTCCTCATAGAAGGTGAATAGATTGGTTTGGCAAGAACAATTCTTCATGAATCCATGCTGATTACTGCTAATGATACCGTTCTCGTTACTAAAATCTTGTATATAGTCTCTTATCTTCCCCTCCAAGAGCTTGCATACTATTGATGTTAGGCTAACTGGTCTGTAATTCCCAGGGGTGTATTTTGGGCCCTTTTTAAATATTGGTGCAACGTTGGCTTTTCTCTAATCACCTGGTGCCATTCCAGTCAGTAGACTGTCAGTAAAAATTAGGAACAATGGTCTGGTGATTCCTTGACTGGGTTCCCTTAGTACCTTCGGATGCAAGCCATCTGGTCCCAGTGATTTATTAATATTAAGTTTCCCAATTCTAATTTTAATTCTATCCTCTGTTAACCATGGCTGTGCTTCCTGTGATGCGTCAAAGGATAAACGCTGCAAACACTGCAGTTTTGGTTACTGAAGCCCCTCGATCGCCTTGTGAAGACTGAGGAGAAGAATAAATTCAATACCTTTGTCATCTCCCCATCCTTTGTAATCAGATGTCCTTCCTCATTCTTTATGGGGCCAATATGGTCTGTCCTCCCTGTTTTGCTGTTTACATACTTAAAGAATTTGCTCTCCTCTGCTGTGCGTCTTAGCCGCCCTAACTGCACCCTTACATTTCTTGTTGCATTCTTTATAATGCCTGAATGCTGATGATCTCGCAACCTTGTATTTTTTTAAGGCCTTCTCCTTTGCCTTTATATGCATTTTTACAGTGGAGTTAAGCCATCCAGGTTTTTTGTTTGCTCTTTTAAATGTATTACGCAATGGGATGCAATGGCTAATGCCCTTATTTAATATGCTCTTAAAGCAACCCCATCTCTCCTCCGTGTTCTTTGTTCCTAAGATTTTATCGCAATTCATGCCTTCTAACAAGGTTTGTAGTTTAGGGAAGTTGGCTCTTTTGAAATTCAGTGTCTTTGTATTCCCCTTATGTTTCCTAGTTGTGCGATTTATACTGAAGCCAATTGACCTGTGATCGCTGTTTCCTAAATTGCCCGTTATTTCCATATCCATGATCAAGTCTGTATTGTTGGTAATCAGTAGATCCAGTAACATTTTATTTTTAGTTGGTGCATCTACCATCTGAACCATGAAATTGATAAAAAGGAAGGAAGGTGGGACTTTATATGAAGCATACACCCCTGGAGATATCACAATATAAATGAAATATGCTATTTGATTGTTGCTGGGTTGGGTTATGATCTGCGCTGGCTGTTTCCGGCCGGTGGTTCCTCAGTTATGGGAGCTGTGATGCCCTCCCTTTCCTCCCCTTTGGGTTGTTTGGGGATTGGGCGGATGCCCAACTGCACATCAATGTCCCGCCACCAGCGCCGCCCGACTTTGGCGCGGTGACGCTGGATGTATCCATCTGACGTCCTCCACAAGTTAGTTGGCACCGGATGGAGTTTGGCGTATGCCGCTCATCGTTTTAGCACCTTTTCCTCTTATTGGCCGTTAACGTGGCAGTGGTGGACACCCATGATCCAATTGGAGTGTACAAATACTCCTCTCAGTCGATTCATACTCGCTTCAGGGTTGCTACCCCCATGGTTATAGTGCACTATTGGACTTCATCAGCTTGACTGTATTTCAGGTATCCTTTTGGTTTTCCCCACCCTTCCTTTCCACTATTTACTATCATGATTTGCCCCAATCCCTCCCTCTCTTTGATATCAATACCTTAGCTTCGGGGTCAATTGGCATTTCTCACTTTTTCAAATTACTTTTGTTACTACAATGGGGGTTATGTTACCCCTAATACCCTGCACTATAGGTACCCCTATGACATGTCCATATTATTGACATGTCCATATTATTGATAGGCCCTGCATCAAAATTTCGTAGTTTCTCCATTAATATTTATTATATTTTTAGTCACTTTTTGTAATAATTTATCCACCGCTATATCCCATATATCTTACTATATACCTCCTTCTTCATATATGGTTACAATTTTGTGGATCGCATTCTCTTTTTTCATCTATGGGGGCCTATCCCTGGGGAATATTGTCTCCCCCCCCCCGGCTATCCATCTACAGTCGAGTTTGTCCACCCCAGCTCCTGGGACTAATGTTGTTTCTGGCCGGCCCTCCATGCCTGCACCCAGTCTCATTGGCATTCCTGTAAGTAGTCTTGGTAAATTGGGGTTATCTCCACTCTCCTTTTCCTACATAAAATACCCATTATTTTATTTTTACAAATTAATTATGTGTTTCAATACTTATAGACATCTACCCCATACTTGCTCCTGAAGAGTGGCAGTCGCCACGAAACGCGTTGAGCCAATAGATGCCTTTTCACTCATATTTTGCAACACCATCAATTACCATACTTACCAATTGGATTGTACCAATGAATTAGAGATATATTTTTTTACCAGGGAGACACGCTTTTATGAAAATGGTTCTTATGAAACCCTCTGCTTCCCCTCTCCTCCAAGTCCTTCAATTTTATATATTTCTTCTACTTTTCCTAGCCACTCTTTTACTTTAGGCGCTTCTATTTCCTTCCATTTTCTCGGGATCAAGCTCTTTGCCGCATTTATCAAGGAACTTATGAGGAAATTTCTATACTCTTTAATTGGAGTATCTACTCCATGGAAGAGACATGTCCATGGGTTTTCTGGTAACTGGATTTTAGTTATTACTTCAATATATCTTACTATTTCGCTCCAAAACTCTTTGATCCTAGGACAATACCACTATATATGTGCCATATTTCCGTTTGTCCACACTCCCTCCAGCATTTCCCAGATTGTCCCTCCTGATATTTTGCCATTATATCTGCTTTCCTATACCATCTAACTAGGGATTTATCATTTTTTTCTATCATCTTAATATTTTCCGTGGATCTATGTGCCATCTTCAATATTTTTTCTATATTTTGTTTCTCACCCCTATGTCTTCTTCCAATTTTTTTTTATGAATGTTGGTAGCTCTGTTTCACATTCCCATCTCAATACTCTATAAACCTGGGCGATGCCTGCCGGTGATGTTTTCCTATCACATATCCGCTCAAAAACAGTACATTTTTCTCCATCTCTCAGCGATTGTGGTAACCTTGAGACAAAATGTCTGAGCTGTATGTACCGCCACTCATTTAAGTCCATACAATCTTTTTCTTTCTGTAATGTTTCTAGTGTTTTTTATTTTACCCTCTTTTATTATGTGTCAAAATTGTATGTTTTCTTTTTTTACCCACTTCCCTGCTTTTACCTGGTGGAAAAAAGTCGTTATCTTTTAGATATATTAATGGGGAATTATATTTCCATTTATTATATTTGTGTACTCCCTCCCAAACTCTAAACACATTTTTTGTGAGTAAAAGTGTTGTCTCCCCTAGTGATCTATATTTTGAAGGTGTCCAAACTTCCTTTCCTAAATTTGTGCCTGATAAACTGTGTTCTGTCTTTCCCCATCTTTTTTTACTTTCTAGTTTTGTCCATTCCACCACCCGTGTTAATACTGCTGCTTCATAATACTTTTTAAAATCTGGAACATTTAATCCTCCCTCTTTTTCCATTTGCAAGGTCTTTAGTAAGATTTTAGGTTTCTTATTATTCCAGATGAATTTAGTAATTAGAGACTTAATAATTCTAAAATATACTGGAGGGATATATATCGGGAGCATCTGGAATTTATACAGTATTTTAGGCTGTATAACCATTTTTAGGGTATTAATTCTTCCCATCCAGGACAAGGGTTTTGTTCCAATTTCTTTATTTCTTCTCTTAACTCCTCCAAGACAGGGATATAGTTTATTTGATAGATTTTCTCTATTGATGAGGTCAATTTAATCCCTAAATATTTGATTTCCTTCTTCAATAGGAATGGAAATTCCCTCTGTATATTCAGTTATTCTCTTGGATTTATATTCACATTTAGGATTTCTGACTTCTTTGGATTAATTTTAAAGTTAGATAATTCCCCGTACTCCTGAATGGCCTTTAGCAAGTTTGGCATGGATATTCGTGGATTAGACACGTAAAATAGAACATTATCCGCAAATGCGGCTACCTTATGTGTTTCCTCCTGTATCTCCACCCCATTTATATCAGGGTTTCCCCTTACTGTCTCCAAGAATGGTTCCAATGCCAAGACGAACAGTAAGGGGGACAGCGGACACCCCTGTCTAGTCCCGTTGTTCATTCTAAAAGCTGTGGATAGTACTCCATTAACTCTTACCACTGCCATTGGACTACTATAGAGCACCTTTATCCAACTCAAAATTTTGGGGCCAAACCCCATTCCCTCCAGAGTACCCATCATGAATCCCCAGTCTACTCAATCGAAAGCTTTTTCAGCATTGATTTATAAGAGCAGACTGGGGACCCTACTCTCCCGCATCCTCTGGAGCAACAGTATTGACCTCACTCCATTATCTTTTCCTTCCCGCCCCACAACAAAACCCACCTGGTCTGATTGGACCAAACTTGGCATCAACTTTTTTATTCTAGCGGCTAATACTTTCGCAAACAATTTGATGTCTGTATTGAGTAGTGGAATAGGTCTATAATTTGAGCATATTGTGTTCTCTTTTCCCTCTTTCAATACCATGGTAATTGTTGCAGTAGAAGCTTCTTTGCTCAGTCCATATTTTGTACCTAATCCATTGTAGTGCGCACATAGTTTTGGAGCTAGTATATCCCCAAACTTTTTTAGATATTCTATTGTATAACCATCAGGGCCAGGACTCTTCCCTCCCATGGTCTCTTTTATTACCTGGTTTATTTCTTGGACTGAGATTGGATTCTCCAATTCCTGCGCTAATTCCTCCGGTATTTTAGGGATGTTTGCTTGAAGTACATATTCTTTAATTTTTCCCTTTCTGATCACCTCTTGTTGTTCTGTCTCTCTCTTCCTTACTGAGTATAGCTGCTCATAATATTCCCTAAAAAACTTCTGCAATGTCCTTGGTTTTATATACCAACTCTCCGTCATTATTTAATATTTTCTTGATATAATTCAAAGATCTTTTTTTCCTCAATATCTTAGCTAAGGTCTTACTATTTTTATTACCGCCATAGTATCTTTTTAACGATCCTATTGTATATCTTCCTCATTTCCTGTTCCATTAATTCCCCTAGTTCTTCTCTTTTGCTAACCAATTTGTGCAGTAGATCAGGGTCCTGACCCCTTTCCTTACTATTCTCTTTTTCATGGGCTTGCTCTAATCTATAAATTTCCTCCCTTAACTCCCTCTTATTAATACCTTCTCTCTTCCTATTTTCCCCTAAGGAAATATACATCCCTCTTATGTAGGCCTTATGTGCCTCCCATACGATATTCTCCATGTTCTCTCCACTTAAATTGGTAGAGAAAGAAAACTCCAATTCCTTACTAATTATTTCCTCTCCTTTCTTATCCAACAGTTCCTTGTTGAGTTTCCAGGAAAATTGAGGTTTCTGGGAGGTTTCCCAGGATTTTAATCTTCATACATATTGGGGAATGGTCTGACAATGTTCTAATTCCTGTTTGTGGCTATCACCTCGTCTAATACCCTATGCTCCACTAGCCAATAATCGATCCTAGTGTAAGTCCCGTGTGCAGGGGAATAGAACGTATAATCTCACGTCCTCGAGTTCTCCACACATCTATAAGCTGAAACTGAGACAGCCTATGTTTTATTGTTCTCCTCTGCACATTCCCTATCCCCTGCACTCGGGACATACTATCTAGTTCCGTGTTCATACAAAAATTCATATCTCCAGCTATGATCACTCTCCCGCTCTTAAACTCCCACAATTTCTCCAATGTCTCTTTCAGAAAAACTGTTGAACCTTTATTGGGACAGTATATATTAGCGAAGGTGTAATCTACTCCCCATAATTTCCCCTTTAAGAAGAGGAATCTTCCCTCCGGATCCCCTAACCTATCTTTTACCTTAAGACGTACTTTTCGTCCTATACCAATGGCTACTCCCTTTGAATTCCTTGAGATTGAATCTCCATAGAACCACACCGGGAACTTTGGGGAATATATTCTGACCTTACTTTCTTAGGATAAATGAGTTTCCTGTAAGAACACAATACCTACATCATATTGTTCAATTTCTTTAAGGACTTTAAACCGTTTTGCTGGTTTGTTTAACCCTCTCACATTATATGTCAAACAGTTGACTATGAACATAGATTTTTAATCAAGCTGATTTTCCCACTTAGCGAGGTCCTAGGCTGCCGGATCTTCCCCCCCCCTTCCCGCCTCCCCCCAAACCCCCCTGGCCCCTCTTTGCCCATTGTACCCATATCCAGAATATATCCGCATCCTAGTATGTGTACCTCACCCCTTGAGGTGGAACTCCAAACCCAGGCCCACATGGCCAGAAGGGGGGGGGAGGACGGAGCAGGTACTCCGGAGAGGTCCCCCCCCACATTTTTATCTATACTTTACATCTCAAACGTCATTTCTTTACATACATAATTTCACCCACCCCCACCCCCCCTCCCTGTCACCCCCATTCTTATATTAAACTCCTGGATCTTTCTTCTCTCTTGTCTCCCTGGGATACTAGGGACTGGGATCTGTAACTTTCTGCAGAAATTCTGTACTTCTTCCAAAAATTTTAATCTCACCGTCTTTCCATCCCTATGTACTATTAATGCTACTGGGAATCCACAACTATATTTAATATTAGCCTGCCCAGGGCCGCTGATAAGCCAGTACAACTGGCCCTGTTATACCGGGCCCGGCCACCAGGGGACCCGAGCAATCTGAATAGATTGTAGAAGAAAGAAAAAAAAAAGTCTTTCTCCAACTCCCCGTCCGCAGCTGTTCAACTGCTCTCAATGAGCAGTTACTGGGGCTAAACAGAGGCAGAAAGGTGGAGGCTGACTGTGAGATCTTGTAGTTTAAGTGGGCGGGAGGGGGTGTGGCCGGCTTGGAGGATGATCGTTCCTGGCTTCTTCTGGTGTGCACACATGAGCTGCATTATGGTGGCAGTGGATCTGGATTCTCAGGGGACTGCAGGTTAGCCCAGTCACATTAACTGCACTGTAAAGTCTAATGTCTGCTTTTCATGTAGCACAGCTGTCCTGACTGTGAGAAATTGGGTTTTATACTGCACTGCCATATTTCTCACAGAAGTGCTGCATGAAAAAGGAGATGCCATCAATGTCAGCAAACCCCACTTTTTTTCTATTTAAATCACTGGATCACACCATGCCTGGAGCTGAATCACACAGGAACGCACTGTGTGTTCATGTGCAATTCACATGCAGGTCTGTGCAGTGCAATTTCAAGCTCATTCATTTTAAATGGGCTAAAATTGCAATGCACCAAAAGTAGTGCAAAAAGTAGTGTAGTGTATGCACCACTTTTTAAAATGCAATGCAACCAGATCACATGATCCAGGGCTGGCAGGGGCAGGGCAAACACACTATGTTTGCAAACCTGCGTTTGAGGTTTCATTTACTTTTCATTAACACCTGGTGCAGATCACAAAAGCAGTGCATTATTGCATGCAGATTGAATTTTACAGGAATCCACAGCACATTTCTTCACAATTCAGATGCAGCCATGGTGTGAACCGCTCCCTTAGACATATTACTTCTCATTAAAAGTTTAGAATTTTTTTTTTTTTTAAATGGGCTTAGCTGACATGGCATCTTCTTCTTTTTCATGTAGAACTGTTTGACTGTGACAAATTGGACAGTGCAGTTATAAATGCAGCACAGTATCATCTGCATCCTACACAGTCATCTTAGACTAACCGCACCTAATAATTAAGTGTAATTTAAACCATTTCCATTTTCCAGCTCCGCATAGCGCATATTTTTAAATTAGCCACGCCCACAATTTAGCCTTTATAGGGGCAGGCCAGGGGTGGGGCTGAAGGAGGGACCAGGGGTGGGGCTGAAGGGGGCCCCGTCAGGTAGGCTGTACTGGGCCCCATGATTTCTATCAGCGGCCCTGAGCCTGCCTTAAGTGTTCTAGCAACGGTTTAAGCTGTCTTCTTCTAGTTAATGTTTCAATTGACAAATCCACAAATACTTGAAGAGTTGCTTGTTCATATTGCAACGGCAGTCTCTCTCTGAGATTTCTCTATATTCTCTCTTTTTCTGTGTACCGGTGGAATTTAACGAGAACATCTCAAGGAACGTCCTCCTTCATTCCAGATGGTTTCCTAATTCTATGCACTCTGTCGATCTTTAGCTCCTCACCCTCTCCTCGCCCTAGTAAGGGGTTAAATATTTTCTTTATTTTTTCCTCTAGATTTTCTCCATTTTGCTCTGGCAGGGCTCTTATCCTTAAATTTTGGCATCTGTTTTGATTTTCTTGTTCTTCCATTTTATAGAGGCAATTCCTCTTGTTTATTTGCAGTTCTTTCACTTGCAATTTTAGTTCTGCGATCTCTTGTGTTTGTTTCTCGGTTTTCTCCTCAGTCTCCTCTACTCTCCTCAACAGGTGGCTGAAGTCCATCCGGACATTTGTAATTTCACTTTTAATTCGATTTTCCGTCCTCTCAAACATTGCCATCATCTATATTTTTGTGGGCATTTGAGCTATACTTCGCTGGTCTTCTCCTTCAATGGCCTCTATTTCTTTCTCAATTTCTGTACTTTCTCTTGTCTACTATTGTTATATTTTTATATCAATAAACCAATGACTGCCAATTGCAATGATGTCATGGAATGTCCATAGTTATAATATACTTAGTACTGCCCATCTTCATTTATATTGTGATATCTCTAGGGGTGTATGCTTCATATAAAGTCCCACCTTTGGTGTTAGCCTTGCGTTCTCATACAAAGTCCCAACTAGCTGCTCTTGTTTTTTATGAACTATGAAATTGTCCTGCAAGACATTTAGGAACTGGTTAGCCTTAGATGAAAATGTGGTTCCCTCCGCCCAGTCTATGTCTGGATAATTAAAATCCCCCATTATAACACTTCCCATCCTTGCCGCTAATCCTACTTGTGAAGGAGATCCGTCTCCCCCTCCTCCCTCGGGGTAGGGGGCCTATAGCATACTCCCAGTAATATTTTCCCCTTAGCTTCATCCCTTTGGAGATATACCCATAATGATTCCACCTCCTCCCTAGCTCCCTTAGTGATGTCATCTCTCACATTCACTTGTACATTATTCTTGATATATAGGCATACCCCCCCCCCCCCTTTTTTACCATCTCTATCCCTGCGATTAACCCTTTGAATGGTTGCCAGCCAATCATGAGAGCTGTTGAACCAGGTCTCGGAAATTCCCACAAAATCCAAATACTCCTTGTACAACAGTATCTCTAGTTCATCCATCTTGTCCGCCAGGCTCCTGTCATTGGGGAACATGCCATGTAGTTTAGACCGATCGCATACTAGTCTCTTATTGGGTGTTTCGAGATTACAATTTATTGTGTTCGGAACTCGGGGACTGCCTGTAGTCCAGTAAATTTATCATACCACCTTTACAAGCTATTGACATTTATTCTGCGTCTATTACCATTGTGTCTCTATCATGCCATTCAGGGCCTATTTTGGTTATCAATAAAGCTAAGTCATTAACCAACTGGTTTTCGAGCATGAATATACTGTAACTCTGAACATCATAGATTATGTCAGGTACTCCAAATTTGGAGTCCATACTCCAGGGAACTGGTACAATATTGCATGAGGGAATGGATAAAACTAGTCAGGGATGAAATTAGACTTCCCTCATTCCACCTTCTACTAACATGGTGCATTCTTAGGTTGCCTGTGGGGTCCCATCTAGACAGTGCCTAATGCAAAGTGGCAGCAGGGTGCAAATTTATCTCTGCACTCCAGCACCTAGCATTGTCTGTTGGGCAGAGTGATCTATTGACCACTCTACCTGACTAGGAGAGTGCACAGGGATATTGAGGTCTGGTCCAACGTGAAGGGAGAAAACTGTGTATGAGTGTGTGTTCAGCTAATTTACACCAGCAAAAGTGTACACAGTGTAGAAGTGGCAAAGGGAGGGTGGGGCGGTGTGTGCAGGAGAGGCATGCTAAGTGTATGGTGGCAGCCAGTATATACAGGAAAAGAGTGTAAGTGATATGATAATGGAGAGTAGGTGCAAGAGAGAAGTGTTTGGGAGTATCACAGCTGGCAGTAGATATGGAGGGGAGCAGAGTGAGCTGAAGGGTAATATGAGCAGAAGAAAAGTGCAAAGGTTTGACAGGGTGTGTAAGGGAGTACAGAGAGTGAGCTGAAGGGTAATATGAGCAGAAGAAAAGTGCAAAGGTTTGACAGGGTGGTGTGTGCAGGAAAGGCTTGCTGGAGGGTATGAGAGAGTTTAGAATGTTATTTACGAAAGGCAAATCCACTTCGCACTACAAGTGCACTGCAATCAGTGTCACCCATCAATGCCCATCAGTACCGCCTATCCGTTCCCACCTGTGCCGCCTATCAGTGCCACCTAACAGTGCTCATCAGTGCCACCTCATCAATGCCCACCAGTTCAGCCTATAAGTGCCTCCTCATCAGCGCACATCAGTGAAGGGGAAAAATGACTTAGTTACAAAATTTACTGAAAGAAAAAAAAAATATTTTTTTTCCAAAATCTTTGGTCTTTTTTTTGTAAAAAATAAAAAACCCAGCAGTGATTAAATACCACCAAAAGAAAGCTATATTTGTGTGAAGAAAATGATAAAAAATGTGTTTGGGTACAGTGTAGCATGACCACGCAATTGTCAAAGTAAGCTGAAAGTTGACAAATGGCTTGGGCAGGAAGGGGGTGTTCGTGCCTGGTAAGCAAGTGGTTAAAGTAACGTTTTTTTTTGGTTTTGGATTGAGTGAAGAGGTTAGAACATGTCATCTTTTAGGCTTCATGCACACAGGGATTAAAAAAATGTATTTTTTATTTTTTTTTTCAGCCTCTGAACAAACCAGCACACTAATGTGTTTATTAGAAAAGAAGCATTTAGAGGCTGATAAAAACCACATCACTTACACTTTCAGGAGACAAACTTTTTAACAGGAAAACACTGAACACACCTAAATGCTAGACCCCTGTAGTGCTTCAGTGTTCATTCATTCCAATGGCCACAATAAATATTCCAGCCAATGGAATTATCCAAGCACTTAACCACTTTCAGACCGGACCATTTTGCTGGTCAATGACCAGAGGTCTTTTTACAATTTGGCACTGCGCTGCTTTAACTGGTAATTGCGCGGTCATGCAATGTTGTACCCAAACAAAATTTGCGTCCTTTTCTTCCCACAAATAGAGCTTTCTTTTGATGGTATTTGATTGCCTCTGCGATTTTTATTTTTTGCGATATAAACGTAAAAAGACCGCAAATTTTGAAAAAAAATGATATTTTCTACTTTTTGTTATTAGAAAAATCCAATAAACTCAATTTTAGTCATACATTTAGGCCAAAATGTATTCAGCCACATGTCTTTGGTAAAAAAAAAGTCAATAATTGTATATTTATTGGTTTGCGCAAAAGTTGTCACATCTACAAACTAAGGTACGTTTTCTGGAATTTACGCAGCTTTTAGTTTACGACTGCCTATCTCATTTCTTGAGGTGCTAAAATGGCAGGGCAGTACAAAACCCCCCCAAATGACCCCATTTTGGAAAGTAGACCCCCTAAGGAAATTGATAAGTGGCATGTTGAGCCCATTGAATATTTTATTTTTTTGCCTCAAGCGATTGAATAATGACAAAAAAAAAATTTTTTATTTTTTTTTACACAAAGTTGTCACTAAATGATATATTGCTCACACATGCTATGGGCATATGTGAAATGACACCCCAAAATAAATTTTGCTGCTTCTCCTGAGTACGGGGACTTTTTGGGAGCCTAGCCGCGTACGGGGCCCCGAAAACCAAGCACCGCCTTCAGGCTTTCTAAGGGCGTAAATTTTTGATTTCACTTCTCACTACCTATTACAGTTTTGAAGGCCATAAAATGCCAAGATGGCACAAAACCCCCACAAATGACCCCATTTTAGAAAGTAGACACCCCAAGCTATTTGCTGAGAGGCATGTTGAGTCCATGGAATATTTTATATTTTGCCACAAGTTGCGGGAAAATTACAAACTTTTTTTTTTTTTTCACAAAGTTGTCACTAAATGATATATTGCTCACGCATGCCATGGGCATATGTGAAATGACACCCCAAAATAAATTCTGCTGCTTCTCCTGAGTACGGGGATACCACATATGTGGAACTTTTTGGGAGCCTAGCCGCGTACGGGGCCCCGAAAACCAAGCACCGCCTTCAGGCTTTCTAAGGGCGTTACAGTTTTGAAGGCCATAAAATGCCAAGATGGCACAAACCCCCCCCCCCCCCCCCCAAATGACCCCATTTTGGAAAGTAGACACCCCTAAATTTAGGGGTACACTAGTGAGACTAGGTAATAAATGGCGGGTGCCCTGAAACTATAAAAAAAATAACTAACCAACCAGCGTCACCTGTAACAGTTATATGGTGATCACTGGTGAAAGGGTTAACTAGGGGGCAATCAGGGGGCTTTATGCGGTAGTATATGGGGGTCCCTGGCGCTATAAAAAGCTTCCCGCATCGCATGCCTCCCGGCGGCAGTTCACACTGCCCTATGCGAACTGCTGGGAGTGTCAGTGAAATGTTAATGACACCCCCAGATCAGTTCGCATATCGCAGTGCGATCTGCAAACTCGGATCGCATGGTGTGAACACCCATGAGATCCGATTCTGCTGCGGACCAAAAAAAGGGTCCCGTGCGAATTTGCGGCGGGTGCGACGCAAATTCAGCCATACTATCTGTATGGCTGAACTCGAATCGCACAGAGATCGGATGTGATTTGCACTGCAGTGCGGTGCGAATCACATTCGTTCTCATAAACCGCTGCAATGTGAACCCAGCCTTAGTGACACTGGCGACGGGGGGGGGATCACGGGGTTAAACCTTTATTGGGGGGGTTAGGGGGGTACATTAGAACTAAAGGGGGCTAACCCTAACTGCCCTAACAGTTATTACAGTCACAAATGACACCAATGCAAAAAAAATAAAAAATGACATTGGTGTCACTGGGGGGCAGGGGTAATTGGGGGGGGTGTGAGTGTGCCTGGCATGTTCTACTGTGTAGTGTCGTGTTGGTGCAACTCACCGATCCTCTCTCCTCGGTGTCGGAACGAAAAATACCGACACGGAGAGATTACATCACTTCCTCTCCTGTGTTTACATTACAGGAGAGGAAGTGATGTCACGGAGCATTTCTATTCGTCGGGAGCGATCGCGAGGGGGTGGCCATGAATGAATGGCCGCCCCCTCATCCCGGATCGCTCCCGAACGAATACCGACCGCCGCAGGCACCGGGGGGGGGCCCGATCGGGCCCCCCACCCGCGGGAAGGCAGGGACGTATATATACGCCCATATGCCTGCCCGTGCCATTCTGCATTCTGTCGACGTATATCGTCGTGCGGCGGTCGGCAAGTGGTTAAAGTGTTACTAAACCCACAACAGTAAAAATCTGTCTGTATATGCAGCATAGCATGCTT
This sequence comes from Lithobates pipiens, assembly GCF_037356315.1. Lineage (NCBI taxonomy): Eukaryota > Metazoa > Chordata > Amphibia > Anura > Ranidae > Lithobates > Lithobates pipiens. The sequence goes on along the minus strand of NW_027507784.1, from coordinate 182,781,868 downwards.
GCTATACACACTGTGGAACTTTAGGGGTTAATCTTCTGCATGGTATAAAAAGGCTCTTTGATCCTGTATGCATGGATCCTTCCCTCCTGCAATGTCTATCTGGGAAAAGCCAGCTAACGCACAGGCAATAGCCAATCTGCACATGCTCAGTTGTGTCTTTTATGCTGGAGAGAACATTTACTTCTTACTTGTTCTGAGATAGCCAGGTCACATGATATTTACATCACACATGTGGGCATGTATACAGGTGGAAATCTCCACCTTCCTGAACTCTTAGCACTGGAGAAACAGCAGTTTATTACTGACTGTGTTGGTATATAGAGGCAATATTTTAATGTGAAAAGAAGATTTATAAGCTGTGGGCACTTTGGGGGGTATGCAGATGATCCATTTTCATATTACTGGGCTTATTAACACTTTAATGTAATTTTAAGACTCATGTGACCAGCTGTGTAATTGCCATCATCCATTTGGTAAAAAAAAAAAAAAAATAAACCTCGAGGTTGGGATTTTAAACAATTTAAAGAACTAGGAATTTTTAATTCATTTTTATAAAAATACTTTCAGAACAAACCAGTAATTTAAAATTTGTAGAAAAAGTGCGATATCCCACCTACAATATACTGATGGTGGAAGTAGTTGGGAATACCGCTACAAGATATTCATGCAATGTGTTTGAACAATTTTTCTACAATTTTTAAATTACTGGCGTTTGATTTGAATAAAGTATTTTTATGAAAATTCAAAATTCCAAGTTCTTCAAAAAAAAAATTGCATTTAAAATCTCAACCTTGAGGTTTATCCAGTAACACTTTAATGTGCCTTTAGGTTTTTTTTTTTTAAGCCTATTTCCTGCCAGGAACAAAGACAGGAGAGGGAGGGGGAAATAAAAAAAAACCTGTGTGCATGAAGCCTTAATTTTATATGGAGCCCAATAAAGACACTCTTAATTTTCAAACATTGTGACAATAGCTGTATTAAACAAGCAGTGAAGAAAACGCTGCAACAAGAACAAAAACAGCATTAAAAAGGGTTCAAGCCTTTCAATACTTCAAAAAAAAAAAAAAAAAAAAACACGCAGCATGTTTAATATTGGGTTGATGTTTAAGATTCTCGCACATTCCCTGTTAAAACCTGTGCCAGAGTTAGTAGGCGAGGAGAGATCTCTTTAAAGGAGCTCAGGATAGACACCCTTTGGGCAATTTTCCTTGATCCCTTTAGCAAATATTTTAAATTTGCTAACTTTCAAATGATGAAAATGTTTTATATTTTCTAAAACATTTTCCATGGAAAATGTGTTTAAACAATTTAAAACGCCTACATTTAAATTTCATTTTTTTTTCCCCCTTCAAATCACATTAGTAAGCAGCCTTGATTTCTTAAAAGACCAAACTCCAGGCATATAAATGTAGGAGTATTAGTAGACCCTCCATCCATCGCTTGCAATCAATCCTAAAAATAGGGCCAGCAGCAAGGCACTTCCTGTAATGGTAACTTGTCACCGCAAACTGTCTAACCCAGTGGTCATCAACCCTGTCCCTCAGGGCCCACTAACAGGCCAGGTTTAATGTATTACCTTGGGGAGGATGCAGACTAAAATACTGTAATCACTGAGTGGCTAATGATATCACCTGTGATGTATTTCAGTTACGGTACCTTGCAAACCTGGCATGTTAGACAGGTTTGATAGCCACTGGTCTAACCTATACATAGCCAGTCTCCTCATTGCCCACTTGTAGTTCTGAGCAGGCAGTGCCAGTCTTCTGCAGGAAGTACATGTTCCACCCACCTGATTCTACCACTAGTGTCCTATATACTAACATAACAGCCAACAGGTGGCAATCTTAGTTTGCAAGGTGCATTTTACAGATGAGACTGGGTGCCTTAAATTGCCACACACCTCTGGGAGTGTATCTGATCCAACAGATCATATGCAAGTGGACTTATACAGTCTATGTGCCCTTCAAAGTTTAGATCTTTTTGCAGTACCCAAAAATGTCACTTAAATAATTTTCTACCCACTGAGTGAACCAGTACACCCAATATTTTCTCTTAATGCCTGTTCACATAGGCGTCAGTATAAGTAGTGCAAACAGCAAGCTTTGACAAATTCATTTAGCAAGCTTCAGTGAAGCATTAGAATACCATTTCAGCTCCAGTTTGCAAGTGTTGGACACACATTAGTAGAGGTCGACCGATATATCGGCCGATATTTGCCGTTTTTTGAATAATCGGCATCGGCCGATTTGTGCTGATAAAAAGCCGATTTAGAACTACAGCGGGACTTAGACTGTCTTCTATACAGAAGTCATTTCAAAGTTGACTGAGTCGTCATAGCAACCCTTTCCTCCACTCTGGGCAGGCTGCCAAGAAAAGAACTAAATGATACAATGTTTACACTTCTGAATGACTAAGTCATCTGTGTGTAGAAGTTCTCAGTTTAACCATTTAAAGACTAAATCTTTTCTGACACTTGTTGCTTACAAGTAAAAATCCTGTGTTTTCTGCCAGAAAATCACTTAGACCCCGCAAAAATGATATATATTTTTTTAGCAGAGATCCTAGGGAATAAAATAGCGGTTGTTGCAATATTTTATGTCACACAGCATTTGCACAAAGGTCTTTCAAATGCATTTTTTTGGAAAAAAAATACACCATTTAAAAAATAAAAATAAAATAAAAACAGTAAAGTTAGCCCATTTTTTTTTTTTTGTCCAAAAGTTTTGACTACCTGTTTTTATTTAATATATATATATATATTTTTATCTAAATCATACATACAAGTAAACTGATTGGAGGTTTGTTTTGTTTAATAAATGTTTAAGTGTAAGAAATTTTCTGTATCACGTATGAAGGCCGCTTTCACACTGGAGCGGGCAGGCGTTGATGGTAAAACGCAAGTTTTAGCAGCTCTTTACCATCATTTTAGCGGTGCTATTTGGCTGCTAGTGGGGCACATATAACCCAGCTAGCGGCCAAGGAAGAGGTTAAATGAGCCCATGAAGCACCGCTGCCAAATCGCATTGCATGCACTCCGGCAGTGATGCCCATTCATATCAATGGGCAGGAGTGGTGGAGGAGCGGTATACACCACTCCAAACGTGCTGCTTGCAGGACTTTTTTAAGATCCTGCCAGCGCATCGCCTCAGTCTGAAAGCACTCTGTCTTTCACACAGACTGCAGGGGAGCCATTTTACAGGCGCTATTTTTAGCCCAAAAGCGCCTTAAAACGCCCCAGTGGGAAAGGTGTGTTAGATCAAGGGGGATTAAAAATAAATAAATAAAATAAAATCGGCCTAACATATCGGCCCAAAAAAAAAAAAAAAAATCGGCATCATATATCGGCTATCGGCCGCCATGATTTCTAAATATCGGCATCGGCCAGAGAAAAACCCATATCGGTCGACCTCTACACATTAGGGATCCGAGTGTTGATTGCCGCTTTAACAAGCTGCTAAAGTGGTAGTCAAGGTTCTGTGTGACAATGGAGCCAAGGGTACCAAAAGCTGCAAAGCGCTACACATTGTTAAAGCTTGCTGTTGACACTGCAAGTCATACAAGTTGACTGAAACAGGCCAAACTGTTTGGTGCCATGGTGGTGCTATATGAAATGTTTCAATCAAAACTGCTCACCCAAATGTAAAGGGGGGGCTGAGGATGGGAGTGCCACGATTACCCACATAAAGTGGAAAACTTACCTATAGAACAGGGGCTATGGCTGGCAAAATGCAGGAAAGGTTTTTTTTTTTTTTTAAAAGCATTGCTGAATTGTATTTAAGCAAACACAAAGCCTCTCAGTACACCCAGTCCTTAAGTGGTGGCTGCTTTAATGATGTTCTCCCTTTTACTTCACCCAGCAAGTGAAACCAATATTGGAAACTTTAGATTTACCTTGAAACTAGTACAAGGGTCTGCCTGATTGCATACAAATCAGTAGCATTTAGGTTTACCAAAATGGTTTATAAAAAAGCCACTAGACCCAAGGACTGGCAAATTGCAACAGTTTGGGGTTTAATTATACTACATAAATTTGTAGCTTTCAGACATTTATACATTGCAGGCGTTTTATCTGGAAGCACATCTAAATTGATTAAATGCCATGTTCTTATTAGCCCCCCCCCCCCCTCCCCCCTTGCACTAAACCCTTACTCACACAAAAATTCAGAGACATTGAATGTTTTTTCTTTATTGAGTTTGTTCACTGACCTCTTGCATCTCTCAAAGATCAACAATGTAAACTTTTCAAAATGTTAGGGATAGGGCCCATGAGATAAGAGAAGAGTGGTTGGTCAAGGCAGAAGATACAAAAAAAATAAAAGTTCGGGTATATAGCTGCACAAATAAGCAACACAACCATTTGTAAGAGCTCCAACTGAGCAGCATTGAGGACATTTTTTTTTTTTCAACAATGCACTATACACTTGGAGAGAAAAAAAAAAAAATACTGTTAGTCCTCAGGTGCACTGTGGGTTGGTGTTTGTCCCCATCTCTCCATTCCAGTTATTAAATCCTGAGCCAAGCGCCAATGGGGAAAGCCATGCCAGTGATCTTTCTGCGCAAATACAATGAACATAAGGGTAAGTCCTTAAAAGCATTTGCGGTGGACAATTGATGGCCCGGATTCATCATACTCCTGCTTGCTGATCCACATCTGCTGGAAGGTGGAAAGAGATGCCAGGATGGAGCCTCCAATCCATACAGAGTATTTACGTTCTGGTGGTGCAATAATCTGCAAGACATACAAAACTATTAAAACCTGATACAATACCTGTGTGCAACACCCAAGATACATAGCACTGAAAATACAGCCCACACATTTGAGAGGGGGGGGGGGGGGGAGCTAGTCTTTCCCCATCTTTAGTTAGCAGATGCATACCTTTATTTTCATGGTGCTTGGAGCTAGTGCAGTTATTTCTTTCTGCATCCTATCAGCAATTCCTGGATACATTGTGGTTCCTCCAGAAAGGACAGTATTGGCATACAGATCCTTACGGATATCAACATCACATTTCATTATAGAATTGTAGGTAGTTTCATGGATACCACATGACTCCATACCTAACAAAAAAAAAAAAAAAAAAAAACAAACAACATTTTAGGTCAGAAAAAGAAAGTCAAAATACCCCTACCACACAAGCCAGCTTTTACAATGCTCACCAAGAAAAGATGGTTGGAACAGGGCTTCTGGACACCTGAACCTCTCATTGCCAATGGTAATGACCTGCCCATCAGGCAACTCATAGCTCTTTTCCAGAGAAGATGAAGAGGCAGCTGTAGCCATTTCTTGCTCAAAATCCAGAGCTACATAACATAGCTTCTCCTTAATGTCACGAACAATTTCTCTCTCAGCAGTGGTAGTAAAGCTGTAACCCCTCTCAGTCAGAATTTTCATGAGGTAGTCTGTCAGGTCACGTCCAGCCAGGTCCAGACGCAGGATGGCATGAGGCAGTGCATAGCCCTCATAGATTGGCACAGTATGAGTGACACCATCTCCAGAGTCCATCACAATACCAGTGGTACGTCCAGAGGCATACAGAGAAAGTACAGCCTGAATAGCAACATACATTGCTGGAGTGTTGAAGGTCTCAAACATGATCTGAAAGAAGACAGTGTGGAGGTTAATCAGAGGTTCACACATTAGACTGCAAACCATGCAGGTGTACTTGCAAGATTGAAAGTGGTGTTTGGACACTTCAAATCTCACTTTTAAAATCACATTATGTCAAAGCCAAAATGTGAGAAAAAAAAAAAAAAAATAAAAAAAAAATAAAAAAAAAAAAAGCAGGCAGTGATCTGTTAACACTCAAGAGTTAAGGTTCAAAAAGTCAAACTGCACAACTGTTAGTGGCACAAGCAGAAAGGGCATTACAATAAGAACCTGTAGATATTCCAAAGTAGACTTGGGCAACAGAATCCTGTATGGAAAGCAAATTAAACCTGTTAACATCATTATGCAGGCAACAAAACAATTAAGGTCCAAATCAATAGTACCTGTGTCATCTTTTCTCGGTTTGCTTTGGGGTTAAGTGGAGCTTCAGTCAGAAGCACTGGGTGCTCCTCTGGGGCAACTCTCAACTCATTGTAAAAGGTGTGGTGCCAGATTTTCTCCATATCATCCCAGTTTGTGACAATTCCATGTTCAATAGGATATTTCAGAGTAAGGATACCCCTCTTGCTTTGAGCTTCATCACCTACATAACTGTCTTTCTGCCCCATTCCAACCATGACGCCCTGAAAGAAAAATGCATTTTGTTAAACACAAAATAAAAATAGAGGTTTGCTGTTAGGTCATTGATATGGCCATGAACATGGCACAAGCCCATTTTGTACATCAGTAACCAGTCATCAATATGACCTCCTGCTCACTGAAATAGTAATCCATGAGCCTTTTGTTGCATGGTAACCACCATAACACTTCTAGGCTCCATGCAAAGTTTTGATGTAGTAACCACATTACTATTGGAAACCAACCATCAAAGGCCTTCAATACCGGGCACCTTCACCCCTTCTTGCCCAGGACAATTTTCAGCTTTCAGTGCTGTCGCACTTTGAATGACTGTTGCAGTCATGCAACACTGTATCCAAACAATTTTTATCATTTTCTTCCCAGATAGAGATCTTTTGGTGGTATATAGCCCCAAAAAATAAAAAAAAGTTGTAAATTTGTCTACTTCACCAATAGGTGGCACTGACGTTTGATGGGGCACATCTGATGGGCTGTGCTGATCAGCACAGACCACTGGCCCCCATATGACCAGGAGAGTTGCCTCTGACTCAGTCAGCAAACCAAGGAATGCAGTTTACTGGCACTTCCTGGTTCATGCAGTTTACTGGCACTTCCTGGTTCATGCGATGCTTAATCACGTGGCAAGGAGCCTCCATACTATGATTGGAGATGCAGCATCAGATTGACAACACCTGACGGCCACACCGTACACCCCCGTGGGTCAGCATGTTATCCTGTTGGATGTCATGATGCCCAGTCAGGATAACAACCACCAGCCGGCCATCATTCTACTATAGGCCAGGAAGTGGTTAGACACTTACCAGAGCCTGATCTCAATCTAGTGCCGTGTCTGCACAGCTCTTTTAAGGCAGGGGTCTCAAACTGGTGGCCCTCCAGCTGTTGTGACACTAAAAAGTCTCCATGAGGCACTGCAAGGCCAAGTTACAAGCATGACTGCCTCAGGCAGAGGCATGATGGGACATGCTAGACAGCTGCTGGAGGGCCAAAAGTTTGAGATCCCTGCACTAGAGGAGAGTTGGCAGCAGCCAAAGCCATTGGCTCCTACTGCGATCAGGCAAACCTGTGGCAAGGGTGCAGGGATGGGTCCAAGCTGCACAGCCCAGCTCAGAAATTAGCCCATGCAAGTGCCCCCATAACAAGCACCAGGAGCCCAAGGTAACTAGGAGGGACCCCAGAAGAGCAGGTTAGTAAACTTTACTGTCTTTAAAGTGCCAGTAAAGCTCACTAAAGCGTTTACTGGAAATCAATCGTTTGTGTAGCCTCAGCTCTGCATTTAGCCAAACCAGCTAAACATAGCTGGCAAAGGCACAATTAAATTAATTTTTTTTTATTATCCCTTGTTCCCACAAATGCAAAATGGACACTTACGATACCTAGCCATCAGGCAGGAAACCGCTTCCAATGCGCAATTTAAAGCCACATTGATTCCATTTATTCAATATGCTGCCATTGCTGAGTAACCAGCAGTTTTAACAAAGGTAAAAGATTATGGAAGACATGCAAAACTAAACGAAGACACCTTTGCAGTGGGAGGGGTGCACAGATCACAAAGATCTTCATGGCTCCCTCAATAGGCCCCAACAGGCACACAGCTTCAAGGCTCTTGAGCTGCAGCTGCAAACTTGTCAGTCCACATGAAATACAGGGTTAAAAGCCCTGCCCACACTGAAGCTTCACAAAGGAAAGCAGCAAACATGGCCTGGGCCATCTCCCCTAAACTAAAACTCAGCAGGGGCCCCAATACAAGGGTTTGTTTGTATGCATGCAGCTTGTGTACCAGATGATAGCACTTTAAAGCAGTTCAGTATTAAGATTGGGACTCCCTTCCCCCACTACCATAAGCGTGATAAAAGTAAAATTTTAATACGGCACAAATTTGTTAAATAAATGCACCCCACAAAAGCCACCAATACAGGCTGTCTGTATATGCAAACTACACTCTTCACCCTTAACAGTTGCAATCCAATGACCTGAAAAAAACATGTACAGATAAGATCCTACGACATCTGGCATGTATATACAGAAGCCATTCTAGGAGCAATGCAATCAAGTAATATGAGCTCCTGTATTTCCATCCCACTTAATTCACTTTGAGCCTAGCTGCAGCTTCCCAGTCAAGCCATGTGTACCACACCCCAACTTTGATGGATGCTTCAAATAGCTTGCCGATTATTTATTTATAAACAAAACTTTTACAATTCAGTGTTTGAACTGGGCCATACAACCAAGGCAGCAATAGCAGCTGCCACGTGGGAGGTGTGCCATGACAGCTTGACAATGAATAGGAGTTGCCTTTTGTTCTGCATGTGTATGACTAAGATGTCCAGGGGCACAAAGAACACTGCGTTTCCCTCAACAAAAAAAATAAAAAAAAGCCACACCCCCACTTGGAATTGATTGTGGTACATTAATACAAAATAGACCCGATTAGCTAGCACATCACAGCAGTATGTTACCAACCCAACCGCGCCTAAAAACGGAACTGTCCATCAACCCTCTCCCTAAAAGCCCATCTTAATAGCGGACCTTTGTAAAAAAGGGAAAACTGAGCAATAGGCTTTAATCAGCTATATTTAGCTTATTGGGTCAATCACGGTACATGGGTGGTAGGTCCATTAACATACATCTGTTTAGTGCAAAGAAGATTATGAAGCTGCTTTTTGGGTGAAAATACTGCCCAAGGTTGCTCAGCTAGGAATTTAAGAGAACAGAGCTTGTTCTATATGGTATTGCACAAGTCTTTAGCATTTGCAGTTACTCTTAATTTATTAAAATCTGTTGCTACAGAATTCTTGTACAACCTACAGGAATACAGCAAAAACATTTACACCTAGCTATTTACTGAGATAGATATATATATATATATATATATATTAATGATAATAATAATATACACACCTGATGCCTGGGGCGACCCACAATGGATGGGAACACAGCACGAGGAGCATCATCTCCTGCAAAGCCAGCTTTGCACATTCCGGAGCCATTGTCGACAACGAGGGCAGCAATATCATCATCCATTGTGATCTGAAATATGGAATGAAAGTTAATCAGCGAGCCGACACAATGTGCTGTGCACTAACAAAAGCTGCCTGCAGAGGGCGTATGGGTTTGCACCAGTTCTCGATAAAACAAAGGGAAGTCCTGGGCTGAAGAATTACCAAATAAGGCAACAGAGCAGATTAACGGTAGGGGGTGGGAACATAGCACATCACTTAACCCACTACGTACTGCAAGATGGACAAGCCTAACGCTGCAACATTGTCTGGACAAAAATTACAACATTGTATTGCTACAGGGAGAAGAAAAAAAAATGTGATCCTTACAGCTACAGTGCAGCCATTAAATGATTAATACTGTGCAAATAAACCACCCGCAGGGCATATTTATAGCTACATCATAACTTAACATTTTTAAACCAACCTAGTTTTTTGATTGGCTCCTTGGAGGTCAGCACTGCTAGAGGAGACATGCCCTTTGGCCAGTCTCCCTATGAATATTTAGAATGTCTATATCACAGTTGTGGGTCATTACCCAGTTCTTACTAGCCAAGCAGGCTTGGAGGGGCATTAGACCTTAATTAAAAATAAAAAATGCCCCCACCTTCCCCTCATAGGGGGTGCATGCAATGCCTAAACGCCCAAAGCATTTCCTGCACTAGCTTAGTACACTGGGAGCCCATTAGGTCCCCACTTATACAAAGAGGAACGTGCTTCCTGCTACATCTAGGTAGATGGAAGGAGAAAAAAAAAAAAGGCAAAGCCGCCATTAAACCCTGCACGGCGCCCTCTGTTAGCACGACAGCCGAATACTACAATAAAAGCAAGTTTCTAATTGAATCGCCATTACCTTGTGTTACGAGCTGCTTCCTCCGAACTAACCTCAAAGCGATGCAAGCGGTCACTGAACTAAAGAGGGCTCGGCACCGGTTTTATGCTGCGCGCTCCCAGCCGGCCAGGCCATATAAGGAAAGTTACAGGAACCGGCATTCGGATTGGCTAGGAGGATTGCGGGTGGCGGAAGGATATCATGTGAGGAGAAAAAAAAAAAAAAGAAGCAAATCTTCACCAGAATGCTATGATGTCAATGAAGATCAGCGAGAGAGGAATTAGTAATAGTGCGGTAAAAGGCCGTGTGTTGCAGTATCACATAGTAAGGTGCGGCATTTAAAGTCCATGCAGCCACACCCAATACGAGAGCCGCTGTAGAAGGTTTTGTCTATGGGAGTGTGCCCAGTGTGCTGTCTATGATGTGTGACAATGGTATGTAGCCATGCACATTGGGGATAGAATGGAGGCTGCACTTCTTTTTATCCTTGTGAGGAAAATGAACTGTTGTATACCGCACTGGCATGTATAGTAATGCCAGCTCCACGAGCTTTCTTTGTGCCACTAGTTATACATGATACACAATGACACACTGTGCCACTAATTAAAGAGAACTGGCGTTTTTTATTAACAAAAGGAATTTTTAACAGTGCCCATAAAAGAAGCCATTAAAAATCGCAGTGTGTTAGACCCCCTTCACATTGCAGCACCGCTAAAACAGCACTAAAGCACCGCTCATTTCTGCAGTGCTTTAGCGAGGCTTTTTGCAGCACGTTTTGCAGCACTTTTAAGGCGGTTTGGAAGCCCCGCCCATTCAGCGTAATGGGCAGGGGCATTTTGGGAGAGCTAAATACAACGCTCCCAATTGGCCCCAAAGATGCTGCTTGCAGGACTTTTTCGAACGTCCCGCAAAAGCACCGCCCGGGTGGGAACACGCACACTGCACACTACACTTTTTAGAGCAGGGGTCTCAAACTGGCAGACCTCCAGCTGTTGTGAAACTAAAAGTCCCATCATGCCTCTGGGCTGTGGGAGTCATGCTTGTAACTGTGAGCCTCCAATGCGTCATGGGACTTGTAGTTCTGCAATAGCTGGAGGGCTGCCATTTTGACGTCGCCCAAAAGAACCTCCTTCTTTTTTTGGCTACAGGACTTTTTCAGAGCCTCTCCCATCCTACGGAACTCTCTACCTCAATCTGTCCGGCTAGCTTCTACTCTGGCTGCCTTTAGAGGATCCCTTAAAACGTATTTCTTCATGGAAGCCTATCATCCCTCCAAGTAATCTTTTATCAGTTCCATCAGCTCATCCTCCACAGTTACAACTTTCTGTGCCAATTGCCCCAACCTATTAAATTGTAAGCTCTTATGAGCAGGGCCCTCTTAACCCTCTTTTATTTTATTGTAACTGTACTATCTCCTTTTTATATTGTAAAGCACTGGGTAACCTGTTGGCACCATATAAATCCTGTATAATAATAATAATAACAATAACATAATGGTAATACTTCATTATTAATGGAACTGCAGTGTTGTACAGTAGAGGAATCAGGTAGCTTCCAATTGGAAAGAGTAGTCTTCATAGCACAGTATGTAAAAGAGAAATAACATTTTATGAAAAGTTGTATCAACTGTGTCACACACCCCTCACAGTAGTATTGGAGGATCCATAGGAATTACCACTCTTCTTACCACACCGATATCTTCTACCAACTGCCAAAAGTTTTGTATATGTGGGTAGGAGCACCCCATGTGGATAAATGTACCAGGTTCAGTATGACATTTAGGACAGGTAGCATCTATGGTATTATAAATGGTCGAGAGAGATGTTGTGGTGAGTAATATAAACGTTAGCAGCGGGTACTATTCATTCTCAAACCGAACAGGTGCATGAGTTTTGTTGGAGCACATAGGGTGGCTCATTCAAGTGAATAGGCTGCCCTGCATCTGCAACACGCAGGAGCACACTAAAGCCGTGTACACACGGTCGGAGAATCCATCGGAATGCGTCTTATCGGACCGTGTCGTCAGATAATCCGACTGTGTGTGGTATGCATCGGACTGATTACGTCCGAATCTCCGTCCGACCCAATTTTCCAACATGTTGGAAATATTTCCCGACCAACTGGGCCGGTCGGACGTAATCCGATCATGTGTAGAGAATTTTGATCCGACCAAGTGCCACGCATGCTCAGATCAAATTCCTACATCAAAGCTATTGGCTACTAGCCTGAATCTAGTCCCATCGTAACAAAATTACGTCATCACGTTCTGAAAGATCGGATTTTTCGACAACTTAGTCCGACCGTGTGTATGCAACAGTTTCGGACACAATCCGTCAGACTAAATCTGACGGACAAAATCCGATGGATTTGGTTGGCAGAATCTCTGACCGTGTGTACAGGGGCTAAAACTGCACAAAAAATTTACAGAAACTACTACGTGAAGTGAGAATGGGGCCTTACACCTGTGTATTGTAGAGGGGAACTAGACTGTAGGTTCCTACTGTAGCTTTTGCAGTAAAGCCTGTACAGATACATAGTAATAAACAAATACTTGTTACATTTTAACAACTGCAACATAGGGAAGTGATTACATGTTAGTAAAGTCCACACCTGGATAAAAGTTACATATTGCTAACCATATAATAATAAAAAACTAACATACAGTGCATAATATTTTAAACCATTTATTAAAGTGCAGTATTTTACATCATCTTTAAAATTCCTATTGTTATTTTTCTGACTATTTTCTTATAACTTTATATTTATGTCTGAGTTAATCTTAATATGTATACCTACACAGTCTGACACTTTCCTCCTATATACCTTTCCCAGAGACAGGCCCACAACTTTCAGAGACCAGAAGATGGGCAATTATCCAGAATAATGGAAAACATACCGTTCAAAGTTAAGTCCATCTGGTAAGTAAGTGTTTAAGGCTGGGTTCACACCATTGGGTTCCCCACATCCAATTCTCAATAGAAGGAGATTTTGACCGGCTCTCTATGGAGCCGGTTCACATATCTCTGGTGCGGCTCCAGTGCGAATTTGCACTGGAGCCCTGTGCGTCTTTTGGTCTGTTTCAGGTCCTAATTCAACCACAATTTGTGCTGAAATCTGACCTGAAACAGTGAATAGGGACGCACTGGACCCCTGCTGGGAGCCGTACCGGTATTCGGCGTGAATTCAGCCTTAAAGCAGTGGGCCGCCCACCTCTGCAAAAATTAAAAGCCAGCAGCTGCACATACTGCACATGCGCGAGGGTCCACTCCTCTCTCCAACTGACCCAGCGGCCGGGGAAGGAAGAGGGAGCCCGGGCGGTGACGTTAATACCCGCGGCTGAGGCTCCTGGAAGTGGGGACAGGATACCTGTTAAAGACAGGTATCCTGTCCCCCCCTCCCCCCGAAAGGTTCCAAATGTGGCATCGGAGGGGGAGTGAAATACAATGAGCGGAAGTCCCACTTTTGGGTGGAACTCCGCTTTAAGTGGTTGTAAAGTACAGAGAATGGGTTGACCGCATGGGCTATATGCGGCTGTTAGAGAAACTTTTTTTCAACATCGTGGATGCCCTGTGAAATTTAAGAAGCTCTGGGACTGTTGGTTTAATACACTAGGCCTGTCCCCTATGGACCTTGTCATGGATAGACTCCCTTAGCTGACTCATTATTGAAATGTGTTTTCTCTTATCTGCTGGTACAGGGGAAAAAAATACTTTCTGTTAGGGTGCCCAATTATCATGTTCTTATAACTTCAGTTTGCTGATATGTTGTACCCTGCTGTCTATGGTTTGGCACTTTCACGTCTATATGCTGGTGTATACGCATATATTATTGTTCATTCTTTCTTTTTGTATGTTTTTGCTGTACTGTAACTACTTGCTCTGGGTGACTTATTTAATAAACCTTCTTTCGGATATAAAAGAAAAAATGGTTGTAAAGGCAGAAGATTTTTTTTTACCTTACTGCATTCTTGCTTAATACCCAGCATGTTTGGAGTAACACATATGAGGGGCATTATTGCTGTAGATTAGGATACACTAGTGTTGCCCTCTGAAGAGTGATGAACAGTGGATCACTTTCACTTTTCAGAGGGTGTTTTACAGGCAACAATGAAGCATTATATTGCCTCCTTACTACCTGATTTAATCCCTAAAAACCTGCACCACCTAATTTCCAGATAGCAAGCAATTGTGCTGAAAGTTTGAAAATGACTTGCTAAGCTATTGCTAGACTTGCTAGGCTTCACGAGTTTGTTGCACAATTGCAGCAAGTCCGAATTGCGTGACTTCAGATCAACTTTCTTTGCAAACATTCTGCAAGTTCCCACCACAGGGGTCACTGTGACTGACACTCCGTACAGCCTACCTGACAGGGTCCCCCCACCTGACAGGGCCTGAGCCCAAACGCCCCTCCCCTTAGTCCGCAGGGTGCAAGCAGAGAAGAAGGAGGCAGCATGGACTGTGTGACTTGGAGAAATGTGGATGTGGAAAAACTTCACTAACAGTGGGAAGGTAGGTATCATGTGTGTGTCTATAATTTACAAAATGGACTAGGTAACTTATACAGTGTAGTTTCAGGAGTATGTACCATACAGTTTGCAGGATTCAGGGGTACATGCATAGTGCAGGGCCCAGGGGTGTTTAATATACTGAGTGCAGAGGTCAGGAGTGGGTAATGTACAAAGTTCAGCGGTCATGACTGAGTAATGTACATAGTTCAGGGGTCAGGAGTAGGTAATGCAGGGATCTGCAATATGTAATGTACCAAGTGCAGTGGTTAGGAGGGGGTAACGACAAAGGAGGCAAATGGGTATATGCAAAAATATCCCCTGTTACGTTCAGTGGCCACATGCAACCCATTCCACTGAATGGACCCCCCATGCAACCATGTACAAGGAATGCAGTTGCAGCCCAGATAGCAAGGATAACTTGCCAAAATATTGTGGCAGTGCTGAATTGTAAGTCTGTTAACTTGCTGCACATTTTCACTGGCAAGTTGTACACTAGCAGAACACTTGAAACACAAGTTCAAATTGACACTTTCCCAATTTGTAGCAAATTTGTGTGGCAATTCTCTAGCAAGAGCAAAGTTGCAGTGGTGAGTCTACAGCAAGAACTCTGCAAGTCTACAGCATGCAAATTCAGTCACAATGACCCCTGTGGTGGGATGACTATTGCACAACATAACTGAACCAGAACTTGCAGCAGACTTGCAAAATGTTTACAAAGAAACTTGATCTGAAATCATGCAATGTGGACTTTCTGCAATTGTGCAATAAACTTGTGAAGCCTGGCAAGTCTAACAATAGCTTAGCAAGTAGTTTTCAAACTTTCAGCACAATTGTTTACTATGTTGAATAGCTGCATAAATTCCAGTATACATACCATATTTTGTAAATGCTATAACTTTCACACAAACCAATTAATATGCACTTATTGGTATTTTTTTTATTTTTTTACCAAAGACAAAGCAGAATACATTTTGGTCTAAATTTAAACATTAGGACATGGAAACAAGGTTAACCACTTGCCGACCGCCGCACGACGATATACGTCGGCAGAATGGCACGGGCAGGCATATGGGCGTATATATAAGTCCCTGCCTGCCCGCGGGTGGGGGGCCCGATCGGGCCCCCCCCCGGTGCCTGCGGCGGTCGGCATTCCGTCGAGAGCGATCCGGGATGAGGGGGCGGCCATTCATTCATGGCCACCCCCTCGCGATCGCTCTCGACGAATGGAAATCCCCGGTGACATCACTTCCTCTCCTGTAATGTAAACACAGGAGAGGAAGTGATGTATTCTCTCCTCCGTGTCGGTAGTTTTCGTTCCGACACGGAGGAGAGCGGATCGGTGAGTTGCACCAACACTCTACACACACAGTAGAACATGCCAGGCACACTCACACCCCCCCTTTACCCCCCGATCACCCCCCCAATTACCCCTGCCCCCCAGTCACAGTGACACCAATGTCATTTTTATTTTTTTATTTTTTTGCATTGGTGTCATTTGTGACTGTAATAACTGTTAGGGCAGTTAGAGTTAGCCCCCTTTAGTTCTAATGTGCCCCCCTAACCCCCCCCAATAAAGGTTTAACCCCGTGATCACCCCCCGTCGCCAGTGTCACTAAGGCTGGGTTCACATTGCAGCGGTTTATGAGAACGAATGTGATTCGCACCGCACTGCAGTGCAAATCACATCCGATCTCTGTGCGATTCGAGTTCAGCCATTCGCCGCACCCGCCGCACCCGCCACACCCGCCGCACCCGCCGCAAATTCGCACGGGACCCTTTTTTTGGCCCGCAGCAGAATCGGATCGCATGGGTGTTCACACCATGCGATCCGAGTTTGCAGATCGCACTGCGATATGCGAACTGATCTGGGGGTGTCAGTAACATTTCACTGACACTCCCAGCAGTTCGCATAGGGCAGTGTGAACTGCCGCCGGGAGGCATGCGATGCGGGAACCCGCCGCGGATTCGCGGCGTTTCCGCATCGCTCCAGTGTGAACCCAGCCTAATAAGCGATCATTTTTCTGATCGCCGTATTAGTGTCACAGGTGACGCTAGTTAGGCAGGTAGGTATTTAGGTTCGCCGCAGCTTTTTATAGCGCCAGGGACCCCCATATACTACCGCATAAAGCCCCCTGATTGCCCCCTAGTTAACCCTTTCACCTGTGATCACCATATAACTGTTACAGGTGACGCTGGTTGGTTAGTTATTTTTTTATAGTTTCAGGGCACCCGCCATTTATTACCTAATAAAGGTTTAACCCCCTGATCACCCGGCGGGTGTCATTTGTGACTAATAACTGTTAGGGCAGTTAGGGTTAGCCCCCTTTAGTTCTAAGGTACCCCCCTAACCCCCCCAATAAAGGTTTAACCCCGTGATCACCCCCCGTCGCCAGTGTCACTAAGGCTGGGTTCACATTGCAGCGGTTTGAGAACGGATGTGATTCGCACCGCACTGCAGTGCAAATCACATCCGATCTCTGTGCGATTCGAGTTCAGCCATTCGCCGCACCCGCCGCAAATTCGCACGGGACCCTTTTTTTGGCCCGCAGCAGAATCGGATCGCATGGGTGTTCACACCATGCGATCCGAGTTTGCAGATCGCACTGCGATATGCGAACTGATCTGGGGGTGTCAGTAACATTTCACTGACACTCCCAGCAGTTCGCATAGGGCAGTGTGAACTGCCGCCGGGAGGCATGCGATGCGGGAACCCGCCGCGCATTCGTGGCGTTCCCGCATCGCTCCAGTGTGAACCCAGCCTAATAAGCGATCGTTTTTCTGATCGCTGTATTAGTGTCACAGGTGACGCTAGTTAGGCAGGTAGGTATTTAGGTTCGCCGCAGCTTTTTATAGCGCCAGGGACCCCCATATACTACCGCATAAAGCCCCCTGATTGCCCCCTAGTTAACCCTTTCACCAGTGATCACCATATAACTGTTACAGGTGACGCTGGTTGGTTAGTTATTTTTTTTATAGTTTCAGGGCACCCGCCATTTATTACCTAGTCTCACTAGTGTACCCCTAAATTTAGGGGTGTCTACTTTCCAAAATGGGGTCATTTGGGGGGGGTTTGTGCCATCTTGGCATTTTATGGCCTTCAAAACTGTAACGCCCTTAGAAAGCCTGAAGGCGGTGCTTGGTTTTCGGGGCCCCGTACGCGGCTAGGCTCCCAAAAAGTCCCACATATGTGGTATCCCCGTACTCAGGAGAAGCAGCAGAATTTATTTTGGGGTGTCATTTCACATATGCCCATGGCATGCGTGAGCAATATATCATTTAGTGACAACTTTGTGAAAAAAAAAAAAAAAAAAAAAAAGTTTGTAATTTTCCCGCAACTTGTGGCAAAATATAAAATATTCCATGGACTCAACATGCCTCTCAGCAAATAGCTTGGGGTGTCTACTTTCTAAAATGGGGTCATTTGTGGGGGTTTTGTGCCATCTTGGCATTTTATGGCCTTCAAAACTGTAATAGGTAGTGAGAAGTGAACTCAAAAATTTACGCCCTTAGAAAGCCTGAAGGCGGTGCTTGGTTTTCGGGGCCCCGTACGCGGCTAGGCTCCCAAAAAGTCCCACATATGTGGTATCCCCGTACTCAGGAGAAGCAGCAGAATTTATTTTGGGGTGTCATTTCACATATGCCCATGGCATGTGTGAGCAATATATCATTTAGTGACAACTTTGTGAAAAAAAAAAAAAAAAAAAAAAGTTTGTAATTTTCCCGCAACTTGTGGCAAAATATAAAATATTCCATGAACTCAACATGCCTCTCAGCAAATAGCTTGGGGTGTCTACTTTCTAAAATGGGGTCATTTGTGGGGGTTTTGTGCCATCTTGGCATTTTATGGCCTTCAAAACTGTGATAGGTAGTGAGAAGTGAACTCAAAAATTTACGCCCTTAGAAAGCCTGAAGGCGGTGCTTGGTTTTCGGGGCCCCGTACGCGGCTAGGCTCCCAAAAAGTCCCACATATGTGGTATCCCCGTACTCAGGAGAAGCAGCAGAATTTATTTTGGGGTGTCATTTCACATACGCCCATAGCATGTGTGAGCAATATATCATTTAGTGACAACTTTGTGTAAAAAAAAAAAAAAAAATTTTTTTTTGTCATTATTCAATCGCTTGAGGCAAAAAAATAAAATATTCAATGGGCTCAACATGCCTCTTATCAATTTCCTTAGGGGGTCTACTTTCCAAAATGGGGTCATTTGGGGGGGTTTTCTACTGCCCTGCCATTTTAGCACCTCAAGAAATGAGATAGGCAGTCGTAAACTAAAAGCTGCGTAAATTCCAGAAAACGTACCTTAGTTTGTAGATGTGACAACTTTTGCGCAAACCAATAAATATACAATTATTGACTTTTTTTTTACCAAAGACATGTGGCTGAATACATTTTGGCCTAAATGTATGACTAAAATTGAGTTTATTGGATTTTTCTAATAACAAAAAGTAGAAAATATCATTTTTTTTCAAAATTTGCGGTCTTTTTACGTTTATATCGCAAAAAATAAAAATCGCAGAGGCAATCAAATACCATCAAAAGAAAGCTCTATTTGTGGGAAGAAAAGGACGCAAATTTTGTTTGGGTACAACATTGCATGACCGCGCAATTACCAGTTAAAGCAGCGCAGTGCCAAAGTGTAAAAAGACCTCTGGTCATTTACCAGCAAAATGGTCCGGTCTGAAAGTGGTTAAGCGATTCAACTATGCACACAAAAATCTTAGGAACTGGGGTGCAGAAAAATTACAGTAGTGCTCTGGATTTAAAAAATTGAAATATTTGGCTGTAGTAGGAGGCAGTTTGTTCACAAAGGGCTGGAGAACGGTGCCGGTCTGAGTGTCTGCAGGCAACAGTGAAGCATGGTGTAACTTCTTTGCAAGTTTAGCGCTGCATTTCTGCAAATAGAGTTGGAGATTTGGTCAGGATAAAAGGTGTTTTCAATGCTGACAAATACAGGCAGATACTTAGCCATCCATAATGTATTCTTCAGCAGGACAACAACCCCAAACATGCAGCCAATGTCATTAAGAAATATCTTCAGTGTAAAGAAGAGTTAGGAGTCCTGGAAGTGATGGGTTGGCTCCCACAGAGCCCTGGTCTTGGCATCAGCGAGTCTGTCTGGGAATAAATGAAGAGTTAAATGGATTTGAGGCAGCCTACATCTACAGAAGATATGTGGCGAGTTCTTCAAGATGTTTGGAACAACTTACCTGACACGTTTGTTCACAAACTGTGTGCAAGTGTACATAGAAGAATTTATGCTGTTTTGAAATCTTCTATATCTCCTCTCTTCCCGTCTCCTCCAGTGGCGGGTCTCCTTCTGGAGGCCAGCGTAGCTTCCCTCCAGGCGACAGATGGGCAATCCGCTAGCTTCCCCTGCGTTTCCTCTACTCACATCTCCTCCCTCCTTCTACCGGAGGCCAGCGTAGCTCCTCTTTTCAGCCAATCGGGAAATGGGTTTCAAGACCCGCTTCCTGATTGGCTGGGAGGAGAATCTGTGTGAAAATAGCAAATATTACATAGTTACATAGTAGGTGAGGTTGAAAAAAGACATAAGTCCATCAAGTCCAACCTATGTGTGTGATTATATGTCAGTATTCATTTGCTATTGTCACACAACTGGGTGGGATCAGAGCGCAGTGCTCTGCGGCCCAAGCCCACCCTATTTTGAAGCCTATTAGAGCCTCTGTCTCTAATCACATGGAATCCATGGTCCAGCGTCCCTGTATGTAGATCAAGGGGCTGGATGCATGGATTGGGGGGGGGGGGGCAGCACCCATGCACTCCCTATGGAAGGGCCATGACTGTTGATTTGATTTAAATTGTTTTTTTGTTCATTTACTTTCCATTTTGTTGATCGATACAAAAATTAATACTTAGATTTCCTAGCATTCTTATTTACAGACTTTTCACACCTGCCTAAGAATTTTGCACCTTATTGCGTATCACTAAAATATTTGGCCAAATTTGTCCCCTTATCTAATGTCCCATAGATGGTAACAGAGTCTGTCACTGAGCCTCCTTGTCATGCCTTCTGCATATTGTTTTCTACAACTCTCACAGTTGACAACATATGCCACATTTTGTGTGTTACACTCCATCAAATGTTTTATTTTATATATATTATGCGTGGATGTGGATACAACATCATAAAAATGTCCAAGCACCTTGGCCCTTCACATCTGTACAATCCTTGGGTGGCCAACCAATCCCCCCTTTTATTTTTGGGTCTATTGAATAAGTTGGTGATAATACATTGCCTGCGGGACCCAAACGTAACTCCTCCTTTCAATATTTGTTTATAGTGGGATTATATATTGATTTATCATCATTTCCATCCTCTCAGACTCTAAACTATATCTGGTTAAAAATATTAAAGAATAATTTCAGGTAGTTACATGGTATAGCTTGGAGCAATGTAACTTTGCATATACCATACCTATAGGATCCCCCGGGAAGCTGAAAATCGGTGTAGTAGACATGGCTATTCCAGTGATCTTTACCTGCTTCCAGGTGTCGTGCTAAATAGCTGCCCTGTTGCATTCTGAAAAGAGGAGTTTGGCTGCTCTGCAGGGGTGCCAGTCACAGAATTCTTTGCATTATCTCAATTAATGCAAACATACTTTGACAAGGTGGAAAGGCAGTGATGACACATAGAAACACAGAAGAATGACGGCAGAAAAATGGCCCAAAAGGGTCCATTAAGCCTGCCCCATTTTTTTCAATGTATAAATGTTGTTTTTTTGTCTTTGTTTTGTAAACTTTTTTGTCGGAGTATAGATGTATGTTTTTCCCAAGCATGTTTGAATCCATTTATGCTGCTTATACACAGTCAGAATTTTCAGTTGAAAATTCAGATAGACTTAGATAGAGTACATGTTCTATATTTTTCCATTGGAAAAACCTTCAGCGTTTATTCCCACCGGGAAAACCGGTCGTGTGTACAGGGAATTACTGTTGACTGACTCACTACCTCTGCTGGAAATCTATTCCAAGCATGAACTGCTCTTTCAGTAAAATAATATTTTCTAAGATTATTTTTCAAACTTTCCTCCTGATAATTTGAGGTCATGTCCCTGTGTTCTTGATCTCATATTGAAAATACTGCCCTCCTGAACCTTATTCACCCCCTTGATCTATTTAAAGTTTTCAGTATTCAGTAAAATGGGTGACCAGGCAGGATTTTTAATGCAGAAGAGACATGCTATATGTCTCTTCTGTATTAAAGTTTTTTTAAAATCAGATTTTATTTATCAAAATAATTTTTATAAACTTTACATACGCATTTAAACATAATCTATAACTTAAATTAAACAAAACAAAACTAGACAAATTGCATTTAATACAGATTTGCTACAGTCATCTAAATAAAATATTTAGTTATAAGACATATATCTCTAACAGTGTACCTAACCCATTCCCTTATAACAGTTATATGAGAATAAACTCTCAACACAGATGCTACAGGTAATTACAAATTATAATGTATCTAGGTATGTAGACTCTAACCAGCATTTCCATATATGGTCAAATTTAAGTCCCTGTAGCCATCCTGCTATCATAGGAGAGGAAGTCAAAGTCCATCTAACAATGAGCATTCTGCAGGCAGAAATGATCTGGAAACCATCAAAGTCTAAAGAAGATGAATCAAAGTGTCCCAAAATACGAGTCAAAGGGTCTAAAGTGAGGATCCTGTTACCTCATTAAAGTGGTTGTAAAGGCAGAATTTTTTTTTTATCTTAATGCATTCTATGCATTAAGATAAAAAACCTTCTGTGTGCAGCAGCCCCCCTTCAGCCCCCCCCCTCTCCAATACTTACCTAAGGTCCATCTAGATCCAGCAATGATGCAAGAGTGTCTCATTTGTCTGGGACTCCTCTCCTCATTGGCTGAGACAGCAGCACGGTACCATTGGCTCCTGCTGCTGTCAATCAAAGTCAGTCAGCCAATGAAGACAGAAAGGGGGCAAGGCCAGGCCACGACTCTGTGTTTGAATGAGCTGTGGCTCATCTCGGGTGCCCCTATAGCAAGCTGCTTGCTGTGGGGGCACTCAACAGGAGGGAGGAGCCAGGAGCACTGAATAGGGACTCGAAAAGAGGAGGATCCAGGCTGCTCTGTGCAAAACCACTGCGCAGAGCAGGTAAGTATAACATGTTTGTTATTTTAACCACTTCAGCCCCAGAAGGATTTACCCCCTTCCCAACCAAGCCCTTTTTTGCGATACGGCACTGCTTTAACCGACAATTACGCGGTCGTGCGACATTGTACCCAAGCAAAATTGATGACTTTTTTTCCCCACAAATAGAGCTTTCTTTCTTCTGTGGTTTTTATTTTTTGCGCTATAAACAAAAAAAGCGACAATTTTGAAAAAAAACTATATTTTTTACTTTTTGCTATAATAAATATCCCCCAAAAATATATATAAAAAATTAATTTCTTCCTCAGTTCCACAGTTTAGGCCAATATGTATTTGTCTACATATTTTTGGTCTAAAAAATCTCAATAAGCCTATATTGATTGGTTTGCACAAAAGTTATTGCGTCTACAAAATTGGGGATAGATTTATATTTTTATTATTAATTTATTTTTAGTAGTAATGGTGGCGACTTGCGATTTTCATTGTGACTGCGACACTGTGGCAGACAGAACGGACACTTTTAACATTATTTTGGGACCATTGACAATTATACAGCGATCAGTGCTATAAAAATGCACTGATTACTGTGTAAATGTCAGTGGCAGGAAAGGGGTTAAAAACTAGGGGGCGATCGAGGGGTTAAGTGTGTTCCCTCGGTGCGTTCTAACTGTAGGGGGGATGGGCTCACTAGAACATGACAGAGATCACTGCTCCCAATCACTGGGAGCAGTAGATCGCTGTCATGTTGCTTTACAGAACAGGGAAATGCCTTGTTTACATAGGCATCTCCTCGTTCTGCCTCTCCATACCACGATTGCGGGCCACAGGCGGAAGTCGAGTCCATGGAACCTGCGGGCACGCTTCCACATGTGCACGCGTGTACATGCCACCGATGACGTAGTGACGTATGGGTATGTCGTTTGGGGAAGCAGTGCCATCCTGCCAACGTATATCGGCGTGAGCTGGTTGACAAGTGGTTAAACTTAAAAAAAAAGAGACTTTAGTATCACTTTAAGGATATGGATGACCTCAGTCCAAAATCTTTTAAGTTTAGATCTTGACGTAGACCAGTAATTTATAATGTATTCAGACCACCTTAACAATTTTGTTATGTTGCAGCCTGATATTATGGCTGTTTAAAATAATTTTTTCTCAATAACCTACACTCAGTACCCGATAATGACTAAGTGAAAACAGAATTTTAGAAATCTTTATAAATTTATTAAAAAGTATAAACTGAAATATTTCATGTAGTGTGTTGTCTTAGCTGCATGCTTTAGGATTGTTGTCATGTTGGAAGGTGAACCTTTGGCTCATTCTGAGGCCCTGAGTGCTGTGTAACAGGTTTTCAATTGAGGATATCTCTGTGCTTTGCTCCATTCAGTTTTCCCTCAACCCTGACCAATCTCCCAGTCTCCGCTGCTGAAAAACACCCCCACAGCATGATGCTGCCACCACAATGCTTCAGTGGTGGGGTGGAATTGCGCAGAATGGAGGCCAAACAGTTCAATCTTGGTTTCATCAGACCAGAGAATTTTGTTCCTCCCAGTCTGAGAGTCCCTCAGGTGCTTTCTTACAAACTCCAAGTGGGCTTTCATGTGCAGTATTTTGCACTGAGTAGAGGCTTCTGTCTAGCCACTCTGCCATAAAGTCCAGATTGGTGGAGGTCTACAGTAGGGATGAGCCGAACACCCCCCGGTTCGGTTCGCACCAGAACTTTCGAATGGACCCCAAATTCGTACGAACGTTAGAACCCCATTGAAGTCTATGGGACTCGAACGTTCGAAATTAAAAGTGCTAATTTTAAGGGCTAATATGCAAGATACTGTCCTAAAAAGGGTTGGGGGACCTGGCTCCTGCCCCAGGGGACATGGGTCAATGCAAAAAAAAGTTTTAAAAACGGCCGTTTTGGCGGGAGCACTGATTTTAATGACGATTAAAGTGGAAAAAAAAGTGAAATATTTCTTTAAATATGGTGCCTGGGGGGTGTCTGTAGTATGCCTGTGAAGTGCCACGTGTTTCCCGTGTTTAGAACAGTCCCTGCACAAAATGACATTTAACAGAAATAACGTCATTTAAAGCTGCTTGCGGTTTTAATGTTATATCTGGTTCCTGCAATATGGTTGAAAATCATTGAGAAAAATGGCATGGGTAGCCCTCCCTGCCCATTACCAGCCCCTTTGGGTCTTGTACGCATATTAAGGGGAACCCCGTACCCATATTAAAAAAAGGAAATGCGTGTGGCCCCCAGGCCCTATATACTCAGAACAGCAGTATACAGGCGGTGCAAACAAGACAGGGACTGTGTAGGTTTGTTGTGTTAAGTTGAATCTGTTTGTAATTTTTAACTGGTACATTTTTAAAGTGTAGCTCCAGTCAAAAAAAAAATGTTTTAAGCTTTTTGGAAAACATAGGGAAGGGTTATCACCCCTGTATAATTTGTTTTGTTGTCCATCTTTTTTCATCTCACTTGCTGTTGTCTCCTTCCGTTTGCAAGTAGGAGATGTTTGTAAGTAAGTAGGGGCCTGCCCTATATGCTCTGCAGAAATGGCGGAACAAGGTGTTGGTTTTGCCACAACATTGTAAGCCCTCAAAGTGACTCTTGGTGGGCGCTGGAGCACCCTGCTGTGAACGATTATATCAAGAATTGTAATTACATGCCATTGTTGAACAGTGCTAGAAAAATTGACCTTTGGTGGTTGTGGTGCTGGTGCCACAACACTATAAGTCCTCACAGTTACTCTGGGTGGGCACAGGAACGGGCCCTCCTGTGAAATATTATATCAAGAATTGTAATTACATGTCCCTGTTAATCAGGGGCAGAAAAATTGGGCCTTAGGCACTGGTGCTGGTGCCACGACACTGCAACCTCTCCCATATATTTTAGATTTATTGCAGGAATTAGCCCTGCTGCAAAGCATTGCATCAAAAATTGTAATTAAACGCCCCTGTTAAACAGGGGCAGAAAAACTGGGCCTTAGGCACTGGTGCTGGTGCCACGACACTGCAACCTCTCCCATATACTCTTGTTTTATTGCAGGAATTAGCCCTGCTGCAAAGCATTGCATCAAAAATTGTACTTAAACGCCCCTGTTAAACAGGGGCAGAAAAATTGAGCCTTAGGCACTGGTGCTGGTGCCACGACACTGCAACCTCTCCCATATACTCTAGTTTTATTGCAGGAATTAGCCCTGCTGCAAAGCATTGCATCAACAATTGTAATTAAACGCCCCTGTTAAACAGGGGCAGAAAAATTGGGCTTTAGGCACTGGTGCTGGTGCCACCACACTGCAACCTCTCCCATATACTCTAGTTTTATTGCAGGAATTAGCCCTGCTGCAAAGCATTGCATCAAAAATTGTAATTAAACGCCCCTGTTAAACAGGGGCAGAAAAATTGGGCCTTAGGCACTGGTGCTGGTGCCACGACACTGCAACCTCTCGCATATACTCTTGTTATATTGCAGGAATTAGCCCTGCTGCAAAGCATTGCATCAAAAATTGTACTTAAACGCCCCTGTTAAACAGGGGCAGAAAAATTGGGCCTTAGGCACTGGTGCTGGTGCCACGACACTGCAACCTCTCCCATATACTCTAGTTTTATTGCAGGAATTAGCCCTGCTGCAAAGCATTGCATCAAAAATTGTACTTAAACAGGGGCAGAAAAATTGGGCTGATGGCATCACCCAGAAACAGAAATGTTCTTCCAACATATCATCGGAGGAGGAAGAGGATAGACAATCAACATAACAGGACAGTCACTCAGCATCAGCATAGGCAGTCTTGAAGGGATGTGATATTTCAAAAGAAATTATTTGGTTACATCAGCTTCAGGTGCTTGGTAGCTGTGGGTGATCCAAGACTGATTCATCTTGATGAAGGTCAGTCGAACAACTGATTCGGTAGACAGCTGCACCCTGTGATTGGTAACAAAGCCACCAGCAGCACTGAAGGTGCGTTCCGAAAGAACGCTGGATGCAGGACAGGCCAGTAGCTCAATTGCATACTGTGCAAGCTCTGGCCAGTGATCCATCCTCAAGACCCAGTAAGCCAGAGGATTTTCGGTGGGAAAGGTGTCCAAGTCTGACCTTGCCCCTAGGTATTCCTGCACCATGTAAATCAGACGCTGGCGATGGTTGCTGGAACCGATCATACCTTGGGGCTGCGGACTAAAAAATTGTCTGAAAGCATCAGTCAGACGGCCACCTTCTCCACCGCTCCTTCTGACCGATGCCTCAGCAACACGTTGTCCAGGACCAGGAGTTTGTAACCTCCCAGTCTCTGGGAACGCGTTGCACAGACCTTTCTGCAAGGCCTCCCGGAGATGTCTCATCCTCTGCTCCCTCTGCGATGGCAAGATAAGGTCGGCAACCTTACCCTTGTACCGTGGATCAAGGAGAGTGGCCAGCCAGTAATGATCCCTCTCCTTGATCCGAAGAATACGAGGATCCTTCCGCAGGCTTTGCAGGATCAGGGAGGCCATGCAGCGTAGGTTAGCTGAGGCATTCGGTCCGGAGTCTTCTGGGTCACTAAGGACAACATGATCCGCAGCTACCTCCTCCCAGCCACGTACAAGTCCACGTGTTTCTTGGGACTGTAAATCATCCCTACAAGACTGCTGCTGCTGATGCTGAGTGCCAGCCTCCACATCCATGCTGACACAATCATCCTCCTCCTCCTCTTCCTTCTCCTCATCCTCTTCCTGTGTGATGGGTGGCACAGCAGGAACACTGTCTGGATAAAGGGGGCCTTGAGAGGCAAGGAAGTCCTCCTCTTCCTGCCTCTGTTCTGCCTCAAGTGCCCTGTCCATTATTCGCACAGGTACTCATTGATGGCCCTCTGCTGCGTGTGCAGCCGCTGCAGCATGGCCAACGTTGAGTTCCACCTGGTGGGCATGTCACATATAAGGCGGTTCTTGGGCAGGTTCAACTCCTTTTGGAGCTCAGCCAGCCGAGCACAGGCATTAAATGATCGGCAGAAATGCACACAGACTTTCCTGGCCTGCTTCAGGACATCCTGTAAGCCGGGGTACCTGCCCAAGAACCACTGCACCACCAGGTTAAGGACGTGAGCTACACAGGGCACATGGGTCAGTTGTCCCTGTCGGAGGGCGGAGAGGAGGTTGGTGCCATTGTCGCAAACCACCATTCCTGGCTTAAGCTGGCGTGGTGTCAACCACCTCTCGGCCTGCCCCTGCAGAGCTGACAAAACATCCGCCCCAGTGTGGCTCCTGTCCCCCAAACAAACCAGCGCAAGCACGGCATGGCATTGTTTTGCCTGCGTACTTGCGTAGCCCCTGGAACGCCTACGGAGCACCGCTGGTTCTGAGGACAGAGCACTGGAAGAGGGCATGGAGGAAGAAGAAGAGGAGGGGGTGGAGGAGAGAGGTGTGTCACAACCAATAGTAGCATTTTGGAGGCGTGGTGGCGGAACAACCTCCAACACTACTGCACCTTGTCCTGCATCCTTCCCAGCTGCCAGAAGAGTGACCCAATGGGCCGTGAAAGACAGGTAACGTCCCTGTCCATGCCTGCTGGACCATGAGTCAGCGGTAATATGCACCTTACCGCTGACCGCCCTGTCCAGCGAGGCAAGGACATTGCCTTCCACATGCCGGTAGAGAGCCGGAATCGCCTTCCGTGAGAAAAAGTGGCGTTTGGGGACCTGCCACTGAGGAACCGCACATTGTACAAACTCACGGAAGGGGGCCGAGTCTACCAACTGAAAAGGCAGCAGTTGAAGTGCTAGCAATTTAGCCAAGCTAGCATTCAACCGCTGGGCATGTGGATGGCTGGGAGTGAACTTCTTTCGCCGGTCCAGCAGCTGGGGCAGGGACATTTGCCTGCTATAATCGGACGTGGGTGTACTGCTAGCAGAGTGCCCGGAAGCACTTGGCTGTGACACACCTAATTCTACACCTTCATTCCTCTCAGAGCAGGTTTCAGAGAGGACTGAAGGTCTAGTGGGGTTGGAGATGCCAGCTGATGAGGAGCAAGGAGAGGGCCGCTTTGTTCTTTGGTGTGGGTCTTTGAGGTACGCTTGCCAACGAGCTGCATGGCAGGTCAACATATGTCTGGTCAAGCATGTGGTGCCCAAGCGGCTGATGTTTTGGCCACGCGAGATACGCTTGAGACATATGTTGCAAATAGCAGCGGTGCAATCTGATGCACTCGTCTCAAAAAAGGCCCACACCAAAGAACTTTTAGAATAACGTGCAGAGGCAGCGCCCTGCACAGGCGGAGCTCTGCGGTGTGATTCAGTCGGTGTGCTGCCCCTAAGCTGGCCCCCGGAGGGCATCCTGCCTCGTTGGACATGTGCCTCCTCCTCCTCCTCCTCCTCTCTCCTACCAGGCACCCACGTGGAGTCAGTGCCCTCATCATCCCCTCCCTCTTCATCGCTGTAGCAAACCTGGCAGTATGCTGCAGCTTGTGGAACATGACTGCCAGATTGCTGTCCTTCTTGAGCATCCCCTCTCTCTGCATTCACGCTACTGCCTTCCTCTAGCTGAGTGTCATCATCAGAGGCTACAAAACACTGGGCATCCTCCTGTAACATGTACCCAACACTGTGCTCAAAGAGATCAGGAGACTCCTCAGGAGGACGTGGTGGGTCTAGGGAAGGAGTCACTGATGATGACATTGAGAGGAGGGAAGACGATGCGTTGGCAGCTGCTTTGCTAGTACCCTGAGACTGGGTGAGAGAGGATGAGGAGAATGAAGAGGGCTTGGTCATTCACTCTACCAAGTCGTTGGCATGTTGCGGCTCAACGTGTCCAGCTGCCGAAAAGAAGGACAAGCGTGTCCCATGGCCACGTGCTGATGACAATGCACCGCGTCCACGACCAGCACTGTTGTCTCTAGACACAGAGCCTGCTTGCCCTCTTTTATCGGCTCGCGCCTGTCTGCCTCTCCTTGCTGGCCTTCCAGACATGGTATTGGCCTGAAGGGAGTTGGGTAAAAAAGCAGTTGGGTAGTGTATATTGTGCTAGAGGCACACAACACCCACTAACTCCTGCAGATGCCTTTATTATAGAACACCAGAGATAAAGGGGTATATACAGATGTATACTGTGCTGTGCTGGAGGCACACACAACTTCCAATAACTCCTGCAGATGGCAAGTGGGCTCAAATAGAGAAGAGCTATGTAGGTGGATATAGCGGTATGTACTGGGTACAGAGCACGCAGACAGCACGCACAAGCTCCTAACATTACTGACTGCAAGCTCTATTATAAAAGATAGATCACTAGCTATATAGGTGAGGTGAATATAGCGGTGTATACTGCGGTCAGGGCACGCAGACAACAACCACTACACAACAGCAAGATCGAAAATCGTCCGAAAACGATCGGTGTGTACTGTGTTGAAGGTACACAGAACACCCACTGCTTCAGACGCCAACATACTACACAAGGCCGTCGCGCTGGCGGCCTTATATAGTGTGGGGCGTGCACTACACAGCCTGAGCTATGATTGGCCACAGGCATCCTGCCTGTGGCCAATCATGGCTCTCCTCGCTGCTGGAGCTGCGATTGGCCAAGCATGCGGGGTCACAGTGCATGCTTGGCCAATCATGAGCCAGCAATGCACTGCGCCATCGCAGTGCATTGTGGGCCGTGAGCGCCACACGAATTTGGCGTGAACGGACCAAAACTGTCGGACTTCGCCGAACGGGCGAACAGCCGATGTTCGAGTTGACAGTGATGGTTGTCCTTCTGAAACGTAGTCCTATATCCAAACAGGATCTCTGAAGCTCAGGCATAGCGATTATTGGGTTTTTGGCCACCTCTCTTACTAAGGCCCTTCTCCCTCAATTGCTCAGTTTGGCCGGGCGACTAGCTCTTGGAAGAGTTCTGGTTGTGCCAAATGTCTTTCATTTGAGAATTATGGAGGCCATTGTGCTGTTGGAAACCTTCAGTGCAGTAGAATTTTTTTGTAGCCTTCCACAGATCTGTACCTTGCAATAATCCTGTCATTGAGCTCTGCAGGCAGTTCCTTTTGACCTCATGGCTTTTGCTCTGATAGAGTATGCATTGCCAGCTGTGAGGCCTTTTATAGAGGAATGCGTGTCTTTCCAAATCATACAAAAACATATTTGGGGGGGCACAACCTAAAATGCATTTAAATTCAAGATGGTGCTGCTATAAGACCAACAAACAGTACAAAACAGATTACAGTGCACTCATTCAAGAATGACATTTATCCTGCAAGGCTAGTTAAAAACATCTGAAAACATAGACAAAAAAATATGGGGGTTTGGTCACACTATATGGTCATATAGTGCTAAGCACACTTACTGCGACCATGACCATATAGTGTGACCAAACCCCTGTATTTTTTTTAATGTGTTTTAACTAGCCTTGCAGTATAAATGTCATTCTTGAATGTGTGCCCTTTCCAAATCATGTCCAATTAATTTATGTAATTTACCACAGGTAGACTCTAACAAAGGCATATAAATATCTCAGCAACGATCAATAGAAATGGGAGGCACCTGAGCTAAATTGTAAAGGGTCTGAATACTTATGCTAATGTGCAGGGCTGGTGCTACCACTAGGTGAGCTAGGGTGTGCTGCCACCTAGGGTGCAGCAAGGTTGTTTTTAATACAGGGCAGCCCTGGGCCCAAAGCAGCTGCCCCTTGAGCCTGCGCCAGTGGTGGGAACTACCAGCTTTGCTGGTTACTGGCTTCCCCCTGTAGATTTATCACTGTCTCACAACTTAGTCCCGCATTTAAAAACCATTGGTTGCTAGGCCCGCCTAGCAACCATTCAGGTGCATTTAGAGGAGGGTGATGTAATTTCCCCCTCTGGAGATACTCCACCTCTGCCTCAAGAGCTGTACTTCCTGCTGATAACGGAACAGAGCTGGGAGTCTGAGGGGACATGCTGTCTGGACCAGAACACTAGAGCGGAATTGACTGGTCGGGGGGTCTGAGAGGACTTGCCTGTTGTCCAAACTGGGACACCACTGCTATGTGAATGGGAGGCATGGGGGGGAAAGGGAGCAGAAGAGTCTGGCTCCGGGGATACCTACACACAGAGAAGGGGAAGGGGACAGGGGGCACACTGATCACACAGTGTATTCTAGAGGGAGGGAGGACATACTCCCCCAGATCCCAGAGATGTATACACTGACTGCAATATCACCCCCTCCACAGAGATATGGGGGAGGCGGGACTATCAATTACCACACCATCCACAGTAGCTGCGCTATATCTGCAGTCTCTAGCCATCTCCTGTAGTAGTACGTTTTACACTCTCTGCAATCTCTGACCATCTCCTGTAGTACGTTTTGCAGTCTCCGACCATCTCCTGTAGTACATTTTGCAGTTTATGGCAATCTCCTGCAGTACGTTTTGTAGCCTCTGACCATCTCCTGTAGTATGTTTTACAGTCTCTGACCATCTCCTGAAATAAGTTTTGCCGTCTTTGACTATCTCCTGTAGTAGGGTTTGCAGTCTCTGACCATCTCCTGCAGTATGTCTGCCATCTCTTATCACCTCCTCTAGTATGTCTGTAATAAAGGGGGGGAGGGGGCAGCTGAAGGCACAGTAGGTGGTGAGGGAAGGTGTGCCTAGGCATGATGGACAGTGAGCGCAAAATAGTCTAGCACCAGCACGGGTGAAATTAAGGAAGCCATTTTGGGCCAAGAAGGCATGTATAAGTTGAGGATATTGATTGAAGAGAATTCAAAGGATAGTTGCTGAAATGATTTAAAAATTTGGTTACACACAAATGTGAAGTTGCCATAATGCCTGCCTTGGTCCAATTATGGAGTCCCTGTAACGTCCTAAGCTCAGGGAGCAAATCATTAGACCACATAGGAGTAAACGAAGTATAACTATAATAAAATCAGTCAGCTGAAATAATATTATAAATATAAGCTGCTGAACACTCAGGGTCAATAGATCAAATCCCACTATGATGTTAAATAAATTAGTTAGTGCAGCGCTAGAGAATAATATATAATGAACAATGAATAATTAAATAAAAGTTCATATGAAACAGGGCAAACAGGGTCCCAAAGAAGTGTCCACTCGTGATTCAATGCAATCATGCAGGTGACAACATGCAGAGCCTCCACCACAGGTATCGCTAGCAGCTCACCTCATATTGTGGACCTCTGACTTAACAGATAGGTCAAATGCACCTTCCCATAAAAGGTTCAAACACTTGAAATCCTCATCGATATATATGATACATCACGGAGCATACAACCAACAAAAGCAGTGGCGTGCATTAAATGATCCAATTCTCCACAATGTAAATACCGGAAATCCATTATGGCATAGCACATGAAATAAAGGGAGACATATAGTGCTCTCTGTATGGAACTTATTTAATATAAAAGTCAAGAATAAAACTTACAAACATAGCACTATAACCTAGTGCCTGGTGTAAGAGCGTTCATAGTAGTAAACACGATGATGACGTCACGCCGCGATTCCTTCTGTTTCGTACGCGATACGTACCTGGCTTACCTCCTCTTCTGCCACTTCCAGCAATCAGTGGAAGTGGATAATAGATTTCCGGTATTTACATTTAGGAGAATTGGATCATTTGATGCATGCCAGTGCTGCTCTTGTTGGTTATATGCTCCGTAATATATCATAGTTACATACATAGTTAGGTTGAATAAAGGCACCAGTCCATCCAGTTCAGCCTGATTGAGTGTGCGTGTCTACAATTATTCCTATCCCTGTACATTGCATCTCATTATTATTTATTTAAGATACCCATATAGCGCAGTCAATTTACACATACATTGCACACGCACATTAAGAGGGGCAGCAAAAGGGGTGCCACTGCCCAAGAACCCGAGGCTCCCTCCCCTAGCGTGCAGTGTCATCCTTGCATCATGCTCCGCAAGTTGTACTGCTGGGGTGTGGAGCTGGTGGGCCTGGGGATCCAAGCGGGACATGGGGGTGGAGCTGCTCTCCCAGTCCTGGAAAAGCACAGGCTTCAATAGCAGGAACACCTCCCACCACTGTAGTGCTGCTGTCGCTGCATGTTGCATCACTGAGCCAGGATCAGAGCTTATTTGGTTGGTGGCGATGAACAGGAAGGGAGGGGGGCTTTGCTGGTGCTGCACAATTTATATACCTGTGAGCTGAGCTGATGTGTTTGTGCATGTCTCTTTACTGGACTAGGGATGTCTCTTTGCTGGACTAGGGATGTCTCTTTGCTGGAGGGCAGGGGCGTAACTATAGGGGGTGCAGCAGGTGCGACCGCAACCGGGCCCTGTGATGCAGGGGGCCCATGCAGCCCCCTCTACATATGGCTGCTCTTTAGTTGTGCATTCCCCGCATGACCTGTGTCCTCGGCCAGCTCCTCAGAGTACCCCTCTCCTGCTCCATGCATTGCCACTCATTGCCACTCAGTCCGATGTCTGTTCTGAGTCCCGCCCCCCCCTGAGTCCGGCCCACACTGTACTGCATACTTCTCCCTGGTAAACAAACTTTAAGCACACAGATGCAGTGCAGCCCTATGAGAGCCCCCCGGAGGACACTGCAGGCTTGTCTGCCAGCCCCCCTCCTCCCCCGTCATACACAGATGATGAAAGGTCTTTCTGGGAGATATTCTGATCGCTTGTCCAGCACACTGGATGGAGCTCAGGCCAACATGGATGAGTGCGCGGCCTACAGCTTGGTCATGGTGAGTGAGAGGACCCCATCCACCACACACCATTACATACCCCCTCCATCTCCCCCTGGGGACCGGGACCCCTTCTCAAGTGGGGACAGGGACCCCTACCTCCCCTGGGGACAGGGACCCCTCCTCACCTGGGGGCAGTAACTTCATCTGCCTTGGAGAAAAGGACCTCATCTCTTCTGGGGACGGGGACCCCATCCTGCCTAGGGACAGTCCCCCAATTGGGCACCTAAAAAAATAAATAAAAAATAATAAAAAAAAACGACTGATACCAGTGGTGGAACTACAGGGCTCACAAAGGTCATACCTGTGACCACGCCCTGGAGTTCCGCCGCCGGACTCGGAGGGAAGGGCCCTGGCTGGGGTTCAGGGGGGCCCTTCATGGTTTCTTGCATCGGGGCCCTGAAGGTTCTAGTTACGCCACTGCTGGAGGGGTCAGGTCGCTTTGCTGGAGGGGGCATGTCTCTTTGCTGTACTGGGGATGTCTCTTTGCTGAAGGGGGCCAGTATTTCATTCTTGGACCCACGCAGCACAATGTTCTGGGCCAGCCCTGGTGCCAAGGTACACAACAACTTTGACACTGCACCTTTGTGCCTTTTATCTCTCCTGACAGTAGCTCCAGGTAAACATCTAACTTCCATCTGACACCTCCACATGATTTCCTAAGGAAACACCTCTTACAATTCAATCACCAACAAAAAGATGACTTCTCCTTTTAGAAGCCTTATCCATATCACTTGTCTAGTTTGCAACATCAGTTACCAATGTTACTCTTGCAAACCAATTTCTTGGCTGTCTCCAAGCTCCTGCTGTTTTCAAACTACTGCTGTTCAAACTATGCCCTTTTGTCTGCTCCACTTCTGTCCTGATGCACTCACAAACAGAACACTCCACATATTCCAATTAGATAATGTTTTACATTAATTGAGAAAATGCAAAGCATTCTTTGAATGGTGCCTGTTCCAAGCAGCCAACTTCTTGTGTTCAGAATGCAGCAGGGCAGCTATTCAGCATGGGACCTGGAAACCAATGGAGATCCTGAAGTAGCCATGTCTACTACAGTGATTTACAGCTTCTTGAGGGATCCCACATGTATGGTAATGCATAGTTACATTGCTTCAAGCTGGACCAGTGTAACTATGTAAAAAATGTCATACCTGGAATTCCTCTTTAAATGCCCCTGTTGGTTCTTGTTCCCATCTCTTTTATGTTTCATAAGGTCATTCTTGCTTTTATTCCTAACATGTTGATATGCTGTTTTTTGTTTTGTTTCGCAATAACCCCTCTTTTTAAACCTATTGTTAAAGTTACCAGATTCAGTTTAGAAAATTTTCAAAACCATACATACCTCCTTGATCTAATATATTGTCCCATAGGAATAACTCTAATGCCGCGTACACACGACCAGACTTTCCAGCAGACTAGGTCCAACGGAATCAGTCCGTCGGACATTCCGATCGTGTGTGGGCTAATCCGATCGTTTTTCATAAAAAAATTTTAGACAGACCTAGAAATAGAACGTTTCAAATCTGTCTGACAGACTCCATTCCTATCGGGAAAACCGTTAGTTTGTATGCTGGTTCCGAAGGACCAAATACGACGCAAGGGAAGCTATTGGCTACTGGCTATTGAACTTCCTTTTTTAGTCCTGTCTTACGTCATCATGTTCAAAACAAATGGACTTTCAAACGGACTTAGTCTGTTCGTGTGTGGGCAAGTCCGTTCGTTCGGAAGTCTGTCAACACCCCGCGAAAGTCCATTGGGAAGACCGTCTGACTTTTTCTGCCGGAAAGTTCAGTCATGTTTATGCGTCATAATAGTATGTGGAGAGTTGGAACTATGCACATGTAACAAGGAGTTTCTGGTTATGGGATTTCTATATGTTTTGGTAGAGATATCATTATATGGATCCCCTTGTATTATGAGGTCCAGATAGTTAATTGTATTTTAAGAGGAGGTCCAGCACCCCACGAAAAAAATTTAAAGTCAGCAGCTACAAATACTGTAATATTAGGTCATTTACCTGTTCTGGAATCCAGCAATGTTGGCACCCCAGCCAATGTTTCAATCGGTTATCGGGTGCCGCTGCCGCCATTGCCTGTACGGGAAACTGGTGGTGAAGCCTTACATCTTCACCACTGGTCCCCTACTGCACAGGCGCAAAGTGCGTTGAGCTTTGTGAATGGTCTGGCTGTGGGGGAAGGAGGAGGGGGGCCAAACTTCCGGGGACCTTGCCGCATGTCAACGCAGCCAGGTCTCCCAGAAGTGGGGACAGGTACCTTTTCCTCCCTTACCCCTAAAAGGTGCCAAGTGTGGCATGGGTGGGGGGGGGGGGGGGAGCAGATGAGCAGAGCTTCCACTTTTGGGTGGATCTCCGCTTTAAGTGTACTTCACATGTAAAGTTCAAATTTAAATAATGTATGTTCAAGTACTTCACAAGATCCTGAACATCCAGATCCACATTCACAACAAAAATTATGTCCGTTATATACCCTTAATATTTCTAGATATAGGACTTTAATGGGTTCTCTTCAGGGCTGGCGCCAGCATAAGGCATCCCAGGCGTCCGTCCTGAGGGCGCCAGGAGATGGGGGGTGCCAAAGTCAGGGGTTTTCCAAGAATGCTAATGCTGGCGCCGGCCCTCCTCTCATCTTTACCCAGTTCAGTAATTTGACACAGGCAGGTGGCACAGCACAGCCTTGGGCACTTTTAACTTCAGCTGCTGCCTCCAGACTCCACTGACTTCCATGGCTGCAGCTGCTGTCCCGAGTCCGGTCCTGTCCTCTCCCAGCCCCGCCTACTCCACTCCTTCTCCTCCTTCCATTCCTCTCTTACAAATGCTGGACAGGGAGAGCAGGAGGATCTTCCTCAGAGACCGCTCGAGGATCGCTACGGCAGCAAAAATACATTCCCTCCTTCCACCTGGCCGGTAGCAGAGAGGGACATGTTGACCTCCAGTCCAGCAGCGCACAGAAACTGAACTTGAGGCCTTGTTAGATGGGGGGGGGGCAGCAGAAGGCATAGCAGGAGTGCCAGTGGCATAGCTCAGATGAAAGGATTGGTTGTATCAGTAAGACTACCAGCACTGTGGAAGGTAGGGTAAGCAAGGTTGATGCTGCTTTTAGCTTCATGACTCTCTTGTGCCATGTCCATAGTCTCTGACGTCCCACATCCCATGTCCGCAGTCTCTGACCTCCCACGTGTCATGTCCGCAGTCTTTGTCCTCCCACGTGCCATGCCCGCAGTGTTTGGCCTTCCACTTGCTATGTCCATAGTCTCTGACCTCCCATGTGCCATGTTCGCAGTCTCTTACTCCCACGTACCATGTCCGCAGTCTTTGTCCTCCCACGTGCCATATCCACAGTCTCTGACCTCCCATGTGCCATGTCTGCAGTCTCTGACCTCCCATGTGCCATGTCTGTAGTCTCTGACCTCCCCTGTGCCATGTCCGCAGTCTCTGACCTCCCACGTGCCATGTTTGCAGTCTCTGACCTCCCATGTGCCACCTCTGCAGTCTGTGACCTCCCATGTGCCATGTCTGCAGTCTCTGACCTCCCATGTGCCATTTCTATAGTCTCTGACCTCCCACATGCCATGTCCGCAGTCTCTGAACTCCCACATGCCACGTGAATGTGGCTCTGTCTTTAAATTTTATGATTTATGATTTTTGCCAGTAAACAATTAGTGCTGTTTGTCAGAGCCAAATTTATTTGGGTGGTTGGCAATAATGCACCCCAATAAGGTGACCCTCTCCTGGTGCTATATACCCTGGGCTTAGCTTGCCCATAGTGCGTGCCACTGGGCAAAGGGAAGGGAGAAGAGTGGACACAGGTCTGCTCTCCTCCCCTTATTGTTCCTGACCTGGAAGCGACTTTGACAGTTTCCCTGGCCATCAAGGCCGGGAATGAATGTAATGCAATGCAATGTACACTGCATTACATTCATGACTGAAGGAATGGTAACACTGATGATGTAACAGCAGGCGAATAAAGTGTATGCTATATGGGGGGGGGGGGGGGGGTTGCATTGTGAAGGGGAGGGGGTCACCAAAATGCACCTTTGCCTAAGTAGACAAAAATCCTTGCATGGGCCCTGGTTCTCATTCCCAAAGATGTGACACTCCTCCTATTAGCCCATAAAAAGGTTGGCATAAATGTCATGCCACTTTTCTTGAGGTAAAACACGCCATCAATCTGTAAGTAATTATGTGTTAGCCAGAAACGCATGCCCTCAAGGATCACTTTCTTCAAATAGTGATCCAAATTATATTGAAGTACTTTTATATCAAGCTTGAGTGATCAAAAAGTATAAAGCAGGATACATCACAAATCGCTAGTTTTGCAATTCACTGACACGTCATTCCTTTGAGTTTCTGCATTGAATGTTTTGTATCCCCGAGGTAGGAAGGAAGTCTTCGTACTAACGGTTGTAACGATTAATTAATCCAATCACCCAACCCTTCACACAAGTATCCTATACTCACCATATTAGGTCTCCCTTTAGTATAAAGCTTAGTACACACAATGAGAATATTGGACAAAAAAAACGCATTTGGAGTGATCGTCCGATAATTTATTTGTTAATAAACAGCTTTCAAAAGCCAATCACAACAGTTCATGGAAAAATATCTGAAGTAACAAGCATGACATTTTTTCTCATAAGATAACAGAACGAATGATTTTCATGTAATCAGTATAGTACTTGTACAAAAAAAAAATTGCGTGACCAAGACCATGCATGCTTGGAAACGAAAGAATACATTACAATACAATAGAAAACATTACATCAGTTCCGAAGTTGTATTCTGTCATATGTGAATTTTTGGAACTTATTTGTTTTTGATATAAGACTAGCATGCAAACAAAAAAAATGATCATTCAATATTTCTCTTTTGTTCACTGACTGACACAGCTCCATTAGTCTTGACCATAGGGTTATTACGCCACCTTCAGGAGAGGACTAGGCAGAGCATGTAATACATGTGAAAAAAACAGACTTTACAGTTCTGCCCATGGGGTGGTCCATCTGGTAATGACCCCTCAGCCTGCCTCCTGCAGCTCAGTTTTTTTCTGCCTAGAGATTTTAAGATCCTGTGATCTGCTTTCAACAGCCAGCTGGGTGACAGGCTGGATATTCTAGATCCTTGCAGTCTCCCCAGCCTGGCCATCGAGCGTGTGCAGACCCTTGCTACGCGCTGGGTCGGCCACTACATGCCCCTCAGTCTCCAGGGGTGGCCAGTGAGCACAACGCTCGGGGGCACACATATAACCGGACTACCGATGTCCTTGTCACAGTGTGCCGTGGCCAGCAGCCACCCTGTACTGCTCGGAGAGTGGGCCCGTGATGGGATGTCCCCAGCTCGTCCAGATGGTAAGTACAGCTCTCCCTGCCTGGGCGGGATTGAGTAGCTGGGCATTCCCTGGGAGGTCGATTAGGGGGTCCCTCTACTGCCTCTCTTCTCTCCTTGTCCCTATTTTCCATCCCCCTCCTGTGGGGGATGCTGCATGATGGGCTGCTGAGCGGTGTGTGTGCAGCCAGGGGTCCCCTGGGAGGTCTCACCTTATATTGGGGACCGCATTGGGTGTCTGTGTCCCTGGGTGTCTGTGGTCTTGTCTCGCCACAGGGTGTCTGGAGGTCTGTATGTGCTGATCGCCATAACGCTGTTCTGCCGCCATTTTCTCTGTCCTTTTACTGCGTGCAGTTGTTTGTCTGCCATTTTTGGTGTGCCTCAGTTGAAAGCCATTTTTCTGTAGCTCGGCGGCCATTTTCCTTGTGATTATGTCCATTATACAGAGTGGCCGGAGGCCATTTTGTTGTAGCCCAGCGCGTTTTTTAGCCTCATCGCTGATCCCTGCTGCTCAGAACGGCGTTTTTTTTGCACAAGACACCTGGGAGCTGATACTGGACGCAGACACCTGTAACTGAACAGCGCAGCACTCGGTCAGGGTGGTGAGTCCTGTGGTGGGGGCCCCTCAGTCTGCAGCAGCTAGGAGGGTGGGATTGTGCACCTGTCCTAAGTCCCCAAGGGTGACAGACAGGGAGGGTCAGCATGGCTTCAGAAACTGGTGTTTCTTCCCCAGAACTCCCTGCAATTGCAACCAGCTCATCTGCTTTGTCGGCGGTCCTTAAAACGTTCGTTGCCAGGGTGGAGGTGGTGTGCGAGCGCAAAGGTGGTAAAAAGCGGCCCCTGCCCCCTTCCTCCAGAGAGAGCTCTGACGCAGACTCGGGCCCCGCTGAGACTGGTGGCCCCTGCACTGTTGCTTCAGATGACGCTGACCAGGACCGATCGGACAGTGAGAATGAGTCCCCGTCCGGGTCCACGCAAGACAAAGCGCTAGTTGGAGCTGTGCGTCATACCCTGAAAATTCAGGATACAGCAGGTTCCTATGCTGAAGTAGCGGCCCCTTTGGCTCCCGTAAAGCAGCCCGTACACCTAAGATGTTTCTGTATCTGACTTCGATAAGTTCATAGAGTTCCTCTCTTGGCCACCAAACAGATTCTTCCCCTCCAGCATACCCTTACTCTCGGCTCGCCAAGAGGCCCTATTGGGGGCGGTAAGGGACCTGCTAAGCCGCGGGAAGATAGTGCCTGTCCCGGAGGCGGAAAGGTTCCAGGGGTTCTACTCCAATCTGTTTGCAGTCCCCCAAAAGGAAGGGGTACGTCCAATCTTGGACCTGAAAGCCCTCAATTGCTTTGTAAAAGTACAGAGGTTCAGAATGGAATCAGTTTGCTCAGTTGTCGCTGCACTCCATCAAGGGGACTCCCTGGCGTCTTTGGACATCCAGGATGCGTACCTGCACATACTCATATGCCTCAGGCATCAGAGGTTTTTGCGATTTGCAGTTGGGGAAGACCACTAACAGTTTGTGGCTCTCCCTTTTGGCTTGGCATCAGCCCCCCGAGTCTTTACCAAGGTATTGGCTCCAATTTTGGCGTTGCTGCGACAATGCAGGATCGCAATCGTTGCTTACCTAGACGATCTCCTCCTGAGAGCATCTTCCACCTCAGAATTAATCTGCAAATCGGCAGATTCGGGTGAGCCAGTCAGTCAGGGACTCCCTGCTCTGGTGGCTGAGGTCCCCGGCTCTTCGGTCTGGGAAGTCGTTCCTACCTCTACATTGGACAGTGATCACAATGGACGCCAGTCTGACCGGCTGGAGTGGAGTGCTGGGAGTACAGTCGACTATGAGGGCGTCCGATCAGGATCTGGTCAGACAATGCCATGGCGGTGGCATAAGTCAACCATCAAGGAGGAACAAGAAGCTTGGCTGCATCACGGGAGGTCGCTCACATCCTTCAGTTGGCAGAGCAACATGTAACGGCTTTGTCGGCCATTTACATCCCGGGAGTAGAAAACTGACAGGCGGACTACCTAAGTCGCCAGATGCTGGGCCCAGGAGAATGGGCATTGCATCCGGAGGTGTTCAGGCTACTGTGCGGTGGGGCACACCAGACGTGGATCTCCTGGCCTCCCGTCTCAATTGGAAGATGCCGAGATTTGTATCCAGGACAAGAGATCCTTGGGCAGACGCGGCAGACACGCTGGTGGCTCCGTGGGGTTAGTATCGACTGATCTACGCCTTTCCTCTGCTAAAACTGTTACCATGTCTGCTCCGCAGAGTGGAGGCCCAGGGGATTCCAGTAATACTGATTGCCCAAGATTGGCCTCGGCGCCCCTGGTACGCCGACCTGTTACGCCTGGTTGCGGATGCTCCCTGGCGACTACCATTACGAGAGGACCTTCAAGTGTCAAGTTCTGATTCTGCATCCTGGCTTACCATCGCTGGTTTTAACAGCATGGCTGTTGAGAGCCAGGTGCTAAGGAACCAGGGCCTGTCTGACTCTGTGATTTCAACTATGTTGAGGGCACAAAAATCTTCTTCTTGGAAGATATACCATCATACCTGGAAAGCCTACATCTCCATGTGTGAGGAGAAAGGGTGGCGTCCGTGCACCTATTCCGTTTCCAGGATCCTGCTGTTTCTACAGCGAGGAGTAGACCAGAAATTGGCTTTAAGAACCATTAAGGGACAAATCTCAGCCTTAGCTGCTTTTTTCCAACGACCTCTGGCGTCTCACTCTCTAGTGAGCACTTTTATTCAAGGGGTCCAGCATGTAATTCCTCCGGTGCATCCACCTTTACCCCCATGGGATCTGAACCTGGTGCTATCGGCGCTTCAGAAACCGCCGTTTGAGAACATCAGGGAAATCCCCTTGTTGACTCTTTTGCAGAAAGTGGTCTTCATAGTGGGCATTACATCAGTCCAGAGGGTTTCAGAACTGGCGGCATGGTCTTGCAAGTCGCCCTATCTGGTTATCCATAAGGATGAGATGTGTTGCATCCGCAACCTTCTTTTCTGCCGAAGGTGGTTTCGGCGTTTCACATCAATGAAAACATTGTGTTACCATCTCTGTGTCCTAAACCGACACATCCTAAGGAGGTGGCCCTTCATTCCCTGGATGTGGTCCGTGCTCAAAGGGTGTATTTGTCTACCACGGCTCCCTTCCGGAAGTCAGACTCTCTGTTCGTTTCGGTAGCTGGTCCGAAAAAAGGTATGGGGGTCTCGTCAGCCACCATTTCTAGGTGGATCAGACAGATTGTGGTACAGGCCTACGCCTTAAAGGGGCAGGTGCCCCCCTTTCCTGTCATGGCCCATTCCACCAGGGCAATTGGAACTGCTTGGGCTTTCTGACATCAAGTGTCAGTTGCACAAGTGTGTAAGGCAGCGACTTGGTCGTCCGTTCAAACTTTTACCAAATTCTACCAAGTGGATGTAAGCGCATCGTTTGATGCCTGCTTTGGCTGCAATGTTTTGCAGGCGACCATGTAATGTTGCAATTCTACACTCTTTCCTCTGTTTTAAAAATACAGTTACTTTGAGTATTCATGCACTGTTGCATTTGTTGACCGCAAGTTCTGATGCAGCTAGTTAGTAGTGACTCCCCTGTTAGGGAGCACTTTTGGTTGTGGGGGAAGTTTGTATGCTGTTCCCACCCCTCGTTAAGACACTGCTTGGGGATGTCCCTATGGTCAAGACTAATGGAGCTGTGTCAGTCAGTGAACTAAAGAGAAAATAGGATTTTTGTACTCGCCGCAAAATCCTTTTCTCTGAAGTTCACTGACTAACACAGCAACCACCCCTCCTATTGATTTACATTATACTGTTTGTTGACGTACTGAGCTGCAGGAGGCAGGCTGAGGGGTTATTACCAGAGGGACCACCCCTGGGCAGAACTGTAAAGTTCTGTTTTTTTTTCACATGTATTAGATGTTCTGCCCAGTCCTCTCCTGAAGGTGGCGTAATAACCCCACAGTCAAGACTAATGGAGCTGTGTCAGTCAGTGAACTTCAGAGAAAAGGATTTTACGGTGACTACAAAATTCCTATTTTTCATTCTGTGTACTAGGCTTAAATGGGGTTGTAAACCCTTGTGTTTTTTCACCTTAAAGAGGAAGTAAACCCCTTCAAACCACTTTGACCTACAGGTAAGCCTAGATTAAGGCTTACCTGTAGGTCCAAGCAATATCTCCTAAACCTATATGGTTTAGGAGATATTTGCCCGAAAATGGGCACCGCTGTCTACGGCGCATGCGCCGTAGACAGCGGCGCGCAGGCGCACTAAATGCGGCAAATCCAAGAATGGATTTGCCTAATTTGTCGACTCCCGTGCGCATGCGCGGGAGTGACGTCATCGCGGCTTAGCCGTATGGCAGCGGCGGAGCTGCGAGACGCGACTCCCGTGCGCATGCGCGGGAGTGACGTCATCGCGGCTTCGCTGCTGTCATTGGTCGGAGCTGCGAGACGCCACCAGCAAGATGGATGCGGCGGACTACAGGGATCAGCGGCGACTTCGTGGCTCCTGTGTCAGGTAAGTGACACATAATGAGCTACTATG
Source organism: Lithobates pipiens (assembly GCF_037356315.1). Taxonomy (NCBI): domain Eukaryota; kingdom Metazoa; phylum Chordata; class Amphibia; order Anura; family Ranidae; genus Lithobates; species Lithobates pipiens. Next base: position 182,737,605 of record NW_027507784.1, on the reverse strand, counting down.
CGATGCATAGTAGTCCATTATGCTTTACCTTTGCAGGGAAAAAAAGAGGAAGTAAACCCATCAGGGTTTACTTCCTCTTTAAAGTAGAGTTCCACCCAAAAATAGAACTTCCGCTTTTCCAGTCCCCCCCCCCCCTTTGGTGTCACATTTGGCACCTTTCAGGGGGGAGCAGATACATTAATACAGGTATTTTGCTCCCAATTCCAGGCATAGATAGCCGAGCCACCCGTGGGTATCTATGCCACTACCCACTCCCCCCCCCCCCCGCTGTATTCTGGGAGACACATGGGTCCCAGAAAACAGCAGGGACCAGTGGGATAGCGCAGCACGAGTTGCGCATGCGGCTTCACTTCCTGACTCCCTTACCGAGCACCCGACAGCCAAGGGATAGATCGGCTTTGGGTGCCGACATCGCGGGTGCCTTGGACAGGTAGGTGTCCATATTTTAAAAGTCAGCTGCTGCAGTATTTGTAGCGTCTGACTTAAAAAAAAAAAAAAAACTCTGCTTTAATGCATCCTATTCTGACACTGACCAGCTCCCCCATTTTACTCACCTGAGCCCGTTCGTTCCTACGGCAGAGACATGCTCTACCTCTCTGCCTGTCGTCTCAGCTCTTGATTGGATAGATTGATAGCAGCCCAGCTATTGGCTCCCACTGCTGTCAATGAAATCCAGTGATGCGGGAACCGGGCGGCGGGGCCGAGTTCGGTATTCTGTGTCTATGGACACAAAATACGGACTCGGGAGCACGCCCGCATGGTAACCCCCAGGGAGAGCGCTTCTCCTGGGGGTTTACTGATGCAGTGAGAAGCTATTAGCACCTCCAGATGCCCCTAGAAGAAGTGGATTGGGGCCACTTTGTGCAAAATAAACTGCACAGTGGATGTAAGTATGACATGTTTGTTATTTAAAAGAAAAAAAAATAAGGGTTTACAATCCCTTTAAGTAGTATCCTAATGAAGTTGTGATAGATGATGAAAGGTTGATATAATTGAATGATTTGATATAATGTTACATAATACTTCCTCCACAAATTTAGGTGTGTTTGTAACTATCTGTACTGTGATAGCTTGGAGCCTGCAGTATAGTTACCTGATGATTTTTTTTACAATGTACAGATGTATGGCATCAGGTTGTAATATGTTTCCTCCTATCCTGCTATCCTTAAGACCCCATTCACACTTGTGCAACTTGTAATGCGACTTTGGACCCTAAAGTTGCATGACCAGGCACATCCCATGTTTTCTGATGAGTAATGGCCATATCTGTGTGACTTAAAGTCATTCCTTGGTTGAATTTCATGTGATTTGAGGGCCATAGACTTGAACGTAAACCCTCATAAGTAGTATGAAGTCACAGCTGCATGATATGTCGGTAATGAAAATAAACAAACAAAAAAAAAAAACAGCCCCCCCCCCCCCCACCCACATCCATACCAGGCCCTACAGGACACCCCATGTCAAAAAAAAAAAAAAAAAAGTTGTGGGATTCCCCCAAAATCCATACTAGACCCTTATCCGAGCATGAAGCCCAGTAGGTCAGGAAAGGGGGGTGACTCAGCACCCCCCCTGAACCATACCAGGCCACATGCCCTCAACTCGAGGGGGTTGCTTTGGAGCAAGGAGCTTTGCCCCCCAAAACACCTTGTCCCCATGGTGATGGGGACAAGGGCCTGTTCCCCACAACCCTGGCCAGTGCTTATGGGGGTCTGCGAGTGGGGGCTTATCAGAAACTGGAAGCCCCTTCAACAAGGGGGCCCTCAGATCCTGGCACCCCATATGAATAAGCCCCCCTCCTGAATCATACCAGGTCACATGCCCTAAACATGGGGGGGGGTGCTTTGGGGCAGGGGGCTTATGGGAATCTGGAATCCCCCAGATCCCGCCCCCCCATGTGAATGAGTAAGGATACTATGTACCCCTACTCATTGACTCATTGTGAAAATTCCTTTATTTAAGATATAAAAAAAATGTCCCCCCTGGTGCAGATCCATCGTTAATCACGCTGCCCACCACCATCGCAGACCTGAAAAGAAAAAAAGAACCACCATGCCCTCGGTTGATGACGTCAAAAGGGGGCAGTGCCACCCAACGATGTCACCGGTTGGCCCAGCCCCTTAGTTATTTAAAGGGGCTGTAAAGGTTTGTGTTTTTTCACCTTAATGCATCCTATGCATTAAGGTGAAAAAACACCTGGCAATGACGGACCCTCTAGCCCCCCCGGTTTTACTTACCTAAGCCCGTTTACCTGCTTGGCTCGTCCCCGGCATCCTCTTCTCCACGGAGTCTCGGCATTGATTGGATAGATTGATAGCAGAGCAGCCATTGGTTCCCGCTGCTGTCAATTAAATCCAATGACCCGGCCGATGGGGGGCGGGACTGAAACATACACTCTGTGTCTATTAGACATGGGCACTGTCAAAAAATGTATTTTGTTTAATTCCGTTTCGTTCTGTACGAAAACATTTTTTCGTTAGATTAGATTTGTAAGCATAGAAATTCCCATAGGGTTCCCACCATCCCTGTGCTGAGCTCCCGAGTCTGTACGCCCGCTGTGCCCATTATGAGGGGTTCCCACCATCCCTGTGCTGAGCTCCCGGGTCTGTACGCCTGCTGTGCCCATTATGAGGGGTTCCCACCATCCCTGTGCTGAGTTTTCAGGTCTGTACACCCGCTGTGCCCATTATGAGGGGTTCCCACCATCCCTGTGCTGAGTTCCAGGGTGTCAGGGCTCTGCTCGCGCTTTATGAGAGAATCACGGTGCGCACATGTGCCCACGCGCCGTTAGGCAGCCCAGGCATCGGCGCGTGTGTGTGCGCCAGTGTGCACCTCAGGCGCACGCACGTGCGCAGCGGGCGCGTGTGCACGCATCCCGCGCGCACACGAGTTCGCACTAACGCGATTTGGCGCCAGTGGCCATATTTAAAGGTACAGCTGCATGTGTTCTGTGCTGTTTGTCTGCAGCTTGTACCTGAAAACCCTGCTAACTGTCCATCTGATTACCAATACTGACCCGGCTTATGTTTGACTCTGCTGATCTCCTCTGCCCTGATCCCGGCCTGCCTGACCCTGTTTATGGACTGCCTATTTGCTGCTGAACCCTTTGCTAGCCAGTGACTGTGCCTTTGCCTGCCGTTCCTGCCTGATTGCCTATCTGTTTGACCCGGCTTGCCTGACCTACCTTCTGCTTGATCCAAGTGTTCTGAGTCCATCCAGGATCCGCTGCTGCCGTTCAGTGCCTCCTTCTAACTGGTTGCTGTTGGTCCTCCTGCTCTGCCTACTTCTGCCAGTTCTGCCAGCTCTGCAGCCTCCTCCAAGAGTTCCTGCGGTTCCAGCCATCTGGAGGACCATCTACACTGCCTGCATCAACTGCTGCATCCAGCTCAGAAGCCCCATACACCCACTCTGCATAACTCATATGGGGGAAAAAGGGTATACTCAGAGCCCTTCCCACCCTCTTGTACACCTCTATATTAAAAGGGCACTGAAGTAGAAAGTGATCTATGGACTTCACCACTCCTCCACACTCCACTCTCGGGCAGCCCTGATCACTCATGGAAAGAAACTTCAAGTTGCCCTTCACATATAGTTTTCCATGAAAGGCAAGCCAAGCCTGTTCCCTAAACTTCATTGGGATTCTCTCCAAATTAATTAACCGCAAACCCACGCCCAAAACCAGGCTTGGGCAATCCCTCAAGGCCAGTGGCTCGCAAAAAGCAGAGCTCATGATCCGCTTCTCAAGAAGTTTCCTTGGAACAGCTCTGATTTCTCCCACTGTTACTTGCCACTGCCAAAGTATTTTCAAACACGTGGCAACATAAGCCAGGAGCTTATCATGCTTGACCCTCAGGATTTTCCCTGGCTCACCATTTTCCCAGTCTCGCAGAAAGGGCCTAAACCAGGACTGGAAAATACCAACCCACCCAGGCGGTCTCTCTGCCAACATGTTACCAAGATTGTACTTCACAAACATCAGAGAGAAAAAGACTACAGGGTTGATCATCCCTAGACCACCCTCCCGCCTGGAAAGGTAAGTCACATTCCTTTTGACAAGGTTTATTCTGTTCCCCCATAACAGCTGGGAGAAACAAGTATAAATCCTGGTATAGAGAGAAGCTGGCAAAACACAAACAAAACTGACATATAGGAAAATCTGAATCAGGTAAGTCTTGATCAGATCAACCTTTTCCCTCAAGGAAAGCTGCCAACCTTTCCAGCTTGCCACCTTGGCATTGGCATTCTCCAGCCTGTTCACCCAATTTGCATGACCATAGTCACCTGGGCCAAATTCAATGCCTAGAACTCTAATTTTTAGCTGGGGCTCCGGGAAGTCATCCGGGAGAACAAAGCTCTAACCTTCCACGCCCATCCAGAAAGCTTCACACTTGTCCTGGTTGACCTTTGAACCTGATGCCTCTGTATACTGCCTTATCACTGAGACCACCTCCTGCGCCTCCCCAGTCCCAGAGACAAAAACAGAAACCTCATCAGCATAGGCCACAACCTTCAAAGGAGGCTCACCAGCGATGCCCATAGGTACCCCACACAATGGTCCGTTCTCCAGCCTTCTAATGAAGGGGTCAATTGCAAACACATATAACAGAGGACTCAATGGGCACCCCTGACGCACACCTGAGCCGACCACAAAGGGTTGCCCGACCCAACCATTAACCAGAGGAAAGCTTTCAGCCCCTTTGTACAAAATCTTGAGCCAATCAATGAAACCCCCCTCCAGGCCATACCTGCCCAGAAGGAGCCATAAGTACTCATGATTAACCCTATCAAAGGCCTTAGCCTGATCCAATGTCAGCAAAAATGTACCCCAACCAGCAGTCCTACAAAGCTCCAAGGCCTCCCGGACAGCTAACACTGCTGAGAAAGTGCTTCTACCTTGGACCGAGCAGTGCTGGTGGTGGGATAACAAACTGCCTGCCACTGGCGATAATCGCCAGAAAAAAATCTTTGCCAGTATCTTTCTATTGACATTAAGAAGGCTAATGGGGTGCCAATTCTCAATCATCGAAGGATCTTTACCCTTTGACAGAAGGATCACTGCAGATTGCCTCATAGAGGGAGGGAGACAACCCTGATACAAACAGCCATTAAAAACCTCCGCAAGGTAGGGAGCCAGGATTGTCTTAAAACATTTATAAAATTCAGCTGTCAACCCATCTGGCCCTGGCGTTTTCCTGATGGCCAGTTTATCAATAGCCTGGACTACCTAATCTGCAGTGATTTCATCTGTCAAACTCATCAAAGGAACATTACTTTCCAGTCCTAGTGTAGATTCCAAAAAACCCAACATCCTTGTCCGATCAAGGTTCCTTCCTCCCCGGAGATCGGCATAGTATGACCTGACAACCTCCAGGATCCCTGACCTAGACTTCGTCAGAGAGCCCGTACTGTCCTTCAGGCCATTGACCGTCTTAACTGCTACTGCTACTGTTTACAGTTCTGGTAAGAGTCAGGCGAATGTTATTTCCCGTAATCCCTCTCCTGAACCAAAGAGGCGTGTCGGTCATATTCATGTCTCCTAAGGAGCTTCACCTCAGAGATCACCCCAGAATCTCCTCCATTCGAAACAAGGCGGTCAAGTTTCCTCCGCAAACGCTGGTAGGTGATATACTTATCTTACTGCTTCTTTCTTCCTATGGCCTTGAAAAGCCTAACAGTCCGCTGTTTTACAAGCTCCCACCATTCTGACTTGCAGTTGCAAAAGTCTAAGATCGTTACCTGTGCTTGAAAAAAATCCTCAAAGGATTGTCTTACACTCTCGTCTTCCAGGAGGGCCGAATTCAATCTCTAGATAACCCTCCCCCTAGGTGGCATGTCTGAGGCATTCAGAGTCACAGATAAAATACAGTGATCAGAAAACTCCACTGCCCGACACACAGGTGCCAAAAAAAGCAGAGTCTCCCTTTAAAAAACCTATCTATCCTACTCTGACTACTACCTCACTGAAAAGTGAACCCTGTGCTGTCTGGGTAGCGCTTAATGTGCGCATCTACCAGACCTGCTTCCCTAACTATCGCATTGAGAAAAAGGTTGTCATAGCCCAGCTTATCTCTGAAACCTCTCCTGTCTTTAGACCTAGTAATGGAGTTGAAATCACCTCCAAAGATAACCTGCTTGGCCGTAAAAAGAAAAGGCTTAATCTTTGTAAAGAGGCATTTCCTGTCCCACTTTGTCTGGGGACCATAGATGTTAATCAGGCACAAGTCCTGCCCCCTTACAGAGACGTCCAAGACCATGCATCTCCCAATCTCTACCTCAATTACCCGCTGGCATGTTACCATACCAGAAAAAAGGACTGCAACCCCGCTGTAAGGCTCGGCCGCAAGAGACCAAAATGAGGGACCACATCTCCACTCCTTCTTTGCCAGATGTATATCGGCCAGACTATTCAGATGGGTCTCTTGCAAAAACAAAATGTCAGCATCAAACTCGCTGAGCAAAAATAAGGCCATATGACGAGCGCTTACTGATCTTAAGCTGGCAACATTAATGGTTGCCATTTTTAACAGAGTGGGAACTGCCATTAGGGTAGTTGAGGCAGACGTTTCTTAGCCTGACTACTCCCTCTCCCTGGAGAACCAGCATGCTTTGTTGCACCCTGGCACTCATCCATAGAGGACGCTGAACTGAACGAGTCCCAATCATCATCATCATCATCTGACAGTACCTTAAACTTATTTTCCAACGGAAAAACTTTAGGATTGAAGGGAACTGAACCCCTTTTTTTCCTTCTTTTGCCCCTCCTCCTCCTATCCTCCAACCACTCCATATCATCCTTGGATAAACCAGAACCAGCCTCGCCACACCTATCCTCCCCTTCAACCCCCTCCCCCCCTCTTCCCTTATCTACCACCAGGCCAGCCTCCCCACTATTTTCCCCACTCCTCTGCACCCCACGATCTGCAATAGAAACCCTGCAGCGTCGGGGAAGGGGGACTGGCACCACACCTGACACACCAGCCTCAGCACCTCTTGCTGCCTCTGCAATTTTAGAAGACACAGAAGGATTGGACACATTCTCGGCAACTGAAACTTTACATACAGACTGGGAAGACACGCTAGGTACACGCACACACTGGGAAGACACAGACACATTGGGTATTGGCACAGACTGGGGAGACACAGACACATTGGGTATTGGCACAGACTCAGATGGACTCACAGGCCCTCCAGCTGCTTAGCTCTGAGCATCCTCCATGTGCAGGTGGAAGAACTCTCTCATGAGCTCAGGCTTGTTGTGCATTGCCTCAGGACATTGACTGTAAGGATGTCCCATTGCATTGCACAGATTACACCTTATAATAATACAGTCCTTTGCCAAATGTCCTATACCCTGACACAGAGAGCACTTCATCACTGGACAGGAGGATGCAAGATGCCCTTTATCTCCACACTTGTTGCAGAGCTTTGGCTGGCCCAGATAAAAGATGGCCAGCCTGTCCCTCCCCAGGAAAGCTGAGGATGGCAGATGCTGGAAACATTGTCAATGACCTTTAATTTTAGCTGCACAGACCATCCCCCTGTCCATATTCCCCGATCGTCCAAAATCTTTTTTAGGGGGCTCAGGACGTCCCTATATCTCCTCAACCATACAGTTAAATCCCCTTGGGGTATAGACTCATTATGGACAAGAATTGCCACCATTTTAATGAGGGGCTGGCGTGATATAAGCTTGGGGATGAGCCCTTTCCAGTCGGGCAGGCCCCTACACACATGTTCCTACTTCTCCCAAAATATGTCCAAAGACTCCGGACGGATAAAGGACAAGTCATACTCATAGGAACCTGCCGGACTGATCAGGGCGAAGATATCTGCAGGCCTAAACCCCATCTGCAGGATTTTATCCACCACTGCCCTCCTATGTGGGGGATTTCCTCCGCCTTCCCATTTTAACTGGGCAACATTCCTCCTTTTAAACAGGGAGGAAGATAGAACATTCCCATGCTCCTTCCCTGCTTGCTCCCCCTTCCCAGAACCTGTGACAGCAACACCAGCATAAGTTTTTCTTCAACCACCAGCATTTGCAGTCTTGTCCTTAGACACATTCAAACCTGCTGGCAGAGAGTCTGAACCAGGTGGGATAGCAGTCTTCCTATTTAGCAGAGGCAGGACCCACCCCCTCCCCCTGCGCTGAACACTCGGCTTCAATCCTGGGATCCATCACAGTCTTGGCTGTTGCAGACTCCTGGAGAATTGAAGCACTACTACTCCCAGCATCTCCTCCACCATTCACAGGAACAGCCGCTGTGCCTGGTACAGGCAAAGTCTCTGTATTGTCCATGGACCTCTGCAGACTGAAGCTGACAGTTATTAGCAGATGTTATTGCTTGCTGTATATTGTCTATGGGTCTGAGCTGACTGCCTGTAGCATTACAACCCACAGCAGGCCCATTGTCATTAAAGTTCCCACCATCCTGCACACACACTGTACCTGCACCTGCTCTCTCCACAGGTCTTTCTTCCACAGGGCTAGGAACGGTGTCCATCTTCTCCTCACCATCCTAGGGAGCTGCATCTGGAGTGGACTCCAGTTTATTGATGAAATCCAGCATGCCAGAACCTTCAACCTCCTGCTCAGATGTTCCACATTGCTGGGGAGGGAAGGGGACAGAGGCCACCATTGAGGGCTTAGCAGATGTCTGAGGTGTTGAACAGCTGGGCTCATCCTCTGGGCCCACTTTCTCACTCTCTGCTGTCTGTACCTGCATCTCCTCACTCTCCATGCAGGAAGCGGCTCCTCTTCTCATTTGGTTAAATCTTTCTTCATTTCTGTATTTTTCTTTAAATGCTGCACTATTCTCCTTCAGAGAACTCACCAATTCTTTCGGCTTCCGCAGAGATTGTTCCAGATCTTTCAATTCAGGCCTCAGAGCCAGTCTATTCTTGCTGAACACTTTAGAACAAATATGCTTTTTCTTTTTAAATTCCGCTTTCAAAACTACCAACTTCTCCTCTTCCTTCTCAATCCGCTTTAGTGTTTCCACAATCCTCCAACTAAAGGCAGACAGAGATTCATCTTTCCTTGGGTCAGGCCCAGAATCTTCCACGGGCTGAGGCCTATCCAGGGGGCCCCTGCCAGGGTCCTCACCAGGATCCAGCATCTCTCTTGGGGCAGAGAAGTAACTCTAGCCCCTGGTCTCTGGAAGCACAGGAGCAAAGGATCTAGCAACCTCACACCTCGCTGTCAAGGAGCGGAATGGCAGTTTCCCACCATCCCTGTGCTGAGTTTATGGGTCTGAGTGTACACCCGCTGTGCCCATTATGAGGGACTCCCACCATCCCTGTGCTGTGCTGACTTCCTGGGTTTTTAAACTTTAGTTTTGTTAACTTTTCGTTAAAATAACGAAAGTTCGTTATGATGATTTTATCATTATGAGGGGTTCCCACCATCCCTGTGCTGTGCTGACTTATTCTGATTGGTGAACAAAACACCAGTCATATTTCTGTTAATTTGGATCCGAATTTCGTTAACGAAATTTCCTATTTCGTATGAAATTCGTAAGCATAGAAATTCCCCTTAGGGTTCCCACCATCCCTGTGCTGACTTCCTGGGATTTTAACTTTTAGGTTCATTAACTTTTGTAACAATTATGAATTTTCGTTAAGATGAATTTATCATTATGAGGGGTTCCCACCATCCCTGTGTTGTACTGACTTCCTGGGTTTCTAATTTGGATCTGAAATTCGTAAACTAAATTTCGGAATTCGTTCGGAATTCGTATGCATAAAAATTAGTATTTCAGATTCGTACGAATGTACGAATTTTTGGAAATCCGTATATAGCGATACCCTCACTTAAGAGGGCCGCAAGTTTGGTTTGGGTCCTGAGCACAGCTCCGCCAACCCCCCGGCAATCTGCACTACCCACTTTGGCACAGTTAGTATCTAGCAATACACATTAAATCGCTTATACTCTAAATATGTGTGTGTGCGTGGGTGGATAACTCAAGCTCATAGACAATCCTTGAAAGTATATAACTGACTTTACTTACTGTTTTTTATAAAAGGAATAACATGAATCAAACATTTGGATTGCAACACATAATCAGGTCCCTGCAGTAACCAGTAATAAAGATAAACAGAGTAATCAGCATAATAAAGTATTGCTATGCAACTCTAGCGCTGCCCTTTTTCAGCTACTTCCCCACATGGGTAAACTAACACCCAGCACTGTCTACCTATGCAGTCAGGCCTGACTGATCTAGATGGAAGTCCAGTAAAACAATATTCGCTAGCAATCTTTCGGTGGTGCACTTGAAGAACAACTTTGTAATCCAAACGAATAATAAAGATAAAGCATCTGTCTTTAAACAGCTCTCACCACCCGGACAAGTCCAAGTCCGGTTTCTCTGCCCTTTTCGTCTAGGAACAGGAATCCACCGACCTCCGAGTCTTCAATCCTTCTGGTGTACTGCAGCAAGGAATGAGAAAATGTCTCTCAGGTGCAACTAGGCTGGCAGAGAGCTCTTTGGAAAAGAGCACAAGGCCCAGGCTTCAGGCCTTGTGCCTCAGCAGTTCAGCACAGATCTCCTCTTGCTTGAAGGGCGGGGGGTGTCCAAAGAGGAAGAACTAGGCCTCTCCCCCTCCTTATATATCCTCCCCCATGAGTCTTTGAGACATAACTCAAAACATCCTGGGAACCAGCGGGGTTCTGGCAACAGTAGTTTTATAGTCCTTAAAGAGACCCCGCTACACACTCCCCCCACTTAAACTCTTTGGTCCCCAAAGATAAACTTTTAACACATATCCTGTACCAATTTTGAAAGTGCTGAGTATGATGTTGGTACAGGGAATTTCCACCAGAACTCAGAGGTGGGATTACCTGTCCCACAGGTCACACTGACATGAGTGGCCTGCCTAACTGTGCCAGAGAGTGAGCTGGGGTTGCCCTCCACCAAATGGTCAGTGGAAGGATTAGAGCGTTCAGCACTTCTTCTAGCAGTCACAACAGAGTCCTCAGAGCTCTCCCCCATTTGAGAGTAGGTTAGCTTCTTGGGGGGTCTCACAACTCGGCAAGCTCTCTGTTCTCTTGGGACTTCAGGCTCTAGTGCCACAGGCTCTACTTCAGGAACACATTCTGACAGCATCACTGGTTCTGGAACATCGGTTCCTCCCTCTTCTGAGTAAATGCTAGGGATATCTTCCCAGCCTTCAGGCACACCACTAGATGGAATGAACTCTGTAGCTTCTGGGTTCAGTGTCCCATCCTGTGTATCCTCAGTAGGTGGGAGATCTATGGCAGAATTTCCTGGAGTTGATGAAGGCCACAGCCACTCAAGCTCTCCTCTTCCACCTTCACCTCGTTGGGTATCTTGTCCATCTCTAACCCGGGAGGTCTGAGACCGAGTGCTGGGTCCTGGGGTATCCAGAATGGAAACAGATTCAGGTGGATTTCTCACTGGAGGTATTCTGACTGCTTCAGTAAGCGGGAGCAAATGATTCCTGTGCCAAGTCTTCAAGGGCCCCACTTTCCCCTCTGGTTTTAGCTTATACACAGGCAATCCAGGTAGCTTTCTGCAAATGACATAGGGCTCCGATCTCCATCTATCAGCAAGCTTGTGCTTCCCAGGGATCCCCAGATTGCGTAGCAGTACACGGTCCCCAGGCTGCAGGTCTTGCACTCGAACCTTCAGATCGAAGTTCCTCTTGTTGCGGGCTCCCCTTTGGTCCGAGGCCGCCTGAGCTCGTTCATGGGCCACTTTCAAATTGTGTCTAAGTCGATCCACATATCCCTTGTGGGAGGTAGCAGAGGCATGGTCTAGGGAAATGCCAAAGGCCAGATCCACCGGCAATCTTGCTTCCCTCCGAAACATGAGCCGGTAGGGGGAGTAACCCGTCACATCACTTGTGGTGCAGTTGTAAGCGTGCACCAGAGCTGATATGTGTTGGCTCCAGTGTTGCTTCTTCTCTGTCTCTAGAGTTCCAAGCATGTTTAGTAAGGTCCGATTAAACCTCTCAGGTTGGGCATCTCCTTGTGGATGATAAGGTGTAGTCCTGGTCTTCTCTACTCCCAATGAGTCCAGTAGGTTCCGGATCAGACGACTCTCAAAGTCCCTTCCTTGGTCTGAGTGGATTCTCTGTGGTAATCCATAGTGGACAAAGTATTTTTCCATGAGCACCTTGGCCACAGTGGAGGCCTTTTGGTCTTTGGTGGGGAAAGCCTGGGCATAACGGGTGAAATGATCGGTTATCACCAGAACATTTCCCAATCCACTCAAATCGGGTTCGAGGCAGAGAAAGTCAATGCACACCAGATCCATTGGACCCTGACTCTGTAGGTGGCCCATTGGGGCAGCTTGATGGGGTAGAGTCTTCCTCTGGATGCATCGTGCACAAGAACGGCAATATTCCTCCACTTCTGCCTTCATACAGGGCCAATAGAACCTGCTTCTGACAAGCTGGAAAGTTCTCTCCGCCCCTAGATGGCCATGCTGGTCATGTAAGGCAATTAGTACCGTCTCTCGGTGCTTCTCTGGGAGAAACAACTGCCACTTATCTTCTGAGTTATCAGAGGGGCCCCTTCGGTAGACCACTCCCTGATGTACTTGTAGCTTATCCAACTCTTTCCTCAGCAGGCGAGCCTCCTTGGAAGGGTGATGTCGAAGTCCCTCTGGATTCTCGTTCTCCAAAGCTTCAAGGACCAATCTCCCCATGGGGTCTTCCAATTGGTCATAGCTCAGCTCCTTTCTGGACAGCTTTGGCAGGAGTTCCTCTGCTAGTTGAATTACCCCACAGTAGGGTTGAGGGACTCCCACTGCGGTGACTCCTATCTGCTCTGCTCTGGAGCCCCCTCTTGCTTGAAACTCAGCACCCTGACAGAGTGCTCGCACTCCTTCCGGTGCTACCTGAGTCCAGTCTTCCCAGTCATCGACCATGACATGAGATCTTCGGGACAGGGCATCTGCATCCCTATTTCCAGCCCCTGGTCTGTATTTTAGACTGAAGTTGAATCCGGATAATGCAGCCAACCATCTGTGTCCGGTTGCATCTAACTTTGCAGTAGTGAAGAGGTAGGTCAGAGGATTGTTATCTGTCTTTACGGTAAACTCCGCCCCATAGAGATAGTCCTTCAGTTTGTCTACTACTGCCCATTTGAGGGCCAAGAACTCCAATTTATGAGTGGGGTAGTTCTTCTCCGAGGGAGTCATGCTCCGGCTCACATAGGCCACTGGTCGCAGCTGCTCTTCATACTCTTGATAGAGCACTCCGCCTAGGCCCTCATGACTGGCATCGACATGTAGCTCATATGGTCTGGTGGGGTCGGCATAGGCCAGGACTGGGGCCGTGGTAAGGCTCCTCTTCAAGGTTCGGAAAGCCTCTTCACACCTTGGGTTCCACTGATCTTGAACCGACTCACCGGCCCTCCTAGGTCCCAAGCCATCCTCTTCTCCTTCAGTCTTGAGCAATTCGTTCAGTGGCTTGGCAATCCGGGCAAACCCATTCACAAATCTTCTATAATAGGAGCAGAACCCCAGGAAAGATCTGAGCTCTGTGACTGTTGTCGGTCTTGGCCAAGAGGTAACTGCCTCCAACTTCTCAGGGTCTGTAGCCACTCCCTTTTCAGACACTATGTGTCCCAGATAGTTCACAGAGGATTGGTAAAACCGGCACTTCTCGGGAGAAAGCTTGAGTCCCTCTTCGCTGAGTCTTCTCAACACCTTCTCCAACCTGGCCTCATTGTCACGTATCAGATAAGACCAGAACTGTGTGGACTGCAACAGAGGAAACCCAAACGTGTATAAGTGAAATATGATTTATTAAAGAAAGTGAATAATATGAATACAACCACACAGTGCAATAAACCAACCAACAAAGACCCCCAAACAACAACAGACAGATATGTACAATAAATGGGAAATGCAAGTACCGTAAACGATAGGCAGGCCAGGGTCATACACAGAGGATCAGCAAATAAACAAGGGCAGTCCAGAATCAGAGTCACAAGCCAGGCCAAGGTCATACACGGGGAGATCAGCAAATGGGGTAAGGAACACAGGACAGGGAGAGGATGGATGGATCAGACTTCAGGACAGGAATAAAGGTAACAGGTGGGACAGGGTTGGGACCAGGACAGGGAAACAGGATCAGGGCCACGGGTACAGGGTACAGGGTACAGGGTACAGGGTACAGGGTACAGGGTCGCAAGCAGCAGGTCAGGGCACAAGGAACAATACCGAGGCAAACATATGACTGCTTGCCAGCTATTTATAGGCCTGTGATTGGCCTCAAGTGACACCTGATTGCAGGAGGTGCTGCCTGCTCCATACTGCCAGGATCCATCCGCTGGTGGACGCCAGTACTGCGGCCCAAAGATGATATAGCATCAGCAGGGAAAAGCTCTCCTGACAGCTCAAAACTGACAGGAGACACCTGCTGGTGGACCTCAGTACTGCATGCCAAGAGACAGATATTATCAGCGGATGGAACATTTCCTGACAGTACCCCCCCTCAAAGGAGCGGCCTCCGGACGCTCCAACTAGCTGCTGCTGGGACAAGTCCATGGCATCAAGCTGGGCAACAGGCAGAGTCATAACAGGTTTAGCAGCAGGCACATCAAGCGAGGCAGCGGGTACATCAAGCTGGGCAGAGGGCACAGGCACTCCAAGCTGGTGCAATGGGCACCGCAGGCTGGACAGCAGGCACCGGCACTTCAGGCTGGACAGCGGGCACCGGCACTTCAGGCTGGACAGCGGGCACCGGCACTTCAGGCCGGGAGGCAGGCACATCAGACCGGGAGGCTGCAGGGCAGGCACCGGGACGGCAGGCTGGAAGGCATCGGACTGGCAGGCCGGGACATCAGACTGGAAGGCATCGGACTGGCAGGCCGGGACATCAGACTGGAAGGCATCGGACTGGCAGGCCGGGACATCAGGCTGGAAGGCATCGGACTGGCAGGCCGGGACATCAGGCTGGAAGGCATCGGACTGGCAGGCCGGGACATCAGGCTGGAAGGCATCGGACTGGCAGGCCGGGACATCAGGCTGGAAGGCATCGGACTGGCAGGCCGGGACATCAGGCTGGAAGGCATCGGACTGGCAGGCCGGGACATCAGGCTGGAAGGCATCGGACTGGCAGGCCGGGACATCAGGCTGGAAGGCATCGGACTGGCAGGCCGGGACATCAGGCTGGAAGGCATCGGACTGGCAGGCCGGGACATCAGGCTGGAAGGCATCGGACTGGCAGGCCGGGACATCAGGCCGGAAGGCATCGGACTGGCAGGCCGGGACATCAGGCCGGAAGGCATCGGACTGGCAGGCCGGGACATCAGGCTGGAAGGCATCAGACTGCCAGGCCGGGACATCAGGCTGGAAGGCATCAGACTGCCAGGCCGGGACATCAGACTGGAAGGCATCAGACTGCCAGGCCGGGACATCAGACTGGCAGGCCGGGACATCAGACTGGCAGGCCGGGACATCAGACTGGAAGGCATCAGACTGGCAGGCCGGGACATCAGACTGGAAGGCATCAGACTGGCAGGCCGGGACATCAGACTGGAAGGCATCAGACTGGCAGGCCGGGACATCAGACTGGAAGGCATCAGACTGGCAGGCCGGGACATCAGACTGGAAAGCATCAGACTGGCAGGCCGGGACATCAGACTGGAAGGCATCAGACTGGCAAGCCGGGACATCAGACTGGAAGGCATCCGACTGGCAGGCCGGGACATCAGACTGGAAGGCATCCGACTGGCAGGCCGGGACATCAGACTGGAAGGCATCCGACTGGCAGGCCGGGACATCAGACTGGAAGGCATCAGACTGGCAGGCCGGGACATCAGACTGGAAGGCATCAGACTGGCAGGCCGGGACATCAGACTGGCAGGCCGGGACATCAGACTGGCAGGCATCAGACTGGCAGGCTGGGACATCAGACTGCAAGGCATCAGACTGGCAGGCCGGGACATCAGACTGGAAGGCATCAGACTGGCAGGCCGGGACATCAGACTGGAAGGCATCAGACTGGCAGGCCGGGACATCAGACTGGAAGGCATCAGACTGGCAGGCCGGGACATCAGACTGGAAGGCATCAGACTGGCAGGCCGGGACATCAGACTGGAAGGCATCGGACTGGAAGGCATCAGACTGGCAGGCCGGGACATCAGACTGGAAGGCATCGGACTGGAAGGCCGGGACATCAGACTGGAAGGCATCGGACTGGAAGGCCGGGACATCAGACTGGAAGGCATCGGACTGGAAGGCCGGGACATCAGACTGCAAGACATCAGACTGGAAGGCCGGGACATCAGACTGCAAGACATCAGACTGGAAGGCCGGGACATCAGACTGCAAGACATCAGACTGGAAGGCCGGGACATCAGACTGCAAGACATCAGACTGGAAGGCCGGGACATCAGACTGCAAGACATCAGACTGGAAGGCCGGGACATCAGACTGCAAGACATCAGACTGGAAGGCCGGGACATCAGACTGCAAGACATCAGACTGGAAGGCCGGGACATCAGACTGCAAGACATCAGACTGGAAGGCCGGGACATCAGACTGCAAGACATCAGACTGGAAGGCCGGGACATCAGACTGCAAGACATCAGACTGGAAGGCCGGGACATCAGACTGCAAGACATCAGACTGGAAGGCCGGGACATCAGACTGCAAGACATCAGACTGGAAGGCCGGGACATCAGACTGCAAGACATCAGACTGGAAGGCCGGGACATCAGACTGCAAGACATCAGACTGGAAGGCCGGGACATCAGACTGCAAGACATCAGGCTGGAAGGCATCAGGCTGGAAGGCATCAGGCTGGAAGGCCGGGACATCAGGCTGGAAGGCCGGGACATCAGGCTGGAAGTCGTCAGGCTGGAAGGCCGGGACATCAGGCTGGAAGTCGTCAGGCTGGAAGGCCGGGACATCAGGCTGGAAGTCGTCAGGCTGGAAGGCCGGGACATCAGGCTGGAAGTCGTCAGGCTGGAAGGCCGGGACATCAGGCTGGAAGTCGTCAGGCTGGAAGGCCGGGACATCAGGCTGGAAGTCGTCAGGCTGGATAGCAGGCAGATGATTGGCAGAATCAGGAGGGTGATCAGGTTCGGCTGGCATGCAGGCAGACTGGAGCAGGTTGGTTGGTGCGGAGGCAGGTTGCGTTACTGGCAGGATCAAATAGGTAGGAAAGAACTTCCGTCTTTTTTTAGATTTAGCTACTGAAGGCCTGTAGGTAGCTGCAGATCTATAGGTAGGGGATGAAGCAGACTGGAGAGAAGGGTTGGAATATGGCAGGGAAGAGGTAGCAGTGGCTGGGGGAAGTTCTTGAGGGATAGTGGGCCGTAGTAAAGAGGCCGTTGGATTAAAGGCAGGATATGTGCAGCAGGAAGAAACAGGGTATTGATATTTGGTGGGAAGTAGAGTATATTGGGCTGAAACTGAGGTTGCCATAGGTGATGGAGGAAGAGGCTCTTGGGCAGGCGGGTGTTTGGTAGCAGAGAGGGTTAGTTGTGGGCTGGCTGTGGCTGATTGCAAAATACCAGACCATGCTAAAAGTAGTGGTTGTACAAACTGCGGGTTACAGACTGCCTGTCTAACAAGGGATTGTACGGAATCAACACATTCTATTATCATCTGTTGGGAACAGGCTGTGTAATGCTCAAAAAAGTAAGGGGAATCATCTTCCAGAAGCCATACCAGTGATGCGACTTGATTAATACTGAAGGGGGGAGAAAAATCATCCTGGCCCTCTGGGATGCAGGGCAGGGCCAGCTCTGTGCAGATTTTAATTAACGGCTGAACATCCCCAAACAACATACAGCCCTGATCAACCCAGGAGTGAGCTAAACGAATGGTTTCCAACAGCTGATCACTGGTCCACCCTTTCAGTGTCTGGCGGAGATAGTCACCACTCTCAGACGCCAACAAAGCATAATAACGGATTACCTCTAAATTCATTTCAGTAAGCAACCTGAATCAAGATGGTTCCTCTGTGTAGCCACTTCTGGTCAGGGATGGCCTCGGTATTCTGTCACGTATCAGATAAGACCAGAACTGTGTGGACTGCAACAGAGGAAACCCAAACGTGTATAAGTGAAATATGATTTATTAAAGAAAGTGAATAATATGAATACAACCACACAGTGCAATAAACCAACCAACAAAGACCCCCAAACAACAACAGACAGATATGTACAATAAATGGGAAATGCAAGTACCGTAAACGATAGGCAGGCCAGGGTCATACACAGAGGATCAGCAAATAAACAAGGGCAGTCCAGAATCAGAGTCACAAGCCAGGCCAAGGTCATACACGGGGAGATCAGCAAATGGGGTAAGGAACACAGGACAGGGAGAGGATGGATGGATCAGACTTCAGGACAGGAATAAAGGTAACAGGTGGGACAGGGTTGGGACCAGGACAGGGAAACAGGATCAGGGCCACGGGTACAGGGTACAGGGTACAGGGTACAGGGTACAGGGTACAGGGTACAGGGTACAGGGTCGCAAGCAGCAGGTCAGGGCACAAGGAACAATACCGAGGCAAACATATGACTGCTTGCCAGCTATTTATAGGCCTGTGATTGGCCTCAAGTGACACCTGATTGCAGGAGGTGCTGCCTGCTCCATACTGCCAGGATCCATCCGCTGGTGGACGCCAGTACTGCGGCCCAAAGATGATATAGCATCAGCAGGGAAAAGCTCTCCTGACAGCTCAAAACTGACAGGAGACACCTGCTGGTGGACCTCAGTACTGCATGCCAAGAGACAGATATTATCAGCGGATGGAACATTCCCTGACACTCATGTTCTTCCAAAGTCTTCCCGAAGACAATGACATCGTCCAAGTACACAAGCACTTCTATGAGGTTCATGTCTCCAACGGTCTTCTCCATGAGGCGTTGAAAGGTAGCAGGGGCTCCAGACAGGCCCTGAGGCATTCTGTTGAATTCAAAGAATCCCACTGGGGTTATGAAAGCTGTCTTCTCTCGGTCTTCCTGGTGCATGGGGATTTGGTAGTACCCACTCTTGAGGTCCATTACACTGAACCACTTGGCACCAGCCAAACTCTGTAGGGCATCCTCTATTCTCGGTGTGGTATACTGGTCAGGGATGGTCCTCCTGTTGAGAGTCCTGTAGTCAATACAAAGCCTCAACGACCCATTCTTTTTCCTGACTACCACTATGGGGGAGGCATAGGGACTTCTAGACTCCCGAATCACACCAGTCTTCTTCAACTCCGCAAGCTGCTCCCTCAGATCCTCCAGGTCAGCTAGAGGGACCCGCCTAACCCTTTCCCTGAAGGGTTTGTCTTCTTGGAGGCAGATTCGGTGGGTGGCACTCCTGGCACATCCCACATCAAACTCATCCTTTGAGAAAATCCTCTCCCATCTAGTCAGCTGGGCCTTGGCTCTCTCCTTCCAGGCTCCAGGTAGGTCCGGGTTCTCCATGGAAAGTTTTTCCCAAACATCTCCTCCTGCACCCGTTCCTTTTACTTCTGACCAGCTGACTGGGGCCGCAGGACTCACCTGCCCCAACAGCATTCTGGCAGGGATCTCTATGGGTCTCTCCGTAGGGTTTCTCACACTCACTGGGACTCTTCCTCGAGCCTTCTTCAGGGCCTTGATTGAAATCACTTCCGGTATCATTTCCAGGCCTGAGTGGTCCTCCCTTGGATCGGATTCCAGCATGACAAAGGGGCCAGGCTTCTCCCAGGTAAGCTTCACCGTGGCCCTGAGGCAGGCTACCCCTCCGGGCTGCAGCACCACTCCCTCTCTCCCAAGTCTCCACACCTTCCCTATCCCCTCTCCTGGGGTCTTCTGCTCTAGGACCAACCGTTGGTAGGCTGTCTTCAGCATGGGATGGATATTGGGATCTTGATGGTTTCTCGTCTCCACCAGAGGGGTCAGAAGTCTTCGCACCAGATCCGTATTGGTCCCTATGATGAGGGACATCTTGCTGGCCCCGGGCGGTCTAGGACACACAACTGCCAGGGTGTCAAACACCTCTGTTTTCCCCGCCACAGATGGACCGAAGGTCAGCTTTATGGGCAGGTAACCATCGTAGGGGAAACTCTGAGTTCCCAGGCCCCATATCTCCAGCTCTTCTATCTTCTGTATAGGCAAATGGCTCAAGTGCCTATCATAGAAGTCTCTGTACAACAAAGTCACTTGAGCTCCAGTGTCCAGGAGGGCCTTTGTGTAGACTCCTTCCACCTGGATGGAGACAGTGGGGGATGGGCCGACCAATTCTTCTGGGTAGGGCCGGGTTGAGGCCACCCTCTTCTGGGGACCCGTCTTCATCCAGTTGGTTTTAGACTTTATTCTCTTTCGAGTCTGGTATGCATTGACCCTCCCCACAGTAATGGGAGTACAAACCCGCTGAGGGATGTAGTCGTTTCTTATTTGTAGACATTCCTTCTGAGGGGTCTGGTTTTCTCTCTTCCTCTTCCCTCTATTCAGTTTGGAGTTCACTGAAAGGCATGGGCACCCGGTTGACTCCCTCACCGGGGCCCTCTGGCGTTTCCCGCCGGCTGGCGGTTATCTATCTTCTTCTTCTTGGGACTGGAACATCTACTGGCGAAGTGGCCACTGCCCCCGCAGTTGTAGCATAGCGTCTCTTCTCGGTCTCGAGTAGGGGCTTGGTGTTGGTGTATCTGGAAACAAATCCTTCCTAGGACTTGGTTTCTCGGCTCCCCCTTGACCTTTCGCCATCATAGCAGTCAACATCTCCATCACCTGGGACATCTGTAACTTCAAAGTGTCCACCTCCTTATCTCTAGCGGTAGTCATGGCCGGTGTAACTATTGCTACCGGTTGTTTGACAGGCTCGGTGAGATGTTCTTCCCTTTTCTCTTCCAGTAGGGCCTCTTCCTCTCTGATCATTCGGATGAGGTCAGTGTACTCCAGATTCTTCCCATCCAGTCGGGCATGCAGTGTCCATGCAATAGGATCCATGGGTTGAGCTCCCCTCAGTACCTGTTGAGCACGGGCCTCATCTACTTTTCTTGGGCTGATCCCCTTCTTTAGGATCATCCTATGCAGGATTTTATCTAAACGTCCCATGTAGTCTGATAGTTTTTCACCCTTTTTTCTGGTAGCAATGCTCTAACTGATAAGCAAGCTCAGAGATTTTCTCTGTCCCACCAAACACAATCTGTAGTACATCTAGGTACTCCTGTGCATTACAGTCTGTCCTGCTCATCTTCAGGTTGCGTACGGCCTCTAGAGCAGGCCCCTTTAGACTTTCCACAATCCTCTGCTTCTTTATGCGCTCTGGAACTTCCCATTCCTCTAGTGCCTGAGTTGCGCTATCTAACCACTCTTCAAATCCCTCTTCTTCCGAAGGTACAGATTTCCTCCCTGAAAACATCCGGAGTTTTCTGTACCCCGACATCGGGTAATCTGTGGGATCCTTCTTGCACTGGGCCACAATCTCCCCCAGGACAGCACACAGTTCTGCGCTAAGGGTGGCCGGTGCTGGTCTGAGACTCTCGGGTGAGGTACGGGCCGCAGCCTGCGGTGATCCCGTTGGCGATGGCTCCTCCCCTGGGAGGCTAATGACCACTGACTGACTTGGGTCGGCCTTAGCCGCTTCACACCACGCTCTGACTCCCTGTGGGTCTGTCATGGTCGTTACCTGGATGGTCGCGGTGCTGCCCGTGTTGGTGCGCGCCGATGTCCTGCGGTGCGTGCTGGGGTGCGTGTTCCTGTGCGTGCGGTGTTGCGCGCTCCTGTGGGCGCTGGTGCGCGTCGGTGTGTGCCCTCACGTGCCCCTGCTGGCGCTGGTGCGCGTCAGCGCGCTGTGGTGGGCACTTCGGGTACCGCTGGTGTGTCTGCCGGCGTTCGGGTGCGCGCGCCCGTGGGTGCGCGCGCGTCGGCGCGCGCGTGTGCGCGGTGCTTGGCGCCAAACGGCCTATTTAGGTCTGCCACTGACATCTCCCAGGTGCTGCCTGATCAACAGCTTCTCGGTTCCTGTCCCGTTGTTCGTATCCTGTGTTCCTGTTTGCTTATCTCCTGACGACCCGGCTTTCCCTTGACACCGCTGACCTCTGCCTGCATCTGACCTCGGCCTGTTTGACCTCTCTTTTGCCTGCTCCTTCTGTGCCTCTGCTGCCCGCCTGTTGCCGTACCCTGCCTGCACCCGGACTTGCCTGCTCTGCTCCTGTTCTGTACCCAGTTTGCCTGTGTCCTACCTATACACCTGCTGCCGGAAGCTTCCTGCAAGTTCCAGCTCCTGGAGCCATATCACAGGCTCTCTTACCACTCCGCACTCTCAGCCACCTGTCTGCTCTATCAGGGGTTGTAAGTCGGACACGTACGGGAGACCACCCTCTGCCCAAGCGGACTCATCGGTTCGGTAAGTGCCAGCCTGACAGTATCAGGCAGCCATGACTGAGTCCGGGCAGGGGGCCTCCCCTATGGATGAGTTATGCAGACATTTGGCCGGTCTGACCCAAGCCGTGAAGAGTCTCCAGGATGGCTACTCAAGGTTGGAGGAGCAAGTCCAAGCCTTGTCCTCCTCATCTAACCCTCAAGGAACCTCCCCCACCAGTCTTTCATCTGCACCCTCCGTAGTGATGCTTCCTCCAGAGCCAAGGGTACCTACACCCGAGAGGTTTTCCGGCGATCGCACCAAGTATCGTGCGTTTCGCAACTCCTGCGAACTGTACTTCGCACTGCAGCCCCGGACATTCTCTCTAGAGGCAACCAAGGTGGGCTTTGTAATATCCCTGTTGTCCGGCGAGCCTCAAACCTGGGCCCATCGTTTACTGGAGCAGAAATCTGGAACCCTGGATAGCCTTGACAACTTCTTCTTGGCCATGTCTCAGCTTTATGAGGACCCTCAGTTGACTGCGACTGCAGAAGCCGTACTACACTCTCTCCAACAAGGTCGCAGAGCGGCCGAGGACTATGCAGTGGAGTTTCGCCGTTGGAGCTCCGACACGGATTGGAATGACGCCGCCTTGCGTCACCAATTCCGGATGGGACTTTCTGACCCCCTTAAGGATGAGTTGGCACGGGTAGGAATACCACAAACCCTGGATGAGTTAGTCAACCTCTCCATTCAGATTGACCGCCGGTTAAGGGAACGCCGGTCGGAGAGGTCCTCCAGCCACTTCCGTCCCACCTGGGTGCTCCCCAAGGTTCCCAGTTCTGCTGGTAAGTTCTCTTCTACCTCTTCTGCTCCCGCTCTGGAAGCTCCGGAACCAATGCAGCTCGGGTTACTCCGGCCCTCGTTGACCCCTGAAGAAAAGCAGCGCAGACGTACCCTTAACTTATGTCTCTACTGTGGTGAACCTGGGCACTATGTCAGGGCTTGCCCCAACAAGACACGTAAGTGTGTTTCCTCTTCCTTCACGTGTGCCTCTGTTCTACGAAAACCCAGTTCTCACCTTGACCTTCTCCTCACTTTGCAGCTTCCAGGAGGGAGTTTTCCAGTGTCAGCCATCATTGACTCCGGAGCATGCAGCTGCTTTATCGATCTGACTTTCGCTGCCAACCATCACATCTCGCTCATACCCAAGGCTCAGGGGCTTGCTGTACATCTAGCCGATGGCTCCGCTCTTAGTTCCGGTCCTGTCACTCAAGAGACTGTTCCTTTGCTGGCTACTATGGGCACCTGTCACCAGGAGCACCTGCGTCTGGATGCCATCTCCTCCCCCTTGTTTCCAATTATCCTGGGGATACCCTGGTTGCAGGCCCACAATCCAAGCATTAACTGGGCCACAGGAGAAATCAAGTTTCTTTCCGATTACTGTCAACAACACTGCTTGGCCCGACCGACATGCAACTCCTCTCAACTTCTCTGTTTGGATGTCGATCCAAAATTGCTTCAGACCGTTCCGGAACCCTACAAGGACTTTGTGGATGTTTTCAGCAAAAAAGGCGCAGATATTCTTCCCCCCCACAGGCCTTATGACTGCCCTATTGAACTGTTACCAGGTACCGAAGTCCCCTTTGGGAGAATTTTTCCATTAACGGAACAGGAGTTAGGCACGCTGAAGGAGTATATTGACGAAAACCTAAAGAAAGGGTTTATCCGTCCGTCTACTTCCCCTGCCGGTGCTAGCATTTTTTTTGTCGAAAAAAAGGACCATTCCTTACGTCCCTGCATTGACTATCGGGAATTGAATAAGATAACTGTCAAAAACCGTTACCCTTTACCCCTAGTACCCGAGTTGTTCCAGAGGCTGGGATCTGCAGTCATCTTTTCGAAATTGGATCTTCGCGGAGCTTACAATTTAATCCGTATCCGAGAAGGAGACGAGTGGAAGACAGCGTTTCGTACTCGTTTTGGGCACTACGAGTACCTTGTCATGCCCTTCGGGCTGTGTAATGCACCCGCAACCTTTCAACATTTTGTCAACGACATCTTTCGCGACTACCTGGATCTATACGTAATTGCATACCTGGACGATATCCTAATCTTTTCCTCATCTTTGGAAGACCATCGTAGACGTGTCCGTAGTGTGCTAGCTCGTCTCAGGGTACACGGGCTTTACGCGAAACTCGAAAAATGCGAGTTTGAACGCCAGTCCATCCAATTCCTGGGCCTGGTTATATCTGTGGAGGGCATCAAGATGGATCCCCAAAAAGTATCTGCCATCCTGGACTGGCCTGCACCTGTGGACAGGAAGGGCGTACAACGTTTCGTCGGTTTTTCCAACTTCTACCAGAAATTTATCAGGGGTTTCTCTGCGATTATTGCTCCCATCACCGAACTGACCAGGCAGGGTACCCGATTCTCTTGGACCCCTGAGGCACAGCTGGCCTTCGAAAAACTTAAGATGCTGTTCACCTCTGCCTCTATTCTAAAACATCCGGACCCAGCCTTACCCTTCGTTCTTGAAGTGGATGCTTCGGAAATCGCTGTGGGGGCGGTGTTATCCCAACGGCAGGGTGCCAAGGCCCTTCTTTTCCCGGTGGCATTCTTTTCTCGCAAACTGTCATCTTCCGAAAGGAACTATGATGTTGGGGACCGAGAACTTCTGGCCATTAAGGCGGCTCTGGAGGAGTGGCGTTACCTATTGGAAGGTGCTGCACATCCCATCCTGGTTTACACCGACCACAAAAACCTGGAATATTTGAGAACTGCCAAAAGACTTAGACCACGGCAAGCCAGATGGGCTCTTTTTTTTCCCGGTTTCAATTTCATATCACCTATAGACCTGGTTCTAAGAATGTCAAGCCGGATGCCCTGTCACGTATGTTTTCTATCCCTGAAGAGACTCGGCCTCCTGATACTATTCTCCCTTCTGGAAACTTCTTGCTCCTCCAAGGGGACCTTATCTCCCGGATCAGACAGGCTTCTGTTGGAATGCCCCCGAGCCCCGAGGTCAGCCGTAGTGAGGGGTTGTTCTGGCATAAAGGCAAGATTGTGGTCCCTGAAGCCTTGAAGGTAAACGTGTTGGAACTCTGCCACGACCATAAGATGGCCGGACACTTTGGTACCCGGAAGACTGCCGAACTGATTCAGCGCACCTTTTGGTGGCCTCAACTTCTTAAGGACTGCAAGGACTATGTGGACTCGTGTAGCATTTGCTCCCGAAATAAAAACAGCCGGACACGGGCTTGGGGCCTACTGAAACCTTTACCTGTACCTGAGAGACCGTGGAAAATGATTTTGATGGACTTTATCGTGGAACTCCCCCTTTCCGAGGGGTTCTCTACTATCTTTGTTGTCGTAGATAGGCTGTCCAAGATGGCCCACTTCCTCCCGATGAGGGGCACTCCCTCGGCTATGGAGACGGCCAAGATCTTTGTCAAAGAAGTTGTAAGGCTGCATGGGATCCCGGCAAGTATTGTTTCCGACCGAGGCGCCCAATTCACCTCGAGGTTTTGGAGAGCGCTCTGCGGGTCTCTTGAAATTGAACTGGCCTTTTCCTCCGCTTATCACCCCCAGACAAACGGACAAACGGAGAGAACCAATCAGTCCCTGGAGCAGTATATCCGCTGTTTTTCTTCTTTCTCGCAGGATGACTGGGTCTCGCTACTACCCATGGCGGAGTTTGCTTATAACAACTCCTTGCACTCCGCCATCAACCAGACACCGTTCTTTGCCAATTACGGCTTCCACCCAGCCTTCTTGCCCAGCTCAGTCCCAGAATGCCTTGTTCCGGCAGTTTCCGAGACATTGGACTTCTTCTCTAAAAACAACCAACTCCTAAAGGAAACCATGGCCCGGTCCCAGGAATGCTATAAACGGGCGTTTGACAAAAAGAGACGGGGAGAACTCGTTCTGGCTCCCGGCAGCCAAGTATGGTTATCTACAGTCAACCTTAAGATGGCCTGTCCTTCCAAGAAGTTAGGCCCTAAATTCATGGGCCCCTTTTCTGTAAAAAGGAAGATAAACGAAGTGGCATATGAACTTAACCTGCCTGACTCTTTTAGAGTGCACCCGGTCTTTCACGTGACCTTACTGAAGCCCGTTACCCCAAATCCCTTTGCTGACCGCACCACTGACCCACCCGAACCTGTTATAGTGAACAATGAAGAGGAGTTTGAGGTTGAAGCAATCCTTGATTGCAGGAAGAGGGGTAATGTAACCCAGTACCTCATCAAGTGGAAGGGTTATGGACCTGAGGACAACTCCTGGGAACCCGAGGACAATCTACATGCTCAGGAACTTTTGCGGGCCTTCAAGAACCGTCAGGTTTCCAGATCGGCTCACCTGGGCAGCCGGAGTCTGCCCTTAGGGAGGGGGCACTGTCAGGGTCGTTACCTGGATGGTCGCGGTGCTGCCCGTGTTGGTGCGCGCCGATGTCCTGCGGTGCGTGCTGGGGTGCGTGTTCCTGTGCGTGCGGTGTTGCGCGCTCCTGTGGGCGCTGGTGCGCGTCGGTGTGTGCCCTCACGTGCCCCTGCTGGCGCTGGTGCGCGTCAGCGCGCTGTGGTGGGCACTTCGGGTACCGCTGGTGTGTCTGCCGGCGTTCGGGTGCCCGCGCGCACCCGTGCGCACGCCCGCGCGCGTCGGCGGTGCTTGGCGCCAAACGGCCTATTTAGGTCTGCTACTGACATCTCCCAGGTGCTGCCTGATCAACAGCTTCTCGGTTCCTGTCCCGTTGTTCGTATCCTGTGTTCCTGTTTGCTTATCTCCTGACGACCCGGCTTTCCCTTGACACCGCTGACTTCTGCCTGCATCTGACCTCGGCCTGTTTGACCTCTCTTTTGCCTGCTCCTTCTGTGCCTCTGCTGCCCGCCTGTTGCCGTACCCTGCCTGCACCCGGACTTGCCTGCCTGCTCTGCTCCTGTTCTGTACCCAGTTTGCCTGTGTCCTACCTATACACCTGCTGCCGGAAGCTTCCTGCAAGTTCCAGCTCCTGGAGCCATATCACAGGCTCTCTTACCACTCCGCACTCTCAGCCACCTGTCTGCTCTATCAGGGGTTGTAAGTCGGACACGTACGGGAGACCACCCTCTGCCCAAGCGGACTCATCGGTTCGGTAAGTGCCAGCCTGACAGGGTCCATGCCGGTACCTCTGGAGTGTTCACCGCTGTCTCAGAAATCCCGGATTTATGAGCCCCCATGTATAGCGATACCCTCACTTAAGAGGACCGCAAGTTTGGTTTGGGTCCTGAGCACAGCTCCGCCAACCCCCCGGCAATCTGCACTACCCACTTTGGCACAGTTAGTATCTAGCAATACACATTAAATCGCTTATACTCTAAATATGTGTGTGTGCGTGGGTGGATAACTCAAGCTCATAGACAATCCTTGAAAGTATATAACTGACTTTACTTACTGTTTTTTATAAAAGGAATAACATGAATCAAACATTTGGATTGCAACACATAATCAGGTCCCTGCAGTAACCAGTAATAAAGATAAACAGAGTAATCAGCATAATAAAGTATTGCTATGCAACTCTAGCGCTGCCCTTTTTCAGCTACTTCCCCACATGGGTAAACTAACACCCAGCACTGTCTACCTATGCAGTCAGGCCTGACTGATCTAGATGGAAGTCCAGTAAAACAATATTCGCTAGCAATCTTTCGGTGGTGCACTTGAAGAACAACTTTGTAATCCAAACGAATAATAAAGATAAAGCATCTGTCTTTAAACAGCTCTCACCACCCGGACAAGTCCAAGTCCGGTTTCTCTGCCCTTTTCGTCTAGGAACAGGAATCCACCGACCTCCGAGTCTTCAATCCTTCTGGTGTACTGCAGCAAGGAATGAGAAAATGTCTCTCAGGTGCAACTAGGCTGGCAGAGAGCTCTTTGGAAAAGAGCACAAGGCCCAGGCTTCAGGCCTTGTGCCTCAGCAGTTCAGCACAGATCTCCTCTTGCTTGAAGGGCGGGGGGTGTCCAAAGAGGAAGAACTAGGCCTCTCCCCCTCCTTATATATCCTCCCCCATGAGTCTTTGAGACATAACTCAAAACATCCTGGGAACCAGCGGGGTTCTGGGAACAGTAGTTTTATAGTCCTTAAAGAGACCCCGCTACACGTACAAATTTTCGCTTTGTACAAAACTAATAGCACATGTCTAGTGTCTATGGACGCAGAGTGTATTTTTCCATTATGCACATGTCTAATGACTTTGTAGACCATAAACAAAGCAATCGCATTGATCAAAGTCGTTACAAAGTTGCACTCATCCAAAGTCGCTTCAAAATCGTATCAAAGTCGCATCAAGTCACAGGGTGAAGTCATAATGGAAATCCCACAATTTTTAAGTGTGAATGGACTTGTACTCTTAATGGTGTGAAAACCACTAGAGGACAGATGAGCAGGTGGGGCAGCCTACATACCAGAAGAAACAATACATTTTTATATAGTGCTTTTATGATGGTGAATTGCTTCCAATTGATTGTTTGAACATTGAACATTATGATCCTGAAGGAAGCTGTCACTCCCATTCAATGAACTGCGATCAAGGCATTCCCCAACCCACACCTGCACGTACACAAAAAGGCAGGGATACTTATGACATCATTGACCTAATATGGCTACACTAGCACCAGCTGTCAGAATACAACAGACAGTAACAGACATTCCTTCATCTATGCTGTTCAGCATGCGTACTGCAAGCTAAACAAAATAAATCTGTGTGTGTATGGTTTGCCCAAGGCTGGCCTCCATGGGCTGAACAAGAAAAGTCACTCAATTTCCCCATCCGCACTGTTTCTTTACATTAAGGCTACTTACATTAAGTTGCGGCCCACAATTTTCCACCTGGCCCTTCCAATCTTCAGAATAATATTTGCTGGGCTGGGTAGTGGCAGCAAGTCATAGACCAAATTTTGGCCAATTTAGCAGGTAATAATAAAAATCTGTTTTTTATGACTAGCCTAAAGTTGGCCCCTTAACACTTAATTCCTCTATTTAGTGTGGATGGAGGCATCTACCCTTTCCGGCTGTCTGAATACCCAAACAGTGACTGTATCTGATTAGCTGCAGTAACTGCTAGGCCAACATTTTGTTCAATTGAATTTTAAGTCTAACCCAGTGGCATTGCTATGGGGGTGCAGGCTGCACTGGGTGACACCTGCCAGAGGGGTGACACGCCGCCCACTGCTACATGCTGGCGCTGTACTATATTGCTTCTGCTTGCAGAGCTGCAGCGGAGCGAGCAGGGTATCCAGCCGCGTGAGGAAGGCTGCCTATAACTGACCCATCTTAAGCTGCCCCTCTGGGATCTTCAATGTCTCCGGAGGCAGCTAGAGTTGGTGGGTGGAGCTGGGGGTGGCTGCCTCCTCCACTCCTCCCACAGACCCCTTCACTCTGGCTGATCCCCAGCTAAAGGAGAAAAAAGTGAGAACACAGCAGCCCCCAGGTGTCTTCAACTACGGGCATCAAGCTGTAAGTTACTGCACACTGTCTGTCTCTACATAGAGTCCTAACCTGTCCAATGCCACCCCAACTTGTCCTATGCCTCCCCAACCTGACCTATGCCACCCCATACCTGCCCTATGACACCGCAACCTGCCCTATACCATCCCAACCTGCCCTATACCACCCTAACCTGCCCTATACCACCCTATACTGTCATTTACAGGGGCCTTTTGGGAGTGCGCCCCATGACTGTGCGCTGCCTGCAGGGCACTGGGCAGGATAGACAGGAGGTGGGGTGACACCATGTTTTGCCACACCAGGTGACAACAACCCTAGTGATGCCACTGAGGTAACCCACAGCTAGAATTTTTTCAGATTCAGCAGGAATCCTTTGAAATTCAAGCCATGTATAGCTCCTCTAACTTTTGAA
Organism: Lithobates pipiens; assembly: GCF_037356315.1. NCBI lineage: Eukaryota > Metazoa > Chordata > Amphibia > Anura > Ranidae > Lithobates > Lithobates pipiens. The sequence goes on along the minus strand of NW_027507784.1, from coordinate 182,707,451 downwards.
TGAAGACAGTAGGTACTATATGGTATTGACTGGAGATTAAGTATGATGGGAGTGAGGTATAGAGCTGTATTTACAATGACACTGTCACCACAGGGTCGCTTTTACTTAGTAGGCCACCTGAAAAAAAAGGAGTAATATATTTACCTTTCTGGGAATTATGTGTGGGGACTTCTTTGCTTCCCAGCTGCTCTCTTTAGCCTACACATTTGGATATGTAGAATACTTGCGCCCCCCATCAGCTGCTGTGGTTCCTCCCAAGAGTCTGTCTGTCACTACAGGACTTTCACTGTGCAAATGCCCCATGTAGCATTTGAGAGAAAAAAAACTGAAAAGATCATTTAGAAATGGCTAAAGGGCAAAATAATGACAAAGATAATAGATACCCTGATACCAGCTTACCCACTTCACAAACAAACTCCCAACTCACCATTATTAATTATTCTTGGAAGGTCTTGTTTCAATGGTGTGTTTCCTGTGGATTTAATCCTTGGTCCTTCTCTATTGACAGGGTCCCTATGTTTTCTGCATGAGGTATTCGAATACAAACTGGTAATGAGCACCATCAAGAGACAAATCTCTTACTTGGCTGTTGACGAACAACTCCTTGATACAGTGCCTTGCGAAAGTATTCGGCCCCCTTGAACTTTTCAAGCTTTTGCCACATTTCAGGCTTCAAACATAAAGATATAACATTTAAATTTTTTGTGAAGAATCACCAACATGTGGGACACAATTGTGAAGTGGAACGAAATCTATTGGATATTTTAAACTTTTTTTAGCAAATAAAAAACTGAAAAGTGGTGCGTGCAAAATTATTCGGCCCCCTTTACTTTCAGTGCAGCAAACTCACTCCAGAAGTTCAGCGAGGATCTCTGAATGATCCAATGTTGTCCTAAATGACTGATGGTGATAAATAGAATCCACCTGTATGTAATCAAGTCTCTGTATAAATGCACCTGCTCTGTGATAGTCTCAGGGTTCTGTTGAAAGCGCAGAGAGCATCATGAAGACCAAGGAACACACCAGGCAGGTCCGTAATACTGTTGTGGAGAAGTTTAAAGCCAGATTTGGATACAAAAAGATTTCCCAAGCTTTAAACATCCCAAGGAGCACTGTGCAAGCGATCATTTTGAAATGGAAGGAGTATCAGACCACTGCAAATCTACCAAGACCTGGCCGTCCCTCTAAACTTTCAGCTCAGACAAGGAGAAGACTGATCAGAGATGCAGCTAAGAGGCCCATGATCACTCTGGATGAACTGCAGAGAACTACAGCTGAGGTGGGAGAGTCTGTCCATAGGACAACAATCAGTCGTACACTGCACAAATCTGGCCTTTATGGAAGAGTGGCAAGAAGAAAGCCATTTCTCAAAGATATCCATAAAAAGTCTCGTCTAAAGTTTGCCACGAGCCACCTGGGAGACACACCAAACATGTGGAAGAAGGTGCTCTGGTCAGATGAAACCAAAATCGAACTTTTTGCCCACAATGCAAAACGGTATGTTTGGCGTAAAAGCAACACAGCTCATCACCCTCAACACACCATCCCCACTGTCAAACATGGTGGTGGCAGCATCATGGTTTGGGCCTGCTTTTCTTCAGCAGGGACAGGGAAGATGGTTAAAATTGAGGGGAAGATGGATGCAGCCAAATACAGGACCATTCTGGATGAAAACCTGTTGGAGTCTGCAAAAGACCTGAAACTGGGACGGAGATTTATCTTCCAACAAGACAATGATCCCAAACATACAGCAAAATCTACAAAGGAATGGCTCACAAATAAACGTATCCAGGTGTTAGAATGGCCAAGTCAAAGTCCAGACCTGAATCCAATCGAGAATCTGTGGAAAGATCTGAAAACTGCTGCTCACAAACGCTCTCCATCCAACCTCACTGAGCTCGAGCTGTTTTGCAAGGAAGAATGGGCAAGAATTTCAGTCTCTCAATGTGCAAAACTGATAGAAACATACCCCAAGCGACTTGCAGCTGTAATCGCAGCAAAAGGTGGCTCTACAAAGTATTAACGCAAGGGGGCTGAATAATTTTGCACGCCCCACTTTTCATTTTTTTATTAGTTAAAAAAGTTTCAAAAATCCAATAGATTTCGTTCCACTTCACAATTGTGTCCCACTTGTTGGTGATTCTTCACAAAAAATAAAAATGTTATATCTTTATGTTTGAAGCTTGAAATGTGGCAAAAGGTTGAAAAGTTCAAGGGGGCCGAATACTTTCGCAAGGCACTGTACATACATTTCATATGGAGTCATTTGCTCTACCCCCTAATCTTCCTACAGCTCAGCAGGCTCTCGGTCTGGTCCTGTTGGCCCTTCTGCGTCTTCCCTTGAGGTCCCCTGAGGTACTTTCCCTGATCCTCCCTCATCAACTTGGTGAGGAAAGTGTTCAAAATGGTAACCCTATCCTGAAAAATCACCCTTCCTGGTGCTTTGCAAGAACTCTGTGGTCCTTTGAGTCACTTTTTCCCCCAAGGTGTTGTTTTCATGCCACATTAATGATCTCCCTTTTCCAATCAATTTCACATCTGAAGGAACTCTTTCTTTATTTTTTGGATATATTGAGAGCAGTCAGGATCTATCTGAACCACACTCATTCCTTTACAGGATGGATTCTCATATTGGCAAGCATCAATAGCAGAATTATAAGAAAGAAAAAACTAATTGTATAATTTTTAATATTTCTGGTGCTAATGGCAGATACTGTACTTGAAACAGGATATTCTGGTCTATTTTGTTGCCGGGCCAAGCTCAAAACCATAACAAAAAAAAAGGTGGGGGGGGGGCATGCACAAGTGTAAATGCCCCATACACACAGTCAGAAATTCAGATGGAAAAAGTCTGATCGCTGAGAGCTGGATCTAAAATTTTCCGATAACAAAATCCGATCAGACTTTTTCTGATCACGTGTAGAGAATTCCGATGCACAAAGTGCCATGCATGCTCAGGAAAAATTTGGAGGAAAAACGATCGGATTTTCCAACAACTTTGTGCGACCGTGTGTAAGACTAGTTTCGGCCAAAATCTGTCGGAAAACATCCAACGGATTTTGCGGTTGGAATGTCCGACCATGTGTATGGGGCATTACACTGCAATAGGCGCAGTTGCCAATTAAATATTAGAATTAGTGTAAGGTTAAAAAAAAAAAATTGAGTTACGCTTACCGGTAACGTCTTTTCCAGTAGTCTTTCAGGACAACCACTATGAGAGATATTCCTCTTCCTCTGGAAACACTGAGTCAGCCCATAAATTCTCACTTCCCCTGCCAGACCTCAGTTTATATCGAGATTACCTCCGGCCAGCTGGGGAGACACAAGAACACATTAATAACATGTTGTCAAATACCATTATCCTGCTGCGGTCTGGTCTTTTATAAGACTCCCCCCAATTTTTGGGTGGGAACTAGGGCTGTCCTGAAAGACTACTGGAAAAGAAGTTATTGGTAAGCGTAACTCTAATTTTCCCTAATCGTCTTTCAGGACAGCCACTATGAGAGGATAAACGAGCACTTACCAGTTAGGGTGGGACTACAGCTTGCAAAACCTTTCGCCCAAAGGCCTGCTCACCTGCTGACACCAGGTCCACTCTGTAGTGTTTTAAGAAAGTGGAGTAGCTGGACCATGTTGCTACCCTGCAAATCTGTTCTGGCGTTGCTCCCGCTCTTTCTGCCTGGGAGGCTGACATAGATCTTGTAGAGTGTGCTTTAATACCCACTGGGATTTCTTTCCCTGCAACTGAATAAGCCTGCTCGATGGCTACATCCTTTTCTAGCCCCGTAAAACAAAACAAATAAGGAGTCTGTCCTTCTAAATGCCTTGGTCAGCTCTAAATAGTGTAGGATACATCTCCTAACATCCAAATAATGAAATTTCAATTCCTTCTCTCCTGAGGGATTGGGACAAAATGAGGGTAAGACTATTTCCTGGCTTCTATGAAAGCCGGATGCCACTTTCGGCAAAAAGGCCGGATCGGTCTTTAAAACTATCCAGTCCGGGAAAATAATGCAAAAGGGTGATCTGACTGATAAGGCCTCAATCTCGCGGACCCTCCTGGCAGTTGTTACCGCTACCAGAAAAACTGTCTTCAAAGTAACCTCCCTTAGTAAACACTCTTCTAAAGGCTCAAAGGGGGGTCCCGCTAAGCTTTGTAAAACTAAGGATAAATCCCATCTGGGAAAAGGCAGACCCTGGACCGGTCTCTGTCTAGCCAGGGCCCTAAAGAATCTGACTACCCACGGGTTGGCAGCCAGATGCTTTTCTAGATAAACACTGAGGGCTGACACTTGACCCCTGAGGGTACTAATGGATAAGCCCTTATCTGCCCCACACTGCAAAAATTCCAACACTGCAGAGGAGCTCCGTACCGGGAAAGAGCTTCATACACACCATTTATTGAAACGTAACCAGACCTTTTCATAGATCTGGCGTGTTTACTTTTTCCTACTGTCAAGGAGGGTGGAAACTAGCCTCTCTGAAAACCCCTTAGCTTTTAATATACCTTCCTCAGTAGCCAGGCCGCTAACTTTCACTGGCGTACTCGTGGACAGAGGACTGGCCCCTGAGAGAGGAGATCCTCCCGAGGGGGCAAGAATAAGGGAGGTTCTACAGCCAACTGTTTCAGTATTGAGAACCATGCCCTCTTGGGCCAATGCGGTGCCACCAGAATCAGAGACGTGCTTTCCATTTGAAACTTTCTCAGAACTGCTGGCAACAACACCGGAGGCGGGAAGGCATAGCATGTTCTGAAGTGCCAATTCTGGTTCAAAGCGTCCACACCTAAAGCTCCCTCTCCTCTTCTCAGGAAGAAGAAACAGGGGGTTTTTGCATTGCTTTTGGACATGAAAAAAGGTCCACTTCCAGAGGCCCCCATTTCTTTATTATGAGATTGAAGATCTCCTGGTTGAGAACCCAGTCGCCCTCCCTCAGCTTCTTTCGGCTGAGAAAGTCTGCTATCACGTTTTTTTCTCCTCTCAGGAAAACTGCTGAGAGTGAAAGATTGTAGGTCTCGGCCCAGCTCAGGATCTCTGTTGCTAAAGTCAACAGGGCTCAGCTTCTCGTGCCACCCTGCTTGTTTAAGTAGGCCACTGCTGAGGAGTTGTCTGACCGCACTTGAATGTGGTGGCCCAGGAGCTCTTTTTTGAAAAACCTGAGGGATAGTCCAACTGCCCTTAGTTCTTTCCAGCTGGATGACCAAGACAGCTCGTCGTCTTCCCATGTGCCCTGAGCTAGAAGGGAACCCAAATGTGCCCCCCAACCCTTGCCACTTGCATCTGTGGTAACTACCCGAGAAACTGGGATGAGCCACAGACGTCCTTGCGACAGGTTTGTCACTTTTCTCCACCACCAGAGGGATCTCTTTACTTGGTGTGGAACATGTACTAGGGTGTCTAGAGCCTCTTGACTGTGGTCCCACACCCCTAGAACGAAGGTCTGTAGGGGACGAAAGTGTAGTTCCACCCACTGCACTGATGGGAGGGTAAGTGTAAGTAGACTCAATACTGACATCAGAAACCTTATGGAAAACAGCTGGTTGCTCTGAAGAGAGGCCACCACTCTGTCCAGCTTTTGTACCTTCTCTCTCGGCAGAAAAACTCTCAACAGTGTTGAGTCCAACAGGAATCCTAAATAGGAGATCTGTTGCGAGGGGATCAGGCTGGACTTTTCCAAGTTTAGTAGCCACCCCAGGTCTGTAAGGACCCTTTTGGTTAGGTCGAGAGCCTTGACTAGCTGTATTGGGGACGCTGAAAATAAGAGTAGGTCGTCCAGGTAGGCTATTATAGATATCCCCTGGAGCCGAAGAAAGGCCATGGCTTCTGCCAGGACCTTGGTAAAAATGTGGGGTGATGAGGATAGCCCGAATGGCAGGGCTTGAAACTGAAGGTGTACTGTTTCTCCCCCTAGATCTATGGCAAGGAGTGGAAACTTCTGCGAGGCCTCCGCTATAGGGATGTGCAAATACGCGTCCCTTAGGTCCAAAGATACCATGAAACAGTTGTGGGGTAGTAGAGCCCTTACTGAAAAGATTGACTCCATATGGAATCTTTTGCATGCCACTGACCTGTTCAGGAGCCTTAAATTCAGAATTAATCTGAATTTTCCTGAAGGTTTTTAGTTTTTTTTACTACAAAAACATGAGAATAAAACCCCCTCCCCTCTTCCGCTTTTGGGACTCTGTGAATGACATTCTGATTTTCGAATTGCCTTAGTGCTTCCAGCAAGGCCTCGGCCTTTGCCATGCATCTGGGTAGATGCGTGACAAGGAATCTTTGTGGGGGCGGTCTTGAGAATTCCAGGAGGTACCCCCTTCTTATCACCTCTAGAATAAATTGATTGGGGGATATTGCCTCCCACTGTGGGAGAAAGGCCCCCAGTCTTCCTCCCACTGTAACTGGAACGTCACTTGGTTTTACAGGGCTGGACAGGAGGGTGAAAAATTGCCCCTCCTCTGCCCCTGCCTTTTTGGGGCCAGGTTTTCTTTTCCCTCTCTGGATTTGGGGTTTCCCTGCGCCCTTGCAGACGAAACCCCTTTTTTGTTTGTACAGGGGTTTTCCGCTTAAGAGGAAAGCATTTTTTCCTGTCCGCTGTGCGGTCCAGAACAGTCTCTAGCCCTGGGCCAAAAAGGAGGTCCCCCGTCAAAGGTATCCCACACAATTTTACCTTGGAGGCACTATGCCCTGGCCAAGTCTTTAGCCAGAGGGCCCTCCTGGCCGAATTGGCTAGAGCCGCTGTTCTGCCCAACATGCGGACAGACTCTGCAGAGGCATCTGCTATGTAAGCGACACCTCACAGCATAGTAGGGAAGGAAGGCAGAATGGTTTCCTTATCTGTGCCTGCCTCAATATGTTGTTGGATCTGTGAGAGCCAGTGCTCTAAATTGTGAGCCACTACTGTAACTGCCATTTCAGGCTTTAAATTGCCAATAGCTGAGTCCCATGTTTTTTTAAGCAGAGAGTCAATCCTTTTCTCCATGACATCTGCCAAGGCCCCCATGTCTTAAACGCCAGATCCGTGTGTCTGGAGACCTGGGAGAAGGCGGCATCCAATTTGGGGCTTTTATTCCAAATGCATGCCGGGTCCTCTGAAAAAGGGAATCTTCTTTTAAGGGATCTAGAAAAGAAGGGCTTTCTCTCAGGATCCTGCCACTCCTTTTTAACTGTTTCCATCAAAACCTCATGTACTGGAAACCCCCTTCTCTTTTGTTCCCCTAAGCCCAAGTACATTTGGTCATGAAGGGTCAGGGGTTTCTTATCCGCCTGGATACCGAGGGTTGTATAAATCGCTTTTAAGAGGTCCTCTACCTTATCAAGGGATAATTTATATCTGGAGGTTTTCCTGGACCGTCCTGGTCGCCCCCCTCTGAACCTGAACCCTCCTGGGAATCGGACGAGGAACTGTCTGGAAGTCCCCTTCCCATCCCTGAAGGGCCTGCAACCTCTGCCCCCCTGTCGTAGCAGGTTGAACCGGAGCAGAACTCTGTGCTAGAGGTGGGGTTTTATCCTGGGGAGCTGGACCCATGGGAAGCTAAAACTTTTCAAACAGGGATCTAAATGAAGAGAAAGTGGACGAGAGCTCTTTGACTGAAGCTGCTAGTCCTGACTCTTGTTCAGATTCCCTTTCCTTAACAAGGGAGTCTATACAGTCTCTGCACAACACCTATGAAATATAAGTAAAAAAGGAAAAAAACTGAAAAGAAAAAAACTGTTACTTCAAAGTTCAGGATACAACCCTGGGAGTGCACTAAACCCCTCTTTAAAATGCAGGGATCTGAGCCCCCCCCGGCCACCCAGAGGGTCTGCCCCCCTCATTGATAGGAGCCATACATGGGGGGGGCAATCCTAGATAGAGAGTACCCCTCCCCAGGTGCTCTTACCTTAGGAATGCTGGAGGTAGTGTCTGTTTGTTGAGCATCATCTTCCGACATGACTGCAGGTGGCTGCTTACTACCGAGTCTCACGCTGCCTGTGCGCATTCTTGACTCGTCTCCAGCTTGTGCCCGGCCCTCCTATCAGCTCCACGACCCAGAACCGGAAGTCGGTCGTATTCAAGGTCAAGCCTTCGTTTCTGCCCGCCGTTCGGCCCGCTCGGTTCCAAGAAAAAAAGGCGGTCTGTACCCTTGTACAGGGAAATTCGAACAGCTTGCCAGCCGTGTCCCTGTAGATGCAATAGGAGTCCCCTACTACCTGAAGACGTGCTCGACTAGGAAGGGGTGGCAATACCTGGTGAGGTAAGTAAGCTGAACGTCAATTCGAACGGCTTGAACCCACTTTCTCCTTAGGAAGCCCCTGCTTCCTTTAACCAGGTTCTTGATGAAAAAATAGCCACAGCCTCCCTGACTGACTGGCCTGGTCCCTGCACAGTGTCTCCCCACCGGAGGAAACACTAATAACTGAGTTCCGGCAGGGGAAGTGATTATTTATGGGCTGGCGCAGTGTTTCCAGAGGAAGAGGAGGAGACTATCTCTCATAGTGGCTGTCCTGAAAGATGATTAGGGAAAGATTGTTATAAGAGGAGTAGAAATATAAATTGTCATAAAGTATAGACCAGTGTCTATCAACCTTTGTTCAGTCAGGGTGCCCTTGAAAAGTATTTTCAGTCTTGAGGCACCCCAATCTAAGGCTTGGTTCATAATACTGTGTGTGGGGGTACGTGTGCGAAATTGTATGCATTCTTTACCTGCAGATAAACACACTGCTGTTTATCAGACATGCTGAGGTGTCATTAATTCCTAATGGTACCCACATGCATTGGCAAACACAGTGCAGTTTTTGTATGGTGTGATTTAAACAAAAGGGTCAGGGTCAGGGACTTCTTTCCCTGAGTTTCTGGGGGTAGGGAAGCCCACTGAAATGACTGGCCTGCATTGCACGCACCAGCACAGATGTAACCAAGGTTTTTTTTAACACGTAAGGGTTGGGAAGGAGGGGGGCGGTAAAACCATGCAGTTCAGCCATACAGTGGTGTGAAAAAGTGTTTGCCCCCTTCCTCATTTCCTGTTCCTTTGCATGTTTGTCACACTTAAGTGTTTCGGAACATCAAACCAATTTAAACAATAGTCAAGGACAACACAAGTAAACACAAAATGCAATTTGTAAATGAAGGTGTTTATTATTAAAGGTGAAAAAAAATCCAAACCATCATGGCCCTGTGTGAAAAAGTGATTGCCCCCCTTGTTAAAACATACTATAACTGTGGTTGTCCACACCTGAGTTCAATTTCTCTAGCCACACCCAGGCCTGATTATTGCCACACCTGTTCACAATCAAGGCATCACTTAAATAGGAGCTGCTTGACACAGTAAGGTCCACCAGAAGATCCTTAAAAGCTACCCATCATGCCGAGACCCAAAGAAATTCAGGAACAATTGAGAAAGAAAGTAATTGAGATCTATCAGTCTGGAAAGGGTTATAAAGCCATTTCCAAAGCTTTGGGAATCCAGCGAACCACAGTGAGAGCCATTATCCACAAATGGCGAAGACATGGAACAGTGGTGAACCTTCCCAGGAGTGGCCGGCCGCCCAAAATTACCCCAAGAGCGCAGCGACGACTCATCCAAGAGGTCACAAAAGACCCCACAACAACGCCCAAGGAACTGCAGGCCTCACTTGCCTCAGTTAAGGTCAGCGTTCATGCCTCCACCATCAGGAAAGGACTGGGCAAAAATGGCCTGCATGGCAGAGTTCCAAGGAGAAAACCACTGCTGAGCAAAAAGAACATCAAAGCTCGTCTCAATTTCTCCACAACACATCTTGATGATCCCCAAGACTTTTGGGACAACATTCTGTGGACCGATGAGACAAAAGTGGAACTCTTTGGAAGGTGTGTGTCCAAGTATATCTGGCGTAGAAGGAACACTGCATTTCATAAAAAGAACATTATACCAACAGTAAAATATTGTGGTGGTAGTGTGATGGTCTGGGGCTGTTTTGCTGCTTCAGGACCTGGAAGACTTGCCGTGATAAAAGGAACTATGAATTCTGCTGTCTACCAAGAGATCCTGAAGGAGAATGTCCGACCATCTGTTCGTGTACTCAAGCTGAAACGAACTTGGGTTCTGCAGCAGGACAATGATCCTAAACACACCAGCAAGTCCACCACCGAATGGCTGAAGAAAAACAAAATGAAGACTTTGGAGTGGCCTAGCCAAAGTCCTGACCTGAATCCTATTGAGATGTTGTGGTATGACCTTCAAAAAGGCCGTTCATGCTCGAAAACCCTCTAATGTAACTGAATTAGGACAATTCTGCAAAAATGAGTGGGCCAAAATTCCTCCAGGACGCTGTAAAAGCCTCATTGCACGTTATCGCAAACGCTTGGTTGCAGTTGTTGCTGCTAAGGGTGGCCCAACCAGTTATTAGGTTTAGGGGGCAATCACTTTTTCACACAGGGCCATGATGGTTTGGATTTTTTTTCACCTTTAATAATAAACACCTTCATTTACAAATTGCATTTTGTGTTTACTTGTGTTGTCCTTGACTATTGTTTAAATTGGTTTGATGTTCCGCAGGCCATTTTTGCCCAGTCCTTTCCTGATGGTGGAGGCATGAACGCTGACCTTAACTGAGGCAAGTGAGGCCTGCAGTTCCTTGGGCGTTGTTGTGGGGTCTTTTGTGACCTCTTGGATGAGTCGTCGCTGCGCTCTTGGGGTAATTTTGGGCGGCCGGCCACTCCTGGGAAGGTTCACCACTGTTCCATGTCTTCGCCATTTGTGGATAATGGCTCTCACTGTGGTTCGCTGGATTCCCAAAGCTTTGGAAATGGCTTTATAACCCTTTCCAGACTGATAGATCTCAATTACTTTCTTTCTCAATTGTTCCTGAATTTCTTTGGGTCTCGGCATGATGTGTAGCTTTTAAGGATCTTCTGGTGGACCTTACTGTGTCAAGCAGCTCCTATTTAAGTGATGCCTTGATTGTGAACAGGTGTGGCAATAATCAGGCCTGGGTGTGGCTAGAGAAATTGAACTCAGGTGTGGACAACCACAGTTATAGTATGTTTTAACAAGGGGGGGCAATCACTTTTTCACACAGGGCCATGATGGTTTGGATTTTTTTTCACCTTTAATAATAAACACCTTCATTTACAAATTGCATTTTGTGTTTACTTGTGTTGTCCTTGACTATTGTTTAAATTGGTTTGATGTTCCGAAACACTTAAGTGTGACAAACATGCAAAGGAACAGGAAATGAGGAAGGGGGCAAACACTTTTTCACACCACTGTATACTATCCTTACCACGTATTTGAATTGATGTGAATAGCCAACATTGAGAATAGTGTCATTTCCATTGTCATGCAACTCTGTGTGTGTTCTGTTGCATCTGAAATCGCAGGCCAGGTTCACACTAGTGTAACTTCAGATGCTGCTTGAGCACAGAATCTCATGACAATGGAAATCCCATCATTCTCTATGGTTTCCATTCACCACAATGCAGCACGGCATGGTGTGTTTTTGGAGCAATTTTAGTGCGATTTTGGCCTGATAGACTTCAATGGAAACTCATCAAAAATACATATACGTGCATATTTTACATGTTTTTGGTGGTTGTTAAGGCCCTTTAACCTCTTCATGACGCATTTTAGTAAAACTGTACATATCATCACAACTACTTCGTGTATCCAGGTGGATCATACCCTTTTTTTTTTTTTTTAGGACAAATTGGGCTTTCTTTTATCATAAATGGTAATAGATATTGCCTGATTATTTTATTATCAAAGTAAAACTGGCTATTACCATAACCTACCACTAAAGGACAACCCAAAATAAATTATTCTGCCCCTGACAATCACAGCAATATTACACATGCCTATGTGATGTGCTGTTTGTACCCAAAGAAAAAATTGTGCACATGTTCCTTTTTTTTTTGATCCTACCTAAAACATACTGATACTGTCACTAATTCCGCGTACACACGATCCGATTATCTGGCGGACCAGGGTCCGCCAGACAATCCGCCCGTGTGTGGGCTCCGGCCAACCTTTTCTACCCAAAAGTCTGGCGGACTTAGAGAGAAGTTTTGACTCAAAATTGTCCGGCAGACAATCCGCCGTCTGTGTGCTAGTCCGCCGGACTTTTGAAATGAACGGACTTGCCCACACACGGAGTAAAGTCGTTCATTTTGAACGTGGCTCAAGGTAGACGTAACTAGCAAAGGAAGTGAATGTCGCCACCTCCATCGGTGAGATTGACACCTCGTGAGCCCCGTCACCTGGTATGGATTTAAAGGGGAAGCCCTACGCCAAAAAAACGGCGTGGGGGTCCCCCCAAAGTCCATACCAGACCCTTATCCAAGCACGCAGCCTGGCCGGTCAGGAAAGGGGGTGGGGATGAGCAAGCACCCCCCTCCTGAGCCGTACCAGGCCGCATGCCTTCAACATGGAGGAGTGCTTTGGGGAAGGGGGGTCCCTGCGGCCCCCCACCCCAAAGCACCTTGTCCCCATGTTGATGAGGACAAGGGCCTCTTCCTGACAACTCTGGCTGTTGGTAGGTCAGGGTTTGTGGGCGGGGGGCTTATCAGAATCGAGGAGCCCCCTTTAATAAGGGGGCCCCCAGATTCCGGCCCTCCATCCTATGTGAATGAGTATGGGGTACATCCCTACCCATTCACCTGGGGAAAAAAAAGTGTACATAAAAAAAAAAAACACAACACAGGTTTTTTAAAATACTTTATTAGACAGCTCAGTGGGTCTTCTCTTCTTCCGTCTTCGAGGGTCTTCTCGCCAGACTCCTCCACTATCTTCTGCTCTTTTGATAGCTCTTTTACCAGCGGAGGAGCCCGCCTTATTCCTTCGTCGCCGCCGCCGTCCGGGGATCTTCTTCCGACTTCTTGTCCAGCTCTTTGGGGGTCTTGTACCGCTCTTCGGTTCTTCTTGCCGGGCCTCCGATTTCTTCTTCCAGCTCTTTAACTAGTGTTGGCCCGGTCTTCTTTCGCTGTCGCCGTCGCCACCGCCTTCTGCTTCTTTTTCTTCCTTCTTCTGATGTTCTGATGTTGACATGACACTCTCTCTGGCCGCAATGGCAGTGATGTGTTGTGCGGTGACTTATATAGGGACCAGGGGAGGGGTCACCGGTGCCTCCGCTGCAAAGTTAAGTTCGGCGGGTTGTCCGCCGGACAGTCCATTTGTGTGTACGCGGCATATCAGACACTGATATTAATTTAAAAAAAAAATGATTTTTTTAACCTACTTAAAATGCCCTGACCTCTTACCCTAATCTTGGTCTTAACCCAGACTCAGACCTAGATTAAACCCTGATCTACCTATTTTTTTTAAATCTTTTATTTATTTTTTTACACACATTTGTTTTTGTTCACTTTTTTTTTTTTTTCTACCTCTAACAGGTGAAATAGATACAATGTATTTAGGTATTTATTTATTTTTTGGTTAAACTAGATGGACTTGTGTCTTTTTTCAACCTGACTAACTATATGCAACTATAACTATATATGTCACTATATGCAACTATGGTGTCCGTTTATGAAACTGTGAACAGAGGTGATAACAAGGATCGCTGCTGATCATAGTCCATTAACGGTTTATGAAACAGAGATGATCGGGGGAGAACATGTTTTCCGCCGATGATCTGAACGCACAGAGAATCTGTGATTGAGCCCTGGTTCACATTGGTACGATTTGACATGTCAAATCACATGTCAAATCGGCAGCCATTGCCGGCAATGGCACCGTCCTAATTGGTGCGACACTGCATTTGCGCTGCTGCACTGATTTAAAAAAGTCGTTTCTGTACTACTTTTGGTGATTTCGGGCTGCGATTTACATTGACATCTGTGCAGAAACCTGCACAGATGTCTCTGAAATCGTGGCTGAAATCGGGACTGACATGCGGGACTCTAGTGAAATTGTGCAAGTTAGCTGAACTCACATGGCTTCATTCCTGCAGCTCAGTGTGAACCTGAGCTCACTGACACAGAAACAGCCAGTTTATGAAGCTGCGATCTCAGCACTTCACTGGCGATCTGTGTCAGAATTCACATTCCCTGATTCACCAGCTCAGAGGTGAGAGGAGAATCGGCGAGTGAAGAGAGAATCCCAGGGGAAGGAGGAAGATTTTTGACTTCCTCCTTTCTCGATTAGACCCCCCAGGACAGTAACCATGTCCCCCTGCCATGTCTACAAGATCCCCTACAATATCTCACAAAAATGATTACACCCCAAACATTTTTGCAAATATTTTATTATACCTTTTCATGTGACAACACTGAAGATATGCTACTTTGCTACAATGTAAAGTAGTGAGTATACAGCTTGTATAACAGTGTATATTTGCTGTCCTCTCAAAATAACTCAACACACCATTAATGTCTAAAGCACTGGAAACAGAAGTGAGTACACCCCTAAGTGAAAATGTCCAAATTGGGCCCAATTAGCCATTTTCCCTCCCTGGTGTCATGTGACTGGTTAGTGTTACAAGGTCTCAGGTATGAATAAGGAGCAGGTGTGTTAAATTTGGTGTCATCACTCTCACTCTCTCATACTGGTCACTGGAAGTTCAACATGGCACCTCATGGCAAAGAACTCTCTCAGGATCTGAAAAACAGGATTTTTAAAAACAGCTTACCTGTAAAATCCTTTTCAGGGGACACAGAGCCATAGTAGTTACTATGTGGGTTACAGGCCACCTTCAGGTGATGGACACTGGCACCCTCAAATTAAAAAATTTACTCCCTATATAACCCCTCCCACTGGTGGAAGCACCTCAGCTTTGTAGTAAAGCAATACACGTGTATACCAAAGAAGGGAGGGACCTATGTGTCCCCTGATGTACTTCAAAGAAAAGGATTTTACAGGTAAGCTGTTTTTAAAAATCCTGTTTTCTTTTCATACATCAGGGGACACAGAGCCATAGTAGTTACTATGTGGGATGTCAGTGTAAATTTGCTGTCCCCTCAAAAAAACTCAACACAGCCATTAATGTCTAAACCCCTGGGAAGTGAGTACACCCCTAAGTGAAACTGTCCAAATTGGGCCCAAAGTGTCAATATTTTGTGTGGCCACCATTATTTTCCAGCACTGCCTTAACCCTTTTGGGCATGGAGTTCACCAGAGCTTCACAGGTTGCCAAGGGAGCCCTCTTCCTCTCCTCCATGACAACATCACGGAGCTGGTGGATCTTAGAGACCTTGGGCATGCTCAAACAGAAGGTGGAGGAACGCCACCGATGGTCTAAAGGTTTAGGTCTGGAGAGATGCTTGGCCAGCCCATCACCTTTACCCTCAGCTTCTTTAGCAAGGCAGTGGTCGCCTTGTAGGTGTGTTTGGGGTCGTTCTCATATTGGAATACTGCCCTGCGACCTAGTCTCCGAAGGGAGTGGATCATGCTCTGCTTCAGTATGTCACAGTACATGTTGGCATTCATGGTTCCCTTAGACCCCATTCACACCTGAGCATTTTGTAGCTTGAAGCCTGAAGCTACAAAACGCTAGAGGGGAAAAAATCTATTATTCTCAATGGAGATGGTTCACATCTCCACTCTATGTCGCCTGAAGCCGAACGGCTGAAGCTCAAACAAGTTCTGGACCCTTTTTTGTCGCTCGAATTGAGCAGATTTGGGCGTTTTTCTTCTTTAAACATTGGTGACCTTTTGCCCTGCACAAAATCACGGCAAATCGCGGTAAAAAACGCTGCTTGAAAACGCTACGCTCAGGTGTGAATGCAGGCTCAATGAACTGTAGCTAAACCATGATACTCCTACCACCATGCTTGACTGTGGGCAAGACACACTTGTCTTTGTACTCCTCACTTGGTTGCCACCACACATGCTTGACACAAGTTTATCTTGGTCTCATCAGACCACAGGACATGGTTCTAGTAATCTACATCTGCTTGTCTTCAGCAAACTGCGGACTTTCTTGTGCATCATCTTTAGAAGAGGCTTCCTTCTGGGACGACAGCAGTGCAGACCAATTTCATGCAGTGTGTGGCATATGGTCTGTGTCCTGACAGGCTGACCTGCCACCTCTTCAACCTTTGCAGAAATACTGGCAGCACTCATACGTCTATTTCCCCCAACCTCTATATATGACTCTGAGCATGCGCACTCAACTTCTTTGGTCGACCATGGCGAGACTTGCTTTGAGTGGAACCCGTCCTGTTAAACCACTGTATGGTCTTGGCCACCATGTTGCAGCTCAGGTCAGGGTTTTGGCAATCGTCTTATAGCCTAGGCCATCTTTATGTAGAGAAACAATTCTGTTTTTCAGATCCTCAGAGAGTTCTTTGCCATAAAGTGCCACATTGAACTTCCAGTCACCACTATGAGAGAGCAAGGCCTCTTTCACATGACGATCCGTCTGTCAGTTGGAACGGATGCTCCATAGAGGTCTATGGAGCGCTGGATGTCAGCGGTGACATTACCGCTGACATCCGACCCGCTCCTATCCGAAAAAGTGTGACTGAGGAAAAACCTACTTTTCCATCTGTCATCAGATTGGGTGACAACGGACTCTGCAGTCCGTCGTCATCTGATCTCCCATAGGGGAGAGTGGCGCTCTGACAGGTCTGTCCCTGCACAGTGTGCAGAGACAGACTTGTCATCTTCCTGCTCAGCGTGGATCGACGGAGCGATCCCCGCTGAGCAAGGGGAGGTCCACGGGGCGCATCAGCACGGATCCATCCCATGTCAACAAGTCCTAAGAGCGATTATACCAAATTTAACATGCCTGCTCCCCATTCACACCTGAGACCTTCTAACACTAATGAGTCACATGACGCCGGGGAGGGAAAATGGCTAATTGGGCCCAATTTAGACATTTTCACTTAGGGGTGTACTCACTTTTGTTGCCAGCGGTTTAGACATTAATGGCTGTGTGTTGAGTTATTTTGAGGGGACAGCAAATTTACACTGTTACATTGTAGAAAAGTCATAATTTCTTCAGTGTCGTCATATGAAAAGATATAATTAAATATTTACAAAAATCTGAGGGGTGTACTCACTTTTGTGAGATACTGTGTATGTGTGTGTGTATATATATATATATATATATATATATATATATATATATATATATATATATATATATAAAACGCCCTGCCAGGGTCTAGATTAGAAGGAGGATATGTGGAGATGTGACCCCATGTCACAGGTGCATATAAGCAGTAGATGCCTGATTTTGGCAGGAATACTAATTACACACCTGTGGGCTGGGTTCATACACATGCCAGGAAAAGAAGTCAGCTCCGCCCAGTAGACAGGAAGTCTGGCCAGGAGGTCTTGGAGTCTAAGACTGCAGGTGACAGTCTGTGTGTATGTCTGAAGCAAGCAAGCAGGCAGGTGTAGCCTGTGACTAAAGCAGCACAAAGCTGACAGTGAGTAAGCCAGGAAGCTATTGTTTGTTTATACAGTGATGGTGGAACCCCCTGTGAGGGAAGATTACTGTTTGTTTGAATTTTTTTGTTTCCTTTAATTAAAAGTGGGCTGCCATGCCTTTAAAAATGCAAGTCTGGAGTGGCACGTTTCTGGAAAATTGCATGCACCACTTGAACCTAATCACCCTGGATCGTCACAATTGGTGGAGAAATTGGCGTTGGACATGGATGGCACTGGTCCAGATCCTTACATGCCAAAAAAACGTGAGTGTCAGAGACTGTGTGTATTGATGGGTGCTGTAAGGAGACAGTATGCAAAAATTATTTTGAAGGAACTCTGCATCTGTTGCTGCAAAGATGCATGTTGTTGCCCGTAGCAACAAAGGCAAGGTCAGGCGTGAGCCCTCTGGCCAATATTGGAATGATCCTGATGAGAGTCCTGGTTGGTGGGCTGAGGAGGATTGTTATGCCACGTACACACGGGCGGACTGTATGGCGTACTTAGTCCGTCTAAACACATTTCAGCGGACAATCCGCTCGTGTGTGGGCTTCAGCTGACTTTTTCAGCGTGCAGTCCGGCGTACTAAGAATTTCGGATTTTCCGAAATTCTGTCCGTCGTACTTTGGTTTCAGCGGACAATCCGCTCGTCAGTATGTTAGTTTGACGGACTAAGAATGGCGCATGCCGAGAAAGGATTTACACGGCGGAAGGGTGCTTTGCTGTGTCTTGGACTTCCTATTTCTAGTCCCGTCGTACGTGCTGTACACATCATCGCGCAAGCTTTCGACAGACTGTTTGTGCATCCGTGTGTGGTCAAGTCTGTTCAGTCGAAAGTACGACGGACTGTCCGTCGGATTGTATGACGAACTAAGTACGCCATACAGTCCGCTCGTGTGTACGCGGCATTACGGTTTCTGGAGAAGCTCTGCAGGGAGAAGGCATTCTCCCATAGCAACCAGTGAAGTGTCAACTGGATGGTGGGGCTCCTATGAAGAGGTGGCTCACTCTTCCCACAAAGAGGGCTAGGAAGCCCGAGAGTCTTTTCATTTCACC
Organism: Lithobates pipiens; assembly: GCF_037356315.1. NCBI lineage: Eukaryota > Metazoa > Chordata > Amphibia > Anura > Ranidae > Lithobates > Lithobates pipiens. Next base: position 182,689,069 of record NW_027507784.1, on the reverse strand, counting down.
TGGTATCCGCATGGGGAAATACAGCAGGAGAAAGCGACAGGCTGACTGAAAGCTCATAAGGAGAGTGGTTGCCTGTAGCAACGCCTGTGATTCCAAGTCTGCAGACTGGGTGAGAGACTGATTATGTGACTGTGCACACGGGAGTGGAAGTGACCCCAAGTGGGAGATCCCCCTGTTTGTGCTAAAAAGGACTTGCCTTAATGCAGTGCCCTGTTCAGTGGAGAGGCAAGTGTTAAAGTTAAAAAGCTTGAGGTCTGCAATGAAACTCCATCTGCTCATGCTGATGAGGGTGGGGTACAGCAACATGTGGTTGAAAATGTGTTGCCACAATGCAGGGTAAAACAAAATGATGTGTTTAATGTTGAGAAGTGTAAAACTGACAAGAGCAGTGTTTCAGATGCTGTTGAGCCTCTTGGTCTGTTTAGGTCTCATTGGGACGATTTAGTCCAACAGAGCAATACCTACTGGGATGATTTGGCCAAGTGACTAATAGCAATGCTGGAAGAAGCTTTTGCAGCTAAAAGAGTAGTGAACGCTATGGCTGCTGTGCCAGGAGGTGTCTGCAGAACAGCCTATAGGCCAAGATGCACGGGTTGTTGCAGAGACTAATCCTCTCATGACTGAAGGTCTCAGCGAATGTAAAAGAGAAAATATGTATTTTAGACAGACCTGCTTAATGAAATGTTAGGATCATGGAGTGTACAGCCAGTATATATCCTGCCGTCCTCTCCTGTGTTTGCAGAACTGGTACCACGGGGTATGGCTGATTGGAGCTGGATATTGCAGGCTGTACTGTGCAGTAATCACAAATGCTTGAATCATTTAATGCAATGTTTTGTACTGATGTGGAAAGTTGTCTCACAATGTGCTGGATTGCTTCATACAAAGATTGTGTATGACAAGCACTCTAAAGTGCTGTTAGACAAGGCAGAGGTATCGGAAATATCAGCGGTAACAGAAATGGTGAAAACTGGTGTGAAGGGGAAAAAAAAAAAAAAGTGTTGTGCAAGCACAGTCGCTGATGGAGTGTTGGATTACAGGGGGCGATGTGAAACTGTGGGAATGTCCCATAAAGAGTAACTGCTTCCCTGTGTGTGTGTGTGTGTGTGTGTGTGTGTGTGCTCCCTCCTCAGACACTGTCCTAGCAAGCGATGGGTTGTCCACAGCCCAGCAATTAAGTAATTGCATGTGTCAAGATGACAGTGTGAGTATTGTTGACCTGCAGAGGGTCTTTGTTGAGTTGGAGGGGAAGAGGAGACATGTGGCTGACAGTGCTCCAGGGGAGCAACAGACAGTGATGGTGGATACCTCCAAGGAGGTGGAGGTCTTAACCTCTCAGACTACAGTGGATGAGCCCCATCCATGCCTCGGAGGAGGGAAAGGTCCCTAAAGAGGTCACAGATTTAGACATGAAATGTACAGAAATAACGGAAACTTTACGTGAAATGCTGTAGTTGGCAAAAACGTACTCGCTGTACGCTTGGGTGTCTCCATCATGGTCAGACCAGGTGGTGCGGTGTAGTACCAATGGGTGGAGCCAGGTGGTACAGGCGGTGTTGGAAAAGCTTGCCCATTGGAATTGGTGGGACCAATGTTTAACCATTTGGCACAGGATCTCCCGATCCCGGTGAGGTTACTTCCAGTTGTTGATTGGTATGGAAGTCGCTCAGGGGAACTGTTGGATATATCAGAGGTCTCTCCGCCTGGTGCAGTGACTGAGGACATCTCTTCTGGTGCAGCTGAGCAGTGGTCAGTAGACCTGCTACACCTCATGAAAAGGAAGGGCCCAGAACGGACGCGGCAGTAGTGGAAATGCTTTCTGTCACTGGCCAAGAGGTACAGGTTAAGGTACCCGGAGACTCTGCGGGAGAACGTGCTGAAGGTATTGGTTGCGGTAGCACTGTAATGTGTACACCAGTTGGTATTATCTCAGTAAGGAATGAGTTGTGCTTGGGTCAGTGTCATTTGTTAGGACAGGCACCCATGGAGAGTTGGACAGCAGGTGAGGTGGAGCATGGTGATCGTTCCGTGGAGCATAGTCACTCGCCTTTGTGTGGTCCCTCCTCAGGACAGGTCCTAACAAACTGTGAAAAAAGCACTGATGGTATCCAAAGTTGGGATCTCAAAATTGGTGATCTGCTGATCATTGGTGCTGTTAATAATGAAGCGGTTGCCAGGGGTAACCACGCAGGTATCAGTGAACCTGAAACCCAAAAAGTGTGGGGTAAAGTTGAGACAGATGTCAAAGTAGTACTTTATATTCCCATTGCACACGTTCCTGGATGCGCTCTCAGATTTGGGTGCTGTAGCAACAACCAGCTGGATACTGGTTCAAGAAGATATTTGTCAGCACACCATGGAACCACACAAGTAGCGTCCAAGCAGGTGATTTATTGCATGATCACAACACGATAGTGCAACGTTTCGGAGCGACGCAGGGCCCCTTCATCAGGCATGTGATGTGTGTAGAGTGACAGTGAAAATGCCAGCGGACCCTGCCCACAACACCGGCGTTGGCCAATAGGGGTCGGAGACAGTGAATGCAAAGAGCCAGCGGCCGTGAGTGTGAAAAAAGGTGTCCAGAAAAAGGCAGTGACAGCGAGTGAGAATGGAAAGAGGAAATAAACAGTGGACCACAGAGTTGGGAAGAAAAAGGAAGCAAAGAGGGGCAGAAAGCCATGGGGGAATCTAAGTCAAGCGGAAAAATTATGGATGGAAAAGGAAAAATAAAGAGAGAGGAAAGAGGTAGGTATATAAGAGAGAAAGAAGGGGGACAAGATGATGCGAGTGTTGACTAGTATTTATGATTATGTGCATACACCTCAATCATTGTAGTAGTATGGACATATACATATCTAGATCTGAGAGATCTTGTACAAAAGAGAGAGTTCTATCAGCAATACACATTTATTTATAGGGTTACATAATATATACAAATTACACACCAGACAGTATTTACATCACAATATACAGTGTAGGTCCCCTGGCTTGCAGGATATTTACAAATTACTCACAGAACCATATTTACAATACAATATAAGGTGCAAGTTCAGAGTTGGATTACCTGTTAACTTCAGGTCAGCCCATGGTGACTGCCGTGTGCTCCCACACCAGAGTGAGTTGGCTTGCTCACAAAGCATTATATCCCCCCCTACTTTCTGTAGTGTGGCTAATATAATTCTCCCTAATTGGTCACTGTACCTAGTCAATGTATATTGGGAACAGCCTGATTGGATGAGTCAAAGAAAGCTGTTGTTTACTTCCCAGGTGAGATGTTATCAGGGAAAACAAAAGACCAAGCTTTGAAGTTGAACCAATTGCAGTAACACCAACACAAACACTCAATACTTTAAATATATATTTAAATCTAATGGAAATATATTTCTAATTACAATATTGTACAGGTATTAATGGAGATTTCACATAAACTCATAAGGCTACACGAGGATAAATAAAAATAATAAAAAGGGGGGGGGGGGGGGGGAAAGGGAAGAAAGAGAGAAAAATGAAAGTAATAAAATTTAAATCAAGAAATCGCAACACCCTTCCGCCACGCAGTACCTGTCAGGGCACGAGGCGTGCCCGGTGATCAACCTGTCGTCTAGAGCCATGGGGACGGGTGAGTTGCAGTTATTATCTAAAGGCCCCTCTTTTTGTCCTACTGCTAGATTTCAGGACTTTGAATTTTGAAGTTGACATGTTTAAGTTTGAGAGAACACTAAAAATTAAACTGTATTTTCATACAGTACCTAAGATGGCTCCCACAAGACAAACGGTACCATTTAAGCTTAAAAGTAAATTGTTTTCCCTCCTGGACATTTTAATTCCATAGACAGCTTTGGGCGGACAATTAAACATGGTGTGTGCAATAACGCCTCCAACAAAACATATACAAACCTAAGTCTGGATGAGTTTGTTGCACTCAAGACACTTAAGAATGATATTTATCAAACCCGCCGACAAAGGAGGTGCTATAGTGGTCATGAACTATGCTGACTATAGAGAAGGCATGACTGCCCTGTTGTCAGATACAGACAGTTATGCTGTACTCCAACAGAACCCTGCACCTCGCATTAAGAACGCGCTACACTCCCTAATTTAATGTTGGGGAAACTAAATGGCTGGCTATCTGAAGACACTGCTAAATTTCTATGCAATGAACATCCCCGCTACCCAGTCATTTATGGCCTACAAAAGATGCACAAGGGCACAACCCCATTGAAATTTAGACCCATAGTATCTGGTACTGGGTCGATCACCCAACCCCTGGCCCAATTTCTTGACTATCCCCTACAACTTCTGGTAAGAGTTACCAGCTTATATCGGGGATACACAAGACTTTTTGGAGAAACTGAGGGCATTTACAGTTTTTGGGGAAGGATGGAAACTTGCAACTATGGATATAGGATCTCTATACACGTGCATACCCAATGATGCTGGATTGTAGGCCGTCAGACATTTTTTGGCCAACATGGAATCGCCTCCATTACCCAAAGAGTTCATTATTGAATGCCTTGACTTTGTACTTATGAATAACTACTTTACGTTTGAGGGCACTAAGTATGCACCAATCCGAGGTACAGCCATGGGGAGCTCAGCGGCAACATCCTTTGCCAATTTCTTTGTGGGTCTGCTTGAGAAATGTTACATCTACCCATCTAATGCCTTTACCAACCACATCAAATGTTGGTTTAGGTACATTGATGATATTTTTCTTATCTGGACTGACGTTTACTTTCTGAATAGTATCTTCATAGGGGTTGTGTTCACACCTGAAATTTCACCATGCAACATTTCATTCTTGGATGTAATGATCGCTATCTCTCCAAGGCTCTCTGACCACATCTCTCTTCACAAAACCCACTGACAGACATCCCAAACATCTTTTGAATAGTCTGCCAATATCACAATTTATGAGAGTGTCACAGATCTGTTCCGATTAAAGATGACAAGACACGGCAACTAAACAAGATGTAGGACAAATTTCTGGAAAGAGGGTATCCCGCTGAGGTCCTTGACCATGCACTAACCAGGATTGAGATTGCCCATACCAAGCCCCCCGGGCCCCTCAATCGACCATTATTTATTCACACATTTAATTTCAAATCTGACCATATTAAACAGACCATCACGAAAAACCTACATATTTTACGAGCTGACAGCGAACTGGCATATGAACTGAAAACGGTACCCCTTATTGCAGATAGACGCAACAAAACCCTTCGTGACTGCCTTGTGCAGGCTGACCCCAGACATAAATATGTCAAAACCATACAAAAAATCTCCCAGAAGACCGGTTGCTACAAATGCCACAACTGCAATATTTTCAATTTCCTCATGTGCGGTGAATACTTTACACACCCACATAGGGGTAATCGCTATCGCATAAAGGAGTACTTGAACTGCAACACCCAGTATTGTGTTTACATCCTTAAATGCCCGTGCACACTTATGTTGGCAAAACGACCGGCCCTCTTAAAAGGAGATTTCAAAAACATAGCGACATCAGAGTCACCCTGTCTAAGACTGATAAGCAGGTTGACTACACCAAACCAGTCGCTGTGCATTTTCTCAAACGCATGAACTGAGAGGTATGGTCATAGAACATGTCCAACAGCCCATCAGAGGTGGTGACCGTGACCGCCAACTACTACAACGTGAAGCCTATTGGACCCACACCTTGGGCACGGTGCATCCTAGAGGACTGAATACCACACCTCCTTTGTTATTAATTTACTCTAATGTTACTATGATTATTGCAAGGGATGCCCTCCCTACAATTTTGTGTATTTTCACTGGTATTGAATTTGAATTTTGATCGTTTTTGTATCTCAAGCCCTTCAGGTCTCCTGTGTTATCGTACCTACACCCTTATCAACCCCCCCCCCCTCCTTTTTGTTTTGTTCCCCTCTATCTCCTCTAGTCCTTTTACATTCCCTTATATTTATTTTTATTTTATTCTCTATTTAATTTCATTCTTATTTTATTCAGCTTTATTGTATCTGTTATTTTTTCATCTATACCTAATTTCGGTTTTCCTTTTTTTTTGTTTTCATTTCTATAATTTTTTTTATTTATCTTCTTTTTTTTTTTTAAATCTATCTTTATTTTCTTTTTATATTTTTATATATATATATATTTTTTTTTTATTTATCCTCGTTTCATCTTACCCCCCCCTCTATCCCTCTATGCTTTCCTCTCGACTTAGATTCCCCCATGGCTTTCTGCCCCTCTTTGCTTCCTTTTTTTCTTCCCAACTCCGTGGTTGTTGGTGTTTTTTTTTTTTTTTTTTTTTTTTTTTTTCTGATTGGTTGATGGCTTTTTAAATGTTTTTTTCACTGTCACTCTACACACATCATATGCCCGACGAAGGGGCCCTGCACTATTGTGTTGTGATCATGCAATAAATCACCCGTTTGGACGCTACTTGTGTCATTCATTCCATGGTGTGCTGGCAAATATCTTCACAGATGTCAAAGTAGGACCTCTACAGTCGAGGGAGAAAAGAAGAAAGGGAGGATCCCGTGGCCAGCAGGTAGAAGGGATAGAGAGGTTAGTGATAGTGGGGCTCAGGTATCAGGACAGTTGCTGGAAGAGCATCATGTGGCAGTGAAGTTGGTGGTTAGTTGCGTTGCCATGGTAGACAACCACTCCTTTGTGCGATTCTCCTCCAGACTCTGCCTTGCAGAACATTGGTGAAAAGAGTCCTTCTTAATGTGGAGATACTTCGGACAATGAGGAAAAGTGCAACACACTGCTAAATGTTTGGTTACCATGGGTAACAACAAAAGTAAGGGAAGACCTGATGGTCAAGGTCACATGGTTGCTCTTAATCTTAAATACAAGAAGATGAATGGTATGAGAGACATAGAAGAGGGAATAGGTGCAGTAGAATTGGGCCCCCTACAGGTTCAGGGGTGTAATTCTGGGAAGGATTTCCAAGGGTCCAGGAACCTAACAAATTGCAAGAGTAAAAGTTATGAGGACACTGACCCAAAGCTTAATAAGGTGTCATTAAAAGAGTTTAATTCCCAAATAAAAGTGCCCACAACTATGGCTAAAAAGGTGTTTAAAAATTGTGACCACTTTAGAAGTAAAGAGAAAAAGGTTGAGGAAACAATATCCCAGTCCTTGGTAAGTCCTCTAGTGTTTAAAGTATTTGAAAGTATGGCGTTTTTGGAAGCGCACCCGTAAAAAGTCACTTGGATGTCTTTGTAGTACCCAAATCAGTGTAGCAGGGGGACATAGGGAAAGTCACCTGATAAGACTGGGTTTGGCCCTTGTTGGTGGTAACTGGCACAGAGGTGCCATTTTAAAGAGGTTTGGCTGGGGTGCTACGCCCCCTCTGGGGTTGAAACAGGGGGAGGTTATGTGGCAGGGCATTGCCCTGCCAGGGTCTTGAAGGCGGATATGTGGAGATGCAACCCCATGTCATAGGTGCATATAAGATGTATATGCCTGATTTTGGCAGGAATACTAATTACACACCTGTGGGCTGGGTTCATAAACATGCCAGGAAAAGAAGTCAGTGCTTAGACTTGGAGACGGCTCCGCCCAGCAGACAGGAAGTCTGGTCGGGAGGGTTCCAGTAGGAGGCGGCTCCAGGAGAAAGAGACAGGAAGTCTTGGAGTCTAAGACTGCAGGTGACAGTCTGTATGTCTAAAGCAGGCAGGTGTAGCCTGTGACTAAAGCAGCATGAAACTGACAGTGAGTAAGCCAGGAAGCTATCGTTTGTTTATACAATGATGGTGGGAAGATTACTGTTTTTTTTTTTTTTTTTTTTCAGTTTCTTTTAATTAAAAGTGGGCTGCCATGCCCTAAAAAATGCAAGTCTGGAGTGGCACGTTTCTGGATAATTGCATGCCCCACTTGAACCTAATCATATCTCTACCTTTTTTTTTTTTTTCTTCAGATTTACCAAAACCATATAATATGAGGTCAAATCTTAGGAGTTTCAATTTGTATGCAATCAGCCAGGCCCTTGCACTACATGGTTTCGGTAAATCTGAAGACAAAAATCAGCAGAAAATCTGATGGCGTGTATGGGGCTTCAATCTGTGTTAGTGAGCACTTCTCCTTTGCCTGAAATAATCCATTCACCTCACAGGTGTGGCATAGCAAGATGCTGATTAGACAGCATGATTATTGCACAGGTGTGTCCTAGGCTGCTTACAATTTAAAGACACTCGAAAATGTGCAGTTTAACTGTATTGAGGGGGGGTCCGAAAACCAGGCAGTATCTGGTGTCACCACCATTTTCCTCACGCAGTGCAGCACATCTCCTTCACATAGAGTTGATAAGGTTGTTGATTGTGGCCTGTGGAATGTTGGTCCATTCCTCTTCAATGGCTGTGTGAAGTTGCTGGATATTGTCAGGAACTGGAATACTCTGGTGTATATGCCGATCCAGAGCACCCCAAACATGCTCAATGGATGACATGTCTGGTGAGTATGCTGACCGTGCAAGAACTGGGATGTTTTCAGCTTCCAGGAATCGTGTACAGAAGTTGTGTGTGCCTCCAGCACAGCACAGTATACATCTGTATATACCCCTTTATCTCTGGTGTTCTATAATAAAGGCATCTGCAGGAGTTAGTGGGTGTTGTGTGCCTCTAGCACAATATACACTACCCAACTGCTTTTTTACCCAACTCCCTTCAGGCCATTACCATGTCTGGAAGGCCAGCAAGGAGAGGCAGACAGGCGCGAGCCGATAAAAGAGGGCAAGCAGGCTCTGTGTCTAGAGACAACAGTGCTGGTCGTGGACGCGGTGCATTGTCATCAGCACGTGGCCATGGGACACGCTTGTCCTTTTCGGCAGCTGGACACGTTGAGCCGCAACATGCCAACGACTTGGTAGAGTGGATGACCAAGCCCTCTTCATCCTCCTCATCCTCTCTCACCCAGTCTCAGGGTACTAGCAAAGCAGCTGCCAACGCATCGTCTTCCCTCCTCTCAATGTCATCATCAGTGACTCCTTCCCTAGACCCACCTCTTGAGGAGGAGGAGGATTTAGGTCTGTGCAACGCGTTCCCAGAGACTGGGAGGTTACAAACTCCTGGTCCTGGACAACGTGTTGCTGAGGCATCGGTCAGAAGGAGCGGTGGAGAAGGTGGCCGTCTGATGCTTTCAGACAATTTTTTAGTCCGCAGCCCCAAGGTATGATCGCTTCCAGCAACAATCGCCAGCGTCTGATTTACATGGTGCAGGAATACCTAGGGGCAAGGTCAGACTTGGACACCTTTCCCACCGAAAATCCTCTGGCTTACTGGGTCTTGAGGATGGATCACTGGCCAGAGCTTGCACAGTATGCAATTGAGCTACTGGCCTGTCCTGCATCCAGCGTTCTTTCGGAACGCACCTTCAGTGCTGCTGGTGGCTTTGTTACCGATCACAGGGTGCGCCTGTCCACCCAATCAGTTGATCGACTGACCTTCAATATGAATCAGTCTTGGATCACCCACAGCTACCAAGCACCTGAAGCTGATGTAACAATCATTTTTTTTTTTTTTTGAAATATCGCATCCCTTCAAGACTGCCTATGCTGATGCTGAGTGACTGTCCTGATATGTTGATTGTCTATCCTCTTCCTCCTCCGCTGATATGTTGGATGAACATTTCTGGTTCTGGGTGATGCCATCAGCCCAATTTTTCTGCCCCTGTTTAACAGGGGCATTTAAGTACAATTTTTGATGCAATGCTTTGCAGCAGGGCTAATTCCTGCAATCAAACAAGAGTATATGGGAGAGGTTGCAGTGTCGTGGCACCAGTGCCTAAGGCCCAATTTTTCTGCCCCTGTTTAACAGGGACATGTAATTACAATTCTTGATATAATATTTCACAGGAGGGCCCCTTCCTGTGCCCACCCAGAGTAACGGTGAGGACTTATAGTGTTGTGGCACCAGCACCACAACCACCAAAGGTCAATTTTTCTACCACTGTTCAACAATGGCATGTAATTACAATTCTTGATATAATCGTTCACAGCAGGGCGCTCCAGCGCCCACCAAGAGTCACTTTGAGGGCTTACAATGTTGTGGCAAAACCAACACCTTGTTCCGCCATTTCTGCAGAGCATATAGGGCAGGCCCCTACTTTCAAACATCCAATTTACAAACATCTCCTACTTGCAAACGGAAGGAGACAACAGCAAGTGAGATGAAAAAAGATGGACGACAAAACAAATTATACAGGGGTGATAAGCCTTCCCTATGTTTTCCAAAAAGCTTTAAAATTGTTTTTTTGACTGGAGCTACACTTTAAAAATGTACCAGTTGAAAATTACAAACAGATTCAACTTAACACAACAAACCTACACAGTCCCTGTCTTGTTTGCACCGCCTGTATACTGCTGTTCTGAGTATATAGGGCCTGGGGGCCACACGCATTTCCTTTTTTTAATATGGGTACGGGGTTCCCCTTAATATGCGTACAAGACCCAAATAGGCTGGTAATGGGCAGGGAGGGCTACCCATGCCATTTTTCTCAATGATTTTCAACCATATTGCAGGAACCAGATATAACATTAAAACCGCAAGCAGTTTTAAATGGTGTTATTTCCGTTTAATGTCATTTTTGTGCAGGGACTGTTCTAAACACGGGAAACACGTGGCACTTCACAGGCATACTACAGACACCCCCCAGGCACCATATTTAAAGGAATATTTCACTTTTTTTTTCACTTTAATCGTCATTAAAATCAGTGCTCCCGCCAAAACGGCCATTTTTAAAAACATTTTAGGCATTGACCCATGTCCCCTGGGGCAGGAGCCAGGTCCCCAAACCCTTTTTAGGACAGTATCTTGCATATTAGCCATTAAAATTGGCACTTTTAATTTCGAATGTTCGAGTCCCATAGACTTCAATGGGGTTCTAAAGTTCGTTCGAATTTGGGGTCCGTTCGAAAGTTCTGGTGCGAACCGAACCAGGGGGTGTTCGGCTCATCCCTAGTTACAAGTGGTCTGCGACATCTGGTATTCTGCTTTGTGATAAAACTGCACATTTTAGTGGCCTTTTATTGTGGCCATCCTAATGCTGCGTACACTGGTCCGCAGGACTGTGTGTGTGTGTGTGTGTGTGTGTGCTCCAGCTGACTTTTTTTTTTTCTTCCCAAACGTCTGGCGGACTTAGAAAGAAGTCTTGACTCCAAAATTGTCTGCTGGACTTGGGGCGGGGTCACCGGGTGATGTCACATGGCAGGGTGCCCCTTATGTCACAGCCCCAGCATCCCCCGGGACTGTGACATCATAAGGAGAAGAAGGTGGTGACGACAGTGACAAGACTGGGCCAACGCTGGTAAAAGAGCTGTAAGAAAATAGCGGAGGCCCGGCAGAAGAAGTGAAGAATGGGATAAGGCCCCCGGGCGACTAAGGAGAAAGCCAGGCTCCTCCGCTTGTAAAAGAGCAGAAGATAGCGGAGAAACCGGCGAGAAGACCCCCCAAAGTCGGAAGAAGACCCCTGGAGCTGTCTAATAAAGTACTTTAAAAACCTGTGTTTTTTGTACACTTTTTTTTTTTTTTTTTTTTTTTCTCCCCAGGTGGATGGGTGGGGGTGCCATGTACCCCATACTCATTCACATAGGGTAGGGGGCTCCCGGATTCTGATAAGCCACCCGCAGACCCGACAACCAACGGCCAGGGTTGTCGAGAAGAGGCCCTTGTCCACATCAACATGGGGACAAGATGCTTTGGGACACGCGGCTTGGTGCGGTTCAGGAGGGGGGGGGGGGCGTTCGCTCATCCCCACCGCCTTTCCTGACTGGCCGCGCTGCGTGCTCAGATAAGGGTCTGGTATGGACTTTGGGGGGACCTCCACACTGTGTGTGTGTGTGTGTGTGTGTGTGTTTTTTTTATTTATTTTTTATTTTATTTTTTTGGCGTAGGGGTTCTCCTTTTAAAACCATACCAGGCCACGGGGCTACCATCTCAGAAGATAAAGAGCCTCATCCACAAATTCCACAAAAGACTTCAAGCTGTCATTGATGTTAAAGGGTGCAATACATGGTATTAAGAACTTTTTAATTGGGGTCTGCTGCTGCTTAATAAATGGACATCTCAGTGTTTTGGTGAATTTCTGGTACTGTAATCTCATTAAGTCTCACGAGATTCCAGTATCAGGGGCGAGTTCTCCACTGTTCGAATCATCTGTAGATTGCTTTACTCCTCCAAAGGAGAAGCGATCTACACCACTTCTCAAACAGGCATCCAGAGGAGAATGTTCTCTGTGAATGCCAGAGAATGGAACAGTGAAAAATTTTCACTGCTTCATAAATGGACACCTCTAAGTATTGGGGCTATCACTGCAATCAGGTGGTTGGAAACCGGGCTCCCTGGTTCCCGATCATAAGTGGATAATATCTCTTGGTGAGAGCCCAGCCCCTATGCTGAGAGCATGATGTGCAGCATGGTCCAAGCACAAACATACACACCTTTTATGCAGTCCCACGGAAGAAGACCCACTTCTGTAAGGCCACATATACAGTATGTGTACACGCGGCGCGAAGGGGTTAACAACCAGAATTCAGTCTCCTTCTCCCCACCTTGCCTTACCTTCCCCATGGCACTGAAAATCTAATCAAATGGCAGCTGCACTAGTTTGAACCTAACCTTATTTATCATATCTCACATCTGGAGGGCTAATGGGGAGTCTGAAATTCAGTAAAGTAGCCTATGTATGGCCATAAGTCTGCGTTTGGTCTCTTCTGGTGCTGCTCAAGCAGCTTGCTGTCTGCATACTGAGCACAGGGGGTTGCCTGCTTGGCACCTCCACCATTCAGAGAATGCCTTAATTTTTATTTATTTTTTCAAATACAAGATGTTCTCTGATTGGACGGGGCAGAGATCATGACATCTGTCAGAGAATGCCCAGTATTCTGTATAAATTGTGTATCCAAACAAAAAAAAAAAAAAAACTTGGGGATTAGGCATTAAACAGAATGGAACAAGGATAGTAAAAAAATTTACTTGCAAATAAACCTAAGATAAATAAAAAAATATCTGGGGTCCTTGTGTGCTTGTCCTAATTTATTATATTGAGAGTCCAACAGTATTGTTTACTCTGAGATATCTAATGTTAAAATATGCGTGTATTGTCTTGTTGTTTTGAAATCTATCCACACAGTCCAAATGACATATTACTTACCGTATTTATCTTTCAGCACACATGTTGGCTTTCCAGCTTCCTGAATAGGAATAATAGGAAACCAGGCTGTGAGTGACAGAAGCTTAGTTTACGCCAGCTAAGTTGGTTAAGGCTTTTGATGCTTTTTAAAAGGTATGGCACTAGGCTTGCTTACATTTACCTACTAACAGGGCAGCTTAGATGTGTAGGAACGTAAACTGGTTATATTGACTACAATAATAATTTATTCCAGCAACTAGACTAAATTTACGCACATAAGCACAAGTTTAGGTGCATTAAGAGCGTTTTTAGATGTGTTTATGCGTGTATGGTAGGAATGAGCTTGATGTTCGGGTAGAACATTGGATGTTTGCACCGTTTGCCAAACAGCGAACATTATGGGGCATGCGTGGCAAATTCGAGTGCTGCAGGACGCCCCATAATGCACTGCAAGAAAACCGTACATTGCTGCGTGATGATTAGCCAAAGCATGCACCTGAACTGCATGCTTTGGCCAGTCACAGCGCCCTTTAGCCAATCATGGCTCGGGGACTAAGTGCATGCTCCACACTATATAAGGCTGCTTACACGGCGGCCATGTGTAGTGTTGTTGGTGTGGACAAGAGAGCTTGATTTAGATTAAGCAGGCAGGTTATTCAGTTAGTGGCAGTGTATTTGAGATATAATATATATTCTCTGCATCCATTGTTACCTATATCTACAGTGCATTCTGTGGTGTACTGTTTCTAATATGCTTCAGGCGGTGTATTAACATATATAAACTGTGTGTGTGGATAGTGTCAAGTTTGGGGGACCAGCTAGATCGCTGGACACAGGCTATTCACTCAAAAGGAGGTTAATTTAACTTTAAATAGCTTTACAGCAGCAAAAACAAAAGAAAAAGATATCAGTCTCACCGACTTGCAAAGTCCAGAATTGCTATCTCCATTAAACAGTCCTAGATATCTGTTGCAGGTAGCTTCCCCTGCCAGGAGGCTTCCAGGCAGGACACTGTTGTCCACGTTTTGTTGCTGCACACCAAACCCAAAACACCATCCACCATCTCCTCTACACTCCTCCACACCCATCTACAACTTCCTGTCTTGTTTTAAACCCACTTCCTCTGACAGGTGAGTTAACCACTTTTGTTAAAGGGACCACAGTCCAAACAGAGGGGAAACATAGCGTCCTTCCAGGACCCAGCCACGGCGTCCTGTACATATCCCCCACCTATACCCCAACGCCAAGGAGGTGGAGGCAACAGAGCTCAAACATTGGACTCGGGAGAGGGCATCTGCATTTTGATGCAGTCTCCTGGCCCTATGCTGCACTACAAATTTAAATTCCTGGAATGCCAGGAACCACTGAGTAGCCCGGGCATTAGTCTTTTCCTTGTCTCAGCCATGTTAAAGGGGCATGATCAGAAATCAGCCTAAACTTCCTCCCCAAAAGGTAATATCTGAGGGATTCCAGAGCCCACTTAATAGCCAGACACTCTCGTTTAATTATAGCGTCGTTTTTCTCCGCTGGTGTCGACTTCCTGCTGAGGAAGACTACCGGGTGTTCCTCGCCATGAATAACCTGTGACAACACTGCTCTCAACCCTACATTGGAAGCGTCAGTCTGGACAACAAACTCTTTTGAAAAATTGGGTGCTACCAGGACAGGGTGTTGGCACAGTGCCGACTTGAGCTCCAAAAAATCCTTCTCAGCATCTGCATTCCACTCCACCATGACTGATTTCCGACCCTTAGTGAGATCAGTTGATGTGTCAGGGCTGGCTTAGCCCTTCCTCCTCTGGGCTGGCCGCTCAGCTGTTGGCTAATTTCCAGCTCTCTTCTCTCTCTTCAGTTACTAGCTGTTCCTGATGAAGCTCGTCTGACCTGCCTAATATAAAGTCTTCCAGCTCATTTCTCCTTTGCCTTCACGTTTGGTCACATCACTAGGAACCATCTCCTGCTGTTGTTTCAAGACTGGCTTGCTAACATCCCTCCTGGCTTCCATCCTGCTTGCAGTTGCTCTCTGTGAATCCCTGACGTCTGGACTGGCTGATTACCCGATCTGGTTTATGAACTTTGGACTGGCTTACTCCTCAATCTGGCTACTGGACTCTGGCTTGCTTGACTACACTTTTTCCTATTTATCTTTTTATTTTTATTAATAAACAAGTGTGACTAGATTGTACTTCTGTCTCTGTTTCATGGTTCATGACACAATGGGCCGCCAACGTGGCAAAGTTGGGTACAAACCTCCTGTAGTATCCCACCATGCCCAGCAATGCACGTACCTGCCTTTTTGTGAGGGGGTGGGGGCCAATTCTGTATAGCCTCTATCTTGTTGACCTGAGGTTTCACTACCCCCTCTACCCATGATATAGCCCAGGTATTTCACTTCCTCCATTCCCAAAGCACATTTTTCAGGATTTATTGTAAACCAATCCTTCCAAAGAGTCCAGCACTGCCTGAACTTTGGGCAAATGCGATTCCCAGTCTTTTCTAAAAATGACTATATTGCTCCAGTACACTAAGGCATACACCCGGTGAGGTCGTAATATCCTATCCATTGCTCTCTGGAACGTGGCTGGAGCAGTTTGCAATCCAAAACGCATTCTCTTGTACTGAAAACTCCCCTCTGGGGTAGAAAAAGCAGTTTTCTCTCTAGCAGCCTTAATCAACGGGATTTGCCAATACCCCTTGGTAAGGTCTAATGTAGTGATATACCTGGCTGGACCTAGTTTCTCAATAAGCTCATCTACCCAGGGCATGGGGTAGGCATCAAACCGTGAAACTTCATTAAGTTTCCGGAAATCATTGCAGAATCAGAGTCCTGTTGGGCTTTGGTACCAACACAATGGGGCTCGACCACTCCAATCTGTGATTCTTCAATAATCCCCAGGTCTAACAACTTCTTTACTTCCTCTGAAACGGCCTTCCTTTGAGCCTCTGGGATGCGGTAGGGCCGGACAAAAACTTTGACTCCTGGTTCCGTGATATCATGCTCTATGACCCTAGTGAGCCCTGGCAAGTCGGAACATTTTTCTTTATTTCTCTGCAAGATCTCCTTTGCCTGCTGACTTTGGGATTTAGACAGGGTATTTGCTACTTGGACACTCTCGACCCCCAACTCGAGGCTCAAGTTATGCACTAGCCAGGGAGATCACCGGTTCCCTGTCTGTCCAGGGCTTTAACAAGTTTACATGCTATATCTGATAGGGTTTCCTCTTACCCGGCTGGTGGACTCTATAATTTACCTCTCCCACTTTTTCTACAACCTCAAAAGGACCTTGCCATCTGGCCAAGAATTTACTTTCCACGGTGGGAATCAACACTGCTACTCGATTCCCCCACTTGGAAGTTCCTAATTTTGGCAGTCCTATTATAGACCCGTAGTTGAGCCTCCTGGGCTTTCTGTAAATGTTCCTTTTTAACTATTGGCATCACAGTTCGGATCCTCTCTTGCATTTGGGAGACATATTCAAGAACACTCTTATGCTGAATTGGTTCACTTTCCCATTCTTCTTTAACAAAGTCCAGTAGTTCGCGAGGTCTCCGTCCATATACCAATTCAAAGGGCGAAAACCCAGTGGAGGCCTGGGGCACTTCCCGGATAGCAAACAGGAGAGCTAGTAACAGGCAGTCCCAGTCTTTCCCATCCCTTTGTACCACTCTCTTGAGCATAGACTTAAGGATCTTATTAAAACATTCTACCAATCCATCTGTTTGGGGATGGTAGACCAATGTGCGCAGCTGTTTAATCTGGAACAGTTTGCATACATCAGTTTTATAACCTTCGACATAAACGGGGTGCCCCAGTCTGTGAGTATTTCCTTGGGAAACCAGTCCATGTAAACAACTGGAATAGTTCCCGGGCAATAGCCTTAGAGGAGGTATTCCACAGGGGTAGCGCCTCAGGATATCGAGTGGCATAGTCGAGGATCACCAGTATGTAAGAGTGACCTCGAGCCGACTTTACCAAGGGACCCACTATATCCATGGCTATCTTCTCGAGTGGGACCTCAATTATGGGGATAGGGACCAACGGGCTCTGGAAGTGGGTTGCCAGAGCGGTCTACTGACAGGTGGGACAAGAGGTACAGTATCTCCTTACCTCTGCTGGGCTCTTCTTGCAATGGGCAGTGGGCCTGGGTATGGCCCCAGGCATGACATCGCCAACATTGTACATCCGTTCCTCTCTGAACAGGAACAGATCACTGAGGGGGTAACGGGAGTGACTCTTGGCCTTCTGGGGTGTTGGATCCAGGGCTCCTGGGGATGTCCTTTTCAAAGGGCGGCAGTCGATCGGAAAGGCCATGGCAGACTGGGCCCTTGATGCTTGGTAGAGCCAAGCAGATCCTCCACCACTGTATATCGTTCCAGCATCTCGACAAGGAGGTTCACCCCCAAAACTGTGGGTCTCCATGGCTGACCCACCGTTGAAGGTCATCTGGCAGTGACCTTAAGTGTCGGTCCAGCAAGACTCGCTCGACAATTTGAGGGCCAGACAACACTTCGGGCTGCAGCCATTTTTTTACTAGTTGCACCAGGTCAAGCATTTGAGACTGTGGTGGCCGATCCGGACGATACTTCCATTGGTATACTCGGTGGGCCCGAACAGCCGTAGTCACCCCCAACCGAGCCAGTATTTCTGCTTTTAGTTTTTTATAATCTTTAGCGTCTTCTGGTGGTAGGTCGAAACAGGCTTTTTGAGGATCTCCAGTGAGGAAAGGAGCAATTAAGCTGGCCCACTGGTCCTGGGGCTACCCTTCTCTCTCTGCCGTCCTCTCAAATGTAGCCAGAAACGCCTCTACATCATCACCCGGGGACAACTTCTGCAGAAAATGGCTTGCCCTTATGGTCACCTGGTTGTCAGGGGCAGCAGCCGCTTGTTCACGGCCCTGAGACAGCTGCTGCACTGCTTCTTTTAAGGCAGCCATCTGAGCCTGCATAACCCCTTGTTGGGTCGCTTGCTGGGCTGCCAACTGGGCCACCAACAGGTGAGTATTTTCTTGCTGCAGAGCCAGCGCCTCATTGTGGTGCTTTTTTTTTTTTTTTACCTCCAGCTGGGTTGCTAAGCGCTGATTAGCTTCCTCATGGCGAGTCTGTGCTTGCATATTGGCCAAGGACAGCTGTTTAATTAGCTCCTCCATTGTTTCAGCTTTCAGCAGTTGTGCGGCTTTAACCCAGGACATAAATTCACTGTACTGTCTTTTTTAAATGTCCGTTTTTAAATCTAATGCAAGAAAAAAAAAATGGCAAGAAAAGCGCCTGTTACTTTGTCCTGACCGCATTCTCCACCACTTTTCAAGTTCGGGGGGCCAGCTAGATCGCAGGACACAGGCTTTTCACTCAAAAGGAGGTTTATCAAACTTAAATAGCTTTACAGCAGCAAAAACAAAAGAAAATGATTTCGGTCTCACCGACTTGCAAAGTCCAGAATTGCTATTTGTCAGGGCTGGCTTAGCCCTTCCTCCTCTGGGCTGGCCACTCAGCTGTCGGCTAATTGCCAGCTCTCTTCTCTTTCCACAGATACCAGTACAAGTGTGATTGGATTGTACTTCTGTCTCAGTCTGTTTCATGGTTTCTGACAGTACGCGAAGGCCATGAATTCACAAGATAGTCAATCCACTTGTTGGTAATATTTTTTCCAGATTGGATGAGCAAGATTACCGCATGGATCAGTTTGCCTTGGCGTTACAAATGCTCCTGAATCGCACGGCTCACCTGGAATCCCCCACGGTGGCTGCTCCGGTACAACCTTAGTCGCAGGCTGTCCCTGCTGCTGCACCAGTCTCTGTGCAGGCACCCGCCTCGAGTATTACCTCTATAAGAGGTATGTCTGGTTCTGCTCCGATTCCCCAGCGATTTGGAGGTGATCCAGTTCAATGCAGAGGGTTTCTCAATCAGGTTGAGATATACTTCTAAATGCTGCCCCAGGTGTTTCCCACGGACAGAAGCAAAGTAGGTTTTGTGATATCTTTGCTTTCTGAGAGAGCCTTGGCCTGGGCTAACCCTCTATGGGAGACGCAAAAACCTGTTGTCTTGTTACCCTCAGTTTGTGGCCTCAAGAACTGTTGCCTACTACGACATTGAATTCCGTACTCTGGCAGCAGAGGTTGCTTGGAAGAATGAGGCCCTCGTGGCTGCTTTTTCTCATGGTCTCTCGGATTCCATGAAGGATGAGATGGCAGCCCGAGATATACCCACTGAGCTGGAGAGCTTGATCTCGTTTGCCATCCTCATTGACTCCAGACTCAGACTTTCTCTTAAGGAGTACTTGCGGAAGCCTCCTGTACATATGCTTCCAAGCTTTGTAGTCCCACCCATGCCTCCCTCACCTCCCATGCCTCCTGGTACCGAGTTGGTCAGTGAAGATGAACCCATGCACCTGGGCTTCACGCGTCTCTCTGCCGATGAGAGAGCCTTTAGGAGGAGGGAGAGATTGTGCCTTTATTGTGGCCAGGCAGGTCACTTTTTGAAGTCTTGTCCTACCCGACCAGGGAACGCCCGAACCTTGGGGTCCTGTCATGGACGGACCTTAGGTGGCGTTGTTTCATCTCCAGTTATCCAGAAGGATAAGCCCCTGGTTTTGGTCACCCTTTCTTGGGCTGAGTCGTCCATCGAGATACAGGCTCTAATCGACTCTGGGGCTGCAGGCCTGTTCATTGATGCTGCATTTGTTTCGCAGCACTCCATTCCGCTGCAGATGCGTGACACTCCACTTGCCATTGAGGCTCTTGATGGGAGACCTTTACAGCCTGCCCATGTGACTCATGAGACTGTTCCGTTGTCCATGGCCGTAGGGACTCTTCACCATGAGATAATCCAATTCCAAGTTATTTCCTCACCCAGATTTCTGCTGGTTATTGGTTATCCTTGGTTACAGAGGCACAACCCCTCTTTTGATTGGCTCCGTGCTGAGGTTCTCTCCTGGTCATTACAATGCAGTGAGACCTGCTTCCTGAAGGTATCCAAGGTCCTGTGCACCACTTCACTCCCTGCCGGAGGAGTACCGTGATTTTGGCGATGTCTTTTGATAAAGGTCAAGCCAGTGGTTTGCCTCCACACCGACCTTATGATTGCGCAATTGACCTTCAACCTGGTGCCATACCTCCTCGTGGCCAGGTTTACCCTTTGTCGGTCTTTGGAGGATAAGGCCATGGAGGAGTATGTTGCTGACGCACTTTCTCGGTTTCATCCAAGTCCTCGTCTCGTGCTGGTTTCTTCTTTGTGAAAAAGAGCGGTGAGACCTTGTATAGATTTATAGGGGTCTCAGTCGTGTCACTTTTAAGAATGCCTACCCGATTCCATTGATTACGGAGTTATTTGACCGCCTCAAGGGAGCAACGGTTTTCACAAAGCTTGACCTGAGGGGGCATACAATCTCGTGTGCATTAACCTCCCTGGCGGTATGATTCATTCTGGTTTTAGGTGCTGAAAGCGGTACAATTATTTTGCATGGAAATTTGGCGTTTTATGTTGTAGTCCTGTATTTCTTAGGAATAACTCTCTTAAATCTGTTCAAACCAGAGTCTAGCAGACATCTCGGGTATGATAAAGTTTATAATATAATAAATAATAAAAATTATTCAATAATGTAATCAAATCCTAAAACACTGAAAAAGGGACACTTTTTGGTTGCTATGGACAATCTCCAAATTTCAGGCAGAAAAAACTGTATTTATAATATAAAAGTGCATGTAGGGCACGGCACAGACCACTAGGGACAAAGGGGGTGTGTAATTTTTGTGTTTAACCACCTTCAGACCGGACCATTTTGCTGGTAAATGACCAGAGGTCTTTTTACAATTTGGCACTGCGCTGCTTTAACTGGTAATTGCGCGATCATGCAATGTTGTACCCAAACAAAATTTGCGTCCTTTTCTTCCCACAAATAGAGCTTTCTTTTGATGGTATTTGATTGCCTCTGCGATTTTTATTTTTTGCGATATAAACGTAAAAAGACCGCAAATTTTGAAAAAAAATGATATTTTCTACTTTTTGTTTAGAAAAATCCAATAAACTCAATTTTAGTCATACATTTAGGCCAAAATGTATTCAGCCACATGTCTTTGGTAAAAAAAAAAGTCAATAATTGTATATTTATTGGTTTGCGCAAAAGTTGTCACATCTACAAACTAAGGTACGTTTTCTGGAATTTACGCAGCTTTTAGTTTACGACTGCCTATCTCATTTCTTGAGGTGCTAAAATGGCAGGGCAGTACAAAACCCCCCCAAATGACCCCATTTTGGAAAGTAGACACCCTAAGGAAATTGAAAAGTGGCATGTTGAGCCCATTGAATATTTTATTTTTTTGCCTCAAGCGATTGAATAATGACAAAAAAATTTTTTTATTTTTTTTTTACACAAAGTTGTCACTAAATGATATATTGCTCACACATGCTATGGGCATATGTGAAATGACACCCCAAAATAAATTCTGCTGCTTCTCCTGAGTACGGGGATACCACATATGTGGGACTTTTTTGGGAGCCTAGTCGCGTACGGGGCCCCGAAAACCAAGCACCGCCTTCAGGCTTTCTAAGGGCGTTAGTTTTGAAGGCCATAAAATGCCAAGATGGCACAAACCCCCCCCCCCCCCAAATGACCCCATTTTGGAAAGTAGACACCCCTAAATTTAGGGGTACACTAGTGAGACTAGGTAATAAATGGCGGGTGCCCTGAAACTATTAAAAAAAATAACTAACCAACCAGCGTCACCTGTAACAGTTATATGGTGATCACTGGTGAAAGGGTTAACTAGGGGGCAATCAGGGGGCTTTATGCGGTAGTATATGGGGGTCCCTGGCGCTATAAAAAGCTGCGGCGAACCTAAATACCTACCTGCCTAACTAGCGTCACCTGTGACACTAATACAGTGATCAGAAAAACGATCGCTTATTAGGCTGGGTTCACACTGGAGCGATGCGGGAACGCCACGAATCCACGGCGGGTTCCCGCATCACATGCCTCCCGGCGGCAGTTCACACTGCCCTATGCGAACTGCTGGGAGTGTCAGTGAAATGTTAATGACACCCCCAGATCAGTTCGCATATCGCAGTGCGATCTGCAAACTCGGATCGCATGGTGTGAACACCCATGCGATCCGATTCTGCTGCGGACCAAAAAAAGGGTCCCGTGCGAGTTTGCGGCGGGTGCGACACGAATTCAGCCATACTATCTGTATGGCTGAACTCGAATCGCACAGAGATCGGATGTGATTTGCACTGCAGTGCGGTGCGAATCACATCCGTTCTCATAAACCGCTGCAATGTGAACCCAGCCTTAGTGACACTGGCGACGGGGGGTGATCACGGGGTTAAACCTTTATTGGGGGGGTTAGGGGGGTACCTTAGAACTAAAGGGGGCTAACCCTAACTGCCCTAACAGTTATTACAGTCAAATGACACCAATGCAAAAAAAAAAAAAGCAATTGGTGTCACTGTGACTGGGGGGGCAGGGGTAATTGGGGGGTGATCGGGGGGTAAAGGGGGGGTGTGAGTGTGCCTGGCATGTTCTACTGTATGTGTGGTGTGTTGGTGCAACTCACCGAACCTCTCTCCTCGGTGCCGGAACGAAAAATACCGACACGGAGGAGAGAATACATCACTTCCTCTCCTGTGTTTACATTACAGGAGAGGAAATGATGTCACGGGACATTTTCATTCGTCGGGAGCGATCGCGAGGGGGTGGCCATGAATGAATGGCCGTCCCCTCGTCCGGGATCGCTCCCGAACGAATACCGACCGCCGCAGGCACCGGGCGGGGGCCCGATCGGGCCCCCGACCGGCGGGCAGGCAAGGACGTACATGTAAGCCCTTATGCCTGCCCGTGCCATTCTGTCGACGTACATCGTCGTGCGGCGGTCGGCAAGTGGTTAATACAGTACTGTAATCCTGTAAAATTACAGTACTGTGTGTGTGTTTTTTGTCTTTTTTTACTTTTTTGAATTTGGTGCCGATCTCCCCTCCCGTGTGCCGTAACGTCGCAGGGAACGGAGCTCAGCGGCATTCGGCACTGTGTGAATAGAGCGGAGGACAGCTCGCTCAAACGGCGCGGAGGACATCGCTGGCTCCAGGGGACAAGGTAAGTAACTCTCCCTGTGTCCTCCCTGCATCCAGCGATGCGATCCTGAGTCTGGCTCGGGGGGGTTACCGCTCGTGGTGCTGAAATCCCAACCCGGGCCAGACTCGGGATTACCGCTAGGAAGGTTAAGGAGGGCGACGAGTGGAAGACTGCGTTTTAATACCAGAACAGGCCATTATGAATACCTGGTAATGCCTTTTGGCCTTTGTAACGCCTCGGCAGTTTTCCAGGAATTTATTAACAATGTCCTCCGAGATTTGTTGCAAGTGTGTGTGTGGTGGTTTATCTCGATGATATCCTCATATTTTCCAAGTCCCTGGAGAGCCACCACACAGATGTCTGTCATGTACTTCGGAAACTAAGAGAGAACAATCTCTATTGTAAACTGGAGAAGTGCGAGTTCCATCGTGAACAGGTTACATTCCTGGGCTATGCCAATTCCACTGCTGATTTTTCGATGGACCCAGAGAAACTGTCGGCAGTCCTACAGTGGCCTCGACCCGTGTGTTTACGTCCTCTGCGGCGTTTCCTGGGGTTTGCGAACTACTATTGGAAGTTTATTCGTAACTTCTCGTCTCTGGTAAAGCCTCTGACTGATATGACCAGAAAGGACGGTAAGCCACAGAATTGGTCTCCAGAGTCCATTAAGGCCTTTGAGACTCTCAAAGCTGCCTTTGTTTCTGCTCCTGTGTTGGCACATCCTGATCCTATGTTGCCTTTTATCATAGAAGTTGATGCTTCTGAGACTGGAGTTGGCACCCTTCGGTCTCAACATCCTAACTCTGAGAGCGCTATGCATCTGTGTGGCTACTTTTCCAAGAAATTGTCACCTGCTGAGTGCAATTATGAGATTGGTGACAGAGAGCTGTTGGCGATTAATTTTAGCCCTGAAAGAATGGAGACATCTCCTTGGTGGTTGACCGGTTCTCAAACATGTGTCATTGTATTCCACTTAAGAAGTTGCCCACGTCTAAGGAGCTGGCTTCCATTTTTGCTCGGGAGATCTTTCGCTTACATGGGCTACCCAAGGTGATTGTATCGGATAGGGTCAGTCAGTTTTGTCTCCCGATTCTGGTGAGCCTTTTGTGCACAGTTGGGAATCCAGCTTGCGTTCTCTTCTGCATACCACCCGCAGTCTAA
This sequence comes from Lithobates pipiens, assembly GCF_037356315.1. NCBI lineage: Eukaryota > Metazoa > Chordata > Amphibia > Anura > Ranidae > Lithobates > Lithobates pipiens. The sequence continues at coordinate 182,664,727 of NW_027507784.1, read as the reverse complement.
TGGGGCCGCAGAACGAGCCAATCAGTCCTTGGAGCAATTCCTACGTTGCTATATTTCTGACCATCATAACTGGTCTGACCTATTACCTTGGGCAGAGTTTGCTCACAACATTGCCTTGAATCCTGCCTCCCAATTGTCTCCATTTATGGCGAATTATGGTTTCCAACATTGCATGTTGCCTGACTTCTCGGTGACTTCTCAATCCATTGGCATTGTCTACATTATGATCTGCGAATGCAATGCCAATTGTATAGGAAAAACAAAACGTCCTTTCTTCCACCGCATCAGAGACCATGTCTCTCTGGTGCGGGGGAAGAAGTTGGAAACCCCCATCAGCCGTCATTTTGGCCTGCACCAAGATGCATTTCTTTGTACTTGAGTATATACCTCCAGGTGATGGAGGGGGCGACTATAACCGCATCTTGTTGCAATGTGAAGCATGCTGGATCTTTAATTTAAGGGCAACTTGCCCTCCAGGTTTAAATGATACATTCAGTTATAAGCCATTTCTGTAGGTTTTTATTATATTTAAATATTTTTTTAAATTATATTTCTATGTACTATTAATTGCTATTGACGATGTTCAGGTGTGCAGATGTATGGTGATGTGTGGCGCCATGGTCATCTAATTTTAATTTCCATCTTCAATGTCTTCTTTAATTATGGCATTCTTATTTATTTATTTATTTGACCATAGATTATACAATATCGTTAGACTGCCGCTAATATATATGCATATGTCCCCTTTAAGAAATCTGCACGGGCGCCCAGGGGCACTAATGGCAATAGACTTTGTTAATCAATCTGAGGTCATAGCCTATGGTGACCTCCTCTGTGTGGCTCTTTTCGCCCCATGCACTGCCTTTATCATTGACATTTTTAATCCTGCTGCTCCTTGGAATAATGGCAAAGCAGTATTGGTTTTTCTGCTTTGCAGTTTTGGCCCCTGTCCTTTCCTGTAAGACTCTAAGGGCACTAGGGTTTTCCAAGATGGCCGTCATGCGATGATGACACAATTTGCGTCACTCGCGCATGCGCAGTACCTTGATTCGGGCTCTGCGCGAGGCGGAGCCTCTTCCTATGCGCCCGAAGCTCGGCAGCGACGTGAGACGCCGCCAATCTGGAGAGGGCTATTTTGGCAATTGATCAGGAAGGTTCTTGCCCCCGGTCGGCTGGCTATTTGTTGAACGTATGATGCAGTTTCTATGACTGTTCAACTTCTTATTTTTTTTTTATTTTTATTTTTTATAAAATTTTATTGAAAAAAGAGTGCATTACAGAGTGATGTAATCAGCAAGTACAAAAAGATTTTCGTATAACGTACAAGTTAGATAGATTAACAAAATAGATCACATATTGCTGCAGGAGCACAAGTATCATAAACCAAGAACAGGGTACCCCTCACCCTTTCAAAAGACAGAAGGGAAGGAGGAAGCTTTGGCTGGATGGATCTGATAATAATAAGGCACTATGTTAACCTCATAAAGAAACGGGGTATAACACAAATCAAAAAGAAAGCTGTGAGGAGGGGGGGGGGGGACCCAGGCTAGGTATGGAGGAGTGCAATCGGAGGGCAGGAAGAGCCCGGAGAATTTTGACCTGCCGATAAAGCGGGGGAGTATACCTCGAGGTGAGGAGAGGGGGGGGGGGTTTAAGTCCACAATCCTGTTGTAGGTAGCTATCCGGTAGTAGAGAGGGTTTTAGTTGGCAAAGGTCCTTTGTAGACATAGGAGTGCTCATCAAGGTGAGTTCGTTCTTGAGGGGTGAGCTGCGATTCAAAGAGAGTCCCATCTGCTGTGGAAGCGCCGTTTGGGTGACTTGTGGGCCAGATCGGTGTTGAGTTTGTCATGGAATAGAAGCTGCAGGAGATCTCTGTGGACCTGGGAGACGGAGGGTTTGGAAGTAGAAGTACAGTTGGCCAATATGGCCCTCCTTGCAGGAGACAGATCAAGGCCCATTCCTTCCCCTGTGGGCTGAGAGTGGTTGACCAAGGAAGTAGTGTAGGATCCCAGTGCCCGAAGATGAGGAGTAGCGGGTCTTTAGGAAGCTTTAGCAGCGTAATCTGAAATGTATATGCCAGGATTTGGTCCCAAAAAGCAGAGATAAAAGTGCAGGTCCAATAACGGTGCGTAAGAGAAGGCTTAGGTTGGTGGCACAAAGGGCATAATGAAGACGAGACTGAACGTGGTTGGGTGGTTGGGTGGATGGGAGGAAGGGAATATGCGCTCGGTGAGCAATTTTATTTATTTTTATTTTTTTCAGCTGGGTTTCCCTCCAAGATTCGTTCGGAACCAAGTTGTACACGGAGTTGAGGCCGTGAAGGATCTTGTTCACTATGTCATCATCCGGGAAGTCTTTTGCTCAGTTGGACACGGAGGATGAATCCAGAGAAGGTGTTGTTTTTAAAAGTAGAGGCTTGTAAATGTCGGAAATCTTGTAGGAGTCCTTTTGTATGAGTGTCTCGAGGAATGATGATGTAAATCTTGTGGATTCATCTCTACAGGTTTTATGAAGAAAACTAAGGCCGCGTACACACGCGGGGACTGTTCGCTGAAACTTTGTTCGTCAAACAGTTGCCGCAACAGTCCGCTCAAAATTTGCATGAGCGGACTTGCCCACACACGAGCGGACTGTTTCAGCGAACTGTTTGCCAAACAGTTCGATCAACTTTTGAAATGAACGGACTCGCCCACGTAAGGCGGAGGCAAGTCCGCCCATTTCGAGCGCGTATACAGGTAGGCGGGGCCCGCGAAGGAGACGTCGCGGGCACCGCCGCCTGGAATGGACTTAAAGGGGAACCCCCACGCTGAAAAAAATCGGCGTGGGGGTTCCCCCAAAGTCCACAACAGACCCTTGTCCGAGCACGCTACCCGGCCGGCCAGGAAAGGGGGGGCGAGCGAGCGCGCCCCCCCTCTTGAGCCGTACCAGGCCGCGTGCCCTCAACATGGGGGGTGCCTTGGGGAAGGGGGGGCCGCGCGGCCCCCCCACCCCAAAGCACCTTGTCCCCATGTTGATGAGGACAAGGGCCTCTTCCCGACAACCCTGGCCGTTGGTTGTCGGGGTCTGCGGGCGGGGGGCTTATCGGAATCCGGGAGCCCCCTTTAAGAAGGGGGCCCCCGGATACCGGCCCCCCACCCTATGTGAATGAGTATGGGGTACAATGTACCCCTACCCATTCACCTGTAAAATAAAAGTACCCAAAAAAAAACCACAACACACGAGAAAAAATATTTTATTGCACAGCTCCGGGGGTCTTCCGTCTTCGGGGGTCTTCTCGCCGGACTCCTCCGCTATCTTCGTGTAGCTCTTTTGCTAGCGGAGGAGTCCGGCTTTCTTCCTCCCCGCCGCCGGCCTCTTCTCCCGACTTCGGGGGTCTTGTCCCCCTCTTCGGTTATTCTGCCGGGCCACTGCGCCTTCTTGTAGCTCTTTTGCAGGCGGTGGCCCGGTCTTCTGTCGCCGCCGCCTTCCGTTCTTCTGCCGGGCCACCGCGCCTTCTTATAGCTCTTTTGCAGGCGGTGGCCCGGTCTTCTGTCGCCGCTGTCGCCGTCACCGCCTTCCGTTCTTCTTGTTCTTGTTCTTGTTCTTCTTCTTGTTCTTGTTCTTGTTCTTCTTCTTCTTCTTGTTCTTCTTCTTCTTCTTCTCCAGGAGATGTTGACACGACGCTCTCTCCGGCCGGAATGCCAGAGCCGCCCTGCGCTGCCACTTATATAGTGCCAATGGGGCGGTGTCACATGGTATATGTCACATGGGTTGGTCACATGGGTTGATGTCACATGGGGACTATGACATCGTAAGGGGGCGGGGTCACCATGTGACATCAACCCATGTGACCAACCCATGTGACATATACCATGTGACACCGCCCCATTGGCACTATATAAGTGGCAGCGCAGGGCGGCTCTGGCATTCCGGCCGGAGAGAGCGTCGTGTCAACATCTCCTGAAGAAGAACAACGGAAGGCGGCGACGGCGACAGCGGCGACAGAAGACCGGGCCACCGCCTGCAAAAGAGCTATAAGAAGGCGCGGTGGCCCGACAGAAGACCGGGCCACCGCCTGCAAAAGAGCTACAAGAAGGCGCGGTGGCCCGGCAGAATAACCGAAGAGGGGGACAAGACCCCCGAAGTCGGGAGAAGAGGCCGGCGGCGGGGAGGAAGAAAGCCGGACTCCTCCGCTAGCAAAAGAGCTACACGAAGATAGCGGAGGAGTCCGGCGAGAAGACCCCCGAAGACGGAAGACCCCCGGAGCTGTGCAATAAAATATTTTTTCTCGTGTGTTGTGTTTTTTTTTTGGGTACTTTTATTTTACAGGTGAATGGGTAGGGGTACATTGTACCCCATACTCATTCACATAGGGTGGGGGGCCGGTATCCGGGGGCCCCCTTCTTAAAGGGGGCTCCCGGATTCCGATAAGCCCCCCGCCCGCAGACCCCGACAACCAACGGCCAGGGTTGTCGGGAAGAGGCCCTTGTCCTCATCAACATGGGGACAAGGTGCTTTGGGGTGGGGGGGCCGCGCGGCCCCCCCTTCCCCAAGGCACCCCCCATGTTGAGGGCACGCGGCCTGGTACGGCTCAGGAGGGGGGGCGCGCTCGCTCGCCCCCCCTTTCCTGGCCGGCCGGGTAGTGTGCTCGGACAAGGGTCTGTTGTGGACTTTGGGGGGACCCCCACGCCGATTTTTTTCGGCGTTGGGGTTCCCCTTTAAGTCCATTCCAGGCGGCGGAGCCCGCGACGTCTCCGTCGCGGGCCCCGCCTACCTTCACACGCGCTCGAAATGAGCAGACTTTCCTCCGAGCGGGAACAGTTTGCTCATTTCGAAAGTAGCCTACACACGGGCGGACTGTTCGCTCAAACAAAGTTTCAGCGGACAGTTTTTCGGAATTTCCGAAAGACTTTGTCCGTCAAACTGTCCGCTGAAACTGTCCGCTGAAAGCCCACACACGGGCGGACTGTCCGCTGAAACACTGTTCAGCGGACAAAGTTGGGCGAACAGTCCGCCCGTGTGTACGCGGCCTAAGACTTTGCCCATAGTGGAAGGCAGATGCATCGGTGAGAGAGAATTTGGCGGCTAGGGAACGAAATGGTAGTGCTTGGCCTGAATCTGGATCACAAAGGGAGAAGAAAGTAGTGAGACCCTTTTGACACCACGAATCAAAAGGCTGGTGTTCCAGTCCCGGGGAAAAACTCGGGTTACCCTGTATCGGCAGGAATTTTGAGGTGAAAGGAGAGAGTCGGAGGCACTTCCTTGCCTCCCTCCAGGCAATAGCGGTATCTCTTAATAGAAGGTTGTGTTGATGCGGTGTTGGTAGAGATTTCCACTTACAGTGAAGAAGGGCTGTTAGGGAGTAGGGGCAAACCATTTCAGCCACCAGCTGATAGCGCATTGGGATTTTTGGGTTATCCAGTCCATGCCCACCGTCAAAAGACAAGCAAGGTTATACAATCTAAGGTTTGGAAGACTAATACCGCCTTCGGTCCTGGGAAGATGGAGTTTTGAGAAGGCTATGCGTGGTCGCCAAATTTTGATTTCGCAGAGTTCAAAATTTTGGAATCTTTGTGTCTTATAAGTAAAGGTATCGTCTGGAGAGGGTACAGTAGGCATGCGAAACTGACCATTTTCACCAAATGGCACCTTCCCAGGAGCGAGAGGGTCAGATCCATCCAGTTTTCTAATTCCTGAGTGATCTTAGCAAAGAGGGGGGGGGGGGGGGTAGTTCAGGTGGTAAAGGGAGGAAGGAAGTTTCGCTATCTTAACACCTAGGTAGGTAATATTGGACTTTGCTATCATGAAAATGGAGTTATGAGCCCATGCTGGAGGGGGCCTAGGGGTAGTATCTCACTTTTGGAGTAATTTATACGTAAACCTGAACATTTTCTGAATTGGTCAAAGGTGCATTTTATTGTGGGCATGTCTGCGGATGGATTGGCGGAGAAGATGAGGACATCTGCAAAAAGTGATGTCTTCAGTTCCTGTTCCCCTATTTTTATGCTATGTAACGGGGCCACTGTTAACAGATATCTGGAAAGTGGTTCCAGAGCTATATTAAAGAGAAGTGGGGATAGGGGGCAGCCCTGCCTTGTGCCTTTGTGTAGACAAAATTCGTTTGAGAGGAGGCCGGCGGCTACTAGTCTAGCTGCTGGTGAGGCGTACATGGAGCTTAAGTGAAAAAAAGGGCCAGAGAATCCCATTTTGCTCAGAACCATGGAAAGCCATTCGAAACTCACGTTGTCAAAAGCCTTTTCGGCGTCGAGTAATAATGGCAAAGTCACCGTTTGGGTTGCATCTGGCATGTTCTAGCGCCATCATCACCTTTCTGATGTTAATCGATGCCGTTCTGCCCTTTACAAAGCCGGACTGGGCAGGATTGATCATAAAAGGGATGATGTTGGCCAACCTCCTTGTTACTATTTTGGAAAGAATTTTGACATCGAGATTTAGAAGTGAGATGGGCCTGTATGAGCCGGGTTCTTGTGGATCCTTCCCCCTTTTTTTTTTTTTCTAGTAATTTAACGATTTCCTGGTTGCCCGTGGGTAAATAGGGGCCACCAGACCACATGTGGTGATAGACATCTTTAAGAGTAGGTGCTAAGAGCGAGTTCACGGATTTGTAAAATTCGCCTGTTAGGCCATCTGGGCCCGGGGCTTAAGAGGAGGCTAAGTTACAGATCGTGGAGGTTATTTCTGAAAGAGAGATGGGGGTGTTAAGGGAGTCTAGTTGTGAGGAGGATATTTTGGTCAGCTCCACTTTGTCCAGGAAGTAGCGCGCCGTATGTTTGTCAATGGGGTCGGCCGCATACAGCGCAGAGTAATAGCGCAGCATGGCCGAGTTTATACCTGTTTGCGTGTTTGTTACTGTGCCATCTGGCTCATGGATAGAGGGGATGATAGTTGGGCGGTAGGGTCCCTTGCATAGTCGGGCTAGAAGTTTGCCTGCCTTGTTCCCAAATTTATGGAGAGTGGCATCGAGGTGAGCTCTCTTGGTAGATTCCAGGGTGTCGGCCCAGGTGTCAAGACTGTTTGGCTATTTGCCAAGCAGTCCGGTTTTCAGGGGAGTCATGAGTATAGAGTGCTCATTGAGCCTGGTGAAGTCTGGAACTGGAGGTGTTATAATTGAGGTGTGCATTTTTTTTTTTTTTTTTGAAGGACGATGCATAGGAAATGATGCGGCCCCTGAGGAAAGCTTTCCCCGCATTCCAGAACAGATTTGGGTTGTCAGTGTGAGTCGCATTCATTTGCGTATAAAGCAGCCATTCTTTTGTGATGTAGGTTTGGAAGTCCGCATTATGTTGGAGGAAGGAGGGGAAACGCCAGATTTTGGGATTGGAGTGGATGTCAGGGGTCTCTAGGGACACGGAAATGGGAGCATGGTCAGAGATGGCTATATCTTGAATCTCCGCTTCTGGGAGTAGGGGGAGTAAATCGTTGGAGCAGAATAAATAATCAATCCTGGTGAAGACATTGTGTGGGTGAGAGTAGAAGGAGAATTACCTATCGGTCGGGTGGTGCAGCTGCCATACGTCATGGAGGCGAAGGGATTCCATCCTTAATGCTAGCATTGTGACGTTTATGGGGGTTGGGGGTGGGGCGCGGATGCGAGGATCTGTCATCCAGCGGGTGTATCATAGAATTAAAATCACCCCCAACGAGCTGGGGAAGTTGGGGATAGCGTAGAAGCCAAGTGGTTAGTGTGGTGAAGAATTGCTTCGTGGGGCTGTTAGGGGCATAAATGTTAGAAATTACTAGCTCTTTCGTCCCTATAAGGACATGAATAGATATAAGTCTACCCTGGTTATCCGTGTCAGTAGATAGGATTTGACATGGAAGATGCTTGTGTATGAGGATAAGAACTCCTGCTTTACGGCCAAGGGCCTCAGAGCCAACCACGTACCAACCCAGAGTTTCCTCATTCGAGCAAAGTCGGGTGAGGAAAGGTGGGTATCCTGAAGCAACACTATATCTGTCTTAAGCCGTTTGAGATGGCGAAGGACCTTCATTCTTTTACAGGGGGAACGAAGGCCCTTCACATTCCACGAGATTTTTCGCAGCACGGTTGGATTTTAATGGGGATATGTGTTGCATGTATTAGAGCTACTAGGATGCGGGAACCTGGGTGCGGGAGATATCCATAAGTTACACTGGAGCAAGCCTGTTGGGCCCTAGGTAGGTGGGTAGCAGGTGATGTCGCGTCAAAAGCGGGCTGAGTGGGGAGAAGGAGAGAGTAGGGGGGGGGAAGGACGAGTATGAGTACCAAAAGTAGAGCAGACAGAAATAAATATAAACCTTAACCAACTTCGCTTTTTTCCGCATGGGGATCACTGTGAAGACCAGCTCCCATAACCAGCCCCGTGTCTGATGTGAGGGTTTCCGCCCTTCGGAGAGGGGATAGGAAATATCATCAGTGCAGGCGGGAAATCAGAGTGTGCTAAAAGGTCAGCACAGAGATGGCTAGGGGAAGAGCACATGCGTGCTTGCAGGAGGAACCAAAAAGTCAGTATCATTGAATACATAAAACATTGTTAGATACGATAGTAAGAAAACGTCCAAAAAAGAAACAGGAGGACAACAAAAAAAAAAAATGAGAACCGGGATGCAGGTAGATGCAACCCCATATCTTTTCAACCCAAAACGGATATTACCTGAGAGGTGTGGATGGTCCAGGAGGGAAAGTCCAAGATCAGTTCACCTTGCCCAGGTAGGAGGGGTGGCCAGGCAGGGCCACAAAAAAAACGAGGTTGTGGGAGGAGACAACGTTGACATCATTGCCCCTCAACGTGCAGTGGAGCCGTGTTGCGTTGGACCTGAAGCGCTTGGGAGAGTCTTTTCTCGGGCTCCTTTGGTCCAGGGCCCAGGTGACTGGGGCGGCTTTGGGTGTGGGGCTGAGGTGAGAGCCCGAGCGTAAGGATTTCAGGAAGGAAGATGCCTCTTCTGGATTGTGAAAGGAGTTTCTCGCCGGTGGGTGTTTTTGATCCGCAGAACGGCCGGGAATGCCAGGGTGAACTTGAATTGTCGTTGGTGGAGTTCTGCGCAGATGTGCTGAAAGGCCTTGCGTTTCTTGGAGACGTCCACCGAGTAGTCGGCAAAGATCAGAATTTTGAATCTGCAGGGATCTTGACTATCGGTATTGCTGCAGTATGGCGGCCTTGTCTGAATAGTTGAGGTATTTTAGCGATTTATTGGGCGTGGGGATTTGCGATCAGAGTTGAAGGCTCCCACACGGTGTGCATGTTCCACGGTACATGGGCCTCCCAGACCCAGTGCTTCAGGGATGCGACGGGCACAGAGCTCTGATAATGCAGATTAGTGAAGCGATTCGGGGATTCCTACAAATCGCAGGTTGCTCCTCCTGAACCTATTTTCGAGGTCATCGAGTTTTTCTAGTATATATTTGTTCGTTCTGTCTTGGGCATGTTCCAGAGATTGTGTCTGGTAGAGTTCTTCCTCAAGATTAGAGATACGGTGTTCTGCCTCATTCAATCTAGAGGCATGTTCCTCTAGCTGCGCCTGAATCTTTTGCATGCCTGAGCTGACAGCCTTCTCCACTGAAGCAGCAATCATAGGGGAGAGGAGAGCAGCTACAGCCTGGGCCAGGATTTCAGTGTGATGGTCCTGTAATGGCGGAGGCATGTGAGGCTGCTGTATAAATGGAGCTGTTGCAGGGCCAGATGATGGTGGAGGGTCCTGGGGCTGTTGAGGTAGTATGGCCCTGAGGTTTGGCTGTGTTGTGGGCTGATCGCCTACCTCCATTGCTGGCGCCGTCTCTGCTGATTGGGCCGCACAGGCTGGATCCGTGTAGGCCGAAGCCTCGATTTGCGGCTGAGCCGGGCACGCGGTGGCGGCCGCGTACGATTTGCGCCCCGGTTTTTTCGACAAACCGGTCCATCTCGTGACCGGAGTCGTGGGGAAGGCGGCTGGAGGTGTTTGGGGGCGAAAAACGCTGATTTTGCAGGCTGATTAGGAGGGCGGTTTGCGGGAGCTGTGAGGAGAGACAGCTACTCCATGTGGCGCCGGAACCGGAAGTTAACTTCTCTTTTGACTGATCACCGTGCAGGTAACCTATATGAGCATTTACTCATTACTACTGATCACTGCATTACAATTTTTTTCATTCATATGCCTTTTTTTTTTTTTTTTGTTTTTTTTTTTTGGCTCTTCCATCTGAACAGGTGGTAGGACCAAAGATTTTGTTGAACCTCTCTGGCAACACCATATTAATGCCACTATGGCTGGTAGCTACTATGATTGATTCAACTTTAGCTACTTATAGAATATCCAGGTAACTCCTGGTTTCTTGAGACCAGTTATTTCTCTATTTTCTGGGGAAAACACTAAACATTAAATTTTTTTTAAATTTAAATACTAATTTTTTATTATTATATACTGTCCCTCTCTGCAGATTTTCTGCAATTGTTGCTTTTTAAGGCGGCCATTACTTTCCATATCAACCTATTTAGTCTATGCATGATTTTATTGGTTGGATCCATTTGATCTAATTCCAGGAACATAGATGTTTGGAACTCATGCGATTTTGGTAAGATTATCTGCCTGCCCACCTTTTCACTCTGCAATAATTACTGATTAACCACTTTTGTTTAACCACTTGCCGACCGCCGCACGACGATATACGTCGGCAGAATGGCACGGGCAGGCATATGGGCATATATATAAGTCCCTGCCTGCCCGCGGGTGGGGGGCCCGATCGGGCCCCCCCCCCCGTGCCTGCGGCGGTCGGCATTCCTTCGAGAGCGATCCGGGATGAGGGGGCGGCCATTCATTCATGGCCACCCCCTCGCGATCGCTCTCGACGAATGGAAATCCTTCGTGACATCACTTCCTCTTCTGTAATGTAAACACAGGAGAGGAAGTGATGTATTCTCTCCTCCGTGTCGGTATTTTTCGTTCCGGCACCGAGGAGAGAGGTTCGGTGAGTTGCAGCAACACACCACACATACAGTAGAACATGCCAGGCACACTCACACCCCCCTTTACCCCCCGATCACCCCCCCAATTACCCCTGCCCCCCCCAGTCACAGTGACACCAATTGCTTTTTTTTTTTTTTTTGCATTGGTGTCATTTGTGACTGTAATAACTGTTAGGGCAGTTAGGGTTAGCCCCCTTTAGTTCTAAGGTACCCCCCTAACCCCCCCCAATAAAGGTTTAACCCCGTGATCACCCCCCGTCGCCAGTGTCACTAAGGCTGGGTTCACATTGCAGCGGTTTGAGAACGGATGTGATTCGCACCGCACTGCAGTGCAAATCACATCCGATCTCTGTGCGATTCGAGTTCAGCCATACAGATAGTATGGCTGAATTCGTGTCGCACGCGCCGCACCCGCCGCAAACTCGCACGGGACCCTTTTTTTTGGTCCGCAGCAGAATCGGATCGCATGGGTGTTCACACCATGCGATCCGAGTTTGCAGATCGCACTGCGATATGCGAACTGATCTGGGGGTGTCATTAACATTTCACTGACACTCCCAGCAGTTCGCATAGGGCAGTGTGAACTGCCGCCGGGAGGCATGCGATGCGGGAACCCGCCGCAGATTCGTGGCGTTCCCGCATCGCTCCAGTGTGAACCCAGCCTAATAAGCGATAATTTTTCTGATCGCTGTATTGGTGTCACAGGTGACGCTAGTTAGGCAGGTAGGTATTTAGGTTCGCCGCAACTTTTTATAGCGCCAGGGACCCCCATATACTACCGCATAAAGCCCCCTGATTGCCCCCTAGTTAACCCTTTCACCAGTGATCACCATATAACTGTTACAGGTGACGCTGGTTGGTTAGTTATTTTTTTATAGTTTCAGGGCACCCGCCATTTATTACCTAGTCTCACTAGTGTACCCCTAAATTTAGGGGTGTCTACTTTCCAAAATGGGGTCATTTGGGGGGGGGTTTGTGCCATCTTGGCATTTTATGGCCTTCAAAACTGTAACGCCCTTAGAAAGCCTGAAGGCGGTGCTTGGTTTTCGGGGCCCCGTACGTGGCTAGGCTCCCAAAAAGTCCCACATATGTGGTATCCCCGTACTCAGGAGAAGCAGCAGAATTTATTTTGGGGTGTCATTTCACATATGCCCATGGCATGCGTGAGCAATATATCATTTAGTGACAACTTTGTGAAAAAAATAAATAAAAAAAAAAGTTTGTAATTTTCCCGCAACTTGTGGCAAAATATAAAATATTCCATGGACTCAACATGCCTCTCAGCAAATAGCTTGGGGTGTCTACTTTCTAAAATGGGGTCATTTGTGGGGGTTTTGTGCCATCGTGGCATTTTATGGCCTTCAAAACTGTAATAGGTAGTGAGGAGTGAAGTCAAATATTTACGCCCTTAGAAAACCTGAAGGCGGTTCTTGGCTTTCGGGGCCCCGTACGCGGCTAGGCTCCCAAAAAATCCCACACGTGTGGTATCCCCGTACTCAGGAGAAGCAGCAGAATTTATTTTGGGGTGTCATTTCACATATGCCCATAGCATGTGTGAGCAATATATCATTTAGTGACAACTTTGTGAAAAAAAAATTAAAAAAATATTTTTTTGTCATTATTCAATCGCTTGAGGCAAAAAAATAAAATATTCGATGGGCTCAACATGCCACTTATCAATTTCCTTAGGGGGTCTACTTTCCAAAATGGGGTCATTTGGGGGGGTTTTGTACTGCCCTGCCATTTTAGCACCTCAAGAACTGAGATAGGCAGTCGTAAACTAAAAGCTGCGTAAATTCCAGAAAACGTACCTTAGTTTGTAGATGTGACAACTTTTGCGCAAACCAATAAATATACAGTTATTGACTTTTTTTTTACCAAAGACATGTGGCTGAATACATTTTGGCCTAAATGTATGACTAAAATTGAATTTATTGGATTTTTCTAATAACAAAAAGTAGAAAATATCATTTTTTTTCAAAATTTGTGGTCTTTTTCCATTTATATCGCAAAAAATAAAAATCGCAGAGGCAATCAAATACCATCAAAAGAAAGCTCTATTTGTGGGAAGAAAAGGACGCAAATTTTGTTTGGGTACAACATTGCATGACCGCGCAATTACCAGTTAAAGCAGCGCAGTGCCAAATTGTAAAAAGACCTCTGGTCATTTACCAGCAAAATGGTCCGGTCTGAAAGTGGTTAATGTCCTTATGTTTAATATTTTCTGTATGTATAATACCCATATATATGTATTTTATATTAGTATGTATCTCCTCAACAAACCTAATTCTTAAAAAAAAATATTTTTCTATTTTATTTTTCATAGTTTTTAATGTAAGCTGCACTGTCCTGAGGAAGCTCACGAGAGCGAAACATGTAGAAAACAGCAGCATGACTCTATATGTAGGACTGGTAACATCTTATGATTTTAGGATTTATGCCTCTCCTGTATATATTCAATGATTTAACATCTATATTTGATGTCAAGTTTGTCTTGTGTTTTTAATCTGTATTTTGTTAATAACCATATAAAATTAAAATAATTTTTATTTATCTGATCGATTCTACCTAGGTACCGGTTAAAAGTCCCTGAGGTTGGTTGTCCTCCAGCCCGGTTTTTTTCCCCCTTTTTATTTATTTATTTATTTATTTTTTTTCACTCTTTGTTTATGTTGCCTGACTTGTTTGTTCCGCAGAGTATTCCTGTGTTAGAGGAGCATCTCTGTGGTCTTCGTTCCACTTGGGTACAAGTCCAGGAGGCTTCGCGTCATGCTAATGATGGGTACAGACTCCATGCTCACCGCAGACGCCTGCCTGCGCCTTCCTACCAGGTTGGGGACAGGGTCTGGCTGTCATCTTGCAACCTCCAGCTTCGTGTTCCCTCACTGAAGTTTGCAACTCAGTTTATTGGGCCTTTCCATATCCTTCGCAGGATTAACCCAGTAGCTTATGCGTTGGACCTTTCTCCTAGTATGCGCATCTCAAATGTGTTTCATGATTCCTTATTGAAACCGTTGGTCTGTTACCGATTTACCACCTCGGCGCCACGTCCTCACCCTATTATGGTTAAGAACCATGAGAAGTATGAGGTACAATCCATTGTTGACTCCCGCAGGTTCCATGGGCGCATACAGTACCTGGTGCATTGGAAAGGGTACGGTTCGGAGGAACGCTCCTGGGTTTCATCCTCTGACGTACATGCCCCTGTCCTCCTCTGTGAGTTCCATAGACAGTTCCCCTCAAGCCCGGTGGCCCTCTGAGGGAGAGGGGTCATTAAGGGGGGGGGGTACTGTCGGGGCTGGCTTAGCCCTTCCTCCTCTGGGCTGGCCGCTCAGCTGTTGGCTAATTGCCAGCTCTCTTCTCTTTCCACAGTTACCAGCAGTCCCCGATGATGCTCGTCTGACCTGCCTATTTAAAGCCTTGCAGCTCACTTTTTCCTTTGCCTTCATGTTGGTCACATCACAAGGAACCATCTCCTGCTGTTTGTTTCAAGACTGGCTTGTTGACATCCCTCCTGGCTTCTTATCCTGCTTGCAGTTGCTCTCCTTGGATCCCTGACTTCTGGCCTGGCTGATTACCCGATCTGGTTGAACATTGGACTGGCTGACTACTCGATCTGGCTACTGGACTCTGGCTATGCTTGACTACGCTTTTTTTACATTTGCCTTTTTTATTTTTATTAATAAACAAGTGTGATTGGATTGTACTTCTGTTTCAATCTGTTTTTCATGGTTTCTGACACTCTCCATCAAACAGTCCTTGATTTTTGTTGCAGATAGCTTCCCCTGCCAGGAGGCTTCCAGGCAGGACACTGTTGTCCACTTTTGTTGCTGCAAACCAAACACAAAACACCATCCACCATCTCCTCTACACTCCTCCACACCCATCTACAACTTCCTGTCTTGTTTTAAACCCACTTCCTCTGACAGGTGAGTTAACCACTCTTGTTCCCTTAAAGGGACCACAGCCCAAACAGAGGGGAAGCATAGCGTCCTTCCAGGACCCAGCCACGGCGTCCTGTACAATAGATAGATGGATACAATCTTGTGTTTGTATATGTGAATGAATGAATAACTTGTATAGCGCTACATATGCGAACTAAATCGCCTCAGGGCGCTTTTGCCGCCAGTGTCCGTCTGGGTTTTCAGAAGAGATGGGTCTTGAGCTTCTTCCTGAAGGCCAGATAGTTTTCTTCCGAGCGGATGTCTGCGGGTAGAGAATTCCATAGCCGTGGTCATTGAACTGCGAACCTTTGTTCTCCTTTTAATTTATAACGGGTCTTGGATGTGGAGGAGATTCTGGTTAGTTGACCGGAGAGTGCGACCTGGGGGGTAGTGCTTTATTTTGTCACAGAGGTATTGCGGGGCTTATCCTTGTGTACATTTTGAGTGAGGCAGAGAGTCTTGAATGTAACTCTATCCTTCATGGCTAGCCAATGGAGGGTTCTCAGGCACAGGGTGATTGATTCCCATGTTTTTTTTTCCAGTTACCAGTCTAGCTGCTGTGTTCTGGACAGTTTGTAGACATGAAATTTTGTTATTTAGTAGTCGAGTCGGGAATTGATGATTGTTCCAACTACTGCTGCTGTATCTCCTTCCGGGCTTAAGGGTATGAGTCTACGCAGTAGGCGAAGAAGGTAGTGGGAACTGCTGACTACTGATCCTATTTGTGCATCTATCATCATGTTTGCGTCAAAGTTGACTCTGAGGCATTTGTCTTTAGTGCTGGGGGTGATGGGTTGTCCAAGGATGGTGAGTGGTGTGGACATCGTGCCATGGTTTTTGTTTTGGTTTGCGTAGAGGAAGAGGAGTTCTGTTTTGGATCCATTGAGTTTAAGGGAGCTCTCCGTCCAATCGTCGATCAATGAGACAGTTTTCAAGTGCATGGTATTGATCTTTTTTTGTTAGTGATGCATAGGTAGAGTTGGATGTCATCCGGGTAGGAGTGATAAAGTAGGTCGTGGTTGCTGATAGATTTTTAAAGAGCACGGGCGACAGGGGCAATATTTGAGGGACTCCGCATGTAATTTTTCGTGCTTCCTAGTTTCACTTTCTGAGATCGGTTCTGTAGGAAGGATGCAAACCCAGGGTAAGTCTGAGTCCTCAACTCCAGCTACTTCTGTGAGACGAGTGAGCAGGGTTTTGAGGGCTTCTGTGTCGAACGCTGCACCGAGGTCCAGCAGCACCAGGAGACAAGATTCCCCTTCACCTGCTGCTTCGAGGGTGTCATCCCAGATTTTGCGGAGTGCAGTTTCTGTTCTGGCCAGGGCGGAGACCAGATTGTAGTGGGTCCAAGTGTTTATGGGTGTCCAGATGGAGTTGTACTACTGCTTTCTCAAATAATTTTGGAGAGGGTGTTGAGGCTTGTGACAGGTCTGCGATCATTTGGGTCTTTGGGATCAAGGTTAGGCTTCTTTAGGAGGGGTTTGATTGTGCCTTACTTGAGGGAGGTCAGGACGATGTCTACTTTAAATGACTGGTTTATGAGGTATGTTTATGATAGGTGCCAGGATGTCTGTAACTTTCAGAAGTTTTTTGGGAATAATGTCTTTTGGCAATGTGCTGTCTCTGAGGTTTCTGATGATGGTTTTGGTGGTGTCAATGGTGATTGGGACCAGAGTGGTGGTTGTAGAAACTTGGTGTGGGGTGTTTGTTTTTTTGTTTTGTGTTTTTGTTTTTTGTTTTTTGTTTGTTTTGTTTTTGTTTTGTTTTTTCTCTTGTTCTGGCCAAGTGTGGTTACTTGCTATGTTCTGCTGAATTATTTCCCAAATGGTTGCGATTTTGTCAATGGAAAAAAATCAGATAACTCATTGCAGAATTCTTGTGTTTCATTTGCTGGCGAGTGGAGACTCTAAACAGGTGGGGTTCATAGTCTGGGCGATTAGTTTAGTTTGAAGAGAGAGAGGGTGCGGGACCGAGACACGGCTTTGTGCCTGAATGGACACACAGAGCAGTGGCTCTGAAGCATGTCTGTTTGGGTGTCCCCATTGCAAGTTGCTTTCTCTGGGGGCACTCAACAGGAGGGAGGGGCCTGGAGCGTGGGCAGTGGACCTGAGAAGCGGAAGATCATGGCTGCTCTGTGCAAAACCAATGCACAGAGCAGGTAAGTATGGCATGTTTGTTATTATTTTATTTATTTTTTTAAAACCTTTTTGCCTTTTTAATACCACTTTAAACTATACAAACATGACTTACTAACAATCTGTATTAAGACTAGCATTAACACTGAAAATTCCCTCCTGTAACATGATTTTATTACCTGCTGATCCTTCAACTTTTGTAAACCCTGTGAACTGGTTTACAAACCAGAGGATTACAACTTACATGAGTAATTTTTAACACCAGTAGTAAGAGATAAGAAAAAGTGGAAAGTTAGGGCAGGGTTAGTATGTCTCTACTCTTATTGTACAGCATGAAACCTGCTCCAAAGTTGGGGTGTGTTAAAGTATATTTGAACCCTTACCTTGTAAAACCACCCTTTCAGTTTAAAATAGAAATTAAAGGCAAAACGTTTGTCCATGTATGTAGCCAGAAAACTGACCATACTGGCATGGACGTGCTCTGCTGCCAGGCGGAGTCAGTTTGATATAGGAAAGCCAGGGAACTGGAAGGAACACCAGGTATTTCATACAAAAGAAGCAATATAAAAAGAACATGATGTTTTATAATGCAAGTACATTGTACAACATACACTTATTAGGAATATGAAATGTTGGGATAACATTGGGGCCGAATTAACATAGGGGCTATTGGAGCTGCAGCTCCAGCTCCAGGCTCCTTACATTAAGATAGGCCCATTTGACAAAAAAAGTAATAATAAAAGATCAAGTTTTGAGGGTCATAGAGACCCCAACTGGTCAAAGCCGGAGGCTAGCCCACCACTGGTCAAAATATGGGGTTCCTAGGACCTATGGTTCCAGAGATACAGGGGTTTCTTGTACTGCCGGTCAGAAGCTACATACAGAACAGCCAGTTTAAATACAAGCTGGCATGCTCTGTTTGCAACAGCCCGAAAAGGATGAGGTCACAGTGCCTCTCCTCACTTCTTGTTAGAGGCATTCAGCTCAATGGACAGCTTGGAGACTTGGACCAATGGTAAAGTACCATACGCACCAGCAGGGCCATAGATCCTTTTTTTCCCTGGGGGGGGGTTCAGGTCTTTCAAACTTAAAGGCATCATTTACACTTTTATGTTGGGGGGGGGTGGTATGGTAAAATCATGTGCCAGCAGAGTGGGGCCATGAGACTTTGCAATGCAGCGTAGCAAAAATGATCCCCATTCAACTAAATAGAATGCAATGCACGTAGTTGTGGAGCGGTAGTGTACTCATTAGTACAGCGAGCGCCTCCTAAGCTCCCTCTGTGTTTTTTGCCTTCAGCCCGCTGGGTTGAATAAAAAAAAAAAAAAAAACTTGCCATGTGAACCAGGGTTTAGATCTCACCCAGCTGTTCCAGTTTTTGTCAGCTGCTCAGCCTATTCACCTGAGTGATGGGCTAAAAAGAGCCACTGTTAACGTGTATCTGCACATCCAGTGGTTCCCATGTTTAAAGTGGTTCTGCACCCTAAAAAAAAAAAAAGAAAATTTAAAAGCCAGCAGCTACAAATATTGCAGCTGCTGACTTTTAATAAATTGACACTTACCTGTCCCAGGGTCCAGCGATGTCGGCGGCAGATGACGAACGATCGCTTGTCTCTCTGCTGCCCCCGCCGCCATCCTCTGTCAGGGAATCGGGAAGTGAAGTGTTGCAGCTTCACTGCCTGGTTCCCTACTGCGCATGCGCGTCTCTGCTGGTCCCCGCTGCGTCCTGGGAACGGTGTGTTTCCCAGACCACAACGCAGTCTGTCGCGGAAGTGGGTGCAGATACCTGGATTATCCAAGTAACTGCACCCCCCTGAAAGGTGCCGATTGTTGCACCGGAGGGGGGGAGGGATCAGATGAGCGGAACTTCCCCTTTAGGGTGGAGAACCGCTTTAAGCTCCAGGGGACATGGCAAAACATATTTTGTCATATGATGCCTCGAGGAGGAGTCTAGGAGTTCCCCCACTGTGCACTGTCAATTGCTGGCATCTGAGACCTTCCACACACTTGTGGAATGGCGCCAAACTTCAGTACTTAAAAATCTCCATAGGTGATGCTTTCAATTTTTTTTTTTTACAGATTACATGTTTAGAGGAGGTTTAGTGCTAGAATTATTACTCTCGCTCTAACGATCGAGGTGTATGTAATCTGTGTGTATCTGGCGCTAATACTAGCCAGTGCCTCACCAGTTACTGACCTCACTGCACATCCCTGACCCCAATCTTACAAATACATTTTGACAGGGCTTTACGAATGCCGGAGCTGTGATGCTTTACTTCACAACTGCAACCTTTTTATTTTATTTTTTTAAGCTGCAGCCTGCAGTTTGACAGGCAACACTGCCTGTCAAACTTGCCTATTGATTTCAATGGGGCCACTCTGCAACTGCAAGCCATACTCGATCGCAGTAGCAGCATAGTCCAACAATGTAAAAATACCATTCAGCAATGTAAAAAAAAAAAAAAAAAAAAGTGGCAGTAGCACCTCATGGAAGCCTGTCAGCTGCTGCTATACCACTCGTTGAAAAGCAATCCACCACAGATAACGTTTCAGAGGGCAGTAAGCATTACAGCAAATGTGAATGAAACTTGAAACGCATCATCCATTTTACACTTGCCACCAACCAGGTCACTCCCCAGCCAGTTCCCATGTTGGCCACCTCCCTTCAACTTGTATCACAGGTGACCATGTCCCAACCTGCATATGACAGACCCTACTACAAAAGATATCACTCCCCCCATGCTGACAGACCTCTCTCCCCAGCCTATCCCCACACACCCTCTCACCTGATGACCTGTGGATGGGGGAATCTCTCCCGCAGCGTTATTGTGTTCTGCCAGTGGAGAGCCTTTCCTACCCACAGAATACAATGATCAATGTTGCTAGCTATAGCTGGCAGCACTGATTGTTTTCGGAAAAGCCTGACAGACTGGTTGTACTTGAGTCGATTAATAGATTGACTTGTGTACAACCAACTAGTCCATACATAGATCGACTATGGCTGGTCTCTGCTTAATTGGCTTAATTTCAATTTCATCCTCCTCACCTGTACATAGTGCTTGCTGTCATACCCTCCGTACTTCTCTCTTATACATAGTGCCTGTTGTCATACACTTCTCTCCTGTACATAGTGCCCACTGTCCTACCCCCCCCCCCCCCACATTCATCTCCTGTGCATACTACCCACTGTCACACACTTCTCTCCTGTACATACTGCCCGCTGTCATACCGCCCCCCCCCCCCCCCCCCACAATCCTCTCCTGTACATACTGCCCAATGTCACACACTTTTCTCTCCTGTACATAGTGCCCACTGTCATACCTTCCACACTCCTCTCCTGTATATATTGCCTGCTGTCTTACCTTCCACAGTCATCTCCTGTACATACTGCCCACTGTCTTACCCTCCACAATTGTCTCCTGTACATACTGCTCAGTATCATATACTCCACACTGCTCTGCTGTACATACTGCCCACTTTCATAAACTCCTCTACTGTACATAGTGCCAGCTGTCATACCCTCCACACTCCTCTCCTGTGCACACTGCCCACTCTCATACCATCCACACTTCTCTCCTGCACATACTTCTCCACTGTCGTTACCCACCACATTCCTCTCCTGTACATACTGCCCACTGTTATATCCACCTCACTCCTCCCTGTACATACCACCCACTGTCAGTCATCCCCTCCACACCTCTCTCCTGTACATACTGCCCACTGTCATACCCTCCACACTCTACTCCTGTACATACCGCCTACTGGCATACTCGCACTCCTCTGCTGTGCTTACTACCCAATGGCATACCCTCCACAATCCTCTCCTGTACATAGTGCCCACTGTCAACCCTCCACACTCCTTTGCTGTGCTTACTGTCCACTGTCCACTGTCCTCTCTGCGCACTCATCTCCTGCACATACCGCCCACTGTCATCCCCTCCACACTTCTCTCCTGTGCATACCACCCACTGTCATACACTCCTCTCCATACTGCCCACTGTCATACCCTCACCTCTCCTCTCCTGTACATATCGCCCACTGGCATACCCCCCACACTCCTCTGCTGTGCTTACTGCCCACTGGCATACCCACCACACTTCTCTCCTATACATAGTGCCCACTGTCAACCCTCCACACTCCTTTGCTGTGCTTACTGTCCACTGTCATACTCTGTACACTCTTCTCCTGCGCATAGTGCCCACTGTCATACTCTGTACACTCTTCTCCTGCGCATAGTGCCCACTGTCATACTCTGTACACTCTTCTCCTGCGCATAGTGCCCACTGTCATACTCTGTACACTCTTCTCCTGCGCATAGTGCCCACTGTCATACTCTGTACACTCTTCTCCTGCACATAGTGCCCACTGTCATACCCTCCACACTCCTTTGCTGTGCTTGCTGTCCACTGTCATACTCTGTACACTCTTCTTCTGCACATAGTGCCCACTGTCATACTCTGTACACTCTTCTCCTGCACATAGTGCCCACTGTCATACTCTGTACACTCTTCTCCTGCGCATAGTGCCCACTGTCATACTCTGTACACTCCTCTCCTGCGCATAGTTCCCACTGTCATACCCTCCACACTCCTCTCCTGCGCATAGTTCCCACTGTCATACCCTCCACACTCCTCTCCTGCGCATAGTTCCCACTGTCATACCCTCCACACTCCTCTCCTGCGCATAGTTCCCACTGTCATACCCTCCACACTCCTCTCCTGCGCATAGTTCCCACTGTCATACCCTCCACACTCCTCTCCTGCGCATAGTTCCCACTGTCATACCCTCCACACTCCTCTCCTGCGCATAGTTCCCACTGTCATACCCTCCACACTCCTCTCCTGCGCATAGTTCCCACTGTCATACCCTCTACACTCCTCTCCCTCACATACTTCCTACTTTTATAGCATCCATACTCCTCCCCTACATCTCTTACCCACAAAAACCAGTTCTTTAAAATTATATTGAACATCCTCAATGTTACCAGTTCTAGAATGGGCACACTTTTGTTGGTTCAACTAAAGGAATCTTCTCAGTCCTCATATTTGTTCTGCCCATTATTAGTACTCATTTAATTTTGTGATTACTATTGTGATGTATAGAGGAACATAGGGGATATCAGCTACTCTAAATATACTAATGGTAAAAAAAAGTGTCCCTGAAAATATGTTTGAACTTGGCAACTATGCACTTGGGCACTGCCCAAGGGCCACCTGGTCAGTAGGGGGGCCCATGAGAGGCTAGGTTATGCCATAATGTACAAGTATACACAGCATATTAGCACGTTTGGGTACACTTGCCTGTTAGACTGAGCCCTCCAGCACTGCGCTGTGATCAATCTGGCGGGTTTTGGGTGCTTCCTTCTTCACCCAGTCTTCCAACTGGGTTCTGTGCCTTCGGTAACTTGCCTTGGTCGTGATGCACATCCTGTCTATCATCTCTCTATCATCTCTTACCCCCTAACCCCTCTCTATTTAATGTGTTATAACAAAAAAATTTTGTATTTTTATTTATAAAAAGCCCCACCAAAATCTTCAGCACCAGGCCCATGATGTTCTTAATCCGGCCCTGGATAACATATTCATAAAGTAATGCTCAATGTTTATAGTGTGTGTGATGGATATGTTGCATCTCTCAGATGTTCTCTTGAAGTTAATCTGGAGCTCTTCGCTCTACTTAACACCAGAAGCAGGAAGTTTCTTTGCAAAGCCACTTCCTGATTAAATGAAAGCTAAGCTTGGCTGATTTCCTGCCACTCGTAATGTGTAAGTGAATAAATAAACATCAAAGTCACTTTTTTTTTTATAATTTTATTTTATACAATACTTATTATAACAAGACACACAATGTGGGCTGCATCTGGCCACAAACTTGCCGGTACACTACAGAAAAGCAATCCAACATAAACGTTATCACAAAAACTTGTGATACATCCCCCCCCCCCCCCCAACTTTGCCCAGACAGATACACAAACGTTCCTACCAGTCTACCTTGACACAAGGATACAATTCTGTGGCTCTCCCATGTTCTATCAGATATCCTCCATGGGATGGTTACGCTCTACACCCCCCCCCCCCCCGCTCCATAGTGACATGTCTAATTAAGGAGAGTTGC
This sequence comes from Lithobates pipiens, assembly GCF_037356315.1. Lineage (NCBI taxonomy): Eukaryota > Metazoa > Chordata > Amphibia > Anura > Ranidae > Lithobates > Lithobates pipiens. The sequence goes on along the minus strand of NW_027507784.1, from coordinate 182,641,618 downwards.
CCTTCCCCAACTGTGAAAATTCTACATTCACTCACTAATCTTTATAGCCCTTCAAATCAATCGCCCTTCCATGTTGCCATATCTACAAAGGATCTTGGGTTATGTCTCAGTGTGGTTAATCTAATACGATGTCCATGGAAGCCTTCCAACCCCCCCCCCCCGCCCCCCAAAACCTTCTAAAATTTGTTTAGAGCCACTCTGCTCAAGTATGTAGCCTTGGAAGAGGGTACTGCCTTGTTGACAGTTGTTTTCCAAGACTCCAAGTTCGGTGACACAGAGCTCTTCCATGAAAGGATAATGCGCTTTTTAGTGTAGAACAGTAACAGGATAAAAAGGGTCCGTATGGCCCTGGTAGTGGCTAAGGGCTCCACTAATGCCGTGTACACACGATCAGATTATCCGGCGGACCAGAGTCCGCTGGACAATTTGCCCGTGTGTGGGCCCTGGCGGACTTGGAAAGTAGTTTTGACTCATAAATTGTCTGGCGGACAATCTGGCCGTCTGTGTGCTAGTCCGCTGGACTTTTGAAATGAACGGACTTTCGCAATGAAGAAAAGTCCATTCATTTTGAACATGGCTCCAGGTAGTCGGAACTAGTGAAGGAAGTCAATGTCGCTGCCTTCGGCAGCGAGATTGACACGTCGCTAGCCCTGTCACCTGGTATGGACTCAAAGGGGAAGCCCTACGCCGAAAAAGAAGACCGGGCCACCACCAGTAAAAGAGCTGGAAGAAGGATCGGAGGCCCGGCAAGAAGAACCGAAGAGGGGGACAAGACCCCCGGGCGGCGACGAAGAAGAAAGCCGGGCTCCTCCGCTAGTAAAAGAGCTAGCAGAAGATAGCGGAGGAGTCTGGCGAGAAGACCCCCCCAAGACTGAAGAAGACCCTGTGCAATAAATTATTTTAAACCCTTGTGTGTTGTGTTTTATTTACATTTTTTTTTTTCACAGGTGAATGGGTAGGGGTACATTGTACCCCATACTCATTCACAGAGGGTGTTATTAAAGGGGGCTCCTGGATTCCGATAAGCCCTCTGCCCGCAGACCCCGACAACCAACGGCCAGGGTTGTCGGGAAGAGGACCTTGCCCTCATCAACATGGGGACAAGGTGCCCCCCCTTCCCCAAAGCACCCCCCATGTTGAGGGCATGCGGCCTGGTATGGCTCAGGTGGGGGGGGGGGGGGCGCTCGCTCATCTCCACCCCCTTTCCTGACTGGCCGGGCTGCGTGTGCGGGTAAGGGTCTTATATGGACCTTGGGGGGGGACCCCCACGCCATTTTATCGGCGTAGGGCTTCCCCTTTAAGTCCATACCAGGTGACTGGGCTAGCGACATGTCAATCTTTGACTTCCTTTGCTAGTCCCGGCTACCGGAGCTGCGTTCAAAATGAACGGACTTTCCTCCATGTGTGGGTAAGTCCGTTCATTTTCAAAAGTACGGTGGACTCCCGCCATAGTCCGGCTGACCTAGTCCGCCGGAAAAGTCTGGTTTTGTGTGTGGGCAGGTCCGCTCGTTCGGAAAGTCCGGCAGACTTTCCGGCGGTTTGTTCGCCAGATTAAGTCCGCCGGATAGTCTGATCGTCTGTACGCGGCATTAGTGTAAAAGGCATCCTTTGATGGACATAGTGATAGAAATTGAGGTGACCGACCTTATGCAGGAGGCAATGGCTTGCCCATAAGATTTAATTAGTGGGCATTCCCAGAAAATACGCATGACGTTAGCTAAGGGTGCAGTGCTTCTCCAGCACAGGGAGTGCTGATTCCCAAACATCTTTGCCAGTCTAGCCAGGGTGAGATAGATTCTGTGTAGGAATTTGTAATGAATCTCTGCTAGATACTAGATACTGGAATGTGGTCCCCCACATGTCGTCCCAATCGTATCAAAGTCACCTTTGAACGAGTTCTGATACCACTTGAAGTAGCACTGAGTGGTACATGTAGATCTTGGTATCTGTGGCCTGAGGCAGCTAGCTCACATGGCCATATGGCAGGTGTGCAGCTGTATATAATAGCCCATCAAATAATATAATTAATTGTGACTCTTGAGCTTGTAACATCAAGCACCATGAGGTTCCAGACTATATACTAAAATACAAATCCAGGATGCGGTTGAGAATGCCATAAAAGACTTGGGGGGGTGGGGGGGGACAATTTACTAAAATTGGAGCAGACTGAATCTAGAGCAGCTTTACATTGTAACCAATCAGCTTCTTATTTTAGCTTGTTCAGGTAAGCTTTGAAAATGAAAGCTAGAAGCTGATTGGCTGCCATGTGCAATTGCCCCAGATTCTGACTGCTGCACTCTTAGTAAATTAACCTCGTTGTTGAGTTTGCTGTAATGTTACTTTTACTGCAAATGGGCGGCGGCTACAGGCACTACAATGTACAAGTACATCACGGCGTGCATCCTGGGACACACAGTGGCGCATTTCCATGATGGACACAGCGCATTTTGGCACTCAGTACCCGGCTGCTGTGAGTGGCCAGGGTATCATGTGATCCCTATGACCAATCATAGCTATCATATCCCTTTCATGACTACGCCTATTTTTGACATTTGGTGTTTACAAGTTAAAATCCATATTTTTTGCTAGAAAATTACTTGGAACCCCCAAACATTATATATATTTTTGTAGCAGAGACTCTAGAGAATAAAACGGCGATTGTTGCAATATTTTATGTCACATGGTATTTGCGCAGCGGTGTTTTAAACACAACTTTTTGGGAAAAGGGACACTTTCATGAATTAAGAAAAACTAAACAGTAAAATTAGCCCATTTTTTTTGCATAATATGAAAGATAATGTTACACCGAGTAAATAGATACCAAACATGTCGCACTTTATAATTGCACGCACTCATGGAATGACGACAAACTACGGTACCTAAAAATCTCAATAGGCGACGCTTTACATTTTTTTTACGGTTACCAGGTTAGAGTTACAGAGGAGGTCTAGTGCTAGAATATTTTCTCTCGCTCTCGTGATCGTGGCGATACCTCACATGTGTGATTTGAACACCGTTTACATATGCGGGCGCGGCTTCCGTATGCGTTTTCTTTGCTGTGCGAGCTCGCGGGGACAGGGGGTGCTTTAAAAAAAAAAAATTTCTTATTTATTTAATAATGAATAGTTAAAAAAAAAAAAATAATCAAAAATGTGATCACTTTTATTGCTGTCACAAGGAATGTAAACATCCCTTATGACAGTAATAGGTGGTGACAGGTACTCTTTATGGAGGGATCGGGGGTCATGACGTCGCTTCCGTGTTTACAATTAGGAGACTGGAATGAAGCCGCTTACAGTCCCTCCCTAGCAGCCAAAGGCATCGGATGTGCGATCGGTGCTCCCGATTGAACGGGAGCCCCGGTAAGAGCGGCGGGAGGGGGGGGACGTCCCCTTTCGCTCCTCCAGCATAACAGCCGAGCGGCTTTTAGCCGCATCGGTTGTTATGACTGGAAAGCCAATCGCCCGCTCTAAAAATCAGTACCAGGATGATGCCTGCAGCTGTGGGCATCATCCCGGTATAACCCCCGGAACCCGAGTACGCACATCTGCGTACGCTCAGCGGCAGGGGGATACTATTACATGTAACAAAACACTCATGAATGGCTTTCATTTGTGACTGTTTTGCTTGCTATTATGATGCTATTATTGGCCCACAGCTTTCACAAGGAACCTGGGCCAATCACATCAAACTGTACTATTGGATTATCTGTAGCCCAAAAACTAAAACTATAGCTTATAACTGCACACTGAAGGTGGGAATTTCAAACCCACATTTCAGTATGAGTTTGGGGGTGATTTGAAAGACATCCGTGCGGGTTCATATACAGATGTCTATTGAATTCACCCTGGAAGTCACCAAAAGTAGTGCAGGAACTACTTTTGGGAATCAGTGCGACGCCGCAAGGTCAGTTCGGACGGTGCCATTGCCAGAAATAAGCTGCAATTTGACATGTCAAATCGGCCCAATGTGAGCCTATAGTGTCAAAAAAAAAAACCTGATCACCTCCCTAGAGTAGTACAGTGCCACTATAGTGGCGCTGTACTACTCTAATGACAGTATGTAAAAAAGAATAGTTACATTTTTTTTTTTTTAAAGTTTACAAAAATGAATAAAAAATTATTTATTTATTTTTATTTGTCTTACATATTGTCACTGGTCAGTATCCCTGATCACCCCCAAGCCATTCATATAAAGACACTGTACTGCAGTGGTGGCTTAGGACCTCAAAAAATGAGATGCTGCCTGTACATCAGAATTGATCAATTTTCAAATATATACTATAGATTCTATAACTTTCACACAGACTAAATACACTGATTTAGGTTATTTGTTATCAGATTTAGCTTTTCAGCTAGTGTAGAAGCCAGTATTTTAGAGCTGTGGTGCTGGTTTGCTTTTTACAATCTGTACATTGACCAAAGAAATGTAGCACAAAGAGAAAAAGGAAGGAACTAGATTTAGAATGGTCAGATCAACAACTATTGTCCAAGGGAACATGTACTGTGCAATACAAATCCCCATTGATAACGTCATCTATGACGAAACGCGTCTGGGAAGGCACGCGGTGACCCTACCACATCTAACGAGGGAGGACGGGCTTTCGCGAATTGCCAGCCGGCTTTGCTACTTTTGTAAACAGAAGCAATCGATAAGATTATTGTTTGTAAGTGCATTATTTTCTTCATTATTAAAATGGTTAAACAGTTTTACACTATGGGCAGTTTCTTTCCTTTTGAGCAAATGCAGAGCTCCTGATTTGGGGACAATTTGTGCATCGTTTTATTACAAGGCCCAGATCCAGCTGATGAGAATACACTTCAGGCTTCTGAGTATTGTGTCTATATGCTCACTACATTTTTCCATCTGGTAAGTGCAATATCACTCTGGTTGTCGGGCAAGTTTTCACCTTGTATAGTACATATGAAGACACCGGGGTGGTTCATTCTGGACTATTGATCCTTATTTCTCCACGCTGCTATTTTTATATGAAGTCACGGTGGTGCGATAACCAGGATTTTCCGTGTGGACTTCATTATTTTTTATAATTTTTATGATAATATTTCTGTTATGCATAAACAAAGAATAATTATTATGGATATTTAATTTATTTTGTGTAAAAATTCCATGTTTAAAAACATTTTTTTATAAAAAAAAATTTTTTTAATAATTTGGCGTGGCTCTTAAAATAGTTTCCAATACAAATCTAAACCCTGGTCTTTTAACCACTTTAGCTGGAAAATGGTCCAGGGCTTAAGGACCAAGCCCCTTTTTGCGATTCGACACTGCGTCACTTTAACTGACAATTGCACGGTCATACGACGTGGCTCCCAAACAAAATTGGCATCGTTTTTTCTCAAAAATAGAGCGAAAATGTAAAAAAAATTTTTTTTACTTTTTGCTATAATAAATACCCCCCAAAAATATAAAAAAAAAAAAATGTTTCCCTCAGTTTAGGCTGATACGTATTCTTCCACAAATTTGTGGTAAAAAAAAATCACACTAAGTGGGGCAATTAAAGGGAACGTACAGGTACGTGATTGTGCCCAGCCGTGCCATTCTGCCAACGTACATCGGCATGAGGTGGTCCTTAAGCAGTTAAAGTGGTTGTAAATCTCTGAAAAGAAAAATGACAAAGCATATCCTCATATAGTATGTACTTGCCACAGTGTGGATCCTGTATGCTCTCTACCTACTCTCTTGCTGTCTATTTTGACAGTTTTTTTTTTCTCTGGACACCAGGCAATCCTGGGGAGAAGCCGCCCCCCCCACAAAGCACACAGCAGGTGACTGAAAGCCTTATGCCCTGTACACACGGTCATACTTTCCGACGGAAAACGTGCGATCGGATCGTGTTGTCAGAAAATCCAATAGTGTGTGGGCTCCATCTGGCTTTTTCCGTCGGAATTTCCAACACCCAAGGTTTGAGAGCAGGATCTTACATTTTCCGACGACAAAATCCAATCGTTTAAATTCCGATCGCGTGTAGGAAATTCCGACGGACAAAGTGCCACGCATGCTCAGAATAAATGAAGAGACCACAGCTATTGGCTACTGGCCCATTTATAGTCCCGTGGTACGTGGTTTACATTACCGCATTCTGAACGATTGGATTTTCTGACAACTTTGTCCGACCTTGTGTATGCAAGACAAGTTTGGCACAAAATCCGTCTGAAAAAATCAGATGGATTTCGTTGTTGGAATGTCTGACCGTGCGTACAAGGCATTCGATGTGCATGTTTCCCGGTAGGGGTGGATGTGCTCTTTCCTTTTACTTTACTTAGGTTTCAGATTCGTCAGATCTCTGCCCCATGCCTTCTGGAAGCTGAGAAAATGGAACATTTCCTATCAAATACTTACCATACTTTTCCTTTCCTGATGGACTCCATGGCAGAATACATATGGGTTACCCCACCTCCTCTCCACTCCTATAGGGCCCCACTCCCATAAAATCAGAGCCTGAGGTGGTGTTCCATAACTAGCCTACTCATGACATTGGGAGGGAACTCCTGCTGCCATGGAGTCCATCAGGAAAGGAAAATTAGGGTACTTGATAGGACATTTTCAGTTTTCCTGACAGACTCCAAGGCAGTATATGTATGGAAACTAACTAGCCATACACCCTGTGGGTGGACAATGCTGAACCAAAGGCTTTAATTTGTACCAAATGGATATCAACATGTCGGACTTTTAAGGCATGGAAGCAAATAGGAAAGTAGAAAAAATATTTTATTGAAAAATGCAATATCATAACCGTGTTCAAAACAATCTAAAAATCATATGAAATGATATAATGTGTACATTGAGCCCTTGTGCGTTGCGTCTACGCATTTTGACGTAAAGGCTTCCTCAGGATGTAGAAAAAGGTTCAAAGACGTAGCAAGGGAGAACAACAATAAATCTTCAAATGAGCTGCGCCTCAAGTACAAATGTCATAGCAACCAGGACAGATCCAAATATATGGAGCGGTCAACCACACTGTGATAAAGTGGACAGCAAGTGGCACATTCTGATGAGTACAAAGAGAAATTGATAGTTGCTTATAGCAGGGGCAGGAAAGAAGTCTAAGTCAGTAAATTACCATCAATGGGGACGGGCCAATAGAGGACATAATCCCATCCACATAAAGCTTAGTAGATGCTGGTGACACATAGTATGGCCAAACAGCATATAAAGACTAAAGGTAAAAGTATTTTTATGAAGACAACGAAGGCATACCCTGTGTCCTGAGGAAGCCTTTACGGCGAAACGCGTAGATGCGACGCACAAGGGCTCAATGTACAAATTATATAATTTCATATGATTTTTAGATTGTTTTGAACACTGTTATGATATTGCATTTTTCAATAAAAAAAATTCTACTTTCCTATTTGCTTCCATGCCTTAAAAGTCTGACCTGTTGATATCTATTTTGTATCTTCTTTGTTTTCCCTTGATACCTTACGGATGTGGCATTATGGGTGCTCCCTTACTATTTCTGTAATTTGTACCATCAACAGACAAGACCTTCAAGCCAAAATAAACATAGGATAAAGAAGCAGGCTCTACACAATAATGAGCCATAAATGTATTGATTGAGGACACAGATTATATTGGGAACCACATGCTGCGAAGCTGCCCAAGATGTAGACATACTCCTGATCGAGTGAGCAGTCACCACGGCCAAAGAAGCCAAGCCCTCCGCTCTGTGGACAAGCCATGCCGCAATCATCCTAGATGAGGCACATTTCCCTTTGTTCTATATGGCAAAAAGAATGAACATGCATTTTAAAAGCCTGAATGTTGTAGCTTGTAGATATAACTTCACAATATCTGAGAGATTCATAGAACCAAAGAAAGGGCAATCTGATACATAGTTAATGTGTAAAGCAGCAACCTCATATCCACTTTGACACAAGTGTCTGTTCCTTTTTTTTAATTTATTTTTATTGCTAAGTCACTCATAGTATCGCAGAAGTCAGATCACTGTTTTGTAAAAGAAAAGGCACTGCTGAGAGTCAAACTCAGGATTCCCCATTTACTAGATAGGTGCTTTTACCAACTAAGTCACAACGAGACCTCTCCCACATCTAAAGGGCACATTTTAGTACTCTAAACAACAATTTCTTGGTTCCCATGAAACACTAATGTATCTTTGGGAATTGAGTCAAACATAGGTAACGGCACCACTTGCTTTGGAAATTACATTAAGAAAGATTCTCCATGACCGATGCTTCACTTTCTGAGGCTTTTTATGCCAACATAACCACGAGAAAGGCGAACTTGACAGATCTTAAATGGAGGCAGCCTTAGAACACTCCGCTTCAATTCCCAAGAGGTAGTTGAGAACAAGAAGGAGGTTCCATTTATGAAGCCTCTGCTTACTCCCAGGTCTAAGCCTATTTGCTTCCTAAAAGAATTGTCGGACAGATGTATGCTGACAATTGCAATCTGAGGGAGCTGACCGATAGGCCAAATATAAATCTGACTGTAGGAAGCCCAGAATATTTTGAAGTTCGGGATTATTACATGATCTGTCAGCAGCAGACATGTATTGCACAAACTTTGACCAGATTCTTCCATAAACGTGGTGTTCACTCTCCTAGTATTCATGAGAGCAAAGATGACTATGGAGGAGCAGCCGAGGAACCCCAATATCAAGAACCAGTCCATCAGAAGCCATTGTGCTGAACATGGAATAGAATTGCACACAGTGACAGAAGGTCTGGCCTGAGGGAAAGGGGCTCTGGGTTTCAGTAGCTGAGCTGCACTAACAAGGGGGACCATGGCATACTTGGCCAAAAAGGCATTACTGGCTCTACCTCCACAATTTCTGTTCTGAGTCTTCATAGAAACCCGAGGATGACTGGAACTGGAAGAACCGCACAGGACCCTCTGCATTTCCAGTGAACCCTCAGGGCATCTGTCCTGAAGCCCTGGTGATACCGGCCCCACATATGATACTACCCCAACTTCTTGTTGCACAGAGAGGTGAACGGATCAACTTCTGGACTGACCCCCAGGAACAAAATCTGCCCGAAAACCTCCACATGGAGAGACCATTCATTGTTGCCCTATTGGACTCTGGAAAGAAACTCAGAATATTCTGGACTCTGGGGACATAAGCCTCTGAGGTGTCAGCTAGATTATTCTGATCCCAAGGCATAATTGGCTTGTAGGGTGCAGAAAGCTGCCCAAAGTTTTCAAAATGTTCAGTGCAATCTTGTGAAGCTGACAGCCCCACCTGCCTTCAGCTATCCCCGATAGGCAGTAGACCTCCATCCATTATTGCTGGCATCGGACATGATTTTGAACCAGGAAATGGGGCGATGGAATGGCAAATGAGCCACCTGGGACTCTCTCTCATGACTGAGGTTATGTAGATGACCTGAATGCTGTTTCCTGGCTCCTACTGCTGGAGAAACCCCTTTCTCGAAGGGACACATTCTCCAGAGCATCCACTTGACCATCGGATCCATAGACACCCTAGGGCCAATAATTTTAGACACTGAAATACACCCAGGTGGGAAGAAGACAGGGCCAGAAGTATTCTGTTCTAGATCATCAGGATCCAGAGGCATAGCAATGGTCATCTTGATTATATCTAACTGAGCCCCAAGGTACACAAGAGACTGAGTGGGCTCCAGGTGGCCCTTTTCCAGATTCAACAGCCAGCCGAATTTGAGGAGCATTGAACAGACCTGAGCTCTGGGCTTCAGCAGCTGCCCTGTATCTTGGGATAGTAGGAGAAGGTCATTCAGGTAACAATCCAAGCGAATACGCCTTTTGTTTTGATAAAGACTATATCAACCAATAAGACTTTGAAAAACATGCCGGGCGATGTTGAAAGCCGCATGGTAGAGAAGTGAGCTGGAGATGGTCTTGACTAGGGATGAGCTCGATGTTTGGGTCGAACATAAGTTTGACTCGAACATCGGGTGTTCACCCGTTTGCCAAAGAACGAACATTATGGGGCGTTCGGGGGAAAGTAGAGGGCCCGCGGAATGCCCCATAATGCTCTGCGAGATCGCAGTGCATTGCTGTATGATGATTGACCAAAGCATGCACCTGACCTGCATGCTTTGGCCAATCCCGACGCCCTCTGCTAAGAGAGCCATAATTGGCCAGTCATGGCTCAGGGGTCTAAGTCCACGCCCCACACTATATAAGGCTGCCTACACGGCGGCCCTGTGTAGTGTTGTTGGCATGGACGGAGATAGTGTGATTTAGATTAAACAGGCAGGTTATTCAGTTAGTAACAGTGAATTTTATATATATATATATATATATATATATATATATATATATATATATACTCTGCATCCAGTGCCTATATCTACAGTGCATTTCGTGGTGTACTATTTCTAACATACTTCAGGTAATGTATTAAAATTATATATATAATGGTTCAGAGCCCTATGGCCGATACGGATATGGATGACATACAGGGTTAACATAAACTTACCACATGAAATGGACCTGAAAGTGTGCCTTGGTCTAACGTACGGTATACCAAAATAAGGGGGCATACCCTAGATAAGAAATGAGGAATGAATGAAATAAATATAAAATTAGATGAAATGAGTACTCTGTGAGGAGTATGAATACTTTGAGAAATGCCCTAAAATGGGGATTGGAGGGTGGGTATTGCGCACCGGAACCGACGAAGAGCACAGACGAACGGACTGGCTAAATACCCCTCCGGGCTCCTCCCATAAATTCAGGCCACCATACTGGCCTTCTTATTTATGGTTGAGAGCCCTATGGCTGATACGGATATGGATGCCATACAGGGTTAACATAAACTTACCACATGAAATGGACCTGAAAGCGTGCCTTGGTCTAACGTACGGTATACCAAAATAAGGGGGCAAAAACATTCAGGTAGGGATAGCTCTTTATTGCCAAACTCACTGGGGAGTTTTGGAGGATTGGGGATGTAGCGGGTGAAGCAGGCGGACTTCCACCTGCCTAGTCTTTTAATAACGTGGTCCGGGACCCCCTGATGGGACGCTGTTGAGGCTGCCCCGATACGAAACGAGTGTCCGGAGTACTGGCTAGGGTTCAGGTGAAGGTTGCAGAGAAGTATCCTCATGTGCTTCATGAATTGACCAGTGTTTAGGGAATCTTGACAGGAAAGGGTATAAGGGGGACTAGAGTCCGGTTGCTCGGGCAGTAGTAACAACAACTGATTTAGTGTAGCAACTGGACACCAGTTGTTATTGGTTCTGTACAGATGGATATCTGTACCTGAGCCTACTTGCTGGGTTTTAGAGACTGCTAGATGCAGAATGAAATGGTCTTTGCAGTGGCCCAAGTGGCGTTTGCGTAGCATTTGGCCTGCAGGGCTGCCACAAGTGAATTTTCCAGGTCGTAAGAACCCATAGAAGGCCAGATACATGGCCGCTTGCAGGACCATACTAGGGAGGAGACCAAAAGGCGACATAGCAAGGATGGTTGACATACCCCTAAAGATGTCTCCCGTTATGGGTAGACGTTTGGCGCTGACCACTGGTTGGAGCTTCTGAATGCCCGTAGAACGTAGAATGGCCCGTACAGCATGAGACGTAAATAAAAGAGGGTTTTGTGAGGTCCTGAAGAGATAAGAAATTCTGGACACCAGCTAGGTACAGCCGAATGGTGTTGTGGGATAGCGCAAGCTGAGTATGGCAGTGAGAAATGAAGGCCAGAATCTGTTTGACACTAGACGTCTCTTTGACGTGATGAGTATGGAACTTTGTTGAAGGTCCTCCAGGCTGTCTGGTAGGCCTTGAGGGTGTTGCGGGAGAGTGAGGAGTTTATACGCCGAGTTGTTGTCTGCAGATGTTGAGCTAGTCCAGGGTCAGCTGAGACCAGGCTGGGATAGTGGCTGATACCGGTTTGGCTCCGGGTATCTGTTCAAAAATCGATGATGAGTAATTAAAATGGGAGAGAGCATCTGCTGCAAGATTGCGCTTGCCCGGAACAAACGAACAATAAACAATGAACTGAAACTGTAACGAACAGCTGTACCAGCCTACGCAGGAAGGACATGACTGCAAGGGATTTGGACCTGCCTTTGTTTATAATTTCTGCTGTGGCAAGTTTATCAGTAGTGAAGGCCATGGTTTGCCCGGTCCAGCTATGGCCCCAGAGGTGTGCGGCTGCCACTATGGGGTAAAGCTCGAAGAGGGAAGACGTGTTGGTGAACCCGGGTATAGCTAGTATCTGTGGCGGCCAGGGAGCTGCAAACCAGAGATGGCCAAAAATTGCCACGAAGCCTGTAGACGCAGCTGCGTCTGTCTCTACCTGGGGTGACAGGGAAGAAACGGTGGGAAATAATAATGAAATGACATTCCAGGAGGAAAGGAACTCCTCCCACATGGAGAGGTCCACTACTGCTGCGGTGTCGAGACTGAGGACTTGATCGGGATCTAGCATATAGGACAGATACACTAGTAGGCGGGACACGAAGGAGCGACCCTGTGGGATGATGTGCATGGCGAAATTGAGCATTCGAAGAAGGGATTGCAGTTGTTTTTTGGTGCATCCTCTGGAGTGGGTGAACTCTCAAAGAACCGCCCTGATGCGGGTCAGTTTGTCTGGGGGGAGGCTGGCCTGCATAGAGCAGGTGTCCAGGTTGACACGAGGAACGTGATCGACTGTGCTGGACCGTTGACTTTGTGTTCAGCAATGGGAACATTGAGATTTCTAAACACAAACCTCAGTTTGTCGAGGTCCCCGGGGGGTGAGCCGGGCGGCTCTATCAATAAGAAATCATCCAGATAATGGATGACCTCTTGACACTGGGCTTTATGTAAGAGGATCCATGTGAGCGATTGCGCAAATGTGTTGAACAGCCAAGGGCTGCTTTTTGACCCGAAGGTCAATTTGGTGGCAAAGTAAGCCTCCCTCCATCTGATGCCATGCCAGCACCAAAGGGATGGGTGGATAGGAAGGAGTTTAAAGGCGTCCAAGATATTGGCTTTGGAGAGCCAGGTGCCAGTGGCCGTTTTGAGTATAGCCTGGATGGCCATATCCACAGAGGCATATTTGAGGGAAAACTCTTCGGAGGGGATAAGGGAATTCATACACAAGACGTAGTTTATCAGAGAACTTACCCTTGGCAAGCCCAATCGGGCTGACTCTCCATGTGTTAAAGGGGGACTGAGTGAAAGGTCCTATCATGAAGTCCCAATCTATCTCGGTGTGCAGGAGCTGGTCTATGGCCTGCTCGTCGGTGGCCGCTGAACGTAGGTTCCTGCACTCATGGGTAGTGTGAGTCAGAGAAATGAGGCCAGTGTGGAAGCCTTCAGTGAAACCTTGGGTAAGGTAGGTGGCCAGGGAGGGAGTGGGGTGTGCGGAAAGATAGAAGCCGAGCCACGTGACAGTTGCTTGACCTCGCACAGGAGCCTAGGATGAGCCCTCTGGCAAAGGGTACAGATGTGAAGCAGACGACACTGGCTGAAATTACAGAAACCATAATTAAAATTATTGCAAATAGCTGCCCCTCCCATGCCCTGGACTGGGCATCTGAATTTATCCATCTGAGGCACACGTGCAGGGGCCTGCTGGCCCTGAACTGCACCGGAGGTAGAGGGACTTTCGAAGGGGCTACTGGTTGTCGCGTTGGTACACCAAGTGGCAGTGTGGGTAGCTGAGTGGCAGATTGCGCACAGTGGTGACCGTAGGACAGCAAAGTGGCGACCAAAAGAGCTCTGTGTCCATGATGCTCCAATCTGTGGGCGTCTGAAACTGCAAGAACCTGGCAGCCGCTTTGGCGGAGAAGGAGCGGTGGTAGTCATAAAACCCGAAGCCCGCATACTTGTAGCCCAGGTCTACCACAGTATAGAGATACAGATCCAGCTCTTCTCTTCTGTTGGGAGAGGCTGAACATATTACATCCCTCATCATACCGAAGGCCAACGTGAACTCCGGCACTGACAGTTTCCTATTCAGCCTGGGGTCTTTAGCCTTAAGGACTACTGATACGTCCCCCCAAGAATATGCCTTATTCTCCGGCAGGTCATGAACGGAGATAAGCAGAGAGACAAGGTTGGCGTCCCTGCCTTCCAGGATGTCCTTCCTGATATTGGCTGGGACCAAGTGGGAAGGGAACACTATGGAACTCCACCCTGTGGTACCTGCAGAAGGAGTAGTAACCGCCTGGACTACAGCAGGGTCAGGGGCAGACGGGTCTCCAGGAGTGCCACTCTGTTCTGAACAGTGGCGGAACTACCGCCATAGCGACCCATGCAGTTGCTATGGGGCCCGCAGATGAGGAGGGCCCGGTGAGCGGGCAGCGGGGGAGCCACCGAGCTGCCTGGGCGCTCATACAGTCACACTGACTGTACGAGCGGACACAGCCGGGTGACTCGGCAGCAGGGGGGGTTGTCGGGGAAGCTGCTTGCAGGGAGGCTCGGTGGGTGGCCAATAAGCGGGTGGTGGGGCAGAGAGATGCACCCGGCGCCCGCCCTGCAAACTGGCAGCTCCGCTCTCACTCACTGTACAGGCAGCAGAGAGATTACATCATCTCCCTGCTGCCTGACTCAGACTGGCAAACAGACGTGACAATCCCATTCCCACCTTAGCAGGAAAGTGACAATCCGCAACTTGTGGCAGGTGATGTGGCAAGTGGACAAGCTGCAATGTGTGGCAGGTGACGTGGCAAGTGGACAATTCGCAATGTGCGGCAGGTGATGTGGCAAGTGAACAATCTGAAACTTGTGGCAGGTGATGTGGCAAATGGACAATCCGCAATGGGTGGCAGGTGACGTGGCAAATGGACAATCCGCAGTGGGTGGCAGGTGACGTGGCAAGTGGACAATCCGCAATGTGTGGCAGGTGACGTGGCAAGTGGACCATCCGCAATGGGTGGCTGGTGACGTGGCAAATGGACAATCCGCAATGGGTGGCAGGTGACGTGGCAAGTGGACAATCCGCAATGTGTGACAGGTCACGTGGCAAGTGGACAATCCGCAATGTGTGGCAGGTCACGTGGCAAGTGGACAAACCGCAATGGGTGGGAGGTGACATGGCAAATGGACAATCCGCAATGGGTGGCAGGTGACGTGGCAAATGGACAATCCGCAGTGGGTAGCAGGTGATGTGGCAAGTGGACAATCTGCAATGTGTGGCAGGTGACGTGGCAAGTGGACAAACCACAGTGGGTGGCAGGTGACGTGGAAAGTGTCCACTTGCCACATGTTGCAAATTGTCCAATCTGCAATGAGTGGCAGGTGATGTGGCAAGTGGACAATCCACAAAGGGTGACAGGTGACGTGACAAGTGGACAATCTGCAATGGGTGGCAGGTGACGTGACAAGTGGACAATCCGCAATGTGTGGCAGGTGGACAATGCGCAACTTGTGACAAGTGACAATCTGCATCTGGTGGCAGGTGACACACTCGGGACTCCCACTGATTCTGCATTGTGGTGTGTTGAACTTTAATTTTTAATAACAATGTAATAAGTTTAATTTTCTATAACAGTGTAATAATAGAAATAATGTGATTCAATCATCCTGACACCATAACACAAATGGTGCCGTGATAATTGAAGTGCCAACATCAGCCATTGCCCCATTAAATTGCCCCCCAAAAAAGTATTTTCTATCAGTGCCTCTCCTGAGACTAGACTCTGGATCCACCCCTGGGTGGGGAGGGGGGCCCATGTAACATTTTGCTATGGGGCCCTGTGATTTCTAGTTACACCCTGGTTCTGAACCTCGGAAACTGACACGGTCAGAGATGACACCAAGGTACGCAGTTGTGATATGGCAGACGAGATGGAATCCAGGGATGCTTGCTGTGCGCTGGATCCTGCCGTGGTTGGTGGAGGAAAGAGAAGCCTGAAGAGCTCTGCTTTCCTGGCTGTAACAGGAAAGGACACACCTCTACGCCTCAGCTCTGAGGTTAACTTCGGGATGGTCCATCCCCTAAGTGACTGTACGCTGCCACTTTCTGAGACTGGGGAGGGGGACAAAGGAGCCGTGGGATGTTCACTGCCGGCCTGGGACATAGTTCGGTTGTCCTAAGCCTGGGTATGCTGACTTGTCCTCAGGGTTGGGTCTTTACTGACCCGAACCTAATGAGGGTGACATAAATTACAAGTCTCACTTGTGCTCGCTAATGGCATACGTACCTAAGCGAAGCGTACCTCTCCTATATATATATATATATACATTTCTCTTCCCTTTTTTTTTTTTTTTTCTTACCTGGGGAAGTACCGTCCAAGCTGATGCAGGGTGGACCTACTGAACCCGACTGACCTGAAGAAATATGAGAGGTGAAAGCTTGTTGAAAATTTTGATTACCTGTCTTAGACAAATGACTAAAATGGTGACTTCAACAGGCGGCAGTGAGTTGAAATGAAATTGACAAAATAAATGAAATGTTTGCCTTGAATAAAATTAATATCTGCCATGACAGAGACACGAATCGGTCGTGCCGCAGTTGCAACTGACAGCGAACTGGACTCTGGAGCATGTACTGAAATGAGCCAATTGGTGAAATGAGGCCAACAACTAGGGCCCCCTGGGATGAATCAGAACATTGCAAATACAACTGGATTTGAATCGGGGCGTGGTACGTGATTAGTTGTTCTGCCATGACAGAGGCCCGGATCGCCATGCCACAGTTTGTGACTGAGCACGAAATGGACTCTGGAGCATGTACTGAAATGTGGCTTGTCCTGGGGCACGCCGAGACTAATTTAGTGCGTAGACGTGACTATATTCATGCCGGAGCGTGATAGGTGAAAAAAATGATATGCCATGACAAAGACAAAAATCGGTGACCGAGCCTACGACTGACAGGTGAATCCGTCTCTGGAGCATGTACTGAAATGAGGCCAAACAACTGGGCACACTGGAGCGAATCGGTGCATCCTTAAATGCGACTGGATTTATATCGGAGCGTAATAAGTTACAAGAAATGATATGCCATGACAGACAAGAATCAGTGACCGAGCCTACGACTGACAAATGACTCTGTCTCTGGAGCATGTACTGAAATGAGGCCAAACAACTGGGCACAGCGGAGTGAAGGTGCATCTTTAAATGCGACAGGCTTCGTATCGGAGCGTAATAAGTGACAAGAAATTATATACCATGACAAAGACAAGAATCGACAAGCGAACCTACGACTGACAAATGAATCCGTCTCTGGAGCATGTATTGAAATGAGGCCGAGATCCACTGGGGCACACCGGAACGAATCGGTGCATCAACGATGCGACTGGATTCGAATCGGAGCGTGGTATGTGACAGAAATTAATGAAATGATTAGAAATGCTTTGAAATGATCATAATGATTAAACAACTAAAATGATTGAAATGTATGCGAACGAAATGCCTGATGTGGCATCGACCGAAGTGTCACAAGCAAGTGAATAGTTTGTGACGCATGATAAGAATGTTTTGAACATGCCAAATACGATAGTGCGAAATGAAATAAATGAAAACGTACGGATTACGAGACATTTTGTGAGTAATACGTTGCACAGATATCACAGTTTAGTGACATGGTAATTAACAAAGCTTGAAATGAAAAAAACGTGAGCCGAAGCCCTACCTGCGACAGCCGAACCAGAAACATTGTACGACGACTGCAACTCGACAACGACTGCTATGAAAACCTTGTAAGCTGGCAACTTACGAATGCGGAAGCTTATGGTTGCAAAGCTCACGGAGACACCGGATTGGAAACAAAAACTGCGAAGACGGGACTGACACACGCAGGATCTCTCAAACGCTTGTCTGGAACTGACGAAGAGCACAGACAAACGGGCTGGCTAAATACTCCTCTGGGCTCCTCCCATAAATTCAGGCCACCATACCAGCTATATATAAAATATATATATAAAAAAAAAATATATATATATATATATATATATATATTAAACTACCTGAAGTATATTAGAAATAGTACACCACGTAATGAACTGTAGATATAGGCTGCACTGGATGCAGAAAATATATATATATATATATATATATATATATATATATATATATATATATATATATATATATATATATATATATATATATATATATATATATATATATTATACACAACACTGAAGAAATAACACTTTGCTACAATATAAAGTAGTGAGCTTGTGTAACAGTGCAAATTTGCTGTCCCCTCAAAATAATTCAACACACAACCATTAATGTCTAAACCGCTGGCAAGAAAAGTAAGTACACCCCTAAGTGAAAATGACAACATCACAGGGCTGGTGGATGTTAGAGACCTTGCGCTCCTCCACCTTCCATTTGAGGATGCTCCACAGATGCTCAATAGAGTTTAGGTCTGGAGACATGCTGAGCCAGTCCATCACCTTTACCCTCAGCTTCTTTAGCAAGGCAGTGGTAGTCTTGGAGGTGTTTGGGGTTGTTATGTTGGAATACTGCCCTGCGGCCCAGTCTCCAAAGGGAGGGGATCATACTCTGTTTCAGTATGTCAAAGTACTTGGAATTCATGGTTCCCTAAATGAACTGTAGCTCCCCAGTGCCAGCAGCACTCATGCAGCCCCAGACCATGACACTCCCACCACCATGCTTGAATGTAGGAAGACAGACTTGTCTTTGTACTCCTCACCTGGTTGTCGCCACACACTGTTGACACGATCTGAATCAAATACATTTATCTTGGTCTCATCAGACCACAGGATGTGGTTACAGTAATTAATCTCCTTAGTCTGCTTGTCTTCAACAAACTGTTTGTGGGCTTCCTTGTGCATCATCTTTAGAATAAGCTTCCTTCCAATTTGATGCAGTGGTCAGCGTATGGTCTGAGCACTGACAGTTTGACCCCCCACCCCTTCAACCTATGCGGCAATGCTGGGAGCACTCTTACGTCTATTTCCCAAAGATAACCTCTGGATATGATGCTGAACACATGCACTCAACTTCTTTGGTCGACTATGGGGAGACCTTCTGAGTGGAACCTGTCCTGTTAAACCACTGTATGCTCTTGGCCACGTAGTGCAGCTCATTTTCAGGGTCTTGGCAATCTTCTTATAGCCTAGGCCATCTTTATGTAGAGCAACAATTATTTTTTCTTTTCATAAATCAGGGGACATAGAGCCACAGTAGTTACTATGTGGGTTATAGGCCACCTTCAGGTGATGGACACTGGCATGCCCTAAATTAAAAAGTGAACTCCCTATATAACCCCTCCCGCTGGTGGGAGCACCTCAGTTTTTTCGCCAGTGTCTAAGTTGTTGGTCACGAGTAAAGATGTGCTGTGCTGAGCTCCACTGGAGCAATCTTTGCTGGGGCTGGCTATGCAGACGGATCCATTCAGAGTGTCTAATCTTGACCCTATTGAATGGTACCCAGGTCTCGTATCTGAAGAAACAAGGTTTTTGCCAGTGAATGCTCTCCTTTGGGAAGCTGGACCCTGGGATGCAGTACTTTTTGGTATTAACTCCATAAAGTTTTTACTGCCAGGGTGCTGTTGCAGGTTCAGGATTGTGGGTTTTCCTTTTTGGATCTCCAGCTCCTGAAGGTTTAACAGAGCCCACCGTGAAGGGTGAAGAATGGGTCTATTGGTTTACCACAGAGAACCCTGCGGCGGGAAAATGTAAGTGGAGTTTTCTAAGAAATAAAAAAAAAATTCTTATGAAATGTCTCCTTCTAAATTTAGTAAATACTGTCATCCCTATGTGTCACCACTGGGGCCTGTACTCATGTCTCATGCTTCTCAGAGCCACATTGTGTTTTAAAGCAGATTCTTCTCCGGCCGAACGTCAAACCTCCTGGGGGGTTCTTTCTCCCCACAGATGCCCCCCTATGCTGAACTTTCTTCCCCTCTTCTTTGGGGAAGGAAGCGCTGCATTTTTTTGGAGAAAAAAGAAAAAAAAACAGACCCCCCCGTCATTTCCCCTCCCTCCCAGGGCTCCTGCAGGATCAAGGGCCCCCTGCCGCTCACGCAGGAAAGAGGCTCTTTTTGAAAGGGGGGGGGGGGTTTAGCGCAGCGTTGGTGTCCTCCGACATCCAGTGGGGGAAGGCTTCTTTCTAAAAATACCTCCATGTGTACTTTTGTGTAAATATGGAGGGACACAAGAGCAAAAGTAGCAAGATTTGGTGACACAGGATTTTTCCCTCTGACACATTTACTGCTGCATCAGGCTAAGCCTTAATAGCAGTGTTGAAGCTGAACTATTGCTCAAGCAGTCCATGCGATTTCTTCTGATGGTATCTCTGCTTTGTGCATCGTGCTAAGGTCAGAAGGGGGGTTAAAACACCCCCAGAAATGGAGCTAAAGGAGTCCCCCTCTAGTTCTGGTAAGCTTACTCATCTCTACAGATGGCAGACTGGTTAGAATGAGCATCAGGGGCATGAAATGTTTTCAATTGTTTTCAACACTGCAGCCCTTCTGTATTTTACCAAAGTTTCTTTTTTCCCTGAGCCATGATGGGTTTAAAAAAAAAAAGAAGAAGTTTAGCGACTTTAATCGCACAGGCTTTCTATCAATGCAAAGGACCCTCAAACGGGGGATCTAGGGGCGGGAAAAGATTAATCCCCTCAGGGGACTGTGGATGACTCCTCTTCTGAGATCCTCATAATGCGGGAGAACCAGCTGGTTTCAATGTGCCCACATTTATGCTCCCTTAACTGTGTGTTTGGGTTCGTTAAAGCCTCCTCAGACTGTGCATGCTTTTTCCTGTCCATTTATTGTCAGGAAAGCCTCCTTTTGTATTTGTGAAGATCCCCCAAATAAATGTTATTTTCCTCTTAAGAAAGTTTTTACACTTTATCCTATGGTGGAGGAGATTTACTAAGTACGGTATACTAGCATTTAATGCAGTATATCCTCTGTGAATAAGGCCGCGTACACACGCGGGGACTGTTCGCTCAACTTTGTCCGTCAAACAGTTTCAGCGGACAGTCCACTCAAAATTTGCATGGACGGACTTGCCCACACACGACGAACGAACAGTCCGCTGAAACCGTGCGCGATGACGTGAACGGCACGTACGACGGGACGAAAAATACGACGTCCTATACACTGCAATGCAAACTTCGGCGTGTAAATCCTTTCTGAGCATGCGCGGAACTTAGTTTGACGAACAAGCCTACACACGAGGGGACTGTTCGCTGAAACAAAGTTTCAGCAGACAGTTTTTCGGAATTTCCGAAAAACTTTGTTCAGCAGACTGTCCGCTGAAACTGTCCGCTGAAAGCCCACACACGAGCGGACTGTCCGCCGAAACACTGTTCAGCGGACAAAGTTGAGCGAACAGTCCCCGCGTGTGTACGCGGCCTAAGAGTTATTGGCAGACAATACTCAAATGCTTAGGCATCCAACAAATAAAGTTGGAATTCCAAAAAAACTTAATAAAAACACTTTTTTTCTCTGGCAGATTGAGCAGCCTGCTGACAGCAATTGCTTAATCTTTGTGAGGCCAGTTCAACAGTTGTTCTAGGTGTCCTGCTCAGCAAGCCCAGAATTCTGGCAGCTTTATGCTTGCAATAATTTCTTATGAGTTCCTTTTGTAGAACTTCCACAATGTCCCCATGCAGGTGCTGGCTTATAAACTAGCCAAACGCACAACTGCTGAGAGGCCTATGGTGGTTTGTACCTATATAGGCAGGTGCTATACTCAGTTCTGTGCGCATTGTTGCTAAACACAAGCAGCTAAAACGCATTAGTACAGGAACGCACATCAGCGGAGGATATATTTCCTTTCACTATACAGAAATTCCTGGCCAGTCTTCCTTTGCGGTGGAACAGCTATTTGAGGATGTTTGGATAATTCATCCAAAGAAATTCTAGTGGGAAAAGTAACCCCTTTTTTTACTTTTAAGTAAAGGAGTAAATATATTTTTATTTTTAAAAGCTCCTTTTTGATTGTGCCAGCGGCATCAGCATCCAGGCAGTCACGATGGCTTCCGCCATCAGGTTCAATAGGTAATCCTCAGATTTAACCCTAGGGGTTACTGTAGCCTCCTTATCAGGAGGCACCTCGCTAGCTCAATAGGGGGAATTCTTTTGCAGTTCTCATAGATCTGACAGGAAGATGAATGGGGGACTTCCTCAATAGCTCAAATCTGGAGTTCCAAGAGTCCCCTTCTCCTTGTTTTTTCTCAGATCAAACGTTCCTAAGGATCCAAAGAAAAAAGAAGTCTTTCTCTCCGCATGGAATTTATCTGATTAGTAGTCTCTTTCCTGCAAGGAGGAGAATTTCGGGTGTCTATCAACGTCCTGGATGCTTATCTCCATGTGCCGATCTTCCCTGCTCACCAGAAATTTCTAAGCTTTAAGGTAGAAAATCTTCATTTCCAGTTTGTAGCTCTACATTTTTCGGGCTAGCTTCTGCACCTCGAGTGTGTATAAAGATCCTGTCCCCTCCTTTAGCCAGGTTAAGGGCTCAAAGTATAACAATACTAGCCTACTTTGACGATCTACTCTTGATAGGTCTGTAGCCCGTTTAAACCAAGGTGTGATTACCACAGTCAGCTACCTGAAATACTTGGGTTGGCTCCTCAACCTAGTAAGATTCTCCTTAACACCCTCAAGGACATTGCAGTACTTGGGGCTGATCATAGATACAGTCAGCCAAAGTGTATTTTTACCCCAAGAAAGAATCTGTTCCTTAAAGGAACTGATTTGGTGGATCAAAATGAAGAAGAATTCTATTTATCTTTGCTTGTGTTTATTAAGAAAGATGGTGGCTTCTTCAAGGCCGTTCCTTATGCGCAGTTACAGTCAAGACTGCTGCAAAACAGTATCCTGTCAACTTGGAACAAAAAGATCCAAACCCTGGACTTTCCGTTGTGTTTATCCGCCAAAGTGTGTCAGAGCCTCAATTGATGGTCAATATCCAAACATCCTTCTAAAAGGAAGATCCTTTCTACCAGTTACCTGGAAAGTGGTAACAGATGCCAGCCCTTTTTTTGGGGAGCAGTCCTGGAAGAAGCATCTGTCCAAGGGAAATGGTTCAGATTAGAGATGACCTTGCCCATCAGTATTCTAGAGATTCAGGCAGTACGCCTGGCCCTGGAGACCTGGACGCTCAGACTATTGTCCTTTCAGGATCCAGCCTACGGCCACATCACCCTGAAAGCGCCCGATCTTGGAGGCTAAGCTGGGTCGGGTCTGGTTAGTACCTGGATGGGAGACTGCCTGGGAATACAAGGTGCCGTAGGCTCAATCAGACAATGCCACAGCTGTGGCGTATCTCAATCACCAAAGGGGCACGAGAAGTTGTGCGGCCCAGAAAGAGGTGAATTTTTTTCTGTCTTGGGCAGAATGCAACATTCCTTGCATATCAGCAATTTCATTCCAGCAATGGAGAATTGGCAGGCGGACTACTTGAGTACTATTTTTTTTCTGGGAGAACAGTTCCTTCTCCCTGGGATCATTCTGTCAATATGCCAAGGAGAGTTCTGGATGTGGGTCTATTGTCATCCGTGTTAAATGACAAGATCGACAACTTTGGGTCAAGGACAAGGGATCCGATGGCATGCGAAACAGATGGCTTGTTATTTCCATGGGATCAGTTTTCACTGATCTATGCTTTCCCTCCTGTTCTGCTTCCGCACCTACTTCACAGGAGCAAGCAAGAAGGGAAGGAGGTGGTTCTTGTGGCCCAGCGTGGTCCAGGAGATCTTGGTTTGCTGCGATCATAAGAATGGTGGTAGGGGACCCTTGGTCCTTACCACTGTGGCCAGACCTTCTTTCCAAGGTCCAGTATTCCATCCTTCCTTGCAAATGCTAAATTTAACGGTATGGCTATTGAGACCCGCATTATAAAATAAGACCGTGGGCTGTCAGCTTCAGTCGTTTTCTACTTTGGTTATGCTAGGAAGCCAGCCTCCAGTGTGCTATACTAATGAGTCTGGAAGACATATGTCTCCTGGTGTGAATCCAGGGGTTGGCACCCCAGGAAATATGTCATGGGTAGGATCCTTGAATTCCTACGGATGGGATTAGAAAAGAAGCTGGCCCTGAGTACATTCAAAGGCCAGATATCGGCCTTATCTGTGTTTTTATTCAAGGACCACTTACTTCTCACTCTCTGGTTCGTATCTTATTCAGGGGGAAACGCGGATTAAATCCTCCAGTTAGGTCACCCCTGAATCCTTAGGACTTATGATTAGTCCTGCTGGCTTTACAAAAACAGTCTTTTTGAGCCAATTCGTGATTTTTCCCTTGGTCCTCTTGACGAGGAACATAATTTTGCTGGTTTCCATATCTTCTGCAAGAAGAGTATCAGGGTTGGATGCTCTTTCTTGTTAAGAGTCATATTGGATTATTCTTAAGGATAAGGTTGGATTGCGGCCTCATCCTAATTTCCTTACGAAGGTAGTGTCCGTTTTTTTTCATATTAAACCAAGATATTGTTCTGCCTTCATTTTTTGTTCATAACTTCATTCTCTGAAAGAAAGGTCACTACATTCTCTTGATGTGGTGAGAGCAGTGAAGGTGCATTTAAAGGTGACCGCTCTGATGCATAAAAACAGATGTTTTTTGTTTTTGTTGCCTGACAGTCCTAAAAGGGGACAGACGGCATTGGAATCTACAATTTCTAGGTGGATTTGTCAAGAGATTGTTCAAGCTTTTGGCTTAAAAGAAGCAAATTCCTCCTTTTTAATTTTAAAGGCACTCCAACAGGGCCGTTAGTGCTTCTTGGGCAGTGTATCACCAAGCCTCCATGGCTCAGATCTGCAAGGCCGCAACTTGGTCTTCAATCCATAAATTTACCAGATTCTATCAAGTAGAGGTAAAAGATCATGAGGATATCGCCTTTGGGAGCAGTGTACTGCAGGCTGCAGTATGAGTCATCTAGTCTCTTGGTGCCCTACTATTGTTTTGTCTACCTCCCTTCAGTTGGCATTACTATGGGACATCCCGCATAGTAACTACTATGGCTCTATATCCCCTAATGTATGAAAAGAAAACAGAATTTTTAAAAACTGAGGTGCTCCCACAAGTGGGAGGGGTTATATGGGGAGTGCACTTTTTAATTTAGGGCGTGCCAGTGTCCATCACCTGAAGGTGGCCTATAACCCATATATTAATTACTATGCCTCTGTGTCCCCTGATGTACTTCAAAGAAAAGGATTTTACAGGTAAGCTGTTTTTAAAGATCCTGTTTTTCAGATCCTCAGAGTTCTTTGCCATGAGGTGCCATGTTGAACTTTCAGTGACCAGTTTGAGAGAGTAAGAGTGATGACACCAAATTTAACACACCTGCTCCCCATTCACACCTGAGACCGTGTAACACTAACGAGTCACATGACACCAGGGAGGGAAAATGGCTAATTGGGCCCAATTTGGACATTTTCACTTAGGGGTGTACTCACTTCTGTTTCTACTGGTTTAGACATTAATGTGTGTTGAGTTATTTTGAGGGGACAGCAAATATACACTGTTATACAAGCTATATGCTCACTACTTTACATTGTAGCAAAGTGTAATTTCTTCAGTGTTGTCATATAAGAAGACATAATAAAATATTTACAAAAAAATGTGAGGGGTGTACTCACTTTTGTGAGATACTGTATATACTCTGCATCCAGTTTAGCCTATATCTACAGTACATTCCGTGGTGTACTATTTCTAATATACTTCAGGCGGTGTATCAAAATATCTAGTGTGTATATGTATATATATGTGTCACATGAGAAGATATAATAAAATATTTACAAAAAATGTGAGGGGTGTACTCACTTTTGTGAGATACTGTATATACTCTGCATCCAGTTTAGCCTATATCTACAGTACATTCCGTGGTGGACTATTTCTAATATACTTCAGGCGGTGTATCAAAATATCTAGTGTGTATATGTATATATCTGTGTGTGTGTGTGTGTGTGTGTGTGTGTGTGTGTGTATGTGTGTGTGTATATATAATATACTGCATCCAGTGTAGCCTATATCTACAGTGTATTTCATGGTGTACTGTTTCTACTACTTTTCTGGTGGTGTACACAGTACACAATACAGTGCAGCTGCTACTACTTTTCTGGTGGTGTACACAGTACACAATACAGTGCAGTGTGGTGTTGCAAAACAAAAATATACATCATGTCCGGAAGGCCACCAAGGAGAATCAGATGCTCATAGGCCACTAAAAGAGGGCAAGCAGGCTCTGTGTCTACAGTCAACAGTGCTGGTCATGGACATGGTGCATCCTCTGCAGGTGGCCGTGGGGCACACTTGTCCTTTTTTTTCTGCTGCTGGCTGTGTTATTGAGCTAGAACATGCAGAAGAGTTGGTGGAGTGGATAACAAAGCCGTTCTCGTCCTCCTCATCCTCTGTCACCCAGGCTCAGAGTAGTTTGCCTTCCAATGCAGCTGCCAAAGCGGCCTATTCCACTGGCTCCTTGTCCACAGTCATTCCTTTCGTAGCCCCACCATCATGCACGGAGGAGTGCCCCAAGCTATTCGACCACAGTGTCGGGTACATGCTGCTGGAGAATGCGCAGTGATTTGAAGGCTCCGATGTTGGTTCCCAAGCTGAGGAACGGAGTAACGTGAGCCTAGCCACTTAAGCCCTGGACCATTTTCCAGCTAAAGGACCAAGCCCCTTTTTGCGATCCGGCACTGCATCGCTTTAACTGACAATTGCGCGGTTGTGCAATGTGGCTCCGAAACAAAATTGATGTCCTTTTTTTTTTCCCCACAAATAGAGCTTTCTTTTGGTGGTATTTGATCACACCTGCGGTTTTTATTTTTTGCACTATAAACAAAAAAAAGCGACAATTTTGAAAAAAACACATTATTTTTTTACATTTTGCTATAATAAATATCCCTCAAAAATATCCAAAAAAACATATTTTTTTCCCTCAGTTTAGACCGATACCTATTCTTCTACATGTTTTTGGTAAAAAAATCGCAATTAGCATATATGAGCAATTAGCATATATAAGCAAAAGTTATAGCGTCTACAAAATAGGGGATAGTTTTATGGCATTTTTATTAATAATTTTTTACTAGTAATGGTGGCGATCAGAGATTTTTATTGTAACTGCGACATTATGGCGGACACGTCGGACAATTTGACACATTTTTGGGACCATTGGCATTAATACAGCAAATAATGATTACTGTAAAAATATCACTGGCAGTGAAGGGCTTAACCACTAGGGGGCAGTGTAGGGGTTAACACTGTGTGTGTATGTGTGTGTGTGTGTGTGTGTGTGTGTTATTTTAACTGTAGGGGGGCTTGGCTTGGTGTCTGACATCACTGATCCTCTTTCCCTATAACAGGGAACAGACGATCAGTGACAGCCTCAGTAGAAAGCATGAGGAGAGGTTTAAAGCGGGAGTCCACCGGGACTCCGCGTTTTTTTTTTTTTTTTTAAAAGCCAGCAGCTACAAATACTGCAGCTGCTGACTTTTAAATAGTGACACTTACCTGTCCAGCGCGCCCGCGATGTCGGCACCCGAAGCCGATCGCTCGCTCGGCTGCCGGGTCCCGCCGCCATCTTGGGTATGGGAATCAGGAAATGGAGCCTTTCGGCTTCATTTCCCGGTTCCCTACTGCGCATGCGCGAGCCGCGCGGCGCAATCCGGACGGTCCCCGCTGCCTCTGGGAGCTGTGTGTTTCCCAGCAGGCAGCGGGGCACTTGCTGAAGGGGGCGGGCGCTTGCGGAACGGGGGCGTAACGTACGCCCCGTTCCGCAGAGAGCTAGCCCGGAAGTGGGTGCAGTTACCTGGATTATCCAGGTAACTGCACCCCCCTCCCCCCTGAAAGGTGCCGATTGTGGCGCCGGAGGGGGGGGGGATTCCGATGAGCGGAGGTCCATTTTAGGGTGGACCTCCGCTTTAAGGTAAAAAGGTAGTGGTGCGCGGTACTATGGTGAAGAATCTAGTTAGAACAGGTTTAATATATTCAATAGGTACTCAAAAGATTAGAAGATAAATGTAATATCGTCTCCACTACAGGTAATAAATGGAACGTAGAAAAAGAAAAGACAATATATGTATATAAAAAATATTAAAAATATATATATATATGTATATATAGTGAGGGACCCTCACTCCTATGCGTAGTAGTATTTTGAGTGGTGGACAAATGGATAAGAAAAACAATTAATGATAAATAAGACTAGTGGTCCCAATGCGATTTTTTAGGTAGCAGAGTTGCATAAAGTGGCAGTGCTGAATATAAAGAAGGTCCGTGAAAATAACTACTACTGTATTTGTTTCAGTGACTAAAGTACTATACATAAAATAGTGGACGAAATAAAAAATATATAAAGTGAATCACCATGCGATTTGTTAAAAATGACGAAAAACGCATACAAAGTGCTAATGCTGAACAATAAATAGATCTGAAAAGAAAATCTGCTAAGTCAAAGTATATGTGTAACAGTGTACAAAAGTAATCATTAGCTAGATAAGGCAAAAGATGTAAGTAATGCTTGCCTTGTGACTAAAGAAATCGCATATGGTGTTAAAGCCAAGGGAGGGTTAAGCAAAGTGACTCTGTGCGGGTGTCTTTATACCATAGACTTAAATATCGGTGCAGTGCACTAAATTGAATCATACAATCAAAGAAAATAAATCAAATTGTTGAATCAAAACAAAAACGCATAAACGATCCAAGTGTTGGTGAGAGGGAAACAACCCTCTGGGAATAATCCAAAACAGAAGGAAAAAGGTGCACAGTGTTTGAAGCTATAAAAAATATAAAAAACAACAATGGAACAGTAATCCTAGTTAAAATTGTCCATTCAGCTGGTGCAACAACAAGTGGCGATTAGCCCAAAATCGCATGTAACAAGACAGTCGCCTGCAATGCTGGTGCTTAAAATATATGTGCACTATAAGGTAGAGATTTAAACAGTGATAATGGTGATGGTGGATATCTCCCACGTGGTCCTGTGTAATCAGAATATGGGTGTCCCCTTACCTTACAGCTGTAAGGTAACAGCATATGGTATATGTATCCTCAGGGTTCCTGGTGGTCCTTATCCCTCGAGGTCCTATTCACGTGTCCCCGGGTCCTGGCGTCTCCTGGTTACTGTGCCGTATTGGGCTCTGTAAGTGGTCCCTCAGCGGTACTTCAGCGTGGGGGGGGGGGAATTGGTGGTATACCTCGGCGGTTTTATGCAAGGGGTTAAACAGATAAGGAGGAAGGGAGCCCCATAGTATAGTATTTTTCAACAGTATTGAAATTTATTTATAAAAACAGCTTTGGTACTCACAAACAGACAGAGTTTTTGTATGGTGTATAAACGAGCCTCGAGCTCGATTGCGTCACTTCCGGTAGCGTCCCGACTAGTGTTCGTCACGATCACGTGACTTCATCAGGGGATGAAGTCACGTGACCGTGACGAACACTAGTCGGGACGCTACCGGAAGTGACGCAATCGAGCTCGAGGCTCGTTTATACACCATACAAAAACTCTGTCTGTTTTGTGAGTACCAAAGCTGTTTTTATAAATAAATTTCAATACTGTTGAAAAATACTATACTATGGGGCTCCCTTCCTCCTTATCTATTTAACCCCTTGCATAAAACCGCCGAGGTATACCACCAATTCCCCCCCCCCCACGCTGAAGTACCGCTGAGGGACCACTTACAGAGCCCAATACGGCACAGTAAGCAGGAGACGCCAGGACCCGGGGACACGTGAATAGGACCTCGAGGGATAAGGACCACCAGGAACCCTGAGGATACATATACCATATGCTGTTACCTTACAGCTGTAAGGTAAGGGGACACCCATATTCTGATTACACAGGACCACGTGGGAGATATCCACCATCACCATTATCACTGTTTAAATCTCTACCTTATAGTGCACATATATTTTAAGCACCAGCATTGCAGGCGACTGTCTTGTTACATGCGATTTTGAGCTAATCGCCACTTGTTGTTGCACCAGCTGAATGGACAATTTTAACTAGGATTACTGTTCCATTGTTGTTTTTTATATTTTTTATAGCTTCAAACACTGTGCACCTTTTTCCTTCTGTTTTGGATTATTCCCAGAGGGTTGTTTCCCTCTCACCAACACTTGGATCGTTTATGCGTTTTTGTTTTGATTCAACAATTTGATTTATTTTCTTTGATTGTATGATTCAATTTAGTGCACTGCACCGATATTTAAGTCTATGGTATAAAGACACCCGCACAGAGTCACTTTGCTTAACCCTCCCTTGGCTTTAACACCATATGCGATTTCTTTAGTCACAAGGCAAGCATTACTTACATCTTTTGCCTTATCTAGCTAATGATTACTTTTGTACACTGTTACACATATACTTTGACTTAGCAGATTTTCTTTTCAGATCTATTTATTGTTCAGCATTAGCAGTTTGTATGCGTTTTTCGTCATTTTTAACAAATCGCATGGTGATTCACTTTATATATTTTTTATTTCGTCCACTATTTTATGTATAGTACTTTAGTCACTGAAACAAATACAGTAGTAGTTATTTTCACGGACCTTCTTTATATTCAGCACTGCCACTTTATGCAACTCTGCTACCTAAAAAATCGCATTGGGACCACTAGTCTTATTTATCATTAATTGTTTTTCTTATCCATTTGTCCACCACTCAAAATACTACTACGCATAGGAGTGAGGGTCCCTCACTATATATACATATATATATATTTTTAATATTTTTTATATACATATATTGTCTTTTCTTTTTCTACGTTCCATTTATTACCTGTAGTGGAGACGATATTACATTTATCTTCTAATCTTTTGAGTACCTATTGAATATATTAAACCTGTTCTAACTAGATTCTTCACCATAGTACCGCGCACCACTACCTTTTTACCTTTTGTCTTCTCCAATTGGGGTTCAAGTACCCCATTTCAGTGTGTGCAGCGGTGCAACAATTAGATTACTCTTTGATTAGGCGCAGGAATATTCTCTTTTATACTTATGAGGAGAGGTTTGTTTACACTTCCCTCACCTCGTTCTTCAGCTCTGTGACCTAATCGCGGGACACCGGCGGGTCCCGCGGCCACTGTCGTGGAGCTCAGGACTGGGTCACGAGTGCGCCGCTGGCAGCACGCTCGTCACCCACGGCTGGGCACTTGAAGGGCAATGTACCTGTACGTACTTGTGCCCAGCCGTGCCATTCTGCCGACGTACATCGGCATGAGGCGGTCCTTAAGTGGTTAAAGAGAGGGGGTGCCCAAGAAGGACAAGAAACTGGTAGTCATGTTCCCCCAGCTGCAGCATACTGGCAAGTTTGCTCCAGTGACGAAGAGGGAGGGGATGTTGAGGTCACTGACACTACTTGGGTGCCTGATAGAAGAGAGGAGGAGGAGGCACAACTCCGAGAGGACGGCACTGAGAGTAATGAAGGTATAGCAATAGGTGTTCCAAGTACTTGCAGCCAATCTGCTATCAGTACACCTCCATCTGATTTTAGCAGGCAAATTTCCCTACCCCAGTTGCTAAACCATAAAAAGAAATTTGGTCTCAGCCTTCCACATGCTCAGCGTCTGAATGCTAGCTTGGCCAAATTCCTAGCACTGCAACTGCTGCAATTTCAGCTGGTAGACTC
The DNA here is from genome assembly GCF_037356315.1 of Lithobates pipiens. Classification (NCBI taxonomy): domain Eukaryota; kingdom Metazoa; phylum Chordata; class Amphibia; order Anura; family Ranidae; genus Lithobates; species Lithobates pipiens. The sequence goes on along the minus strand of NW_027507784.1, from coordinate 182,610,158 downwards.
TGCCCCCTTTTGTGAATTCATGGAATGTGCTGTACTTCAGTAGCAGGTTCCAAAATGCCATTCCGGCTCTCTACTTGTATGAGGAAGGTGATGTTTTGGCCTCGTTGGACAGGGGGCAGTCAGCAGTGAGGTGCATATTACCGCTGCCTCATGGTCTAGCAGGCATGGGCAGGGACGTTACCTTTCCTTCACGGCATACTGGGTAACTCTGCTGGCAGCTAGGAAGGATGCAGGGCAGGGTTCAGTATTGTTGGAGCTTGTTCTGCCACCAAGCCTCCAAAATGCTAGTGGTGATTCTGCCACAGCTCTCTCCTCCACCCCTCCTCTTCTTCCTCTTTGGCCTCTTCTGCAGATTTGTCCTCTGAACCACTGGTGCTCCGTAAACGTTCAAGGGCCTACGCAAGCACTCAGGCAAAAAGATGCCATGCAGTGCTTGAGTTGGTCTGCTTAGGGGACAGGATCCACACTGGGTCAGAGATTCTGTAAGCTCTGCATGTGCAGGCTCAGAGGTGGTTGACGCCATGCCAGCTTCAGCCAGGGATGGTTATATGTGACGATGGCACCAATCTTCTCTCTGCCCTCCGACAGGGACACATGACCCAGAATTTGGTGGTGCAGTGGTTGTGCGCATGAGCAGGTACCCAGGCTTACAGGATCTCCTGAGGCAGGCTAGAAAAGTCTGTGGTCATTTCCACCGGTCATACAATGCTAGTGCCCGGCTGGCTAACATTCAAAGGGAATGCAACCTGCCCACCAACCGCCTCATTTGTGAGATGCCCACCAGGTGGAACTCAACGTTGGCAATGCTGCAGCGGCTGCACAGGCAGCAGAGGGCCATCAATGAATACCTGTGTGAGTATGGCCCCGGGACAGGGTCATGGGAGCTTGGTTTCTTTTTGCCACTCCAGTGGCTACTGCTCAAGGATGCATGCAATGTCTTGTCACCATTTGAGGAGGCCACGAGGATGGTGAGCAGCAACAATGCATGCATCAGTGATACTGTCCCTCTTGTCTTCCTGTTGGTGCACACGTTTCATGGAATAATGGACAGGGCACTTGGGGCAGTACAGCGGGAGGAAGAGGAGGATTTCCCCACCACTCAAGGCCCCCTTGATCCAGATAGTAGTATTCCTGCAGGCCCCCCAAACACACAGGAAGAAGAGGAGGAGGATTGTGTGAGCATGGACATGGAGGATAACACTCAGCTGCAGTCTCCAAGAGATGGTTTTCTAGAAACCCAAGGAGTTGTACGCGGCTGAGAGGAGGTTGTTACAGATCATGTGATCCTTGGTGACCCTGAGGACTCGGAATCTAATGCCTTTGCAAACTTATCTTGCATGGCCTCCCTGATTCTGCAAAGCCTGAGAAAGGACCCTAGGATTTGTGGTATCAAGGAGAGGGATCATTACTGGCTGGCAACCCTTCTTTGTCCACATTACAAGGGTAAGGTTTCAGAACTCATCCTGCCTTCACAGAGGGAGCAGAGGATGAAACATCTTCAGGAGGCCTTAAAGAAAGGTTTGTGCAATGTGTCTCCAGACCCTGGTGCTGGACAACGTGTTGTTGAGGCTTTGTTCAGTCAGAGGAAGAGTGGCGGAGAAGGTGGCCGGCTGACCGATGCCTTTAGACAATTTTTCAGTCCTCAGTGCCAAGGTCTGATCGGTTCAAGCAACCAGCGCCAGCGTCTGCATTACATGGTGCAGGAATATCTAGGGGCAAGAGCAGACTTGGAGACCTTTCCAACAGACCATCCACTGGGTTACTGGGTCTTGAATATTGACCACTGGCCAGAACTTGCTCAATATTGAGCTACTGGCCTGTCCTACATCCAGCATCCATTCTTTCTGAATGCGCAATCAGTGCTGCTGGTGGGTTTGTAACGAATCATAGAGTGTGCCTGTTCACAGACTCCGTTGATAGGCTCACATTCATAAAAATTAATTAGTCTTGGATCAGCACCTATCAAGCACCTGATGCTGGTGTAACTGATTGATTTTCCTATGGATGTGGGATCCCTTGAAGACTGCCTATGCTGAGTGACTATTGTGGCAGCACGCAGGTAAAATCACCTGGTTGTATTCAGGATGGGAAATATGTGTGTCCTAGATTCAGGCTTTATGCAGACTTTTACAATTAGAGGGGAAGAGTTAATGAGCCCAGCTGTAGTAAGTGGGCTCATTAAGACCTCTACAAAAAACCCCAGCATGCATAGGGAGATGCTCCATCCTGGAACCAGTTTTGTGTGTATAGACTGGGGAGTCTGAGATCTGTTCTGTGCGGTGAGTTAACGCCTGTGTGGCAAACCCCTACAATAGGGACAGGGACTGGGGCAGCACAAGGCTGCACCCAGTTGTTAGACAGGGAGTCTACGTGTGTAGTTAGAGGTCAAGCTGACCAGGATTTATTTTCTTGTTTTATTTTGTTTGGCTGTTATATGTATCACTGCATGTAGCCTAAATAAACCGGATCTTTTGTTTTTTGCACCTACACCGCTGTCTGCTGTGCCTGACTTTGTGTTGTGAACCCATCCAGGGGGTCACACACACCCGCTACCGAGCGAACCCCCTCACAGTTGGTGGAGAATGCGGGCAGTTTTTTTTTTTTTTTTTTTTTTTGTTAAGGCCAGCATGGAGGAGATACTGAGACAGCTGGCTCTAGCAAATGCAAACCAGCAGCAAGCAAATGCAAATCAGCAGCAAACAAATGCAGCTTTACAAAAGAGCCTTGCAGCTCAACAACAAGCCCAGCAGCAGGCAAATGCAAATCAGCAGCAGACAAATGCAACTTTGCAGCAGAGTTTGGAAGCCCAGCAGCAGGCAAATGCAAATCAGCAGCAGACAAATGCAACTTTGCAGCAGAGTTTGGAAGCTCAGCAACAAGCCCAGCAGCGATCTGAAGCCCGCTTCATAGACCTGTTGCAGAAGTAAAAGCAGAAATATTGGCACGGCTGGGTGTCACCCTGGCAGTCCGGGCTCAGCGTGTGCATAACTGGACTTTTCAGGTTGGAAAACCCCCCAGGTCTCAAATGTATGACCTCATTCACCTGAGCAGGAAGTGGCTGCAGCCAGAGATTTTGACCGCACCAAACATTGTGGAACGTGTGGTTATGGATCGTTTCCTGAGAGCTCTTCCTACTGCCATTCAAAAATGGGTAAGCCATGGAGACCCAGAAAATGCAGATAAACTTGTGGATCTGGTTGAGAGGTACTTGGCTACAGAGAACTTGACCACCTCTTCCAGGGACTCACGGACTTCCCCCCCCAAGACCAGATCATCCCCAGTGGCGGGTAAGATGACTCTAAGGGGTGAGGGTGGAGAGAGTGAGAGGGTGGGAGTTCTACCTAAGGTCTGGCGGGAGCAGCCCAGGAAGCTCATGCTGCAAGAGGCAGCGGAAAAAATTATTTGCTACCGCTGCCGGCAAGAGGGACATATTGCAGCCAATTGCCCAGTTGTGGATGAGCCTATGCAATGTGACTTTATAAGGGAGAGACGTCAGTCGCTGTTTGCGACAGTTGCATGCACTGCCATTCGGGGACCTGAGAAACATTTATGTAAAATGTGTATTAATGGTAGACATGTTGATGTGTTGCTAGATTCAGGTAGCCTGGTAACATTGATAAAAGCTGAATTAGTTACTACAGAGGTCTCTGGGAAGAACAGGGTGGCTGTTATTTGTGTGCATGGGGACACCCGAGAGTATCCTGTAACTTCAGTGTTTTTTGAGACCCCCAAAGGTAACCTCTCTCATCAGGTGGGGTTAGTGTCTCAGTTACCACATGATGCTATTGTGGGAAGGGATTTTCCAAAATTCTGGGAACTCTGGGATTGTCCTGAGCCCCCCACTGGTGCCCCTATAAACCAGGAAGATGACCAGAATTCCTCTGGGAGTGGTGAGGACTCTCCTGAATTTCCCTTGTCGGTATTGGCGGGGGAAACTCGAGAAACTGGGGAGGAGCCAACATTCTCAGATGAAAACATGCCGTCTGTGGAGTTTTCAGATCTTGAGGTTCACAGGGAAAATTTTGCCACAGAACAGTTAAAAGACCCCACCCTAATAAAGGCACGGGAAAATGTGGTGAAAATAGATGGCGAGTTAGTGAACCCAGATAAGACTTGCCCTTATCCTTACTTCACTATGGAAAGGGACCTGCTATATCGAGTGGCTCAAAGGGCAGAAGAAACCATTGAGCAACTTGTAGTGCCCAAACCTTACAGGAAGTTGGTGTTAGAATTGGCTCATGGACACATTCTGGGAGGTCATCTGGGGACAGAGAAAACCAGAGAGAGGGTATTGCAGAGATTCTATTGGCCTGGGGTCATGAAGGAAATAGAAAAGTATTGTTCCTCCTGCCCTGTGTGTCAGAAGTCGGCACCTATGCCACATTTCCGTAACCCACTGGTACCTCTTCCTATCATTGAGGTCCCCTTTGAGAGGATCGCAATGGATTTGGTAGGTCCGATAATGAAGTCTGCTAGGGGGCATCAGTACATTTTGGTTATATTGGACTATGCCACCCGTTATCCGGAAGCAATTCCTCTCCGAAATACCTCGGCCAAAACCATAGCCAAAGAGCTATCCCTTGTTTTTAGCCGCGTGGGTATTTGTAAGGAACTGCTTACGGACCAAGGTACACCCTTTATGTCCCGGGTTATGAAAGAATTATGCAAGTTGTACAAAGTGAAGCAATTGCGTACATCTGTGTATCACCCCCAAACAGATGGGTTGGTTGAAAGATTCAACAAAACCCTAAAACAAATGTTAAAGAAGGTGGTGGCATCCAACATCCTCTGAGGCGTGAACGTGATGTCGACCTTGTGGACTGGTAAGACTTTGCCTTATCCCCCCTTGATGGCCTGCCTGCGACATCCTGGCCCTCTCTCCGGACCCCATCTACCCAAGCCCTCCTGACTGTCAGGTTCGCCAGGCCTCGGACTGTGGCGGACCCCCTTGGCCTACCAAGAACTCTGCCAGGGGGGCTGCATGTATCTCTCCCTCAATGTACTTTGTTTATTATCTCAGTTGGGCCGGTGCTGGCTCTCACAAATGGGCACCCCCTCCTCTCTCGGCCTGCACTTCCCCGTGTCAGGGGATGGGGGAGGACGGGCCTTTTGCTCTGGGTAGCACCCCTTGGCCAGAACCTCCTGTCTGGGTGATCATGTCTCTTTGGGGGGTGGGGGGGACTGTTGTATTGGTTGCGGGTGTATCCGTTGGGTCGGGCCCTCCCCCCCGTCCTGCGGGGCTTGTGCCGCCGGCCTCCCCGTGGTGGGGGGGGGGTGGGGCTGGTTAGGCGGATGGGCCCTCTGTGGGACGACGGACGGTGTTATGTTTCTGTACCCAGACATGTTTTTACGTCCGTGACCCTATAGCCTCCCCGTATATGGTGAGTGTAGACGTTACGGAGGGGGCCGCGCTCGGGCCCTGGCACCGGGTGGGTGGGGCGGAGAGGTTTTTGGATCTGTCTAGATGATGGGTGTAAGTCATGTGGGAGGGGCTTGTCCTGCTTGCTCGCAACACGGGCACTTGATCTCGGTCACCGGGGATCTCTCTCTTTTTGTTTAGCTAGATAAAACGATGGCACTTGTGTCCCCTCTCTATGTTACTGTTTTTCTTTTTTCTCTTATGGTTCTCGCTGCTCTTATCCTGTGCATCTCCTGACACATGTTTTTTGCATTTACTTGTATTTATCTGTTCTATTGTTGTTTAGTCTGTAGCTACATTAGTTCTGTTGCCCACCCCCAATTAGGGCGACTCCCTGCTTGGGCACCGCCGGTGCTCAACGGGGGTTTATTGAGCTTTAGCACTTGGTACTCAGGTTTCCCCATCCTTCCTACCTTTTTACCCTTCCCTCCCTCTCCCCCCTTATCTTCCCTCCTTGCCTCCCTCCTCCCCTCCCTCTCCTCCTCTACTCCCCCTCCCCTGGGTGGTGGTGCCTCTTGGTGGGGTCTCTGGTGAGATCGGGCCATCTTCTCTGTCCGTTACTTAACGGTCGCAGCCGCATTAGACGGCACTATGGGTCTCCTGAAGGTCACCTCCCTCAATGCACGTGGCCTTAACGTCCCGGAAAAACGCTCGCAGCTCCTGACTAGCCTGCGCAAAAGTGGAACCCACGTTGCCTTCCTACAGGAAACGCATTTCCATGGAGAGCGTATTCCGAAACTGACGAACGGGGCCTTCCCGACGGCATACCACAGTATATCGCCTATCTCCAAGTCCAAGGGGGTTAGCATCCTCCTGGCCAAGTCGCTGCCGTGGATCTATGAGGCACAGTGGGTGGACTCCCAGTTTCCTCTTTCTGAAGGGAAGGGTGTGCGATGTGCAGGTCACTTTCGCCAATGTCTATTTCCCTAATGTTGATCACCCACAATTTCTATGGAAGTTGTTACCCCAACTGTTAGAGTTTTCGGAGGGTATACTCATCTTTGGGGGTGATCTTAACTTTGCTATGGACCCTTTGTTGGATGCCTCTCGTGGCGCCTCCCATCTCTCATACGCTCGGCTTAAGCGGATGAAAGCGGATCTACATACTCTACGCTTGGTGGATCCCTGGCGTCTACTACATCCACAGGCCCGAGATTATTCCTATTTTTCCCACGTCCATCACTCCTATACGCGGTTGGACTACTTGCTGCTATCCCACAAGGATCTGCCTCGGGTGGTTTCGACTGCCATAGATGTTATCTCCTTTTCGGACCATGCTCCGATCCATCTGACACTTCAGTTGGGCCCTGTGACTCAGACCCCCCCGTCGTGGAGACTAAACGAGGCCCTGTTGCAGTCGGAGGAGATCCGCGCAGAGGTTTTGGCCTCGATACGGGAGTACTTCTCCGTCAACGTGGCCTCAGTTGCCAACCCCCTGACGGTGTGGGAGGCTCACAAGACGGTGGTAAGGGGCACCTTAATCCGCATAGGGGCTCGATTAAAATGGGAGAGGACACGTCGAGTGGATGAGCTTTTCGCCCTGATCCGCTCTTTAGAATGTGCCCACAAAGCCAGTCTCGCGCGATCCACCTATCAGGACCTTTTTAAAGCACGCGAAGAGCTTCGCTTACTTTTGTTCCATAAAACAAAGCAAAAATTGGCTTGGGCTCACCGCTCGATGTACGAATTTAGCAATAAACCCGGCTCCATGCTGGCTAGGGCTCTGCGAGGTCCTCGCACCAAAACTTACATTCCTCATATCCTGACGTCTACTGGCCAAAAAGCGACCACATCTTCTGGCATAGCATAGCATCGGAGTTCCGATCGTTTTTTGAAGGCCTGTACAATTTGGGCAGGCCACATTCGGCCGCTTCCGACTTTGCCGGTGGATTCACCCCACAGTCCTATGTGGCCACGTCCGGCATGCCCTCACTCCCGGCTGAGGTTCAGATGAAACTGGAGGAGCCTATTACGATCACGGAGTTGGGGGCTGCGCTAGCTAGCTCGAAGCCGAAGAAGGCCCCTGGCCCTGACGGCTTCACCCCAACCTATTATAAAATGTTTTTTGAGACGCTTTCTCACCCGTTGGTCTCGGCCCTTAACTCGATTACGGATGGTAATTCCTTTCCGGTGGACACACTGCGAGCCTACATATCTCTCATTCCTAAAGAGGGGAAGGATCCACTTCAGTGCGGTAGTTACCGTCCGATAGCCCTCCTGAACACCGACCTTAAATTGTTCGCCAAGATATTGGCCAAGATGTGCAAGGACACCCGGCATATCGCGCCCGCTCACGGAGCTGGAGCGCATCTGCTACCGCAGGGAACCGACTCGTCACTGTTTATCTCTGATTTACTCCTCGCTGATCTCTCCGCCTGCAGGGTCTGTCCCCCCGTATCTCGCCAAATGGGAGCTGGACCTCGGTGTCCAATTTACTAGCTCACAGCGGGAGAAGATCCTCTACTTCGCCCAGAAGTCCTCTATTGCCACTAGGGTTCAGGAATCCTGCTATAAAATTTTGACCCGCTGGTATAGGGTGCCCACCTCTCTACACCGTTTTTTCCCGCAGGTCCCCAGTCTATGTTGGCGGTGCAATGTGGGGGAGGGGACGATGCTGCACATTTTCTGGGACTGCCCCAGAATTCAACCTTACTGGGCGGAGGTGACACGCACGATCGAACACCTGACTGGCGCTGCCCTGGAGGGAGACCCCGCGGCTTGTCTATTGCACCTCTCTAAGCGATCGATAAAGAAGTACAAAGCTTCTCTTACCATTCATCTCTTGAATGCCGCCAAGGCATGCATTCCCTTGTGTTGGAGATCGGAGATTCCGCCAACGAAATCCCTGTGGTATGCCAAGGTGAATGAAATCAGAAACATGGAAGATCTTACTGCCACTCTGCGTGGGGGGGAGGAGGCCTTCCGGGAGATATGGCGACCATGGCTACAATACATCTACACGGAAGCCTACCTCCGCGAGGTTGCTATACCTGTTCAGTCTCTGTAGTGTACTCCGTCCTCTGATCAGGAGGTGCCACCACTCCACTCCACTTTCCTTTGCTTCTCTGTTTTCTCTCCCATCCCTACCTTCCTGCTTCTTCACTCCCTTTGTTCCCCTTTCCATTACCTGACTCGCCCCCCACCCTAGGCCGGCCCATCCAGATACTTTGAATATCCTATTTTTCATAACTTATCAGGTGCACCACACGGCTGGGCCTAGCTGGTGGTGGGTCGGTTCTCCGTGACAGGTATCAGTGAGTCTACTACAGTTTAGCCCTGGTGACTCAACTGGCAGTAGGAGATTGCTAAGATAGCGGTCGGATGGTTCCCCCCGGGGCGGTGCACCGCTAGCCATTCTTCGTAATCATAACCACTTATGCTTATTACTGGGTGCACAGCCTCGGGTTTTGAGATTTGATGTTTGCTATCTGCTGTCTGATATTTGATGATGCTGCTGTTACGCCACACTGAATCCGATTCCTGTCTCTGTTTCTTATCTTAACTACTGTCATTTTTTGTTATGGTATGTGAAATTGTTTCATTGTGGAAAATAATAAAGGAATTACAAAAAAAAAAATGAAGGTGGTGGATATTGATGGAAAGAATTGGGATTGTCTAATACCCTATCTGATGTTTGCCATTAGGGAGGTACCCCAATCCTCTACGGGTTTCTCACCCTTCGAGTTGCTCTATGGGAGACACCCAAGAGGGCTGCTGGATATCGCCAAGGAAACTTGGGAAAATGAGAGTTCTCCTCACAGGAGTGTGATTGAGCATGTCGCCCTGATGCAAGATAGAATTGCACAGGTAATGCCAATTGTAAAGGAACATCTAACCCAAGCGCAGTTAGCACAGCAGAGAGTGTACAACCGTGGGGCCAAGACACGTACTTTTTCCCCGGGGGATATGGTCTTGGTGCTAGTCCCTACGGTTGAAAGCAAATTTCTGGCCAAATGGCAAGGTCCATATGAAGTAATTGAAAAAATTAGTGAGGTGAACTACAGGGTTAGACAGCCAGGAAGGCGAAAGCCGGAGCAGATCTATCACGTCAATCTGCTGAAAGCCTGGAGGGATAGGGAATCCCTAGTCGCAGAGACTTTGTCACAAGTACAGCCTGATTGCTTAGTTCCTGAGGTTGGAATAGCAGACACCTTATCGAAACCCCAACAACAGGAGGTTAAAGAGTTTGTACTTCGTAACAAAGAGATTTTCTCTGAGCTTCCGGGACAAACATCTGGCGTAGAGCATGACATTATCACCCCGCCAGGAGAAAGGGTAAAACTAAAACCTTATAGAATACCAGAGGCCCGACGGGAGACAATACGTGGGGAGGTTCAAAGGATGCTGGAATTGGGTGTGATAGAGGAGTCCCAGAGTGACTGGTCCAGTCCTATCGTACTAGTGCCCAAACCTGATGGGAGCTGGCGGTTTTGTAACGATTTTAGACAATTAAATAAAGTTACAAAATTTGACACCTACCCCATGCCACGTATAGATGAGTTGGTTGACCGGCTGGGAACAGCCCGATATATGACAACTCTTGATCTCACCAAAGGGTATTGGCAAATTCCCCTGGCCGAGTCGGCCAAGGAGAAAACTGCATTTGTAACCCCAGATGGGGCATTCCAATATAAGAGAATGCCGTTTGGGTTACAGAATGCACCGGCAACATTCCAGCGGAAAATGGATAAGATTCTGAGGCCCCATCATAAATATGCTGCAGCTTACCTGGATGATGTGATTATCCATAGCACAGACTGGGTCTCACATTTGCCAAAAGTACAAGCAGTCCTAGACTCTATCCGGGAAGCTGGGTTTACGGCCAATCCAAAGAAGTGTACCATTGGACAGGAGGAGGCCAAATATCTTGGGTACACTATTGGGAGGGGGGTGATAAAACCCCAAGTCAATAAAGTCGAGGCCATACAGAGTTGGCCACGTCCCAACAGCAAGAAACAGGTACGAGCCTTTCTGGGAATCGCTGGCTATTATCGACGATTCATTCCCCATTTTGCTTCTCAGGCTGTGCCCCTCACCAACCTGACAAAAGGGAAAGAGTCGGTTATGGTTAAATGGTCCCCAGAGGCTGAGGAAGCATTTCAGTCCTTAAAAACAGCCTTATGTAGCCAGCCAGTGTTGTACTCACCAGACTTCTCTAAGGACTTTGTTGTACAAACTGATGCATCAGACGTTGGGTTAGGAGCAGTGTTATCCCAGGTCTGGAACGGGGAAGAGCACCCAGTCATTTACCTCAGCAGGAAGTTAAAGTCCCATGAGGTAAATTACTCCACGATTGAGAAGGAATGTTTAGCAGTGAAGTGGGCTCTAGATTCCCTTCGGTACTATCTGCTAGGTAGGCACTTTGACCTGGTGACTGATCACGCTCCTTTAAAGTGGATGGCTCAAAACAAGGAGACCAATAGAAGGGTAAATAGGTGGTTCCTGGCCCTACAGGAATTTAACTTTACAGTTAAGCATCGCCCTGGTGTTAAAATGGGGAATGTGGATGCTTTGTCTCGGATACATGCGTGTCTGGCTACTTGTGTTACAACCCCAAGGTTGAAACAAGAGGGGGGGGGTATGTGGCAGCACGCAGGTAAAATCACCTGGTTGTATTCAGGATGGGAAATGTGTGTCCTAGATTCAGGCTTTATGCAGACTTTTACAATTAGAGGGGAAGAGTTAATGAGCCCAGCTGTAGTAAGTGGGCTCATTAAGACCTCTACAAAAAAAAACAGCATGCATAGGGAGATGCTCCATCCTGGAACCAGTTTTGTGTGTATAGACTAGGGAGTCTGAGATCTGTTCTGTGCGGTGAGTTAACGCCTGTGTGGCAAACCCCTACAATAGGGACAGGGACTGGGGCAGCACAAGGCTGCACCCAGTTGTTAGACAGGGAGTCTACGTGTGTAGTTAGAGGTCAAGCTGACCAGGATTTATTTTCTTGTTTTATTTTGTTTGGCTGTTATATGTATCACTGCATGTAGCCTAAATAAACCGGATCTTTTGTTTTTTGCACCTACACCGCTGTCTGCTGTGCCTGACTTTGTGTTGTGAACCCATCCAGGGGGTCACACACACCCGCTACCGAGCGAACCCCCTCACACTATTCTATTCCTCCTCAATCTTGATGATGCTAGCTTCCAACAATATTTTTGGTTTAGAGCACCGCCACCACCACCCAAGGCCCAATTTTTCTGTCCCTGTTTAACAGGGGCATGTAATTACAATTTTTGATATAGTATTTCACAGCAGGGCCCGTTCCTGCTCTCACCAAGAGTAACACTGAGAACTTACATTGTTGTGACACCACCAAAGGCCCAATTTAACAGGGGCATGTAATTACAATTATTGATATAATATTTCAATGCAGGGCCCATTCCTGCGCCCAACAAGAGTAACTGTGAGGGCTTGCAGTGTTGTGGCACCACCACCACCCAAGGCCCAATTTTTCTGCCCCTGTTTCACAGGGGCATGAAATTACAATTCTTGATATAATATTTCATAGCAGGGCCCGTTCCTGCGCCCAACAAGCATAACTGTGAGGGCTTACAGTGTTATGGCACCACCACCACCAAAGGCCCAATTTTTCTGCCACTGTTTAACGGGCATGTAATTACAATTTTTGATATAGTATTTCACAGCAGGGCCCGTTCCTGCGCTCACCAAGAGTAACTGTGAGGGCTTACATTGTTCTGGTACCACCAACCCCCACGCCATTTTTTTAAAAATTTGGGTGCAGGGTTCCCCTTAATATCCATAACAGACCCAAAGGGCCTGGTAATGGGCTGGGGAGTGGGAGGGGGGGGGGAATGACATTTTTCTGAATGATTTTGATCTATATTGCTGGGACCCGACAATACATTACAGCCGCAAACAGTTTTAAATGACTTTATTTCCTTTAGAGATCTAATTTTGCTGTGGTATTGTTCTAAACACAGGAAAACGTTGCCACATAAAACAGGCATACTATAGACACCGCCAGGCATGATCTTTAAAGGAATATTTATTTTTTATTGTTTCACTTTAGGCAATTATTAAATTCACTGCTCCCGAAAAAACGTCTGTTTTTAAAACTTTTTTTTCTGCATTGATACATGTCCCCCAAACACTTTTTCTGGCAATAACTTGCATATAAGCCTTTAAAATTAGCACGTTTGTTTTTTTTTCACATTGGTGTCCCATAGACTTTAACAGTGTTCAAACAAACTTTTTGCATGTTCACATGCAAACCAAACCGGTGGTGGTCAGCTCATCCCTAGTCTTGACCCACAGTGAACCGAAGAAACTTGCAGAAGACTTCTACAATGAGCAAGTAAGCATCTTTAGGTCTATGGAAATGAGCCAGTAGACTGGCTGGACCCCTTATGAATCAGGGACAATGTCTCCATCTTGAACTTCTCCTTTTGATGAAAATAGTTTTAGGTGCCTGAGGTCTATAACCGTTCTCTGCAAGCCGTTCTTCTTCTTCATGACCATAAAGAGGGGCAAGTATATGCCCTGAAATCTTCTGCATTCTGGGACTAGCACAGCAGCACCTTGGGACAGTAAAGACTTTACATAATACAAGAGTATATGCTTCTTTACCTCAGAGTGAGGCAAATTTGTGGAAATATGAGAGATAAGGAGGACATCTGAAGGACCATGCGTGTCCAGAAATGACCACTTTGACATTACAATAGTCTGAGGCCCAAAATCAGCTTCGCGAATACCCAAGGTTACGTTTTTTTTTGTTTTGTTTTTTAGCAGACTTTGAGGGAATATCTGGCCTCTTCACCAGCTCTTCCTAAAATCCTGACCAGGTTTGTAAAAGCGTGCGACACCCGCACCCTCTGAACTTTGCCTGAACACTGTCCTCCCCTGCCTTATCCATAAAGATCAGGTGGGCTTCTGTCAGGGCTGGCTTAGCCCTTCCTCCTCTGGGCTGGCCGCTCAGCTGTCGGCTAATTGCCAGCTCTCTTCTCTCTCCACAGTCACCAGCTGTTTCCGATGATGCGCGTCTGGACCTCCTATTTAAAGTCTTGCAGCTCATTTGCCTTCACGTTTGGTCACATCACTAGGAACCATCTCCTGCTGTTTGTTTCAAGACTGGCTTGCTAACATCCCTTCTGGCTTCCATCCTGCTTGCAGTTGCTCTCCTTGGATCCCTGACGTCTGGACTGGCTGATTACCCGATCTGGTTTATGAACTTTGGACTGGCTGACTACCCGATCTGGCTACTGGACTCTGGCTTGCTTGACTACGCTTTTTCCTATTTACCTTTTTATTTTTATTAATAAACAAGTGTGATTTGATTGTACTTCTGTCTCTGTCTGTTTCATGGTTCCTGACAGTACGTGAAGGCCATGAATTCAGAAGATACAGTCAATCCACTTGCTGGTAATATTTTTTCCAGATTGGATGAGCAATATCATCGCATGGATCAGTTTGCCTTGGCGTTACAAATGCTCCTGAATCACACGGCTCACCTGGAATCCCCCACGGTGGCTGCTCCGGTACAACCTGAGTCGCAGGCCGTCCCTGCTGCTGCGCCAGTCTCTGTGCAGGCACCCGCCTCGAGTATTACCTATATAAGAGGTATGTCTGGTTCTGCTCCACTTCCCCAGCGATTTGGGGGCGATCCAGTTCACTGCTGATGGTTTCTCAATCAGGTTGAGATATATTTCGAAATGCTGCCCCAGGCGTTTCCCACGGACAGAAGCAAAGTAGGTGTCATGGTTATGCATTAGAGTTGTTCTCCTTACCTGTCTGCATGTGTTCATTTCTAGAGACCAGCCGAGCTTCACCTGACTGCTTTTATTTCCTTCCTCTGGAATGGCTCCACCCTAGCCCCTATCAGACTACACTATATTAACCTTTGCACTGCTAGCCTATCCTGCTGATCAACCTTTGTGTATTAGCTTCCTGTTTCCTGTCGTGTGCTCTGCTTCTGATTTCCGTTACCGACCTTGGCGTGTTCTGACCATCCCTGCTTGCCTGTGACCCTGACCTATTGGCGTGTACCCGACTATTCTGTTCTGCTTGTGGCCCCGACCTTGGCTTTGTCCCTCACCATCCCTATCCTCCTGTTACCTACTGTGGGTGTGAGCTGGGGGACCCTGGGGGTCGCGACCTGGAGCCAGTTGCAGCCAAGACCATCTTCACCACTCGAAGCTCTGGTGAACACCAGCTGGCTCTTAGACTCCGCACCCCGGGGAATCTTACGCTCTTACCCCAGTGGGATCTGTCCCCCGTCTGCAGCCGTCAGCCGTAGGGTCCACAGCCTTGCGGTGCATCCCCAACCCTACGGTGTGCACCTGTCACCTGGGCTCTAGGTGACCTGACAGTTTGATCAGCCATGGACCCGGCTGACGTGCCGCTCCCTGCAGTCGATCCATTGCAGGGCATAGTGCGGAGACTCGAGACCCAGGAATCTAATCAGACTCAGGTGATGCGATTCCTCCAGGATCTGGCTTCTCGCTTCGAGCAGCTACAGGCTTCCTTGGGAACCCCGAACCCGCAGCCTCAAGTACAGTCTGCGACTGCACCTATCGCACCAGTCGCATCCACGCATTCATTAGTACTGCCTGCTCCGTCCCGTTTCTCTGGGGACTCCAAGGCCTGCAGGGGCTTCCTCAGCCAATGCACCATTCATTTTGAGCTCCAGCCTCAAAACTTTCTATCCGATCGGGCAAAGGTAGCCTATATCATTTCCCTCCTCTCCGGTGAAGCTTTAGCCTGGGCTGCCCCCCTGTGGGAGAAAAATGATCCAGTGGTTTCCAGCCTGTCCGACTTCTTGAAGCTCTTTCGTAACATCTTTGAGGAGCCAGCTCGGGTTTCTTCTGCGGCTAGTGCCCTTTTACGCCTTCGCCAAGAATCTGGTTCAGTGGGCCAATATGCACTTCAGTTCCGTATCCTTACAGCGGAATTGAGCTGGAACAATGAGGCCCTGGTCGCAACCTTTTTACATGGCCTCTCAGACCGAGTGAAGGACGAATTAGCAGGAAGAGCTATCCCCGCCGGTCTAGACGAAGTAATTTCCTTATGTAATCAAATTGACATTCGCTTCCAGGAGAGGTCCTTAGAAAAAAGACGCCAGCACCCCCCAGGTTCTAGTCAGCCTGAGCTTTTTCCCCGTCGCCCTGTGGAGCATCCTCCGTCTGCTGAGGAGCCCATGCAGCTGGGCCGGACCAGACTAACCCCCGAAGAACGTGCTAGACGCAGAACTCTGGGCTTGTGTCTTTATTGTGGGGGAAAGGGTCATTTTCGTGACTCCTGCTCGCTCCGTCCGGGAAACGCTCGGGTCTAATACATTTGGAAGGTGGAGTATTGGACCCAGAAACATCACCTTCTCGTCTCCTTCTTCCGGTGTTCCTCCATGTAGGCACTTCTCCCCAATCAGTCCTAGCATATCTGGACTCCGGGGCTGCCGGCAATTTTATGGACTGGAGAACTGCCTCTTCTATGAAGCTTACCCTTTCTCCCCTCGCTACTCCACTAGTAGTCTCGGCAATTGATGGCACTGTGCTCCCAGGGGGTCCTATCCGTTTCCAGACGCTACCTATTAGGATGTCGGTAGGGATACTCCACCAGGAGTGGATCTCCTTCCTCATCCTACCCAAGGCCTCTACCCCCATTGTATTGGGTCTTCCTTGGCTGCAGCTCCACTCGCCACATGTGGACTGGGTATCTGGGCAGATCCTGGCCTGGGGTCCTTCGTGTTTCTCGTCTTGTCTTTCCAAGGTGACCCCCAAGAGGAAACTTCCCATTGCTACCATATCTGTCTCGTCCGATCTTCCTGCGGCTTATAGCGATTTCCGGGATGTGTTCTGTAAGAAGTCTGCTGAGGTACTTCCTCCTCACAGATCTTTTGACTGTGCTATTGACCTTGTCCCTGGAGCAACCCTGCCCAGGGGTCGTACCTACCCTTTATCCATTCCAGAGACCCAAGCCATGTCTGAGTATGTCGCTGAGAATTTGGAGAGAGGTTTCATCCGGAAATCCTCATCGCCTGCAGGAGCAGGGTTCTTTTTCGTTGTCAAAAAGGATGGCACCCTCAGGCCCTGCATTGACTATAGAGGTTTAAACGCTGTGACTATTAAAAACCGTTACCCCTTACCTCTAATATCTGAGCTATTTGACAGGTTGAAGGGGGCTTCCATTTTCACTAAATTGGATCTCAGAGGTGCATACAATCTCATTCGAATACGAGAAGGTGACGAATGGAAGACCGCATTTAACACTAGGGACGGGCATTACGAGTACTTGGTTATGCCTTTTGGTTTGTGTAATGCTCCAGCTGTGTTCCAGAACTTTGTCAACGAAATATTCAGGGATCTACTGTACCAGTTTGTTGTCATCTATCTGGATGACATTCTCATCTTTTCCCAAAATCTGCCTGCTCACAGAAACCATGTACGCACCGTACTTCAGCGCCTTAGAGAGAACAATCTCTATACCAAGATGGAGAAATGTTCCTTTGAATGTTCCGAGGTCCTGTTTCTGGGATGTTTTGTTTCTAGTGAGGGTCTTCGCATGGATCCCGGAAAGGTCTCTGCCATTACCAACTGGCCCCTTCCTGCTAGCCTCAAGGCCACACAGCGCTTCCTTGGCTTCACAAATTATTATAGGCAGTTCATAAGGAATTACTCTTCCATTGCTGCGCCTATTATCGCTTTGACCAAGAAGGGTGCTAATGCCAAAGACTGGTCTTCCGAGGCCGTCTCTGCGTTTCATGATCTGAAACAGGCCTTTGTCTCTGGACCCCTCTTGAGGAGACCAAATCCTGAAGACCCATTTTTTATTGAAGTAGACGCTTCTTCGATGGGGGTGGGAGCTGTGCTTCTTCAGGACTTTGAGAAGAAACGTCAACCATGTGCGTTCTTCTCCAAAAAATTTTCTCAGGCAGAGAGAAATTATGCCATTGGTGATCGGGAACTTCTCGCAATTAAATTGGCGTTGGAGGAGTGGCGTCATCTCTTGGAAGGTTCCCCTCACTCCATAACGATCTTTACTGATCATAAGAATCTACAGTACCTACAGAATGCTAAACGTCTGAACCCCAGACAGGCCAGGTGGAGTCTCTTCTTTTCTCATTTTAAATTCACGATTACGTACAAACCTGGTTCCTGCAACGGTCGAGCTGATGCGCTCTCTAGGTCATTTGACACCTTGGACGAGGAGTCCAACCCTGATCCTGAGCCGATCATTCCTACCTCTTGCATTGTTGCCCATTCTACCACCCTGGAATCAAAGATTCCTCCTGGTAAGACCTTTGTTCCCACGGAGCTAAGAACCAAGATCCTTCGTTGGGGACATGATTGCAGGATGGCAGGTCATGCTGGGTTCCTCCGATCCTTCCTGCTTATCAGTCGTCACTACTGGTGGCCTAATCTCCGCTCGGATGTTAAAGACTATGTTAAGGCTTGTCACGTCTGTGCTCAGTCTAAATCTTCCACTCAAGCCCCTGCTGGTCTTCTCATGCCCTTGCCCATTCCTAAGGAGCCCTGGTCTCATATCGCCATGGATTTTATCACTGATCTTCCACTATCGGAGAATAATACGGCCATTTGGGTAGTAATCGATCGGTTCTCCAAGATGGCTCATTTTGTTCCTCTTCCTGGTCTCCCTTCTGCCCCTGCCTTGGTTCCCATTTTTGTACGAGAGATTTTCCGCCTTCATGGTGTTCCTTCGCATGTCGTCTCGGACAGGGGTGTGCAATTTACTTCTCGTTTTTGGGGAGCCTTTTGCAAATCCCTCGACATTACCTTGGATTTTACCTCTTCTTATCATCCCCAATCCAATGGCCAGACTGAGAGAGTTAATCAGGAGTTAGAGGTCTTTCTCCGTACCTTGGTCTCTGCCCATCATGATGATTGGGCATCACTATTACCGTGGGCTGAGTTCTCCCACAATAATCATGTTAACGTCAGTTCTCAGAAAACACCCTTCCTCACTGTTTATGGAAGACATCCTCAGCTTCCCCTTCCTATGATTTGTTCTTCTGACATTCCAGCTTTGGCTACTGTTCAGGAATCATTCAATTCCATGTGGGCTGACGTTCATGATTCCCTCCAGAAAGCTGCCAACAAATTCAAGAGTTTTGCTGACCGTCGCAGGCGTAAGCCACCCTCTTTTCAGCCAGGAGACAAAGTCTGGCTCTCCACCAGGAACATCAAACTCCGGGTTCCTTCCCTCAAATTTGCCCCAAGATTCATTGGTCCATACACCATAATTTCTAAACTGAATCCGGTTTGTTTCAAGCTCCAGATTCCCAAAAGCCTCAAAATCTCTAACTCCTTCCATGTTGCCCTTCTAAAGCCGTTAGTCCTCAATAAGTTCTCTCGTCCTTCCCCTACCATAGCACCGGTCTCTGAGGATGATCAGGAGTACGAGGTTAGCCAAATTTTGGATTCCCGACTCTGTAGAGGCATTCTCCAGTACCTCGTGCACTGGAAAGGTTTTGGTCCTGAGGAGAGGTCGTGGATTTCGGCTTCCGAGGTCTTTGCACCTCGTCTGTTGAGGAAGTTTCATTTGAAGTTCCCCTCTAAACCTGGTCCCAGGCGGGGGAGGGGGAGGCCTCGTAAGAGGGGGGATACTGTCATGGTTATGCATTAGAGTTGTTCTCCTTACCTGTCTGCATGTGTTCATTTCTAGAGACCAGCCGAGCTTCACCTGACTGCTTTTATTTCCTTCCTCTGGAATGGCTCCACCCTAGCCCCTATCAGACTACACTATATTAACCTTTGCACTGCTAGCCTATCCTGCTGATCAACCTTTGTGTATTAGCTTCCTGTTTCCTGTCCTGTGCTCTGCTTCTGATTTCCGTTACCGACCTTGGCGTGTTCTGACCATCCCTGCTTGCCTGTGACCCTGACCTATTGGCGTGTACCCGACTATTCTGTTCTGCTTGTGGCCCCGACCTTGGCTTTGTCCCTCACCATCCCTATCCTCCTGTTACCTACTGTGGGTGTGAGCTGGGGGACCCTGGGGGTCGCGACCTGGAGCCAGTTGCAGCCAAGACCATCTTCACCACTCGAAGCTCTGGTGAACACCAGCTGGCTCTTAGACTCCGCGCCCCGGGGAATCTTACGCTCTTACCCCAGTGGGATCTGTCCCCCGTCTGCAGCCGTCAGCCGTAGGGTCCACAGCCTTGCGGTGCATCCCCAACCCTACGGTGTGCACCTGTCACCTGGGCTCTAGGTGACCTGACAGTAGGTTTCTTGATATCTTTGCTTTCTGAGAGAGCCTTTGCCTGGGCTAACCCTCTATGGGAGACGCAAAAACCTGTTGTCTTGAGTTACCCTCAGTTTGTGGCCTCCTTTAAAAGGGTTTTTGACGTCCCCGCACGCTCCGCTTCTGCTGCCAAGTGCCTCATGTCCATCAAACAGAGTACGAGAACTGTTGCCGACTATGCCATTGAATTCCGTACTCAGGCAGCAGAGATTGCTTGGAACAATGAGGCCCGCGTGGCTGCTTTTTCTCATGGCCTCTCGGATTCCATCAAGGATGAGATAGCAGCCTGAGATATACCCACTAAGCTGGAGAGCTTGATCTCGTTTGCCATCCTCATTGACTCCAGACTCAGAGAAAGACTTTCTCTTAAGGAGCACTTGCGGAAGCCTCCTGTACATTTGCCTCCGAGCTTTGTAGTCCCACCCATGCCTCCCTCATCTCCCATTCTTCCTGGTACCGAGTTGGTCAGTGAAGATGAACCCATGCACCTGGGCTTCACGCGTCTCTCTGCCGATGAGAGAGCCTTTAGGAGGAGGGAGAGATTGTGCCTTTATTGTGGCCAGGCAGGTCACTTTTTGAAGTCTTGTCCTACCCGTCTAGGGAACGCCCGAACCTTGAGGCCCTGTCATGGACAGACCTTAGGTGGCGTTGTTTCGTCCCCAGTTATCCAGAAGGATAAGCCCCTGGTTTTGGTCACCCTTTCTTGGGCTGAGTCGTCCATCGAGATACAGGCTCTAATCGACTCTGGGACTGCAGGCCTGTTCATTGATGCTGCATTTGTTTCACAGCACTCGATTCCACTGCAGCTCTGTGACACTCCACTTGCCATTGAGGCTCTTGACGGGAGACCTTTACAGCCTGCCCGTGTGACTCATGAGATGGTTCTGTTGTCCATGGTCGTAGGGGCTCTTCACCATGAGATAATCCAATTCCAAGTTATTTCCTCACCCAGATTTCCGCTGGTTAATGGTTATCCTTGGTTACAGAGGCACAACCCCTCTTTTGATTGGCTCCGTGCTGAGGTTATCTCCTGGTCACCATAATGCAGTGAGACATGCTTCCTGAAGGTATCCAAGGTCATGTGCACCACTTCACTCCCCTCCCTGCCGGAGGAGTACCGTGATTTTGGCGATGTCTTTGATAAAGGTCAAGCTGGTAGTTTGCCTCCACACCGCCCTTATGATTGCGCAATTGACCTTCAACCTGGTGCCATACCTCCTCGTGGCCGGGTTTACCCTTTGTCGGTCTTGGAGGATAAGGCCATGGAGGTGTATGTTGCTGACGCACTTTTTCGAGGTTTCATCCGCAAATCCTCGTCTCCTGCTGGTGCTGGTTTCTTCTTTGTGAAAAAGAAGAGCAGTGAACTGAGACCTTGAATAGATTATATTTTATATATATATATATATATATATATATATATATATATATATAATTGAATAGATTATAGGAGTCTCAATCGTGTCACGATTAAGAATGCCTACCCGATTCCATTGATTACTGAGTTATTTGACCGCCTCAGGGGTGCAACGGTTTTCACTAAGCTTGACCTGAGAGGGGCATACAATCTCGTGCACATTAAGGAGGGTGACGAGTGGAAGACTGCGTTTAATACCAGAACAGGCCATTATGAATACCTGGTAATGCCTTTTGGCCTTTGTAACGCCGGGGCAGTTTTCCAGGAATTTATTAACGATGTCCTGAGATTTGTTGCAGTTGTGTGTGGTGATTAATCTTTATGATATCCTCATATTTTCCAAGTCCCTGGAGAGCCACCACATAGATGTCTGTCGTGAACTTCAGAAACTAAGAGAGAACAATCTCTATTGTAAACTGGGGAAGTGCGAGTTCCATCGTGAACAGGTTACATCAATGGACCCAGAGAAACTTTCGGCAGTCCTACAGTGACCTCGACCCGTGGGTTTACATCCTCTGCAGCGTTTCCTGGGCTTTGCCAACTACTATCGGAAGTTTATTCATAACTTCTCGTCTCTGGTCAAGCCTCTGACTGATATGACCAGAAAGGATGGTAACCCACAGAGTTGGTCTCCGGAGTCCATTAAGGCCTTTGAGACTCTCAAGGCTGCCTTTGTTTCTGCTCCTGTGTTGGCACATCCTGATCCTACGTTGCCTTTTATCGTAGAAGTTGATGCTTCTGAGACTGGAGTTGGCGCCCTTTTGTCTCAACGGCCTAACTCTGAGAGCACTATGCATCCGTGTGGCTACTTTTCCAAGAAATTGTCACCTGCTGAGTGCAATTATGAGATTGGTGACAGAGAGCTGTTGGCGATCATATTAGCCCTGAAAGAATGGAGACCTCTCCTTGAAGGTACCACTGTGCCAGTTCTTATTCTTACTGAAAAAAAGAATCTTACATTCTTGTCTGAGGCTAAGCGACTCTCTCCCAGAAGGGCGCGATGGGCTCTTTTCTTGTCGAGCTTTAATTCTATTGTCTCATTCTTACTGCACTGTACGGTATTAAGAATGTAAGAGCGGATGCCTTGTCACGACAATTTTCCTCCCCTTCCAAGTCGGAGTCGGTTACGGTTCCTATGATTCCTCCTGATCGTATCTTAGCTACGGTTCGCACCAGTCTTACTTCTCCTTTGGGTGACAAAATTCTTGCTGCTCAGGTCCATGCTCCTCCTGATAAACCTTGTGACCGCTGCTTTGTCCCAGAGAGTCTCCGTACTGCAGTTCTCCAGACTTATCATTCTCCCAAGGCAGCTGGCCATCCTGGGAAGAATCAACTCATTTGGGCCATCTCCCAACAATTCTGGTGGCCTAGTCTATGGGCTGATGTTACTGCTTTCGTAGCTGCCTGTCCCGTGTGTGCTCAGAGTAAGACTCCAGGACACTTTCCAGTGGGCCTCCTACAACCCATATCCAATGGAGAGAGGCCCTGGACTCACCTGTCTATGGATTTCATTGTGGAATTGCCCAACTCCCAAGGCAACACTGTTATCCTTATGGTGGTTGACCGGTTCTCAAAGATGTGTGATTGTATTCCACTTAAGAAGTTGCCCACCTCTAAGGAACCGGCTTCCATTTTTGCTTGGGAGATCTTTTGCTTACATGGGTTACCCAAGGTGATTGTCTCGGCTAGGGGCAGTCAGTTTGTCTCCTGGTTCTGGCGAGCCTTTTGTACACAGTTGGAAATCCAGCTTGCGTTCTCTTTTGCGTATCACCCGCAGTCTAATGGGGCCGCAGAACGAGCCAATCAGTCCTTGGAGCAATTCCTACGTTGCTATATTTCTGACCATCATAACAAGTGGTCTGACCTATTACCTTGGGCAGAGTTTGCTCACAACAGTGCCTTGAATTCTGCCTCCCGATTGTCTCCATTTATGGCAAATTATGGTTTCCAACCTTCCATGTTGTCTGACTCGTTTGTTCCGCAGAGTATTCCTGCATTAGAGGAGCATCTCCGTGGTCTTCATTCCACTTGGGTACAAGTCCAGGAGGCTTTGCGTCATGCTAATGATAGGTACAGACTCCATACTGACCGCAGACACCTGCCAGCGCCTTCCTACCAGGTTGGGGACAGGGTCTGGCTGTCATCTCGCAAACCTCTGGCTTTGTGTTCCCTCACTGAAGTTTGCACCATGGTTTATTGGGCCTTTCCATATCCTTCGCAGGATTAACCCAGTAGCTTACGCGTTGGAACTTCCTCCTAGTATGCACATCTCAAATATTCTTCATGTCTCCATAATGAAACCGTTGGTCTGTAACCGATTTACCACCTCAGTGCCACATCCTCACCCTATTCAGGTTGAGAACCATGAGGAGTATGAGGTACAATCTATTGTTGACTCCCGTAGGTTCCGTGGGCGCATACAGTACCTGGTGCATTGGAAGGGGTACGGCCCGGAGGAACGCTCCTGGGTTTCATCCTCTGACGTACATGCCCCTCTCCTCCTCCGCGAGTTCCATAGACAGTTTTCCCTCAAGCCCGGTGGCCCTCCGATGGAGAGGGGTCATTGAGGGGGGGGGGGTACTGTCAGGACTGGCTTAGCCCTTCCTCCTCTGGGCTGGCCGCTCAGCTGTCGGCTAATTGCCAGCTTTCTTCTCTCTCCACAGTCACCAGGTGTTTCCAATGATGCTCGCCTGGCCTGCCTATTTAAAGTCTTCCAGCTCATTTCTCCATTGCCTTCATGTTTGGTCACATCACTAGGAACCATCTCCTGCTGTTTGTTTCAAGACTGGCTTGCTAACATCCCTCCTGTCTTCCATCCTGCTTGCAGTTGCTCTCCTTGGATCCCTGACGTCTGGACTGGCTGATTACCCGATCTGGTTTATGAACTTTTGACTGGATGACTATCCGATCTGGCTACTGGACTCTTGCTTGCTTGACTATGCTTTTTCCTATTTACCTTTTTATTTTTTATTAATAAACAAGTGTGATTAGATTGTACTTCTGTCTCTGTCTGTTTCATGGTTCCTGACAGCTTCGTCCCACTCTGTCAAGCTGGTGACAACATTAGGAAGATAATTGACCTGGTGGAGGTGACGAACAGGGATGGCCCGCAGTCCCTACTACTTAGCTTGCATGCGGAGAAAGCACACTGTGCCACATTGGGTTCCAGGGGCCCTTCCTCCGAGCAAATCTACATCTATACTCTAGCCCCTCATCCCAAGTCACAACTCCTTTTGCCCTTTCCTCCCCACTCTCAGTGACGAATGGTACCAGGCAGGGCTGCCCACTCTCCCCCTGCTCTTCACGCTTTGCGTTGAACCTCTGGCCACCACTATTCGCAAGAATCCGGACATCAGGGGCATACTGGTTAGAGATAGGGAATTTAAAATCTTACTATTTGCAGATTACATAATCCTCACATTGACCAAACCCAGAACCTCCCTCCCGAACCTTCATGCAGAACTCGATCGGTACGGATCTCTGTCGGGTTACAAAATAAATAGGTCCAAATACGAGGCCCTCCCAGTTAATATTCCCGAAACAGAGACAGACCACCTGGAGGCCAATTTCGCCTATAGCTGGAAAACCACTGCCCTGAAGTACTTGGGGATTTACATCCCCCAAAATTTTACACCCTCTACCAGGAAAATTCCCCATCGCACCATCAGGACCCTCCTCCTACAATGGAAAAAACACCATGTCTCCCTATTGGGGCGGGTAGCTTTCGTAAAGATGACAATCCTTCCAAAATTACTATATCTATTCCAAACCCTGCCCATCCCAGTACCCTATGGACACCTAAGAAAACTCCAGACTGACTTGCTCCAATACACTTGGAATTTTATAAAAGGCGTAGAATTCCACGCTCGGTACTTCCACGCGAACAGATTGGGGTTTGGCCTACCCCAACCTTATTAAATATTATCATGCGACCCAGCAGCGGGCAATAGCCTCTTGGTTTACCCTGCACGCCTATAACAAATGGACAGAAATAGAAAAGCTGTGGCTCGCCCCGGTACACCCAAACAATTTACTGTGGAATGCAAATGCAGAGGTAGACCCCGAACGTCTGCTGGGCCCTATGTTACAGCTCAGGCGGACGTGGCACAAACTGGCACATCAACATAAGCTGTCCTCTGACAGCTCGCTCCTGACCTCATTTGCCTGCAACCCCAAGGTGCCAGATAGTCTTACCCACCGAATGTCCTCACCGGGAACTTGGTAGATCCCTGGACTCGCAAGCTGCGCACCCATTTGCAGAGCTGCAGACTCAGTTTGGCCTGCCGCTCCAGGAGTTCTATGTGTATCTCCAAATATGCCACTATGCCTTGACATTTTCACCAAACCTGCAATTTTCCCCTCCAACCCCCTTCAAAAACCCAGAAGGGCTTAATTTCAGATATATACAAAATATTGAACACATAGCCCACAAAAACCATGGGCAAACACGTCTATATGCTTAGATGGGAACAGGATCTTGGCGAGGAGATACCCATGGAACAATGG
The DNA here is from genome assembly GCF_037356315.1 of Lithobates pipiens. Lineage (NCBI taxonomy): Eukaryota > Metazoa > Chordata > Amphibia > Anura > Ranidae > Lithobates > Lithobates pipiens. The sequence goes on along the minus strand of NW_027507784.1, from coordinate 182,584,605 downwards.
AGGGTGATCTGGTCTCAGGCGGTGAAAAGCTCACTCTGCAAGCTCTATAAGGAAAATACATATAAAATACTATACTTCTGGTATATGACACCAGATGTACCCCATGCCATTTATCCTACTAGCTCCGACCGCTGTTGGTACTGCCTGGGGGCTAGAGGAACCCGCCTACATATCTACTGGAGCTGCCCACAGATCGTCCCTTTCTGGAACTCGGTCCAGCAGTTGCTGACCCGACTTCTCAAGAGGTCGGTCCCCACCACCCCAAAATTTTTCCTACTGAGTCTATCACCATTGAAAATCCCTGTCCCCTATAAGAAACTGACCCGACATAGCCTCACAGCAGCACACTGCTTGGTGCCATTGAATTGAAAACGCCACTCACCTGAGGCCCTATATGCTAGGATCAAAGATGTCGAATTGATGGAGAAAATGATCACCAGAATACAGGACAGACTGGAGGCCCATGAGGCCCATGATAAGGTCTGGGAGCTGTGGCACCACCGGGAGGAGTTTCCCTGATCCGGTAATTGAGCCAACCCGATGACTTTTTTCATCCCCTTCTCCCCCCTTTCTCTTTCCTTTCCTTCCACTGGCATCCTACTTCTATTTCAATAAGTTACTATATTTAGTTGCTGCTATTTCTCGTGCAACTGCAAAGTTATAATAGTATAAGATGAGAGTTTACTGCCGTCTGTATGTCAGATACCGCAATATCGGAAAGATAGTAAAACAGACTGTGATATATACGAAGGATATTGCCTTCCTGTTCCAGTAACCATGTATTGCATTATATGTGTACCTGTCAAAAATTATAAATAAAACTGTTATTGAGAAAAAAAAACATACTTTATACTACAAAAGTTCCACTGTCCACTACACTGACCCTTACATTGATCTATCCGATTCCTACACTTACCTACCTGATTCCTACTCTGGCCTATCCAATTCCTACACTGATCTACCTGACCACTACCCTAACCTACCTGATTCCTACACTGACCACTACACTGACCTACCTGACCCCTACACTGATCTCAATGATAAATGAATATTGTCAGCGCAAACATACATTGGAAAGGTATAAATAATATGTTGACAGCTGAACACCAAAGGTAAATTCACATCCCTCTAAATAGCCATATAAGAAAAAAGGCAGCGCACTAGTATCTAACACCACTTAAAAACACACACAAATATAAAGCCATATAAAAGTCCAATTGAGGCAGTACACAATAGAACCAACCACAGAGCCCAGACAGCAGCACAAGTATCCACGTGGGTTAAGGAAAATCTGGTATTCTTAATAGGTGACAGCACCCTCCACCACCTTAGGAAATGCTTGTTCACATCCAAAGGTGGACCCCTGAATCAACAGAAGGTCAAAAGCACTTGTCCCACCTTGGGGAATGTATGAATGCCAGCAGCGGATCTTGATACTCGGATATATTCCAGAACCAGTGGCGGCTGGTGAAGTTTTAGGATGGGGGGGCACGGAGGTCCCACACCAGAGGTCATACTTCCTCGCATCCCAACTCCAACATCTGGGGAGATGTGAAGCTTTTGGTGGTGGGAACTACAGTGGCAAGATGATAATTTGGGCCCCGCATAACACACTATTGGAGGTCTTAGAAGCATATTCATTTACACATAGATGTCCAACAATAAAATTAATTGCCAAAATATGGCAGGTAACTAAGGCATTTCTGGGATACAGAGGGATATCAGATGCTGCCCCTTTGTGGAATAATAGAAACCTAGTGGAAGTAAGGGACATAGAGAGATCTGTGGAATGGGAGAGGCGGGCATCAATCGACTAAGCCAATTATATGAGGGCATGAAAACATTCCTAGACCTAAAACAGGAATTTAATATACCAAACAATACATTTTACAAATACCTTCAAATTAGACATGCTATTCAGGCGCAGTTTAGGTTGCAAACAATTGAATGGACCCAGATCCCCATCCTAGCAAAAATAATGAATTCAGATACATCTAAAGGATTAATCTCTGAGATATACACTAGACTGGAAGATAGAACAATAAATAGAGCAGGACCTTCCAGGAGCAGAGAGGGAAGGGAGAGAAATGTGGGGGTAATGACCACAGAAGAGTGAGATAGAATTTTGAAACATGGAACATTGGTCTCAATCTCCCCCTCACAGAAAGTATCTCACCTGTTCTTAATACATAGGGTATATTATACCCCTAAAAAAATGCTCAAATTTGGGAAGGCAACAAAACGATCACTGCCCTAGGTGTAGGGCATCAGGGACTTTTATCCATATGGTTTGGAAATGCCCAAAGCTATTCAGATACTGGATAGAGATAGTAGATAGGATAAATAAAACTTTTGAGACCGCAATAGAACCGACACCTAAGATTTGCCTATTGGGGGTATGGAGGGGGGTGGAGTCCCAAAAGATACCATGGAAGTAGTCCTAAGATGCCTATTTCAGGCAAGAAAACGAATTGCACAGAAATGGCAGGCACACAACCCCCCGACTGTGGAGAACTGGGTTGAGACCATCAATTCAACAATTGGGAACGAGAGAGTGACATACATCAGGCAGGGCAATTATCGGAAGTTTGAAAGAATGTGGTGACCCTGGTTGGACGAGTTGGGGCACCCTCCATAGGGGGGGAGTGGGTAGAATGTGGAGGGGGGGAGAGGGACTTGTTTCTTTCTTCTTCTTCCCCCTATCGCTCCCAACCCATGACTTTGGAGGATCTCTAAAGCCCATTGCTTCGGTAGTTCTTCCTGACCCCTGGGAGGGGCTTCACCCACCTCTCCATGCCCCTTGATGGATGTGTAGACAACAGCAGGCAACTATACTGAAAAGTTTGGGTGGTGTGAGGGAAAGGTGTGGGTGGTAGACGATTGGGTGGGAGGAAGCTGGTGAGTAGGGTAAATAATGTCACTATGCACTGTTAAGTATTACACTATGTATTGCAAAGCTCTATTTCTTACATTTTCTTTTACTGTTTGTGTAATAACTATATTATAAATAATATAAAAAAAAAGGATGGGGGCGCCAGACCACGCCCTTCCCTTTTGACCGCTCCAACCTGGTGAAAATGGGCGTGGTTTCAGCGAAATAGTGGGCATTGCTCTAAGGTGGTGTGGTTAGTGTCTGAAATGGAGGGAGAGAGGGATGGAGGGACAGCAGGCCCGGATCCTACACAACAATATAAATATGTGTATTCTATAAAGTTTAACAATCAGCAGATAAAGATATTTCAAACACCTGGTGTTAGCACTTCAATCATCCCGGCACCATGGTTGTTATGGTGTCAGGATGATTGAAGCACATTATTTCTATTATAACATTGTAATATAAAATCAAATCATTCAACTCACCATCATGCAGAATCAGTGGGAGCCCTGAGCATCTAACTAGCCATGTCGCCTGCCATCGGATGCCATCAGGTGTCCCCAGCGGAGTCCGTCCTTACATCAGGTGCCCCCAATGCAGTCCCTCCTTACATGCAGCCTGTGTCCCACCAAATGCAGCCTGTGTCCCACCAAATTGCAGCAGCCTGTGTCACCATCAATTGCAGCAACGTGTCACCATCAATTGCAGGAGCATGTGCCACCATCAAATTGCAGCAGCATGTGTCACCATCAATTGCAGCAGCATGTGTCACCACCAAATTGCAGCAGTATATGTCACCATCAAATTGCAGCAGCATGTGTCACACCCAAATTGCAGCAGCATGTGTCACCTTCAAATTGCAGCAGCATGTGTCACCTTCAAATTACAGCAGCATATGTCCTACCAAGTTGCATCAGCATGTGTCACCACCAAACTGCAGCAGCATGTGTCCCACCAAATTGCAGCAGCATGTGTCCCACCAAGTTGCAGCAGCATGTGTCACCACCAATTGCAGCAGCATGTGTCATCAAGTTGCAGCAGCATGTGTCCCACCAAGTTGCAGCAACATGTGTCCCACCAAGTTGCAGCATCATGTGTCACCAAGTTGCAGCAGCACGGGTCCCACCAAGTTGCAGCATCATGTGCCACCAAGTTGCAGCAGCACGTGTCACCAAGTTGCAGCAGCACGTGTCCCACCAAGTTGCAGCAGCACATGTCCCAAAAAGTTGCAGCAGCACGTGTCCCACCAAGTTGCAGCATCATGTGTCACCAAGTTGCAGTAGCATGTGTCACCATCAATTGCAGCAGCATGTGTCATCAAGTTGCAGCAGCATGTGTCCCACCAAGTTGCAGCAACATGTGTCCCACCAAGTTGCAGCATCATGTGTCACCAAGTTGCAGCAGCATGTGTCTCACCAAGTTGCAGCAACATGTGTCCCACCAAGTTGCAGCATCATGTGTCACCAAGTTTCAGCAGCATGTGTCCCACCAAGTTGCAGCAGCATGTTTCACCAAGTAGCAGCAGCATGTGTCCCACCAAGTTGCAGCATCATGTGTCACCAAGTTGCAGCAGCATGTGTCTCACCAAGTTGCAGCAGCATGTGTCACCAAGTTGCAGCAGCATGTGTCCCACCAAGTTGTAGCAGCATGTGTCCCACCAAGTTGCAGCAGCATGTGTCCCACCAAGTTGCAGCATCATGTGTCACCAAGTTGCAGCAGCACGTGTCACCAAGTTGCAGCAGCACGTGTCCCACCAAGTTGCAGCAGCACGTGTCCCACCAAGTTGCAGCATCATGTGTCACCAAGTTGCAGCATTATGTGTCACCAAGTTGCAGCAGCATGTGTCATCAAGTTGCAGCAGCATGTCTCCCACCAAGATGCAGCAGCATGTGTCCCACCAAGATGCAGCAGCATGTGTCCCACCAAGTTGCAGCATCTTGTGTCCCCAAGTTGCAGCAGCATGTGTCCCACCAAGTTGCAGCAGCGTGTGTCCCACCAAGTTGCAGCAGCGTGTGTCACCAAGTTGCAGCAACATGTGTCCCACCAAGTTGCAGCAACATGTGTCCCACCAAGTTGCAGCAGCATGTGTCACCAAGTTGCAGCAGCATGTGTCCCACTAAGTTGCAGCACAATGTGTCACCAAGTTGCAGCAGCATGTGTCCCACCAAGTTGCAGCAGCCTCACATCAAACCCCCCTTACTTACTTTGCAGTGTGTTGTCCTCTCCAACGATGTCTCCTCATACTTCCTGGTTCCTCTCTCCCGGGCGCAATTGGAGAGAGAAAACAGGAAGTGACATCAACTCAGATGTCAAGCAAACCGCCCGGCCGTAGTAATATATATTACGAATGGGCGGAAGCTACTCAGCACTTCAGAAATCACCGCAAGGCGGGCTAAATGCCCATAAATGAAGTGCCACTTCGGCAATCTTGTGATTGCATAGACGTGGCGCTTCCCATAGGTGCACTGTGTCCGGCCTCGCACTGTGTCCGGCGTCCGAACACAGTGCACTTAAGGACCCCCTTTTTTTTTAAAGGTCCAGCTTTAAAAAAAATAGTTATTTAATTATTTATTTTTGACATTTTTTTTTACTGCCTGGGGTGGGGGGGGGGTGATTTCCAGGCGCCCCCTATGGACGGGCCGCCCCCTGTCCAGCACATGCAGGTAAAAAAAATATACTAAGTGCTTTTCGTTTGCTAAAAAAAAAATTGTTTATCAAAACAAGTATGCACTTACATGAAATCCTCTTGATTCAAAAGTGTATAGTAATACACAGAGTGCCGATTGTGGGTCAGCACAGCAGGATGGCAGCGGGTGACATCATCCAGGTTAGCTCCTCCCTCCTCCGTCCACTTCACTGACCTACCTGTCCACTATACTGTCCACTATACTGTCCACTACACTGACCTACCTGTCCATTATACTGTCCACTACACTGACCTACCTGTCCAATATATTGACCTTCCTGTCCACTACACTGACCTACCAGATTCCTATTTCCTGCACTAGTCACACTACTCCCCCCACACATTTACAATGTCAATGGGTGTATTCTGCTCACATCTCTATGGCCTCCACTGGATGAGGACTATCCCCAGCACCGGTACTGTTCTAGAGTCCCCACTCCCACCACACCGCTGCTTCTCGGTATCCCCCACCGGCCGGGAGCTCCACCAACAGCTGCTGTACACTCTGCACTGAGCACTGTCCCTCTCCTCCCGCTGTTCTCCCACTCACACACCTGGCCCGCACCTGAGGGATCATGAGGGACAGGCTAGACAACAGGAATCCCTGGGCAGGGGGAGGGTGCTGCAGAGAAATGCCTGCCATATGTTTCATATGAGGTGTAGGGGGCTGGAGCGGAGGAAGTACTTGGTATAGCACACTTGACTGACGGCGGGGACAGCGTGGCAGTGCAGTAACAGCAGTACAGTAATATCTCCCGGGGCGAGAGATTACCGGCTGCCCCCCCTCCACGCTACCCCACTGGGATGACCTCATTGGCAATCGATCGTGCAGAATCGCAAACGGCTACATCAGTTTCATTCCGGGACACTGTAATGTCCCATAATGAAAGTGCCCAGGACTCGGGACAGAGTTACCAATTGCGGGTCAGTCCCAGGCAATCCGGGACAGGTGGTCACCCTACCCGGGTTATGGTGCTATTCAGCTTGTTGCCAAAAGATGAAGCTCCCTCAAAGAGATCTGGCACCACTCCTGCTAGAGGCTGGGTCAGCAAGAGAAGGCCACAGCCATATCACTCACTTAGCCATAACTAACGAGAGTATAACCACTATGCGGATGATGTCAATTGAAGCCTCACCATGGAAACCGATGCCAGCTCCAGCTTCTGAACTACCGAATCTCTGGCCACTTCATCTTAAAACACTCCTGAATACTGCGTCCAAATATACAAAACAATGTCCCTTAGTTCCATTAGAAATGGGAAAATTAGAATGCTCTCTCTAGAGGTGCTTAAGGAACTTCCTCTTGCTTTGTAGGAGACTCTACAGGTTCTACCTATGTAAATACGCCCTTCATTGCCTTGACAAAAAGGCATCACAAGGGCAAAGTGACTCTCATCTCCCTCTGCCTCACTGTCTGAGGTCTTCATAGATGGATGGCCATCCTAGTGGGAGAACACGCTGTAACGGCTGTTGGACATTGTGTGTGGTTTGTACCCCACTCTTTAAGGGATTCTTGCACCGCGTGCCTTACCAGAGATTACATTTGCGGGAATTCACAATCCCTTTCTCCAACTGCCCCGGGCATAGCAAAGCTCACACAGAGACTTGCCATCTGGGACCTGAGTCCCGCATTCCCCAGTAGGCTCCTTCCTTTGGATCGGCTGACATGGCAGTGGGTGCGGTGCCCAGAGAGGGATTCAGAGCTTCTGCTATGAAGGCTGGACCTTGAGGGTGACTTAAGGTGACAAAATCTGGAAGAAGAATGTTGATGTTGTGACCTACAAAGGGGGGCAGTGATACATTGATAGCGTGAAGATAGCCAACCTGCACAGGCAGCAGACAAGGGTGGTAATGCAGAGCATATACCATTGATGAATGCACACAGCATTTAGAGAAACTGCTGCAAGCTGCCTACAGAAAAATCCCAATATCAACAGTACTGACCGCTGATTGAATTTCTCTACTGTAATGATGCCACCGCTGCCCACAGCACTGAGTCCCTGGGCAGGAGTAACCTGTCAGGGCTAGTCTCAGCCCTTCCTTCTCTGAGCTGGCTGCTCAGCTGTTGGCTAATTGCCAGCTCCCATCTCTCTCCACAGTTACTCAGCTGTTGATGATATCCTGCTTGTCAGTCCTGCCTACTTGAGCTGTCCAGTCCAGAGGATCTCTGTCTTCACCTTGGTCAACATCACAGAGATGATCTCGTGCGTTCCTGTTTAAAGACTTGCTTTGCTGACATCACTTCTGGCTCCAGATCCTGCTTGCTGTTTCACTGCGTTGATCTCCGACTTCTGGCTTTGCTGACTATGTGTTCTGGTTACTGAACTTTTGCTATGTTTTGTCTACGTTTGTTCTTTTTACTTTTATTATTAAACAAGTATAATTTAACTGTACTTCTGTCTCGATCTGATTTCATGGTTTCTGACATACCCCAGGGATCCCGGGCCAGAAGAGAGAGCGGTGGCTTGGAATGCACATGTGCTCCAGCAGCCATAGGCTTAAAGACACTAGAGCCAGGGAAGAAACACACAAAAACACGACCACAACTGGATACAGAAGACGCGGCCCAGGGTGTTTATGGCCTCCCGCTAATAGCTACTGCCGCTTTGCCTGCCAATGGCCAGGCTTAAGCTCTTCATGGCACCGCATCCATTCCCCTTATCCACCCCGCTAATAGCTGGGGACTGCTGAATAGGGATGGCCGAACGGTTCGCCCGGCGGTCGGTTTGCGGCAAATTTCGGCTGTTCGCGGTCCGCCCGATCGGCGGACTATTGCCGCTGTTCGCCCGGTGGACTTACGTGTTTACTGTGTAAAAGAACATTGACCGATGATGACACATCCATCATGTGTTACAGGACAGCCAATTGAGACATTACAGCACATGGACACTTGGACATTCCCCCTAACTTATAAATAGCCCGATCCGGTGGCCATTTTACATTCTTTCGTATGTCACTATAGGGAGAGGTTGCTGTGTGGAGCAGGGAGAGACTGCAGTGACCCAAATCGCTAGCTATTAGGTCCACAAAAGTTCTTTTAAGGACTGGTATGGTATAGGTGTAGTTCAGGATATAGGTTTGAGGCACTGCTATTCAAGTCATTGTTGCAGCAGCCTGTGTTTTGTCAGTTTAAATAGGGACAGACAGGAAGCTGTGGGTGGCAGTGAGGGACAGTCAGTTTAATCAGTAGCTGTTACTATTAGGTCCACAAAGGTTCTTTTCAGGACTGGTATGGTAATAGGGTTGTACACGTATAATATTCTTTCTTCCAAATATAGAAAGAATATTATACTTGACTGCTGCCCTTCTGCTGCAGTAGTCCTTTATGAGTATAGGGACTGAGGTACAGTCTGCTAATCACAACTTACTAGTTGCACAAAGGTCCTTCTAAGGACTGGTAAGGTATAGTGTACTAGAGTATATAGGGTTGAGTGAGGTACAGTCTGCTAATCCTTAAGGACTGGTATAGGTCCACAATATATAGGGTTGAGGTGCACTACTGCTGACTGCTGCCCTATTCTGCAGCAGTCCTTTATGAGTATAGGGACTGAGGTACAGTCTGCTAATTACAACCTACTAGTTGCACAAAGGTCCTTCTAAGGACTGGTAAGGTATAGCGTACTAGAGTATATAGGGTTGAGTGAGTTACAGTCTGCTAATCCTTAAGGACTTGTATAGGTCCACAAAATATAGGGCTGAGGTGCACTACTGCTGACTGCTGCCCTATTCTGCAGCAGTCCTTTATCAGTATAGGGACTGAGGTAAAGTCTGCTAATCACAACCTACTAGTTACACAAAGGTCCTTATAAGGACTGGTAAGGTATAGTGTACTACAGTATATAGGGTTGAGTGAGGTACAGTCTGCTAATCCTTAAGGACTGGTATAGGTCCACAATATATAGGGTTGAGGTGCACTACTGCTGACTGCTGCCCTATTCTGCAGCAGTCCTTTAGCAGTATAGGGACTGAGGTACAGTCTGCTAATCACAACCTACTAGTTGCACAAAGGTCCTTCTAAGGACTGGTAAGGTATAGCGTACTAGAGTATATAGGGTTGAGTGAGGTACAGTCTGCTAATCCTTAAGGACTGGTATAGGTCCACAATATATAGGGTTGAGGTGCACTACTGCTGACTGCTGCCCTATTCTGCAGCAGTCCTTTATGAGTATAGGGACTGAGGTACAGCCTGCTAATCACAACCTACTAGTTGCACAAAGGTCCTTCTAAGGACTGGTAAGGTATAGCGTACTAGAGTATATAGGGTTGAGTGAGGTACAGTCTGCTAATCCTTAAGGATTGGTATAGGTCCACAATATATAGGGTTGAGGTGCACTACTGCTGACTGCTGCCCTATTCTGCAGCAGTCCTTTAGCAGTATAGGGACTGAGGTACAGTCTGCTAATCACAACCTACTAGTTGCACAAAGGTCCTTCTAAGGACTGGTAAGGTATAGCGTACTAGAGTATATAGGGTTGAGTGAGGTACAGTCTGCTAATCCTTAAGGACTGGTATAGGTCCACAATATATAGGGTTGAGGTGCACTACTGCTGACTGCTGCCCAATTCTGCAGCAGTCCTTTATCAGTATAGGGACTGAGGTACAGTCTGCTAATCACAACCTACTAGTTGCACAAAGGTCCTTCTAAGGACTGGTAAGGTATAGTGTACTAGAGAATATAGGGTTGAGTGAGGTACAGTCTGCTAATCCTTAAGGACTGGTATAGGTCCACAATATATAGGGTTGAGGTGCACTACTGCTGACTGCTGCCCTATTCTGGAAGCAGTCCTTTATCAGTATAGGGACTGAGGTACAGTCTGCTAATCACAACCTACTAGTTGCACAAAGGTCCTTCTAAGGATTGGTAAGGTATAGTGTACTAGAGTATATAGGGTTGAGTGAGGTACAGTCTGCTAATCCTTAAGGACTGGTATAGGTCCACAATAAATAGGGATGAGGTGCAATACTGCTGACTGCTGCCCTATTCTGCAGCAGTCCTTTATCAGTATAGGGACTAAGAGTTTTGCCACAGGGTCATTTAAAAAATGACAGGCAGAGGAAGAGGCAGGCCCTTCCGCAGGGGTGGTAGGGGTAGGGCAGGAGCAACAGGCCTGAGCCAAAGTGGGAAGTTACAGAAGGTGCGTTCAATTACTTTAAAGGATGCACCAGACTTGGTTGAGTGGCTCACTCAGCCTTACTCTTCTGCACCCTCCTCATCCTCTCGATCTGCACCCTCTGCTTCACTCTCTGCTATGTGCACCCCCAAAGACACTACCGCCAACAACACCACCACCACCACCACCACATACCTTCCGCTTGAGTCACAGGAATTATTTTCCGATCCATATCAAGACATTTCTGATGCGCAGCCACTCTTGGCATTGGATCAGGAAGAGGAGGTAGCAACAACCACCACTCAGCAGTCTGACGACAGTACCCAAATCAGCCCAAGGAGGAGGTTGGTCACCTGCTGCCTACTCCGAGATCTCTACTTATAGCGGTGGGGAAGGTGACATCGATGATGACGTGTCTAGTGATGTCACGTGGGTGCCCACAAGAGAGGAAGAGGAGGGGAGTTCAGAGGGAGATATGGACCAGCTAGCAGTGAGGAGAAGCAGGAATAACTTACATTGCACAGGAGGTACAAAGCAGACTGCTAGTGTATCAGGAGCGAGTCATCGACCATGTACGGTCACATCTGGCGCTCCCAGGACGCCGGCACATGGCTCCACAGTGTGGGCTTTTTTTAACGTGTCCGCTGCTGACAATAGTGTTGCCATCTGCAATCTTTGCAGTCAACGCATTAGTCGCGGTAAGCCTTAAGAAGGCACATGAGCTGCCATCACCGAGCCGAGTGGGAGCAACGGAACACACAAAGCCACACTCCAGGCTCTCACCGTCCAGCCTCGTCTTCTACTTCTCCTTCTCCTCTCTACTCACAATTGTCCTCCACTCCACCTTCCATCACGCCAAGCTCACGTTTTTCTGCAAAAAGGCAGGCTTCCGTGGGCCTAACGTTCGAGCGTAAAAAAATGATGACGCCGGATAACCCTCTTGCCCAACGGTTGACGACTGGCTTGTCAGAACTGATAGCCCGCCAACTACTGCCATATTAACTGGTGGACTAGGAGGCCTTTCGAAAATTTGTGGCCATTGGAACACCACAATGGAAGGTCCCAGGAAGGAAGTATTTCTCACAGAAGGGCATCCCAGAGCTATATGGCCATGTTAAGCGGCAAGTGAATGTATCTCTGGCACACAGTGTTGGTGCCAAGATACATCTGACCACAGACACGTGGTCTAGCAAACACGGGCAGGGAAGGTATATCACTTTTACTGCCCATTGGGTGAACCTTCTGACGGCCGTCAAGCATGTAACCCGTGGCACCCGTGTAGATTTGGTTTTACCGCCACGGATTGCATGCAGGCCTGGCTCTTCTTCTCCTCCTCCTCCTACTCCATCCTCCTTCCTCTCCTCCTCGGCTGATTCCTCCTTTTCCGCTGCTAGCGTCTCTTCCGCTGCGCCGCCCAAGCTCCCCAGAACCTATTCGACATGCCAGGTGAGACGTTGCCATGCCGTGCTGCGTCTGTTGTGCCTGGAAGCCAAGAGCCACAATGGGCCGGCACTCCTTTCAGCTTTGCGTTCACAGGCAGATCAGTGGCTAACACCGCTCAATTTGACAGTTGGTAAAGTGGTGTGTGACAACGGTGCCAATCTGCTTAGCGCATTGAAACAGGGCAAAATTACGCACGTGCCATGCATGGCACACGTCTTAAACTTGGTCATGCAGCGATTCATTGTCAAATACCCTGGGGTCCAGGACATCTTGCGGCAGGCAAGGAAAATCTCGGCCCATTTCAGAAGATCTTACACGGCCATGGCTCGCCTTGCTGACATTCAGCGGCGACACAATCTGCCGGTCAGACGTCTTATTTGCGATTGCCTGACGCGATGGAACTCAACCTTTTATATGCTTGATAGGCTGCTCCAGCAGAAACGCGCAGTTAGCGTCTACCTGTATGAACTCTGCGGCAGAACAGGTTCTGGGGAGCTGGGTTTTTTTTCACCGCGCCAGTGGCTGCTCATGCGCACCGCATGCAGACTTCTGCGGCCATTTGAGGAGATCACCAAACTGGTCAGTCGCAGCCATGGCGCCATCAGTGACATGGTACCTTATGCCTTCTTTATGGAGCGTGCATTGCGTCGTGTCATTGATCAAGCTGTGGAGGAGCAGGAGCGGGAAGATGAGGAAGTCGCAATGCTGGATGAATTCCCAGGGGGGGCTACTCTATCTGAGACAAGTGAACAACAAGAGTCTGAAGAGGAGTCAGAGGAGGATGGTGGCGGGGCAGAAGAGGAGGAGCAAGAAGAGCATGCTTTAAACCTTTCTGGGATCCGTGTTGTTGTGCGTGGATGGGGAGAGGAGAATGAATAGGACGACATTATCCTGGATGATGAGCAGGAGCCAGGCCACCACACCGCTTCCAGTTTAGTGCAAATGGGGGCCTTCATGCTCCAGTGTTTTAATAGGGACCCCCATATAAAAAGCATAAGGGTCAAGGACCAGTACTGGGTGGCAATGTACTTAGACCCCAGGTACAAACACAAAATGGCGGAAATGTTACCGCCGTCACAGAGGGCTGTCAGAAGGGAGCACTTCCAGGCCTTGCTTCGAGAAATGCTGCATTCTGCTTTTGCGTGCACTGGCAGAGGAGCAATTCCCACTCCCAGAGAAGGAGTTGCGGGTACCAATCCAACAGCGCCTGCAAGAAGAGGCCGGTTTGAAGATGTGTTGGTGACTTCTGATATGAGGTCATTCTTTCAGCCGACCCATCGACAGGTGTCATCCGGATCCAGTATCAGGGAACGCCTAGACCGTCAGGTGTCCGACTACAACGGGTTAACGGCTGATGTGGATGCTCTGAGGAGTGATGAACCCCTGGACTACTGGGTGGGCAGGCTTGACCTCTGACCAGAGCTTGCCCAATTTGCAATCGAACTGTTGGCTTGCCCCTCGTCCAGTGTCCTGTCCGAAAGGACGTTCAGCGCAGCAGGGGGGATCGTGACCGATAAGCGTACTCGCCTAGCTCACGACAGTGTTAACTACCTCACATTTCTAAAAATGAATGAGGCATGGATCTCAGAGGAATTCAACACATGTGACCAGTAGACAATGTATATGTCTATAAACGATTTTATTAATCGAGCACACAGACCTTCTTTCTTCATTTGGCTCACTTCCTTGTCCAAAAAAAGCACACCGTACTATATGCCCGTACCCTCCTGTTTGAAGAGGTTGAGCGGTGTCATATTTTTGGGGCCCAGCAGCAAGTTTCTGGTATCAGTGCTGCTGTTAGTGCTCTCTATCTCGGTGCTGGTGTCAGTGCACTCTATCACGGTGCAGGTGTCAGATCACTCTATCACGGTGCAGGTGTCAGTGCTCTATATCACGGTGCTGGTGATGATCATCATCTCCTGCACCCTCTTCTTTGCCTACCCTGACCTTCCCTCGCCTCCATTGTCTCAAGTTTCCGAATTTCACATATAAAAAAAGAATACTTGTAGTTGTTGCTCCCAGATTCACCTCATACATGTGTTATGTCATTGGCCATGTGGTGGGACTATGTGTGCACAGCTAGTAATTATTTTGTGGCTGCAAATATGACCTGTAGGTTTGTAAAGTTCACCATCCCTGTGCTGTGCTGACTTCCTCCTGGGGCTGCTTATTATGAGGGGCTCCCACAATCCCTATGCTATGCTGACTTCCTCCTGGGGCTGCTTATTATGAGGGGCTCCCACCATCCCTGTGCTGTGCTGACTTCCTCCTGGGGCTGTACCTCTGCTGTGCATATTATGAGGGGCTCCCACCATCCCTGTGCTATGCTCATTATGAGGGCTCCCACCATCCCTGTGCTGTGCTGACTTCCTCCTGGGGCTGCTTATTATGAGGGGCTCCCACCATCCCTGTGCTGTGCTGACTTCCTCCTGGGGCTGTACCTCTGCTGTGCATATTATGAGGGGCTCCCACCATCCCTGTGCTGAGCTGACTTCCTCCTGGGGCTGCTTATTATGAGGGGCTCCCACCATCCCTGTGCTATGCTCATTATGAGGGGCTACCACCATCCCTGGGCTATGCTCATTATGAGGGGCTCCCACCATCCCTGTGCTATGCTGACTTCCTCCTGGGGCTGCTTATTATGAGGGGCTCCCACCATCCCTGTGCTGTGCTGACTTCCTCCTGGGGCTGCTTATTATGAGGGGCTCCCACCATCCCTGTGCTGACTTCCTCCTGGGGCTGCTTATTATGAGGGGCTCCCACCATCCCTGTGCTGTGCTGACTTCCTCCTGGGGCTGTACCTCTGCTGTGCATATTATGAGGGGCTCCCACCATCCCTGTGCTATGCTCATTATGAGGGCTCCCACCATCCCTGTGCTGTGCTGACTTCCTCCTGGGGCTGCTTATTATGAGGGGCTCCCACCATCCCTGTGCTGTGCTGACTTCCTCCTGGGGCTGTACCTCTGCTGTGCATATTATGAGGGGCTCCCACCATCCCTGTGCTGAGCTGACTTCCTCCTGGGGCTGCTTATTATGAGGGGCTCCCACCATCCCTGTGCTATGCTCATTATGAGGGGCTACCACCATCCCTGGGCTATGCTCATTATGAGGGGCTCCCACCATCCCTGTGCTATGCTGACTTCCTCCTGGGGCTGCTTATTATGAGGGGCTCCCACCATCCCTGTGCTGTGCTGACTTCCTCCTGGGGCTGCTTATTATGAGGGGCTCCCACCATCCCTGTGCTGACTTCCTCCTGGGGCTGCTTATTATGAGGGGCTCCCACCATCCCTGTGCTGTGCTGACTTCCTCCTGGGGCTGTACCTCTGCTGTGCATATTATGAGGGGCTCCCACTATCCCTGTGCTATGCTCATTATGAGGGGCTCCCACCATCCCTGTGCTGGGCTGACCTCCTCCTGGGGCTGCTTATTATGAGGGGCTCCCACCATCCCTGTGCTGTGCTGACTTCCTCCTGGGGCTGCTTATTATGAGGGGCTCCCACCATCCCTGTGCTGTGCTGACTTCCTCCTGGGGCTGTACCTCTGCTGTGCATATTATGAGGGGCTCCCACCATCCCTTTGCTATGCTCATTATGAGGGGCTCCCACCATCCCTGTGCTATGCTGACTTACTCCTGGGGCTGCTTATTATGAGGGGCTCCCACCATCCCTGTGCTATGCTGACTTACTCCTGGGGCTGTACCTCTGCTGTGCATATTATGAGGGGCTCCCACCATCCCGTTGCTATGCTCATTATGAGGGGCTCCCACCATACCTGTGCTGTGCTGACTTCTTCCTGGGGCTGCTTATTATGAGGGGCTCCCACCATCCCTGTGCTGTGCTGACTTCCTCCTGGGGCTGCTTATTATGAGGGGCTCCCACCATCCCTGTGCTGTGCTGACTTTCTCCTGGGGCTGTACCTCTGCTGTGCATATTATGAGGGGCTCCCACCATTCCTGTGCTATGCTCATTATGAGGGGCTCCCACCATCCCTGTGCTGTGCTGACTTCCTCCTGGGGCTGCTTATTATGAGGGGCTCCCACCATCCCTGTGCTGTGCTGACTTCCTCCTGGGGCTGCTTATTATGAGGGGCTCCCACCATCCCTGTGCTGTGCTGACTTCCTCCTGGGGCTGTACCTCTGCTGTGCATATTATGAGGGGCTCCCACTATCCCTGTGCTATGCTCATTATGAGGGGCTCCCACCATCGCTGTGCTGACTATCTCCTGGTGCTGCTTATTATGAGGGGCTCCCACCATCCCTGTGCTGTGCTGACTTCCTCCTGGGGCTGCTTATTATGAGGGGCTCCCACCATCCCTGTGCTGTGCTGACTTTCTCCTGGGGCTGTACCTCTGCTGTGCATATTATGAGGGGCTCCCACCATTCCTGTGCTATGCTCATTATGAGGGGCTCCCACCATCCCTGTGCTGTGCTGACTTCCTCCTGGGGCTGCTTATTATGAGGGGCTCCCACCATCCCTGTGCTGTGCTGACTTCCTCCTGGGGCTGCTTATTATGAGGGGCTCCAACCATCCCTGTGCTGTGCTGACTTCCTCCTGGGGCTGCTTATTATGAGGGGCTCCCACCATCCCTGTGCTGTGCTAACTTCCTCCTGGGGCTGTATCTCTGCTGTGCATATTATGAGGGGCTCTCACCATCCCTGTGCTATGCTCATTATGAGGGGCTCCCACCATCCCTGTGCTGTGCTGACTTTCTCCTGGGGCTGCTTATTATGAGGGGCTCCCACCATCCCTGTGCTATGCTCATTATGAGGGGCTCCCACCATCCCTGTGCTATGCTCATTATGAGGGACTCCCACCATCCCTGTGCTATGCTCATTATGAGGGGCTCTCACCATCCCTGTGCTATGCTGACTTCCTCCTGGGGCTGCTTATTATGAGGGGCTCCCACCATCCCTGTGCTGTGCTGACTTCCTCCTGGGGCTGTACCTCTGCTGTGCATATTATGAGGGGCTCCCACTATCCCTGTGCTATGCTCATTATGAGGGGCTCCCACCATCGCTGTGCTGACTATCTCCTGGTGCTGCTTATTATGAGGGGCTCCCACCATCCCTGTGCTGTGCTGACTTCCTCCTGGGGCTGCTTATTATGAGGGGCTCCCACCATTCCTGTGCTGTGCTGACTTCCTCCTGGGGCTGTACCTCTGCTGTGCATATTATGAGGGGCTCCCACCATCCCTGTGCTATGCTCATTATGAGGGGCTCCCATCATCCCTGTGCTATGCTGACTTACTCCTGGGGCTGCTTATTATGAGGGGCTCTCACCATCCCTGTGCTATGCTGACTTACTCCTGGGGCTGTACCTCTGCTGTGCATATTATGAGGGGCTCCCACTATCCCGTTGCTATGTTCATTATGAGGGGCTCCCACCATACCTGTGCTGTGCTGACTTCTTCCTGGGGCTGCTTATTATGAGGGGCTCCCACCATCCCTGTGCTGTGCTGACTTCCTCCTGGGGCTGCTTATTATGAGGGGCTCCCACCATCCCTGTGCTGTGCTGACTTTCTCCTGGGGCTGTACCTCTGCTGTGCATATTATGAGGGGCTCCCACCATCCCTGTGCTATGCTCATTATGAGGGGCTCCCACCATCCCTGTGCTGTGCTGACTTCCTCCTGGGTCTGCTTATTATGAGGGGCTCCCACCATCCCTGTGCTGTGCTGACTTCCTCCTGGGGCTGCTTATTATGAGGGGCTCCCACCATCCCTGTGCTGTGCTGACTTCCTCCTGGGGCGGCTTATTATGAGGGGCTCCCACCATCCCTGTGCTATGCTGACTTACTCCTGGGGCTGCTCATTATGAGGGGCTCCCACCATCCCTGTGCTATGCTGACTTACTCCTGGGGCTGTACCTCTGCTGTGCATATTATGAGGGGCTCCCACCATCCCTGTGCTGAGCTGACTTCCTCCTGGGGCTGCTTATTATGAGGGGCTCCCACCATCCCTGTGCTATGCTCATTATGAGGGGCTCCCACCATCCCTGTGCTATGCTCATTATGAGCGGCTCCCACCATCCCTTTGCTATGCTCATTATGAGGGGCTCCCACCATCCCTGTGCTGACTTCCTCCTGGGGCTGCTTATTATGAGGGGCTCCCACCATCCTTGTGCTGTGCTGACTTCCTCCTGGGGCTGCTTATTATGAGGGGCTCCCACCATCCCTGTGCTGTGCTGACTTCCTCCTGGGGCTGTACCTCTGCTGTGCATATTATGAGGGGCTCCCACCATCCCTGTGCTATGCTCATTATGAGGGGCTCCCACCATCCCTGTGCTGTGCTGACTTCCTCCTGGGGCGGCTTATTATGAGGGGCTCCCACCATCCCGGTGCTATGCTGACTTACTCCTGGGGCTGTACCTCTGCTGTAAATATTATGAGGGGCTCCCACCATCCCTGTGCTATGCTCATTATGAGCGGCTCCCACCATCCCTGTGCTATGCTCATTTTGAGGGGCTCCCACCATCCCTGTGCTATGCTGACTTACTCCTGGGGCTGCTTAAGGTGCAGGTGTCAGTGCTGTATATCACGGTGCTGGTGTCAGTGCTGTATTTCAGGGTGCTGGTGTCATTGCTGTATGTCACGCTGCTGATGTCAGTGCTCTCTATCACGGTGCTGGTGTCAGATCACTCTATCACGGTGCAGGTGTCATTGCTGTATGTCACGCTGCTGATGTCAGTGCTCTCTATCACGGTGCTGGTGTCAGATCACTCTATCACGGTGCAGGTGTCATTGCTGTATGTCACGCTGCTGATGTCAGTGCTCTCTATCACGGTGCTGGTGTCAGATCACTCTATCACGGTGCAGGTGTCATTGCTGTATGTCACGCTGCTGATGTCAGTGCTCTCTATCATGGTGCTGGTGTCAGATCACTCTATCACGGTGCAGGTGTCATTGCTGTATGTCACGCTGCTGGTGATCATCTCCTGCACCCTCTTCTTTGCCTACCCTGACCTTCCCTCTCCTCCATTGCCTTCATGCGCTCCACAGTCCTGAATTGTCAGAATTTCACATATTAAAAAAAGAATGCTTGTAGTTGTCGATCCCAGATTCACCTCATACATGTGTTATGTCATTGGCCATGTGGTGGGACTATGTGTGCACAGCTAGTAATTATTTTGTGGCTGCAAATTTGACCTGTAGGTTTGCAAAGTTCGCCTCCTATTGAAGTCAATGGGGCCCGCCGCAAACGTTACGGTTCGCGAACTATCGGCCGCGTTCGCGGTCTGCGTTCGCAAAACGTCCCGTCGGAAGTTCGTCCATCACTACTGCGGAAGACTCCACACATCTTCTGGGGCACAGAATGCCGAACAACCAGGCTTCGATCATGGACACTCTATCCAAGGTAAGACTTCAACCATTCTGGTCCTTAGTAGGAGGACAAAAAAGGAACACAGCCTCTGGCTCTGAGCAAAAATTGATGGTAGTAGAGTCCTATAGGAGTGGAGAGGATTCAGGGTTAACCCATACGTATGCTGCCATGGAGTCTATCAGGAAATACCTTTAAAACTGTAATTTAGAAGGCTGTAGAGGAGAAAATGCAGCAGATAAACAGGTAGCTCACGTGGGAGGTTTTAATTCATCGGTGTGTATTACCCAATGCTAGTCACTTCAGTGGACATATGTAAGGCTGTATTATGACTTTAAATCCTCTTCCTTATTCTTACCATTAGGGATGAGCTGAACACCCCCGCCCCCCCCCCCCCCCGGTTCGGTTCGCACCAGAACTTTCGAACGGATCGAAAATTCGTGCAAACTTTAGAACCCCATTGAAGTCTATGGGACTCGAAAGTTTGAAATAAAAAGTGCTAATTTTAATGGCTAATATGCAAGATATTGTCCTAAAAAGGGTTTGGGGACCCGGCTCCTGCCCCAGGGGACATGGGTCAATGCCATAAAAATTTTTAAAAACTGAAGTTTTTTCGGGAGCACTGATTTTAATGACGATTAAATTGAAAAAAAAGTGAAATATTCCTTTAAATATCGTACCTGGGGGGTGTCTATAGTATGCCTGTGAAGTGGCACGTGTGGCACGTGTTTTACCTGTTTAGAACAGTCCCTGCACAAAATGACATTTAACGGAAAAAAAGTCATTTAACCACTTCGGTACCGCGCTATTGCCAAATGACGGCATTAGCGCGGACCTACATTTCCGGGACTACGTCTATTGACGTCGTCCCGTGTACGAGCGGCCTGCGTGCCCCCTGAGGGGCGCGCGCGGCACGCTCTGTGATCGGCGAGTCCATGAGACTCGCCTGATCACCGATCCGTGCAAGGGGTCGATCCCGACCCCTTATCACGTGATCAGCTGTCAGCCAATGACAGCTGATCATGTGATAGAACGGAGCCGGTAATCGGCTATTATTCCTCCTCGCGCTGTCGCGAGGAGAAAAAAAAAAAGCCGATCACCGGCGGCCGTGTTCGGGACATCAGTCCCGATCACGGCCAGTAATGTAAGCGCTCACCTGCCCCCTGCCAGTGCCCACCTGCCCCCTGCAGTGGCAATTTAATAAAAGTTAGTGCCCCCCGTCAGTGCCACCCAGCAGTGCCCACAGTGCCACCCAGCAGTGCCCACAGTGCCACCCAGCAGTGCCCACAGTGCCACCCAGCAGTGCCACCCACAGTGCCACCCAGCAGTGCCACCCACAGTGCCCACAATCTGCCTCAAAGGTGCTGAACCCCAGTGCCGCCCATCAGTGCCCAGCAGTGCCGCCCATCAGTGCCCAGCAGTGCCACCTATCAGAGCCACCTATCAGTGCCACCTATCAGTGCCCATCAGTCCCATCTATCAGTGGTACCCATCCGTGCCACCCATCCGTGCCACCCATCCGTGCCATCTTATCTGTGCCCATCTTATCTGTGCCGCCTTATCTGTGCCCATCGGTGCCGCCTTATCTGTGCCTATTAGTGCCGCCTTAACTATGCCTATCAGTGCCCACCAGTGCAGCCTATCAGTGCCCACCAATGCAGCCCATCAGTGCCCACCAATGCAGCCCATCAGTGCCCACCAATGCAGCCTATCAGTGCCGCCTAATCAGCGCACTTCAATGAAGGAGAAAAATGACCCGTTTGCAAAATTTTAGAACAAACTATTAAAACATGATTTTTTTTTTTTTTTTTTGCATCTTTTTTTGTTTGTTTAGCAAAAAATAAAACTCCGAGCTGTAACTAAATACCACCAAAGAAAGCTCTATTTGTGGGAAAAAAATGATAAAAATTTCATTTGGGTACAGTGTTGTATGACCGCGCAATTGTCATTCAAAGTGCATCAGCGCTGAAAGCTGAAAATTGGTCTGGGACTGAGGGGGGTTTAAGTGCCCAGTAAGCAAGTGGTTAAAACTGATTGCGGTTTTAATGTCATGTCTGGTTCCGGCAATACGGAGGAAAATCTTTGCGAAAAAAATTGCATAGGTAGGCCCCCTGCCCATTACCAGCCCCTCTTGTACGGATATTAAGGGGAACCCCGTACCCAAATTAAAAAAGGAAAGGCGTTGGGCCCCCAGGCCCTATATACTCAGAACAGCACTATACAGGCGGTGCAAACAAGACAGGGACTGTGTAGGTTTGTTGTGTTAAGTAGAATCTGTTTGTAATTTTGAGCTGGTACATTTTTTAAATGTAGCTCCAGTCAAAAAATCTATTTTTAAGCTTTTTGGAAAACATAGGGAAGGGTTATCACCCCTGTATAATTTTTTGTTAAACAGGGGATGAAAAATTGGGCTGGTGGCGTCACCCAGAACCAACCCTGTGATCAGTTACAAAGCCTCCAGCAGCACTGAAGGTGTGTTCCTAAAGAACGCTGGATGCAGGACAGGCCAGTAGTTCAATTGCATATTGTGCAAGCTCTGGCCAGTGATCCAACCTCAAGACCCAGTAAGCCAGAGGATTTTCGGTGGGAAAGGTGTCCAAGTCTGACCTTGCCCCTAGGTATTCCTGCACCATGTAAATCAGACACTGGCGATGGTTGCTGGAACCGATCATACCTTGGGGCTGCGGACTAAAAAATTGTCTGAATGCATTGGTCAGATGGCCACCTTCTTCACTGCTCCTTCTGTGACTGACCGAAGCCTCAGCAACACATTGTCCAGGACCAGGAGTTTGTAACCTCCCAGTCTCTGGGAACGTGTTGCACAGACCTTTCTGCGAGGCCTCCCGGAGATGTTTCATCCTCTGCTCCCTCTGCGACAGCAAGATAAGGTCGGCAACCTTACCCTTGTACCGTGGATCAAGGAGAGTGGCCAGCCAGTAATGGTCCCTCTCCTTGATCCGAAGAATACGAGGATCCTTCCGCAGGCTTTGCAGGATCAGGGAGGCCATGCAGCGTAGGTTAGCTGAGGCATTCGGTTCGGAGTCCTCTGGGTCACTAAGGACAACATGATCCGTAGCCATCTCCTCCCAGCCACGTACAAGTCCACGGGTTTCTTGGGACTGTAAATCATCTCTAAAAGACTGCTGCTGCTGATGCTGAGTGTCAGGTTCCACCTCCATGCTGACATAAGCCTCCTCCTCCTCCTCTGTGATGGGTGGGACAGCAGGAACACTGTCTGGATAAAGGGGGCCTTGAGAGGCAAGGAAGTCCTCCTCTTCCTGCTTCTTTTCTGCCTCAAGTGCCCTGTCCATTATTCCACACAGCGTATGCTCCAACAGGTGGACAAGAGGTACAGTGTCACTGATGCATGCACTGTCACTGGTCACCATCCTCGTGGACTCCTCAAATTGTAACAGGACAGTGCATGCATCCCTGATCATGCACCACTGGCGTGGTGAAAAAAAAACGAGCTCCCCTGACCCTGTCCTGGTGCTGTAGTCGCACAGGTACTCATTGATGGCCCTCTGCTGCGTGTGCAGCCACTGCAGCATGACCAACGTTGAGTTCCACCTGGTGGCCATGTCACATATAAGGCGGTTCTTGGGCAGGTTCAACTCCTTTTGGAGCTCAGCCAGCCAAGCACTGGCATTAAATGATCGGCGGAAATGCACAGACTTTCCTGGCCTGCCTCAGGAAATCCTGTAAGCCTGGGTACCTGCCCAAGAACCGCTGCACCACCACGTTAAACATGTGAGCTACAAAGGGCACATGGGTCAGTTGTCCCTGTCGGAGGGCGGAGAGGAGGTTGGTGCCATTGTCACAAACCACCATTCCTGGCTTAAGCTGGCGTGGCGTCAACCACCTCTCGGCCTGCTCCTGCAGAGCTGACAAAATATCTGCTCCAGTGTGGCTCCTGTCCCCCAAACAAAGCAGCGCAAGCACGGCATGGCATCTTTTTGCCTGCGTACTTGCATAGCCCCTTGAACGCCTACGGAGCACCGCTGGTTCCGAGGACAAAGCACTGGAAGAGGCCATGGAGGAAGAAGAAGAGGAGGGGGTGGAGGAGAGAGGTGTGTCACAGCCAGTAGTAGTATTTTGGAGGCTTGGTAGCGGAACAACCTCCAACACTACTGCACCTTGTCCTGCATCTTTCCAAGATGCCAGAAGAGTGACCCAATGGGCCGTGAAGGATAGGTAACGTCCCTGTCCATGCCTGCTGGACCATGAGTCAGCGATAATATGCACCCTACCACTGACTGCCCTGTCCAGCGAGGCATGGACATTGCCTTCCACATGCCGGTAGAGAGCCACAATCGTCTTCCATGAGAAAAATTGGCGTTTGGGGACCTGCCACTGAGGAACCGCACATTGTACAAACTCACGGAAGGGGGCAGAGTCTACCAACTGAAAAGGCAGCAGTTGAAGTGCTAGCAATTTAGCCAAGCTAGCATTCAACCGCTGGGCATGTGGATGGCTGAGAGTGAACTTTTTTCGACGGTCCAGCAGCTGGGGCAGGGAAATTTGCCTGCTACAATCGGACGTGGGTGACTGCTCGCAAGTACTTGGCTGTGACACACCTAATTCTACACCTTCATTCCTCTCAGTGCAGGTTTCAGAGAGGACTGAAGGTCTAGTGGGGTTGGAGATCCCAGCTGATGAGGAGCAAGGAGAGGTCCGCTTTGTTCTTTGGTGTGGGTCTTTACGATACGCTTGCCAACAAGCTGCATGGCAGGTCAACATATGTCTGGTCTAGCATGTGGTGCCCAAGCAGCTGATGTTTTGGCCACGCAAGATACGCTTGAGACATATGTTGCAAATAGCAGTGGTGCGATCTGATGCGCTCGTCTCAAAAAAGGACCACACCAAAGAATTTTTAGAATAACGCGCAGAGGCAGCGCCCTGCAAAGGTGGAGCTCTGCAGTGTGATTCAGTCAGAGTGCTGCCCCTAAGCTGGCCCTTGGAGGGCATCCTGCCTCATTGGAGATGTGCCTCCTCCTCCTCCTCCTCTCTCCTACCAGGCACCCACGTGGAGTCAGTGGCCTCATCATCCCCTCCCTCTTCATCACTGGAGCAAACCTGGCAGTATGCTGCAGTTTGTGGAACATGACTGCCAGATTGCTGTCCTTCTTGAGCATCCCCTCTCTCTGCATTCACGCTACTGCCTTCCTCTAGCTGAGTATCATCATCAGAGCCTACAAAACACTGGGCATCCTCCTGGAGCATGTACCCAACACTGTGCTCAAACAGTTCAGGGGAATGCTCAGGAGGAAATGGTGGGTCTAGGGAAGGAGTAACTGATGATGACATTGAGACGAGGGAAGAGAATGCATTTGCAGCTGCTTTGCTAGTACCCTGAGCCTGGGTTAGAGAGGATGAGGAGGATGAAGAGGGCTTGGTCATCCACTCTACCAAGTCTTCAGCATGATGCAGCTCAACACGTCCAGCTGCCGAAAATAAGGACAAGCATGTCCCATGGCCACGTGCTGATGACGATGCACCACTGTTGTCTCTAGACAGAGAGCCTGCTTCCCGTCTTTTATTGGCTCGTGCCTGTCTGCCTCTCCTTTTTGGCCTTCCAGACATGGTAATGGCCTGCAGGGAGATGGGAAAACCAGCAATTGGGTAGTGTATATTGTGCTGGAGGCACACAACACCCACTAACTCCTGCAGATGCCTGTATGATAGAACACCAGCAATAAAGGGTAGATACAGGTGTATACTGGGCTGTGCTGGAGGCACACAACATCCAGTAACTCCTGCATAGGGATGAGCCGAACACCCCCCGGTTCGGTTCGCACCAGAACTTTCGAACGGACCCCAAATTCGTACGAACGTTAGAACCCTATTGAAGACTATGGGATAAAAAGTGCTAATTTTAACAGCTAATATGCAAGATACTGTCCTAAAAAGGGTTTGGGGACCTGGCTCCTGCCCCAGGGGACATGGGTTAATGCAAAAAAAAGTTTTAAAAACGGCCGTTTTGGCGGGAGCACTGATTTTAATGACGATTAAAGTGAAAAAAAAGTGAAATATTCCTTTAAATATCGTGCCTGGGGGGTGTCTATAGTATGCCTGTGAAGTGCCACGTGTTTCCCGTGTTTAGAACAGTCCCTGCACAAAATGACATTTAACGGAAATAACGTCATTTAAAACTGCTTGCGGTTTTAATGTTATATCTGGTTCCTGCAATATGGTTGAAAATCATTGAGAAAAAAGGCATGGGTAGCCCTCCCTGCCCATTACCAGCCCCTTTGGGTCTTGTACGGATATTAAGGGGAACCCCGTACCCATATTAAAAAAAGGAAATACGTGTGGCCCCCAGGCCCTATATACTCAGAACAGCAGTATACAGGCGGTGCAAACAAGACAGGGACTGTGTAGATTTGTTGTGTTAAGTTGAATCTGTTTGTAATTTTCAACTGGTACATTTTTAACCACTTTAGCCCCGGTCCAATTTTCAGCCTAAGGACCAGAGGTCTTTTTACAATTTCGCACTGCACTGCTTTAACTGGTAATTGCGCGGTCATGCAATGTTGTACCCAAACGAAATTTGCGTCCTTTTCTTCCCACAAATAGAGCTTTCTTTTGATGGTATTTGATTGCCTCTGCGATTTTTATTTTTTGCGATATAAATGGAAAAAGACTGAAAATTTTGAGAAAAAAATATATTTTCTACTTTTTGTTATAAGAAAAATCAAATAAACTCAATTTTAGTCATACATTTAGGCAAAAATGTATTCCCAAGTGATTGAATAATGACACAAAAAAAAAAGTTTACAAAAAGTTGTCACTAAATGATATATTGCTCACACATGCCATAGTTATATGTGGAATTGCACCCCAAAATATATTCTGCTGCTTCTCCTGAGTACGGGGATACCACATATGTGGGACTTTTTGGGAGTCTAGCTGCGTACGGCACCCTGAAATCCAATCACTGCCTTCAGGATTTCTAAGGGTGCAAATTTTTGATTTCACTCCTCACTACCTATCACAGTTTCGAAGGCCATAAAATGCCAAAATAACACAAAACCCCCCCAAATGACCCCATTTTGGAAAGTAGACACCCCAAGCTATTTACTGAGAGGCATGTTGAGTCCATTAAATATTTTATATTTTGCCACAAGTTGCTGGAATATTACAATTATTTTTTTTTTGCGCGCAAAGTTGTCACTAAATGATATATTGCTCACACATGCTATGGGCATAAGTCAAATTACACCCCAAAATAAATTCTGCTGCTTCTCCCGAGTACGGGGATACCACATGTGGGGGACTTTTTGGGAGCCTAGCCACGTACGGCACCCCGAAAACCAAGCACTGCCTTCCGGATTTAAATATAAAATGCTACCAAAAAAAACTGTTAGCGATCGCAGGGATCAGGCCTGACTCTGCGAACGCTGTAGTCATGTGTTTAGTGTTTTGTAAGTGACAGTGATCGATCGATACTGCACTTGGGTGAGCTGGGCGGAGGGGCAAAACGCAGGTGCTAGCAGGTATCTGGGCTGATCCCGCTAACAATGCGTTTTTTTGGAACCCTAAACTGCTGGGGACGCTAGTATAGATCTGATCAGATCAGATATTGATCTGTTCAGATTCTATACCACTACGGGAGGTTTATGCTTTGCGCGTGGGTGTTAGCGGTACTGGCACTAGCCTAGCGCTGCCTGGGGCGACTCAGACCCTGACCCTAAAACCTAATTGATATCACCCCCTGGGTGATCAGGGGGTTAAACCTTTATTGGGTAATAAATGGTGGGTGCCCTGATGCTATAAAAAGCAAACTAACCAGAGTCACCCGTAACACTTATACGGTGATCACTGGTGAAAGGGTTAACTAGGGGCAATCAGGGGGTTCAAATTTTTATTAGGTAGTATATGGGGGTCCCTGGCGCTATATAAAAACCTGATGGGGAACCTAAATAACTAACTGGCTAACCAGCGTCACCAGTGACACTTATACGGTGATCGCTGGTGAAAGGGTTAACTAGGGGCAATCAGGGGGTTAAAACCATTATTGGGTAGTATATCGGGGTACCTAGCGCTATAAAAACCTGGCGGTGAACCTAAAAAAATAACTAGCTACCTAGCGACACTAGCGACACTAATGCAGCGATCAGAAAAATGATCGCTTAGTGACACTGGCAAAAGGGGGTGAAAGGGTTAATTAGGGGCAATCAGGGGGTTAAAACCATTATTTGGTAGTATATCAGGGTACCTAGCGCTATAAAAACCTGGCAGTGAACCTAAAAAAATAACTAGCTACTTAGCGACACCAGTGACACTAATGCAGCGATCAGAAAAACGATCGCTTAGTGACACTGGCAAAAGGGGATGAAAGGGTTAACTCTAAGGGCAATCAGGGGGTTAAACCTTTATTGGGGGTGGTAGGGGACTACCCTGGACCTAACACTAACTGCCCTGACAGTTTTTACTTTTACAACTGACACTGAATGCAGTGATCAGTAAATAAACGATCACTGCAATCAGTGACACTGTGACTGGGGGGGTTCGGGGGGCGATTGGGGGGGTGATCGGGGGGGGGGTTTGTGTGCCTGTGTGTTAGTTAGTGTTAGTGTAGTGTTTGGTGCACTTACTTTTAGTCTTCTCCTCGTAGTCCGGTCAAAAAGACCGCCCGAGGAGAATGACATCACTTTCTCCCTGCCTGTGTATACAATACACAGTGGGAGGAAGCTTCTCATTCGCCAGGAGCGATCAAGAGGGGATGGCCATCCCCTTATCCTGGATCGCTCCTGCAGCGAAACGGACCGCTGCATCCAGGGGGAGGGGGTCCGATCGGACCCCCCACCCGCTGAAAGGCAAGCACGTACATGTACGTGCTTGTGCCTGTACATGCCATTGTGGTGACGTACAATGGCATGCGGCGGTCGTTAAGTGGTTAAAGTGTAGCTCCAGTCAAAAAAACTATTTTTAAGCTTTTTGGAAAACATAGGGAAGGGTTATCACCCCTGTACAATTTGTTTTGCCATCCATCTTTTTTCATCTCACTTGCTGTTGTCTCCTTCCATTTGCAAGTAGGAGATGTTTGTAAGTTGGATGTTTGAAAGTAGGGGCTTGCCCTATATGCTCTGCAGAAATGGCGGAACAAGGTGTTGGTTTTGCCACAACATTGTAAGCCCTCAAAGTGACTCTTGGTGGGCGCTGGAGCGCCCTGCTGTGAACGCTTATATCAAGAATTGTAATTACATGCCATTGTTGAACAGTGGTAGAAAAATTGACCTTTGGTTGTTGTGGTGCTAGTGCCACAACACTATAAGTCCTCACAGTTACTCTGGGTGGGCACAGGAACGGGCCCTCCTGTGAAATATTATATCAAGAATTGTAATTACATGCCCCTGTTAAACAGGGGCTTAAAAATTGGGCTGCTGGCATTGGTGCTGGTGCCACGACACTGCAACCTCTCCCATATACTCTAGTTGTAGTGCAGGAATGAGCCCTGCTGCAAAGCATTGCATCAAAAATTGTAATTAAACGCCCCTGTTAAACAGGGGCAGAAAAATTGGGCCTTAGGCACTGGTGCTGGTGCCACGACACTGCAACCTCTCCCATATACTCTAGTTTTAGTGCAGGAATTAGCCCTGCTGCAAAGCATTGCATCAAAAATTGTAATTAAACGCCCCTGTTAAACAGGGGCAGACAAATTGGACCTTAGGCACTGGTGCTGGTGCCACGACACTGCAACCTCTCCCATATACTCTAGTTGTGGTGCAGCAATGAGCCCTGCTGCAAAGCATTGCATCAAAAATTGTAATTGAACGCCCCTGTTAAACCGCAGGCACAGGTGAAGAGGCTGGAACAGCTGGAGGGCTGGCAGCAGACAGCAGTAGGCACAGGTGGGCAGGCCGGAACAACTGGTAGGCAAGCAGCAGGCCACAGCAGACACAGGTAAGCAGGCAGGAACAGCTGGTAGGCAGTAGCGAAGGTCAAGGTACAAGCCGGGTCGGTAGCAGGCGGACAGCAACGGTACACAGGGAAGAGGCAGAAGCGTGGTCAGGCGGTCCGGAGGTCAGAGGCTGGCAGCAAGCAGACGTAGTCAGGAACAGGCCGGGTAGCAAGAATCAGAAGTAATCAGGTAATCAGGAGACAAGGTAACCGGAACGCTGTAGACTGGACAGCACTGAGACACTGTAACAGGTTCCTTAAGTAGCCCTTTGGGCGCCAAGAACGGTCGCACGGCGTGTCTGTGCGCGCCCGTGTGAAACCGTGCAGCTGTTTGTGACCCCGCGCACCCGTGTGCGCCCGTTCGTGCCCTCGCGCACCCGCGTGCTCTCGTTCGCAACATCGCGCACCCGTGTGCGCCCGTTCATACCTACACGCACCCGTGTGCGTCCGTTCGCGCCAACGCGCGCCCATGGATACCTATTAGCTCTCAACGAGGGGATAACGTGGGCAGGCCTTCCATGAGTCACTGGATTCCGGGAACGACCATGACCGTATTCCTGCACCATGTATATCAGACGCTGGCGATGGTTGCTGGAACCAATCATACCTTGGGGCTGCGGACTTGTCTGAAAGCATCGGTCAGACGACCACCTTCTCCACCGCTCCTTCTGACCGATGCCTCAGCAACACGTTGTCCAGGACCAGGAGTTTGTAACCTCCCAGTCTCTGGGAACGCGTTGCACAGACCTTTCTGTAAGGCCTCCCGGAGATGTCTCATCCTCTGCTCCCTCTGCGACGGCAAGATAAGGTCGGCAACCTTACCCTTGTACCGTGGATCAAGGAGAGTGGCCAGCCAGTAATGGTCCCTCTCCTTGATCCGAAGAATACGAGGATCCTTCCGCAGGCTTTGCAGGATCAGGGAGGCCATGCAGCATAGGTTAGCTGAGGCATTCGGTCCAGAGTCCTCTGGATCACTAAGGACATGATCCGCAGCTACATCCTCCCAGCCACGTACAAGTCCACGGGTTTCTTGGGAATGTAAATCATCCCTACAAGACTGCTGCTGCTGCTGAGTGCCAGCCTCCACCTCCATGCTGACACAATCATCCTCCTCCTCCTCCTCCTCCTGTGTGATGGGTGGCACAGCAGGAACACTGTCTGGATAAAGGGGGCCTTGAGAGGCAATGAAGTCCTTCTCTTCCTGCCTCTGTTCTGCCTCAAGTGCCCTGTCCATTATTCCATGCAGCGTATGCTCCAAGAGGTGGACAAGAGGTACAGTGTCACTGATGCATGCACTGTCACTGCTCACCATCCTTGTGGCCTCCTCAAACGGTGACAGGACAGTGCATGCATCCCTGATCATGCCCCACTGGCGTGGTGAGAAAAAACCGAGCTCCCCTGACCCTGTCTTGGTGCCGTAGTCGCACAGGTACTCATTGATGGCCCTCTGCTGCGTGTGCAGCTGCTGCAGCATGGCCAACGTTAAGTTCCACCTGGTGGGCATGTCACATATAAGGCGGTTCTTGGGCAGGTTCAACTCCTTTTGGAGCTCAGCCAGCCGAGCACAGGCATTAAATGATCGGCGGAAATGCACACAGACTTTCCTGGCCTGCTTCAGGACATCCTGTAAGCCCGGGTACCTGCCCAAGAACCGCTGAACCACCAGGTTAAGGACGTGAGCCACACAGGGCACATGGGTCAGTTGTCCCTGTCGGAGGGCGGAGAGGAGGTTGGTGCCATTGTTGCAAACCACCATTCCTGGCTTAAGCTGGCGTGGCTTCAACCACCTCTCGGCCTGCCCCTGCAGAGCTGACAAAACATCCGCCCCAGTGTGGCACCTGTCCCCCAAACAAACCAGCACAAGCACGGTATGGCATTGTTTTGCCTGCGTACTTGCGTAGCTCCTGGAACGCCTACGGAGCACCGCTGGTTCTGAGGACAGAGCACTGGAAGAGGCCATGGAGGAAGAAGAAGAGGAGGGGGTGGAGGAGAGAGGTGTGTCACAACCAATAGTAGCATTTTGGAGGCGTGGTGGCGGAACAACCTCCAACACTACTGCACCTTGTCCTGCATCCTTCCCAGCTGCCAGAAGAGTGACCCAATGGGCCGTGAAAGACAGGTAACGTCCTTGTCCATACCTGCTGGACCATGAGTCAGTGGTAATATGCACCTTACCACTGACCGCCCTGTCCAGTGAGGCAAGGACATTGCCTTCCAAATGCCTGTAGAGAGCCGGAATCGCCTTCCGTGAGAAAAAGTGGCGTTTGGGGACCTGCCACTGAGGAAACGCACATTGTACAAACTCACGGAAGGGGGCCGAGTCTACCAACTGAAAAGGCAGCAGTTGAAGGGCTAGCAATTTAGCCAAGCTAGCATTCAACCGCTGGGCATGTGGATGGCTGGGAGTGAACTTCTTTTGCCGGTCCAGCAGCTGGGGCAGGCACATTTGCCTGCTATAATCGGACGTGGGTGTACTGCTAGCAAACTGCCCAGAAGCACTTGGCTGTGACACACCTAATTCTACACCTTCATTCCTCTCAGAGCAGGTTTCAGAGAGGACTGAAGGTCTAGTGGGGTTGCAGATCCCAGCTGATGAGGAGCAAGGAGAGGTCAGCTTTGTTCTTTGGTGTGGGTCTTTGAGGTACGATTGCCAACGAGCTGCATGGCAGGTCAACACATGTCTGGTCAAGCATGTGGTGCCCAAGCGGTTGATGTTTTGGCTAAGCGAGATACGCTTGAGACATATGTTGCAAATAGCAGCGGTGCGATCTGATGCACTCGTCTCAAAAAAGGCCCACACCAAAGAACTTTTACAATAACGTGCAGAGGCAGCGCCCTGCACAGGCGGAGCTCTGCGGTGTGATTCAGTCGGTGTGCTGCCCCTAAGCTGGCCCCCGGAGGGCATCCTGCCTCGTTAGACATGTGCCTCCTCCTCCTCCTCCTCTCTCCTACCAGGCACCCACGTGGAGTCAGTGCCCTCATCATCCCCTCCCTCTTCATCGCTGGAGCAAATCTGGCAGTATGCTGCAGCTTGTGGAACATGACTGCCAGATTGCTGTCCTTCTTGAGCATCCCCTCTCTCTGCATTCACGCTACTGCCTTCCTCTAGCTGAGTATCATCATCAGAGCCTACAAAACACTGGGCATCCTCCTGGAGCATGTACCCAACACTGTGCTCAAAGAGTTCAGGAGACTCCTCAGGAGGACGTGGTGGGTCTAGGGAAGGAGTCACTGATGATGACATTGAGAGGAGGGAAGACGATGCGTTGGCAGCTGCTTTGCTAGTACCCTGAGCCTGGGTGAGAGAAGATGAGGAGGATGAAGAGGGCTTGGTCTTCCACTCTACCAAGTCGTTGGCATGTTGTGGCTCAACATGTCCAGCTGCCGAAAAGAAGGACAAGCGTGTCCCATGGCCACGTGCTGATGATGACAATGCACCGCGTCCACGACCAGCACTGTTGTCTCTAGACACAGAGCCTGCTTGCCCTCTTTTATCGGCTCTTGCCTGTCTGCCTCTCCTTGCTGGCCTTCCAGACATGGTAATGGCCTGAAGGGAGTTGGGAAAACCAGCAATTGGATAGTGTATATTGTGCTGGAGGCACACACAACATCCACTAACTCCTGCAGATGGCAGATGGCTCAATTAGAGAAGAGCTATGTAGGTGGATATAGCGGTGTATACTGGGTTCAGAGCACGCACAATCTCCTACCACTGACTGCAAGCTCTATTTAAAACGAGCAAGATAGCTAGTTATATAGATGGATATAGCGGTGTATACTGGGTTCAGGGCACGCAGACAGTACACACAATCTCCTACCACTGACTGCAAGCTCTATTAAAAAAGAGAAATATAGCTAGCTATATAGGTGAATATAGCGGTGTATACTGCGGTCAGGGCACGCAGACAACAACCACTACAGAAGAGCAAGAACGAAAAATCGGCCGATAACGATCGGTGTATACTGTGTTGAAGGTACACAGAACACCCACTAACTCCTACAGACGCCAACACACTACACAAGGCCGCCGCGCTGGCGGCCTTATATAGTGTGGGGCGTGTACTACACAGCCTGAGCTATGATTGGCCACAGGCATCCTGCTTGTGGCCAATCATGGCTCTCCTCGCTGCCAACGCTGTGATTGGCCAAGCATGCGGGGTCACAGTGCATGCTTGGCCAATCATGAGCCAGCAATGCACTGCGATTGCACAGTGCATTGTGGGCCGTGAGCGCTACGCGAATTTGGCGCAAACGGCCCATAACGTTCGGAATTCGCCGAACAGGCGAACAGCCGATGTTCGAGTCGAACGTATGTTCGACTCAAACACGAAGCTCATCCCTACTCCTGCAGATGCCTTTATTATAGAACACCAGCAATAAAGGGTAGATACAGGTGTATATTGTGCTGTGCTGGAGGCACACAACACCCACTAACTCCTGCAGATGGCTCTATTTGAGAAAAGCAATAAAGGGTAGATACAGGTGTATACTGCGCTGGAGGCACACAACACCCACTAACTCCTGCAGATGGCTGTATTAGAGAACACCAGCAATAAAGGGTAGATACAGGTGTATATTGTGCTGTGCTGGAGGCACACAACACCCACTAACTCCTGCAGATGCCTTTATTATAAAACACCAGTGTCATGGGAGGGATGCCTAACAGAGGCATCCAGCACAGAGTAAACAGATCAATAGGCTGCACTAAAGGAATCAGGCTCAAAAGGTAAATGAAAATATATATATTTATTAAGGATAAAGACAC
This sequence comes from Lithobates pipiens, assembly GCF_037356315.1. Taxonomy (NCBI): domain Eukaryota; kingdom Metazoa; phylum Chordata; class Amphibia; order Anura; family Ranidae; genus Lithobates; species Lithobates pipiens. The sequence continues at coordinate 182,550,510 of NW_027507784.1, read as the reverse complement.
ACTTGCAAACCAAACACAGCAAACCATGAACAAGCAAGAATGCAAATAATACACAGCAACCCCAAAACCCTAACCTAACTACATATACACACACACAGAAAGGGAACACATACAGTGGTGTGAAAAAGTGTTTGCCCCCTTCCTCATTTCCTGTTCCTTTGCATGTTTGTCACACTTAAGTGTTTCGGAACATCAAACCAATTTAAACAATAGTCAAGGACAACACAAGTAAACACAAAATGCAATTTGTAAATGAAGGTGTTTATTATTAAAGGTGAAAAAAAATCCAAACCATCATGGCCCTGTGTGAAAAAGTGATTGCCCCCCTTGTTAAAACATACTATAACTGTGGTTGTCCACACCTGAGTTCAATTTCTCTAGCCACACCCAGGCCTGATTATTGCCACACCTGTTCACAATCAAGGCATCACTTAAATAGGAGCTGCTTGACACAGTAAGGTCCACCAGAAGATCCTTAAAAGCTACACATCATGCCGAGACCCAAAGAAATTCAGGAACAATTGAGAAAGAAAGTAATTGAGATCTATCAGTCTGGAAAGGGTTATAAAGCCATTTCCAAAGCTTTGGGAATCCAGCGAACCACAGTGAGAGCCATTATCCACAAATCGTGAAGACATGGAACAGTGGTGAACCTTCCCAGGAGTGGCCGGCCGCCCAAAATTACCCCAAGAGCGCAGCGACGACTCATCCAAGAGGTCACAAAAGACCCCACAACAACGTCCAAGGAACTGCAGGCCTCACTTGCCTCAATTAAGGTCAGCGTTCATGCCTCCACCATCAGGAAAAGACTGGGCAAAAATGGCCTGCATGGCAGAGTTCCAAGGAGAAAACCACTGCTGAGCAAAAAGAACATCAAAGCTCGTCTCAATTTCTCCACAACACATCTTGATGATCCCCAAGACTTTTGGGACAACATTCTGTGGACCGATGAGACAAAAGTGGAACTCTTTGGAAGGTGTGTGTCCAAGTATATCTGGCGTAGAAGGAACGCTGCATTTCATAAAAAGAACATTATACCAACAGTAAAATATGGTGGTGGTAGTGTGATGGTCTGGGGCTGTTTTGCTGCTTCAGGACCTGGAAGACTTGCCGTGATAAAAGGAACTATGAATTCTGCTGTCTACCAAGAGATCCTGAAGGAGAATGTCCGACCATCTGTTCGTGTACTCAAGCTGAAAACGAACTTGGGTTCTGCAGCAGGACAATGATCCTAAACACACCAGCAAGTCCACCACCGAATGGCTGAAGAAAAACAAAATGAAGACTTTGGAGTGGCCTAGCCAAAGTCCTGACCTGAATCCTATTGAGATGTTGTGGTATGACCTTAAAAAGGCCGTTCATGCTCGAAAACCCTCTAATGTAACTGAATTAGGACAATTCTGCAAAGATGAGTGGGCCAAAATTCCTCCAGGACGCTGTAAAAGCCTCATTGCACGTTATCGCAAACGCTTGGTTGCAGTTGTTGCTGCTAAGGGTGGCCCAACCAGTTATTAGGTTTAGGGGGCAATCACTTTTTCACACAGGGCCATGATGGTTTGGATTTTTTTTCACCTGTAATAATAAACACCTTCATTTACAAATTGCATTTTGTGTTTACTTGTGTTGTCCTTGACTATTGTTTAAATTGGTTTGATGTTCCGAAACACTTAAGTGTGACAAACATGCAAAGGAACAGGAAATGAGGAAGGGGGCAAACACTTTTTCACACCACTGTATATAACAAGGCAGGGATGAGAGACAAGGGGAACAGGAGGCCAGGTAGAGGAAGCAGAAGCAAGGGGAGCCAAGGCAGGAATCAGGGGACAAGTCTCAGGAACCAGGTACAGGAAACAGAGTCCAGGAAGCAAATCAGGAACAGGTTTCTGGCAACTGATCAGATCAGGCAGGGACAAGGCTTGCAGGAAGGAATTCTGAAGCAATGAGCCTCAGTGAAGGGCGGGCTTATATACTTCCAAGCAATTCCACATCAGGTGCAGCTAGATCACTAGAATGTCCATTTGCTGGGAGACATCCGCTGATGACCACCAGAACTGCAACCTTTGATGGCGAAAGAAACAGTGACACCAGCAGGCGATCCAAGCAATAACACTGTTCCTGACAGTCCCCCCCCTCCAGGAGTGGCCTCCGGACACTCCATTCTGCCCTTGACCTGACAGTGCATGTAAATGTGGAAAAGTCCCGAAAAGTCTCCCCTGTGACTGTGGACTTCTTTGCACTCTCCGGCCAGAGTCTCTTAACCTACTGGGAGGCGTGCCACCCAAGTCCGACAATGGAACATGTATCCTACCACCAGGGTCTGTAAGTTTAGATCTGGAAATAAAAACAGGCAGGGCAACGTGCTTCGGGTCATCGGGCTGGGCAGCAGGCTCCGGGTCATCAGGCTGGGCAGCAGGCTCCTGGGTCATCAGGCTGGGCAGCAGGCTTGGCAGCAAGCACCGGGTCATCAGGCTGGGCAGCAAATGGGGCAGCGAGCTCCGGTCATCAGGCTGGGCTGCGAGCTCCGGGTCATCAGGCTGGGCTGCGAGCTCCGGGTCATCAGGCTGGGCTGCGAGCTCCGGGTCATCAGGCTGGGCAGCAAACACCGGGTCATCAGGCTGGGCAGCAAACACCGGGTCATCAGGCTGAGCAGCGGGCACGGGCACTTCAGGCACACCAGACTGCAAGGCATCAGACTGCAAGGCCGGGACGTCAGACTGCAAGGCCGGGACGTCAGACTGCAAGGCATCAGACTGCAAGGCCGGGACGTCAGACTGCAAGGCCGGGACGTCAGACTGCAAGGCCGGGACGTCAGACTGCAAGGCATCAGACTGCAAGGCCGGGACATCAGACTGCAAGGCATCAGACTGCAAGGCCGGGACGTCAGGCTGGAAGGCGTCAGGCTGGAAGGCCGGGACCTCAGGCTGGAAGGCCGGGACCTCAGGCTGGAAGGCGTCAGGCTGGAAGGCCGGGACCTCAGGCTGGAAGGCCGGGACATCAGGCTGGAAGGCCGGGACATCAGGCTGGAAGGCGTCAGGCTAGAAGGCCGGGACCTCAGGCTGGAAGGCGTCAGGCTGGAAGGCCGGGACCTCAGGCTGGAAGGCCGGGACCTCAGGCTGGAAGGCGTCAGGCTGGAAGGCCGGGACCTCAGGCTGGAAGGCCGGGACATCAGGCTGGAAGGAGTCAGGCTGGAAGGCCGGGACATCAGGCTGGAAGGAGTCAGGCTGGAAGGCCGGGACATCAGGCTGGAAGGCCGGGACCTCAGGCTGGAAGGCGTCAGGCTAGAAGGCCGGGACCTCAGGCTGGAAGGCGTCAGGCTGGAAGGCCGGGACCTCAGGCTGGAAGGCGTCAGGCTGGAAGGCCGGGACCTCAGGCTGGAAGGCCGGGACATCAGACTGGACTACAGGCAGAGACACTGGCACAACAGGTATTGGAACATCAGGCGTGGAGGCAGGAGTGGGTGATGACAGAATGGTATGAGTTGGAAAAAACTTCTGTTTCTTTTTGGTTTTAGCAACTGAAGATTTGTATGTGGGTACAGGGCTGTAGGTAGTGGATGCAGCTGGTAAGAGCAAAGAGTGGAAGGATGGTAAAACAGAGGGAGCAGATTTTGAGGGGAGATTCAATGGAACTGATGAAGGCAGCCGAGAAGTAGCAGAGGGGTTAAAGGCTGGGTAGGTACAGCAGGAGGAAACAGGGTACTGGTACTTCATTTGTAGCAGGGTGTATTGGTCGGAAATTGTGGTTGTTGGGGGTAATAGAGAGGAAGATATCCCAGCAGGCTGGTATCTGGACACAGAAATGGGTGGTTGGGAGCTGACAGAAGCTGAGTACAACAAGCTTGACCAGGCCTGTAATAATGTTTGCACAAAATCAGGTTTGCACACGGTTTGTCTGACCAGAGACTGCACTGAATCAATACATTTTGCAAGCACCTGTTGAGGACAAGCTGAGTACTGCTCAAAGAAAAAGGCAGAGTCATCTTCCAACAACCACACCAAAGACTCTACCTGAGCTGCACTAAAAGGGGGAGTATAGTCATTACCTCCACTAGAGGCATCAGACAGGGCCAACTCTGTACAGATCCAAATCAATGGCTGCACGTCCTCAAACAGAAAACTGCCCTGATCAACAAAAACATGGGCTATACGGATACATTCCAGCAATTGCTCTCTGGTGTATTCACCTAATGTCTGATGACAAAAATCTCTGTCGTCTGTTGCCAGAAGCGAAAGATACTGAATATCTTCCAGATGCATTTTTCTAGGCAATAGCAAGTGTCCAGACCCTATTCCCAAGTGCAGCTGATCTGTTAGTATGGCTTCAGAATTCTGTCATGGGAGGGATGCCTAACAGAGGCATCCAGCACAGAGTAAACAGATCAATGGGCTGCACTAAAGGAATCAGGCTCAAAAGGTAAATGAAAATATATATATTTATTAAGGATAAAGACACACGTGCAAACCAAACACAGCAAACCATGAACAAGCAAGAATGCAAATAATATACAGCAACCCCAAAACCCTAACCTAACTACCTATATATACATACACACACAGAAAGGGAACACATATATAACAAGGCAGGGATGAGAGACAAGGGGAACAGGAGGCCAGGTGGAGGAAGCAGAAGCAAGGGGAGCCAAGGCAGGAATCAGGGGACAAGTCTCAGGAACCAGGTACAGGAAACAGAGTCCAGGAAGCAAATCAGAAACAGGTTTCTGGCAACTGATCTGATCAGATCAGATCAGATCAGATCAGGCAGGGACAAGGCTTGCAGGAAGGAATTCTGAAGCAATGAGCCTCAGTGAAGGGCGGGCTTATATACTTCCAAGCAATTCCACATCAGGTGCAGCTAGATCACTAGAATGTCCATTTGCTGGGAGACACCCGCTGGTGACCACCAGAACTGCAACCTTTGATGGCGAAAGAAACAGTGACACCAGCAGGCGATCCAAGCAATAACACTGTTCCTGACAACCAGCAAGTAAAGGGTAGATACCGGTGTATACTGTGCTGTGCTGGAGGCACAAAACACCCACTAACTCCTGCAGATGCCTTTATTATAGAACACCAACAATAATGGGTAGACACAGGTGTATATTGTGCTGTGCTGGAGGCACACAACACCCACTAACTCCTGCAGATGGCTGTATTAGAGAGCACAAGCAATAAAGGGTAGATACAGGTGTATACTGTGCTAGAGGCACACAGCACCCACTAACTCCTGCAGATGGTTTAATTAGAGAACAGCAATATAGGTAGATACAGGTGTATACTGCGCTGGAGGCACACAACACCCACTAACTCCTGCAGATGGCTCAATTAGAGAACAGCAATATAGGTAGCTACAGGTGTATACTGCACTGGAGGCACACAACACCAACTAACTCCTGCAGATGGCTCAATTAGAGAACAACAATATAGGTAGATACAGGTGTATACTGCGCTGGAAGCACACAACACCCACTAACTCCTGCAGATGGCTCAATTAGAGAAGAGCAATATAGGTAGCTACAGGTGTATACTGCGCTGGAGGCACACAACACCAACTAACTCCTGCAGATGGCTCAATTAGAGAACAGCAATATAGGTAGATACAGGTGTATACTGTGCTGGAAGCACACCACACCCACTAACTCCTGCAGATGGCTCAATTAGAGAAGAGCAATATAGGTAGCTACAGGTGTATACTGCGCTGGAGGCACACAACACCAACTAACTCCTCCTTTTCTGGTGCCGGGCGTCTGAATTAAAGCAGCGGGGGGTGTTTTTGAAACACCCGATTAGAGCCATAGGCTCTAATAGGTGTCAAAAAAGGTGTGTTGACACTCGCAGTTCACCCAGGTTTGTTATAACAGCGAATGAATATTCACTGTCCTAACACTGAAGCGCCTCTCTGCCAATCAGATGCTCAGGTCTGTTACTCGACACCTGATAGGCTAAAATGACAGACACTGTGATTGGACACCTGACGGGAGAGAATGGGAGGAGACCCATGGAGGACACTGCTTGGAGAACACCGCTTGGAGGACACCGCTCACCGCTGTCACCCGCTGCCCCACCGAGTCAGGGTAAGTGCCAGGCAGATGACGAGCTGGCGGGGGGTCACGGTGGCGACATTGGATGGCATAGTGGCAGTATTGGATGGGCACATTGGCAGCATTGGATGGGCAGAGTGGCAGCATTGGATGGGCCCAATGGCAGCATTTGATGGGCACAGTGTCAGCATTTGATGGCACAGTGGCTGCGTTTGATGGGCACAGTGGCAGCATTTGATGAACACAGTGGCTGCAATTGATGGGCACAGTGGCTGCAATTGATGGGAACAGTGGCTGCGTTTAATGGCACAGTGGCTGCGTTTGATGGCACAGTGGCTGCATTTGATGGCACAGTGGCTGCAATTGATTTTTATTTCAGAATTTTTTCAGTTTGATTGCGCCCCCCAAAAAAATTTGAGCACCAGCAGCCACTGGTGTCCGGAGTCCGTCACACCCGCCTCAACCTCCACAGTGATCTGCTTGTATACCTATCCTGAAGGTCAGTGTGAGTCTATGTACTGCTATAGCTACCGTCTCTGAGCCTGATCGTGACACTTATTATGCTAAATTAATCAGTGCTAAGTTATTGCATTGTATCTGTGAATTATGATTATATTAGTTGGAAAGACATTGTAAAGTTTATAAGAATGTAAACTGGACAAAGTATGACTGTAATTCTGCGCTTTTAAATATTATTCCTCTCTCTCTGGGAAATAACTATCAGGGCTGCTGGTTGAAACTGTCAGATTTTAATAAGCCAACTCTCCACATTACAGGATATTGATGTGGAGTATTGATGTGGAGGTCAGCAGGAGCAACCAGTGGAAGATAGCTGTGGCCAATCACAGTTATCACAAAAGTACAAAACGGCATGGATGTCATTCATAAAAAGGATGCTTTTATACAGTGATCATCACTGTAAAAAGCAATCATAGTGTAAAAAAAAAAAAAAACCTGATCACCTCCCTAGAGCAGTACAGTGTCACTATGGTGCTCTAGTCACAGTATGTAAAAAAAATGTACCACCTTTCTTGGAGCCAGTAAGTGTCACAGACATTTCCTGCAGGTCAGAATTGTTAGGCTGGCCATACAATATACAATTTTCTTGTACAATTTTCCTATAGACTTACCAAAACAATATAGTATGAGGTCAAACCTAAACACTTTCAATTTGTATGCAATCGGGCAGGCCCTTGCACTACACAGTTAAAGGTAAATCTAGAGGAAATTGAAGAAAATGGTATAATGTATAGACATGTGTGATTCGTTTCGTACGAATCTCAAATTCGTACGAATTTCTCTAAATTCGTACTTTCAGGAGAATCCGAAATACGAATTGCCATGCGTCCGAATTTTGTACGAAATACGAACTTTTGTTTACGAATCCCCAGGAGGAAGTCAGCACAGCACAAGGATGGTGGGAGCCCCTCATCTAACGAAAATTAGTATTTCGGATAAGAAATTCTTCAACGGAATTTCGTATTTCGGATAAAAACCAAACTTCCATCAGCATCGACTGTCATATTGAGGTATATTTTTGCCTTTAAATTCATCGTAACGAACGTTTGTACAAGTTAACGAACCTAACGGCAATTCGTATTTCGTACAAATTGAAATTGAATTTCGGACACGAAATACAAAGTACGAATTAATTTTAATATGAACCGTAATGGAACAGAACAAAACGAATTTATTGACGGCACCCATGTCTAATAATGTATGGCCAGCCTTACATTATATTCTGTAAACAGTGCATGTTTCCATACAAACACATGGTGCCAGCCAGGGGTGGACTGAAGTCATTCAGGTCCCCTGGCCTAAATAAAGCAAGGGTCCCCTGTCAGGCCCCAATCATGACCCGTCCCTGGCCCTGTCCATGACCCGCTCCTGGCCTTGCCCCCAAATTTTGCACAAAGTACAACAGAGAGTCTGTAGAAAGCGTCCCCTCCAAGCCCCATTAGAGACTACAAAGGAGTATAATGGGACCTGGAGGGGGGCTTTTTCTAACAGAGTATATAGTGAACACCTTCATTCACTATGGTCCTTATGGGACCCCCTCCTTGTGCCATGACTCTCACTCCTGTACATTACACATTCCTGACCCCTGTATTTTACACACTCCTGACCCCTGCACTCTGTACATTACACATACTGACCCCTGAACCCGGTACATTACACACTCCTGACCCCTGCACCCTGTACATTACACGCTTCTGACCCCTGCACCCTTTACATTACACACTACACTGTAAGGGGGAGCTCTGTGGACTTTAATGTAAAAGGTAAACCATTTAAGGGGGATCTGATGTAAGGTGTGTTCTGGGAACCCTGATTTAGGGGGAATGCTGTGGACTATGTTGTAAAGGAGAACTCTGATGTAAGGGTCAAATAATTAACTTGTTTATTATAGGTAGCGCCTGGCCCCTCCTAATTTAATTATTTGATCTTTGCCATTACTTGCGACCCTTTTTAGGACTGCAAGACATAGGGGTGGCGACACCGTTTTCAGTGCTATTTTATACTGTGGCCTGCCAGTACCCCCATAGCGCGGTCTGGTCTCGTGAGACCTGTGCTTATTATTATCTGATGTAAGGGTGTTTCTGCTCACCAAAGCCCCTCCCTTGCATCAAAGCCCACAGAGCACCCCTTACGTTAGTTTCATATAGTGGGAGGCAGGAGAGAGGGTGAGCTTACTCACCTCAGGATGGAGGCTCAGGCACAGGCTATCTGTAGCTTTTCTCTTTTGGGTTCAAACATCCCACGACTTCCCCGGTGAGTGTGGGCGGGGCAGACCCAGGAGGCGAGGGGGGGAGGAGGAGGAGTAGATGAGCTCTCTCCTCTCGTGTCCATGCAGACAGAGGAGGGGATGTCAGCGCCGGCTCTGAGGCTGAGCTATCAACCTCGCAGGAGACACAGGCATGGATGCACAATGTTAGTGGCGGCCGTGACCTGTGTTAACCCCTTTCCAGGCACCTCTTACCTGTTACCACTAATTTCCCATTGGCCACTGGGGCCCAGCCAAACCTTAAAAGATGGTCGCCACGGGCCCGTGGCCACAAGTTTTTTGTCCCTGGGCTGGACCCAGAGTTCCAGCAGGCGGCGCTGGCAAGCCACCTTTCGCAGCCGGGCCCTCAGACCATGGTCAAATCGACCGATCGGTCAGTCCGCCCCTGGTGCCAGCTATTGTTTGCTTTGTAAACTGTTAACCGTGGAGACATCACACCCCAATGATAATCACTTTGTCTGCTAGCACTTAGATTGTTTGTTTTACTGCGAGCTGGAAAATTTATTTGCAGGTGAAAGTGGTTCTAAAGTTAAAGTGTTTTTTTTTTTTACCTTACTGCATGCCCTGCATTAAGGTAAAAAAACATTAAGTTTTGCCCATGGCTCTGCCTCCCCCCTCTCCCCAAACACCTGAGTCCTGTATCGATTCAGTGATCTGTCTGTCTGCAGCTCTTCTCCCATTTTTCCCTTCTCACAGGAGAATCAGGCAGCGGGAGACATTGGCTGTCAGTCAAATCCTGCAAGCAGAGAGCTGGGGGCAGGGCCAAGCCATGCTGCCTGTGTCTATGGGCACTCACAGCCCAGCTTAGAAGCAAGCCTTCACATCAGACCCAATAGCAAGCAGCTTGCTATGGGGGCAGACACAGAAGAGGAGGAGCTAAAAATCACAACCGGAGGACCCCAGAAGAGGAGGTTCGGGGCCGCTGTGTGTAATACCATTACACAGAGCATGTGAGCATTACATGTTTATTATTTTATTTTTAAAAATTGCCTTTAGAAACACTTTTAAATATAACTAAGGGCAATTTTTCTAGTTTTGGATAGAAGGGAAATGGGCTAGAACACCTGTCAGGTTTTGTTGCTGTCTGTGCCCCCTTAGGAAGATTCATCCTCTCTATTGGTCCCGTTTGCTATTATAATTGAAAGTGAAAGTAAAAGAAAATCTCCAAATTTTGGTCCGATGCTGCATCTGTCCCCCCGGGCATCTCTCACTGAGAACCAAGCGATTGAACACTGTTGATCACTTGGTTCTCAGAGCTCCCTGAGCAGACTGACTTTTGTAACGTCAGCAGAGAGCAGACTTCAGCCCGCTCTCTGCTGAAAATGGGTCACAGGCGTGCAAAACAAACTGCACTTCTGTGATCCACAGGAGAAGTACAGCCAAACGAGCTTTGGCTGTACTTCTCCTTTAAGGCTGACAGTGCCATCATTACATATTGATGCCTGCAGCGGGATCTAAAGACCCATGCACACTATCAGATTTTCTGCTGATTTTTGTCTTCAGATTTACCAAAACCATGTAGTGCAAGGGCCTGCCTGATTGCATACAAATTGAAACTCCTAAGGTTTGACCTCATATTATATGGTTTTGGTAAATCTGAAGGAAAAAAATCAGCAGAAAATCTGTGTGTATGGGGCTTAAGACTGTCTTCATCACATCCTCTATACAAATACTTCTGGGGCTCAACCCAAAATTAGCTGGCATCACATTTATGATTGTTACTTATGTAGCACTAACCCCCGAAGGAGCTGCTGGTTTTATTTGGGCTTACCGTTACCTCACCTGCTCGCTTCTCCGTCACAGGGGTCCCGTTGGAAAGTAGCCCAAATTATGTTGAATCTGACACTTAGTCCTTTATTTAACATTTATTCAGGATAAGCACAAAGTCCTTCAATAGAGGGTCAAAGGGTTAAGGGGAGTTCAGGCACCTGGTAATTGCGTGTTAGAGGTATTGATCAGATCCAGAGGACAAACAGCTCCACAGACTGGATCCAGCAACCACCGGATAGGCCCCTCTCACTTGACCTAGCAGCCGGTGAGATGCTCAACAAAGTCTCTGCCACAGACTTGTCAATTAAACTAAAGCATTCTTGAGAGGTTTAAAGAACTACCATACAGTACCAGTTTTCTTTCAGCCGATACTGTATGTGTGTTCCGGGTTGCGTCCTCTAACTGAGTTTCCAGGCTCCTTCAGAGATACCAGCCTTGCGCTCGGTCCTCTACTAGAAAAGTCCTCCCCTGGATCCTCCAGTTTTCTTGGCCTCTCCCCGCAGACGAGACAGCTCAGGACCACCCCCTGATCAGTAGGCCCCAACACTTTTCCGAGCCTACCCTCTCAGTTGCAGAGCCTCAGGACCATGTGACACAGATCCCAGACCAGGAGGGCCATGAGGTCGGGATAGCGGACCCCGGAAAAAGAACCACCAAAAATGGCGCCGGAACCTTAAATACCCTCTCCCAGAATGCACAGCAGGGAAACCACTCCCACTGAGCTACTTCCGAGCAAGAGGTGGTATTCAATACATTTCCACACTTACTGGCGGTGACATTGACACCTAAGGTCAAGTGGGAACCAGTGCAACCCAGCTGGACTGCCACAGAAACCAGAACTTTTTGGAAAAATTAGCCTGAGCCAAACTACAGCTTCAGACAACTAAATTTGAAAAATAATAGTGCCTGCCCATTAGGAGCAGATCGCTACACTTAGAACCTGTATAGTCCGAACAAGGATCTGAAAATTTACACTTCCTTCTCTCTAGCTTGCTTCAGAGGATACCTAGATGTCTGTGATCTACATATAGAGGGCTGGGAGGGCAGGGACTGATGTGAATGTAAATAAATATGTAAAGCACTATGTCAATTGATGGCACTATATAAGTATCTGTAAAATATAAATAAATACATTTACATAAAAAACAGACTGCACAGTGCATATCCTGCCTCCTAACACCACCCTCTAGTGGCATTTTGGAGCAGCTTCCCATATCATCAGATAGGCATGTTCAAAGAATTTCAGGCAGCCGGACCACTAGATTCAATACAGGTTGAGTTTTCCTTAGAGGCTGCATGGACAACAACAAAGGATTTATTCTAAGATCACAGTTATTCAACAGCAACAGACAAAAGGCTTGAATGATTGCCAGCTTTCTTTCAGTCCGCATAGGCACAACAGGAAGATACTGAAGGATATATTGCCATCCATTTCTCAGTAGTTTCTTCTGTTAGTTTGGTTTAAAAAAAAAAAGAAAAACAGCCCTGATTCCTAGAATTTATAGAGCTAGATCAATACTAAAGAGCTGAGATGTAAATTATCATTCTAAGTGCTTCATTCCCAATCTCCCAAAAGTGAATGGGGCTTAAGTGCCCGCCGTGTGCACGTTTGTCTCTCCAAAGAAGATCAGGAACCAAGTTTTGGCCCCGAGCCAGGCGCAATATTTTTTACATGCACATTTTGCCATGCTTTCTATGTGTTTTTTATGGCAATCATGGAACACTGTTTGGCGTGTCTTTCAGGATAAATGGCACCCAAACGCGCGTAATTTGAAATTACGGACAGAATTGGTGTGATTATGCCTGCAAAACCGAATTGTCCAAATGTAAATAGGGCCTTGTCTGGGTCTAACTATAAAAAAATCCAGAGTTTGTTTATAAGGAATTAGCTGGAACATTTGTCCAACATTCACAGGCATCATTCACTCTATTAATAAAGCACATGGCACATGTCTCAGTGCATTTTTCTCAACATTTCCTGGGTAGAAAAGACATCTGCTTAAAACTTAGCCACATCATTCTTGAATGGGAATAGGTTCTTCCTGTAACAATTGTCCTATTTATAAAGGGTTATTTTACCTTCACTGTACATTTGGCTGACATTTGCTTAATACAATTGAAAATAATTTTGGCCAGAATTAAGATGTCAATTTATTGCATTTAATATATGGCCTATAGAGGGAGCCAGAACTGTGCTTTTAACACAGGTTCAGCAATTTCCAAGCTATTGTTTTACTTTTAATTAGGAATAAACAGCATGTTCTCCAACCTTCAGGAAAAAAAGCCTGGTACACCAGGCATGCCAGTTGGTTACCTCCATGGCAATTGAACAACTAGCATGCAGTCCCTGCGATATTGCTACTAGCCTGCATCCTCATTAGGGGTGATTTAATAGGGATTCCCCAAAAGCGATGCTGATGGGTGCCAGGCTATTTGGAATTCCCCAGTCATGACTCCCAACTGTCCCTCATTTGGAAGGACTGTCCGTTTTTTTTAAACAAAATCCCTCTGTCCCTCATGCCTCAATTTCCCTATTTTTGGTCTGATGTGTACATCTCTATACTAAATGTACTTTTTTACTGCCAAATGTGTTAAGCTGCACTAAACTTTTTATCCAACCTCTATATTACTGCATTTGTTATTTTGAGGAACCAAAATAAGGGAAAATTGAGAGACCAGAAAAGCACGTGTGGTTTAGCCAGGGGCGTTGCTAGGTCTACAGAAAATCCGGGGCTAGAGCCCATAACAGTGAAGTAAAGAGAGTCATACGCTTGGGCGGGCATACACATGTATATGTGCCTGTGTGTTTATATATATATATATATATATATATATATATATATATATATATATAAATTATTATTACATAAGGGTCTCCAAAGCCCCCTCATTACATCAGGGTCAACAGAGAGCCTGTCGCATCACCTGCCACCAGAAGTGGATTATGTATACAGAGAGGCTGGGTATAAACAGAGAAGCTGGGTATACAAAGAGAGGCTGGTATACAGAAGATAGGCTGGCTATATACAGAGAGGCTGGTATATACAGAGAGGCTGAGTATACAGAAGATGGGCTGGGTATACAGAAGAGAGGTTGGGTATATACAGAGAGGCTGGGTATACAGAAGATAGGCTTGGTATACAGAAGATGGGCTGGGTATACAGAAGAGAGGCTGGGTATACAGAAGAGAGGCTGGGTATATACAGAGAGGCTGGGTATACAGAACATAAGCTGGGTATATACAGAGAGGCTGGGTATACAGAAGTTAGGTGGGGTATATACAGAGAGGCTGGGTATATACAGAGTGGCTGGGTATACCGAAGATAGGCTGGGTATATACAGAGAGGCTGGGTATACAGAAGATAGGTTGGGTATATACAGAGAGGCTGGGTATACAGAAGATAGGTTGGGTATATACAGAGAGGCTGGGTATAAACAGAGAAGCTGGGTATATAAAGAGAGGCTGGGTGTATAAAGAGAGGCTGGGTATATACAGAGAGGCTGGTATACAGAGAGGCTGAGTATACAGAAGATGGGCTGGGTATACAGAAGAGAGGTTGGGTATATACAGAGAGGCTGGGTATACAGAAGATGGGCTGGGTATACAGAAGAGAGGTTGGGTATATACAGAGAGGCTGGGTATACAGAAGATAGGCTTGGTATACAGAAGATGGGCTGGGTATACAGAAGAGAGGCTGGGTATACAGAAGAGAGGCTGGGTATATACAGAGAGGCTGGGTATACAGAACATAAGCTGGGTATATACAGAGAGGCTGGGTATACAGAAGTTAGGTGGGGTATATACAGAGAGGCTGGGTATATACAGAGTGGCTGAGTATACAGAAGATAGGCTGGGTATATACAGAGAGGCTGGGTATACAGAAGATAGGTTGGGTATATACAGAGAGGCTGGGTATACAGAAGATAGGTTGGGTATATACAGAGAGGCTGGGTATACAGAAGTTAGGTGGGGTATATACAGAGAGGCTGGGTATATACAGAGAGGCTGAGTATACAGAAGTTAGGTGGGGTATATACAGAGAGGCTGGGTATATACAGAGAGGCTGGGTATACAGAAGATAGGCTGGGTATATACAGAGAGACTGGGTATACAAAGTTTCCCCCCTCAACCATGGTCTGCACTTACCAGCTCAGGAGAGATTTGTGTGAGAAAGTTCCTCCCGTGTCTATGATATGGGCGGAGCAAGGGAGGAGACTCACTCTTACACTGATCTCCCGGCTCTGAGAGTGCCGTGGCTGTGAGGGAAGCTGTGTCTGGCAGCCCGCCACTCTCACAGTAGGGCCGACCCTGGACTCAGGGTTATGGGCCCCAGATTCAGGGCTCTAGCCTCAATAGCCACCCCCTAACGACACCTATGGGTTTAGCTAATTATTTCCTGCATATTAGATCTTTGTGATCTGTGTACCTGGGGTTGTAATGGGGAAGTGTCCTTTGCCTACTTGGCATACTGTGTGTTAAAAGTTGTTCCTTTTTATTATTTAAGAAAGTTGGGTAGGTATACCCAGTGCCCAGGAGAGACTGCTGGCAAGGAGTAGATCTCTGTGCCACTTATCTGTTTCCCATGGGAGACACATAGGTGGCCCCTCTTTCACAGTGAACTGGATTTAGAAGTCCTTTGAACACCCTAACCAGTTCACCATACATGTAGGTTGCACCACACACAAAACTCTGGTTGAAAAGGGAAGGGTATCCCAGTACTGGTATTGGTTTTATGGATGAGTACAGGCATTGACCAGCATGGCAGGCAGTATGCATGGTGCTTCCTGTTTGGAATGTCATCTCAGCAAGGAGGTTATAGCTCCTCAGCATTGGGGTGGTGCTTTGAGAGCATTTTCCCCAAAAAATGAAATCCCTACCTGGACTTGATGTTGATGCAAACAGGAGAGGGTGCTAGCAAGGAAAGGGCTCATATGGGTCAGAAAAAATACAATAAGAAAAACAAAAAATGAATGTGTATTGTAAACCTAAATAATAATTACCTTTCACGGTAGCAAAGTAGATGGACTTCAAGCCCTCTCTTTTTCAGCGCCTTACTTTAGCACTGGGTATGCAGAATAGTCAGGAGCAGATGCTTTTTGAGAGGTTGAAGGGCATGGAAGTTGGCTGGGGGCTAAAAGCCCAATGCCACTTGGTATGGGGAAACCACATGCCTGACTTGTTGAGCTGGTTATATCTGGAAAGGATGGAGATTATTTTTTTCCATTTAAATCATTTCATTGATTTATGAATTATTATTTCCTGACAGACTCCATGGCAGCAACGTGTGGGTTAAGTCCCGCCTCCACTACCCTATAGGACACTACTCCCATAAATCTTTGCTCCCTGCCCATGGCCGTGTTCTTTTTTTGTCCTCCTCCATAGGACCAGACGTATGGTCTTTCTACCTGAAGATTGCTCCCACACGGTTCCGTCGTTGGTTTGGCCGAAAAGCGACTGTGGACGAAGTTGTCGCATATCTCCGTTAAGCCCTAGCTACTAGCGGGGTATGGAGTGGGCAGTTGGATATAAGCGCTGGAGGAAAGCCAGGAGCCTAGCCACTGGCAGGCAGGCTGCGCATTTGGTCGGATAGCCCAGCTAAATAGCAGGTGACCTATTGTGCCCTAAGAAGTCCGGTATGTATTGTGCTTACCTTCGGCCTGGAGACGTTCGTGTGGGAGCGGTAAGATTGTTCCTCTTTTTTCATGGCAGCAGT
This sequence comes from Lithobates pipiens, assembly GCF_037356315.1. Classification (NCBI taxonomy): domain Eukaryota; kingdom Metazoa; phylum Chordata; class Amphibia; order Anura; family Ranidae; genus Lithobates; species Lithobates pipiens. Next base: position 182,534,204 of record NW_027507784.1, on the reverse strand, counting down.
TTGTGTTTGTTCTTTGCCTTCTTCCCTTCTTTTCTGTTCGTTTTTTTCCTGTGTATAGGTATATGGGTTTAGACATTGCGGTCGGATTAGCCTGCGTTCCAGCCGTCGCTCACTTCCTGGTTTTCGTTAATACGTTCGTTCTGCGCATGCGCGAGTACGACTCAGGATCGAGGCTTGGTTCGCGCATGCGCGATAGCGGCAAAGTGACGCTATTCACGCATGCGCGGTAGCGGCGCACGGGACGCGGTGATGACGTCATTAAGGCGCCTTATTTAAACATGGGATATAGCCTGCAAGCCTTGGGAATGCTTGCAGGTTATTTCGTGACTTCCCCTTGTCCAGGTTCTCTGCTGTGGAGGTAGGTGGCCTTCTGGGAAGATGGGGGTGGGCATGTGTGTGTGTTTATAGCATCCTCAGCCTTACTTATATGTCTTTGCAGCAGTTATGGAGACCCTTAGAGATACGGATTCACCTCCGCCTGTATGTGGCCAGCCCTCTCATAATAGGTACTGTCTGGGGGGGAAGTAAGGGGGGGGGAGGGGTCCGGTATTAGTCAGTCTGTTATCTTTCCTTATCTGTATGTCTCTTCTATCTCTGTCTTAGCCCATCTAGATCAAGAACAGCAACGCAGCTCAACGCACAGAGGAAGCGATTCTTCTAAATCTTACCACCGGCACTCATATTCCAAGTCTAAGCATCACGGCTCACCCTCTAGATCTGGGCGCCGTAGCGAGGATCGATCTCGCTCCTCCAGGGCTCATTCCAGCCACTCAGTTATCAACTCTTGCTGGGGATGCAGATCACAAGTTCCCATTGGAAAATCCCTGTGTGACCTCTGCTTTTCCAAAGCCTCTAGTGAGAGAGGGGGTACGGACCAGCAACTAAGATCCCTTGTGGGAAAAGTGGTGAAGGAGTCCCTCAAGGGGATCAGGGCCAATCAGACCCCTGTGCCTCAATCAGAGTCACCTCAGTCACCAGTCAGGGAGTCGCATGCTCAAGAGCTCTGGGAATCCTCTTTAACCAGCCATCATTCAGCTGCTGCTTCAGACAGTGAATCTGAGGAAGATAGTCCCTGTGTGGGTTTTGATTTTGCTTTACTTTCCCCCTTGGTGAAGGCCATCAGAGAGGCTTTGAACTGGGAAGATGAGGTGGCTAATCCTTCCAAGCAAAGGAAGTATTTTAAGCAACTTAAAAGGGAGCGTCTTAACTTTCCATTTCTGTCTGAACTTGGTGAGGTCATCACGGATGAATGGAGTAAAGTGGAGAAAAAGAATAGTATGCTCTCAAAAGTCCTAAGGTTATATCCCTTTAAGGAGGATGAGGTCAAGCATCTGGAATCGGCTCCTCTTGTGGATGCAGCGGTGATGAGACTAGTAAAACACGTGACCCTTCCTTTGGAGGATACAGTTTCATTTAAGGATGCTTTAGATAGACGGATTGATTCCGATTTAAAGAGAGTCTACCTCACTGCCGGTATGGCATGCAAGCCAGCATTGGCTTTAGCGGCATTGTCCAAAGCCATGGAAGTCTGGACGGACGGTGTGGATGATACCCTCAGAAACATTTCGGAGGAAGTCGCTAAAAGTTCTCCTATTCAGGAGTTAAGGCTTGCTTCGGCTTTTCTGGGGGAGGCTTCGATTGACATCATCCGCCTAGTGTCCCGGGTTATGCTTTCGGCTGTAACCGCAAAGCGGGCCCTATGGCTCCGTCCCTGGCTGGCTGATCCAGCTTCAAAACAGGTGTGGTGCCGTATCCCTTTTGAAGGTTCTTCCCTTTTTGGGAATAAATTGGATAGCGCCATATCCCGGGCCACTGGTGGTAAATCGGGGTTTCTTCCTCAGGACAGACGTCTAAAAAGCCAGAAGAGATTTTTTCCTAAAAAACAGTATCAGGAGCAAGCCAGGGAGGCCCGTAGCTATAGACCGGGTCGGGAATATTCTAGATCATGGAAATCAAGGCAGTCATCCTTCAAGAAATCTGCCAAGAGCAGTGCGACAGGAGAGAGGGAACCAACCAAATCTTTTTGAGATTGGGCCCGCTCAGATAGGCCAGGTGGGGGCTCGTCTTCTACATTTTCGGCATGTCTGGGCGGCCTCAATCAAGGACTTCTGGACCGTCAGAACGGTCTCTTCAGGCCATTCTTGGACCTTCAGCAGGGCCCCAAGACTAAAGTTTGTTCCCACCTCCCTTCCAGCCTCAGAAGAAAAAAGGCAGATCTTGTTGGCCTACGTGAAATCTTTATTGGCTCAAGGCGCTGCCGTACCCGTGCCAGACGATCAACGAGGGAGAGGAATTTATTCTCCTCTTTTTATGGTTCAAAAGAAAAACGGTTCTTGGAGACCAGTCATAGACCTTACACATCTGAATCATTTTATCAGAAAGGAAAGGTTCAAGATGGAAACCTTGTCGACAATACAACAGTCAGTCCAGTCAGGCGACTGGATGATTTCAATAGATCTAAAGGACGCGTACTTTCATGTCCCTGTGGCAGAAGATTTTCAGCAGTTTCTGCGATTTTCAGTAGGAAAACTACATCTCCAGTTCGTTTGTCTCCCGTTCGGACTTTCAACATCCCCCCGAGTGTTTTCAAAAGTGTTGTTGGCCGTAGTGGCTCTATTGAGAACCAAGGGAATTCGTCTTCACCACTATTTAGACGATCTTCTGCTGCTAGCCCAGGACAGAGACCGTCTGTTAGTGCACAAGGAGCAGGTCATCTCCACTCTTCAAGAATTCGGTTGGATCCTGAATCTAGAAAAGAGTCAGTTAATTCCTTCCCAGTCTCTGGTATTCCTAGGCGCACTCTTCAACACAGTGAGGGGTACCATCTCATTACCCGAGGAGAAAGTAGTGGTAATTCGGGACAGAATCCGTCCGGCCCTCTCAGCCTCCCATCTTCCGGCTCTTCAGTGCTTGAGAATTATTGGCACCATGGTGGCAACGATTCCGATGGTGAAGTGGGCCCAATGGAAGATGAGACCGTTTCAAAAAGGTTTTCTTCACCAATGGCTAGGCGACAAGACTCAACCTATCCGGATCACATCTTCAATGAGAATCTCTCTGCCCTGGTGGCTTCAGAAGGTGAACCTATTCAATTGTCATTCCATTCTCCCCATCTCGTGGATAACAATAACTTCGGATGCCAGCAACAGGGGCTGGGGCGCCCACTGTTTGTCGGAAGTAGCACAAGGCACCTGGGACTTCCCTTCCAGGGGGACGGTGTCGAATATTCTAGAATTGAGGGCAGCCTTTCAGGCACTCCTGGCCTTTCGTCATCTGGTCTCAGGAACCTCGGTCCTACTCAGACTAGACAACACAACAGCAGTGGCATATATAAGGAGACAAGGAGGTACTCGGAGTCTCTCCCTTCTTCAGGAGGTAGAGCCAATCATGTCTTGGGCTCAGAAGAACCTGGTCAACATTACAGCAACTTATGTTCCAGGAACACAGAATGTCCAGGCGGACTTTCTGTCTCGAGTCAGTCTGGACAACAACGAATGGTCCCTTCACGTAGAAGTTTTCAGGTGGATTCTAACATTGTGGTTCGTCCCAGAGGTCGACCTATTTGCCTCCCCTTGCAACAAGAAACTGGCAAGATACTATTCCAGGTTTCGGGATCCTCAGGCCTACGGAGTGGATGCTCTGACGGATCGATGGTGGTTCAACAAAGCCTACGCCTTTCCTCCAACTCCTATTATTCTACAGTTCCTGCGGAGACTCAAATCAGAAGCAGTAGAGGTGATAGCTGTAATACCTTATTGGCCCAACAGGCCATGGTTTCCGCTTCTAATGCTCCTCAGTGTCAGGGATCCGATTCCCTTACCTCTCAGATCCGATCTTCTGTCCCAGGGCTCGAAGCTCCATCCCTGCCCGGCCCATCTATGTCTGAGGGTCTGGTTTTTGAGAGGGGAAGGTTAGAGGCTCTGGGTTGTCCAAAGGAGGCCATCCCTACTCTCATGAGTGCTAGAAGGAAAAGTACCAACCAGGTGTATGAGAGGATTTGGTCTAGATTCACAAATCACTTATCTTCCAGGTCTTGCTCCGATGGTAATTTGACGGTTCAGGATGTTCTGAGTTTCTTACAGTCCGGACTAGACATTCCCCTATCTGTCAGCGCTCTTCGTGTGCAAGTCTCGGCAATTTCAGCCTTTTCTGGAATATCTTGGGCTAAACATCCTTTGGTTCAGCAATTTTTTAAAGGAGCAATTAGACTTAGACCACAGAGGAAACCCAGATTCCCCAAGTGGGATTTACCCTTAGTTCTCGACTTCTTCTCTCAACTGGACAGATCACTTTCAGTCAAAGAATTGTCCCTAATGACATCTTTTTTGGTAGCCATATCCTCAGCGAAGAGAGTCTCTGAGATTCAGTCTTTAGGATCAAAGGAACCTTTCCTCACATTCTTCCCTGACAGAGTGGTCCTAGTGCCAATGCTGGGTTCAAACCCAAAGGTTACCTCGGTCTTCCACGAAAATCAGGACATTACTCTTCCTACCTTTAATTCTGCTGGGAGTCAGGATCTTCATCCTCTCGACATGGGAATTATTCTGAAACGGTACCTGGAGGCGACAGCTTCTTTCCGGCAATCGGATTACCTTTTTGTTCTTTTTCATGGCAAAAACAAAGGCCTTAGGGCTTCGGTCAGATCCATCTCCACGTGGGTGGTTCAGGCGATCCAGTGGGCTTATAAAGAGAAGGGCTTGGCTCCTCCTGAGGCGGTTACGGCACATTCCACGAGAAGTCTCTCTACTTCTTGGGCAGCTTCACGTCATGTGGCTCCTGAGGTTATCTGCAAGGCTGCCTCTTGGTCGTCCATTCATACATTTATGGCTCACTATTGTGTCGAACCTGCCAGTTTATCTTCTGTTGATTTTGGTTTAAAGGTGCTGTCAGTGGACAGTGTTAAATAAATCTTGGTTCAGCATTTTTGCCCACCCGAGTGTGTTTGGCGAGTTATTTCCCACACGTTGCTGCCATGGAGTCTGTCAGGAAAACGGAAAATTCCTATCAAAATACTTACCGTAATTTTCCTTTCCTGATGGACTCCATGGCAGCAGGAGTTCCCTCCCAAAATGGCTGGAGTAGGCTAGTTATCGAACACGGCCATGGGCAGGGAGCAAAGATTTATGGGAGTAGTGTCCTATAGGGTAGTGGAGGCGGGACTTAACCCACACGTTGCTGCCATGGAGTCCATCAGGAAAGGAAAATTACGGTAAGTATTTTGATAGGAATTTTCCGTTTTTTATTATAAAATGCAATGATTCAAGACCTCAACCTTGACAAAAATTTACTTAACTGAGTTCTATGAAAGTCAGGTAAAACTAGGGAAGGTTTTATAAATGACGAAATGATGGTTTTATAAATGAAATTTATAAATGGGTGAATGTTAGGGCCCTTTTACACTGATTGTTTTTTGATCAGTTTTTTAGTTAAAGCGGAGTTCCGCCTCAAATTTTTTTTTAAGTCAGCAGCTACAAATACTGTAGCTGCTGACTTTCAGTCTAGATTCACGCCTGAGCATTTTCAGCTCATAAATGCCTGAAAAAACGCCTGAAAAACGCCTGAAAAATGCCCAACAGCAAAATCCCATACATTTCAATGGCACCTGTTCAATGGCACGTGTTTTGTCACCTGAAGCAAAACGCCTTAAAACCACCCTTAGCTCAAAAAAGAGCATGAGCTTCTTTGGGGCAGATTACAAGCGTTTTTCTGCCTTTTACAGTGGTGACCTGAACAAAATCACGGCAAAATCACAGTAAAACGTGGTTAAAAACGTGTGACTTTGAAAGGCTCAGTTGTGATTGCAGCCTCAATATTAGGACACTTACCTGTCCAGGGATCCCACGATGTCCACACCCCAGGCGATCTTTGGATCGCCCCCCAGGTGCTGTAGCGGCCATTCCTGGTAAGGGAACCAGGCAGTGAAGACTTTTGGCTTCACTCCTGGTTCCCTACTACGCATGCACGAGTCATGCTGCACATTCTGAATGGCCCCTGCTGTCTTTTGGGACCTGTGTGTCTACCAGAAGGTAGCGGGGGGGGGGGGGGGGGGGAGACATTGCATAGTTCTTTCCTGGGAAGTAGGAGCAGATACCTGGATTTGACAGGTACCTGCTCCCACCCTGAAAGGTGTCAAATGTGGCACCGCAGGGGGGGAGGAATCCGATCAGCAGAGGTTCTATTTCTGCGTGGAACTCCGCTTTAAGAAAAGCAGAAGAAAATGAATGAAAAATGCATCCCTTTACATGCTATGGAACTCTTCACACCAGTCAGTTATGTTTCAGTTGCGTTTTTGAAAGTCATGCTTGCTGCATTTTTGGTTTGCTTTTCAAAACTGTACCAAAAGCTCAATTCCTTATTAAATGTAATACAAAACTTATCAAAAATGCATTGTGGTTGTGTTTTTAGCAGGTTTTTTGATTCTCGTGTCCATGTTCCACATGTGCATGCTGTGAATCAGCCAACCAGAAAAAGCACCAGAAACGCATATGTGTTTTTAGGCTGGATTCACACCTATGCAGTTTTAGTGCTTTTTGCATTTTGCAGATTTGCACTAGAGCCCATTTAACATTGATTCCTATGGAACACGATCTGTAGTGCAAATCTGCAAAAAGCACAAAAAATGCATAGGTGTGAATCCAGCCTTAATGCATTTTTTCAATGTAGTGGTATGAAAGCACCCTCACAGTAAGGATCGTTTTTTCATTGAAGAACAGCTGTTGCTGAATTTCAGGCAGTATATTTTTCACCCGATGAAAGTTAGGTAAACATAGAGTGAATGTCCTATATAAATAGGCTGAATGTTGCTCAGTGAGGGTTGAGTGAATATTTGGCAGATGTATGTTGAATTCCTTATAAAATATTTTATAAATATGGGGCATATAGCCTGTGTATGGCTAGTGGCAAAACAGATATAAAAAAAGAGTTTGAAAGAGGAATCAACTGTCACCCTAGGTTCACACGGCTGTGACTGTCAAGCGACTTGAGAATTCAAAGTCACTTAACGAGTCACACTCCATTCACTGCAATGGAACTGTTCTTATCGGTGCCACCCAAGTCGCAGCAACTTCGAAAAAGGTTCCTGCACTACTTTGGGGCGACTTCATTGCAACTTGCATTGACTTCTGGTAATGAAGTCGCAAGCAAGCCTCAATGAAGTTGCGCAGGATGTCGCGTGACTTTGAAGCCGTGTAGATATGCCGGTGTTCTGGCAGATAGTGTCCTGCCATCATATAGTGTCCACCCTGTACTGCGCATGTGCAGTACGGGGCAGACGAAGCTTTGGAAAATCTCCAAAGATGAACGGCGCCTGCGCCATGAGTGGAGGTGTTAGCCCCACCATCCAAGTGGACACAGGGTTGTGAAAATTAGAGGGCCCCTCGCGGGCGAGCTTCGCTCGCCACGCTTCGGGCTCGGCCTCGCTGCGCTCGGCTCTTTTTATTCTAACTCTATGTCCACTTGGATGGTGGGGATAGAACCTGGACTCACGGCGCAGGCGCCATTCATCCTCGGCTATTTTCGGAATCTGTGTGTGCTGTGTACTGCGCATGCGCAGTACACAGCGGACACTATCCGATGGGGGACCATATTTGATAGGACACCGGCACTGGCAAACAACTGAAATAAAATTGACCTCAAACCTATCAAATTTCCTTTTTATCTGCAGTAGAAAAAAGAGGTAGTGGTGACATTGCATTTAACGTTTTATTTCAAATAAATCCTTTGTTATGGTTTATTTTCAATTACATTTTTAATCAAATTTCTTCCATTTTACATGTAACCATGCATACCACTCAACAAAACTGACATTCCATTAATTTCTTTAGCTAATATTTAGACAATGCATCAAGCTAAAACTGCCATGTGTCTATCAATAAAAATAGACTAGGCACATATGCACCAAATTATGATGCTAAACATAAAATATTTAACCCTTTCCTTTACAAGTACATTTTGATTCTGTTTGGCCAAAAAAACAATAACTTACAGAGAGGCTGATTCTCTGTGTATTTAGAAACTGAATATATGTTTGCACGTCTCTTGTCAATGCTTTTGTTTTAGTTTTCTTTTTTCTTTTCATGCTTTTTACATCCTTCCCAGTGCTAAACTAATGTCAACTCCTCCATCATTTCAACATGATAATTTACTATCACATGACCAATGCATTAGGGACATACCTCTCCATACTTTCTACCCCTGGTAATTAACCTTCTTTTACTTTATATAATCCAAATACCGTTATTCTATAAATTTTTACCCCTTATCCCAATAAACATGCCACACAGGAGTTTGGAGTATAACTGGCCATAGCAGCCTTTTATTAACACTCTTCAAACCAATAACTTAAATAACTTTATTAAATATATATATATATATATAACACTTTTTGGTAACGGCAATTTTAACGAACTCCCAGTCAGTTGGTCTTTGACGGTACCACGCTCCACCTTTTAAACATAACCTTTTTTACCATTACACTGCGGGACCACCTTTTACCATACTAGGCCTCCGGCCGTTTATAAGCCTGGAGACAACCACCTTCCCGCAATGCCACCAAATCCCGTATCCAGCCTACCCTTCCGCTGGGATACACCAAAAAGGGGAGGGGCCATATCCCTATGAGCTCCCCCCCACATTTCCATCATCTGTTTCCTTTTTTGCCCCATCAAAGACCAAAAGACACCGCCGCTACAGCTGCTATGATGACCTTCAGCACCGAACCTGCAAGAAAACAAAAACACAAACAACAGAACGACCACAACACCAATGACACCTCATCACTTTTTTTTATTTTTTTTATTTTTTTATAAATTATGGGACGGGTGGGTGGGCAACTCTTTTTTCCTCTGAGACACGCTGCCTTGTCCGCTCCTCCCCTTCCTTTATATAATGCTCCGCCCCCCTTCCATTCTTCCTCTCTATACGCCACCTCCTTACCTCCCCTCCTCACATTAACCCCTTCCGCTCTTCCCCTCAGCCTTTGTCATGTCCGGCCCTCCACCCAGCCTCTGGCTTAGTTCCGTGCCTCTCTTTACTGTGATAGGATGGGGGGGCGGTAAGAGCTGAAGCAATGACTGAACCTGGTTCACAAGTTGACCTAATGGCAACTGCTGCAAACCTTATGTGGTGTTCACTGTGATCACTTGTGCTTCTAGATGACAGTGTTACAATACATGTGTAGCTGTACCCCCATGGGGGCTGCTGTGTTTGTTCATTAGCTTTTGTCAGATGGTTCCGCTTTCCGTTCCCCCCCCCCCCCCATGCAATTTAATGACACCAAACAGTCAACTCTGGATTTTATAAGGCTTTATTCTGGGAATACATCGGTCGGCTGTTCAATAGAGTGTATGAGATGCCCCTTCCGACCCCAGTTTTAGGTCAAAGAGGGTACTAATCTATAGCCATAGAATTTAATAGTTAAGTAGCTTTTAGCGATCTTTTCCTGGTTCCAATTCCTATCTCAGGTTGCGCTTCCATTATAGACAGATAAGCTTCACTCTGAATAATGCTGTGGATGTTGACCCCAAAGTCACAGGCCACACTGCCTATTTACATGACTTGTGTTATCAACTTCGCTCAGTCCTGGAAAAGTGCTGAATACTGTGGTCCTTGGATACACAGTATTAAAACACGGGCTAGTCCTACTGGGTTGCACTCTCATTGCTCTCTCCCAATCAACAGTCCATGTTCTACTCACAGAAAGTCGATTTCCAGTTTTCTTCTTCCGCTTAGTTCCTACTTCCTCCTCCACGCTGTCTGGCACATCCCCGCATGGGACGCCTGGTCCAGCACTACATGATGACTTCTCCTCCAGGGGCCAGATGTCGGCCTCCCTGGACTCGCCTCCGGCTATCCAGCTCCGGGATCTCTGAACTCCCGGGCCTTCAAGCCTCCTTCCAGAGGCTCCGCGATCTCTGAACTCCTCCTGTCCTAAACCTCTGAACCTCAAACTCCTCTCCCTCAGAGCGTGTGACCCCCCCCCCCCTCTTTTTATGAGAGACCTCCCATTGACCATAGAAATTAACCAATGGTCAATTCTCTCACATGGGTTTCCTGCCACTCAGGTCTCAGCCCATCCTCTCTCAGCAAAATCCACTGTCAAGCAGAGGAAGTATCCCTGAGCCCAAGTGTAGGCGGCCACACCCCCTTCTACTCTGACACTCCCATCCCCAAATAAACAACCAGGCCTAGTAAAGTGTAGGACCCTGGCTAAATTTACCTAAAAGTAGAGGGTGCTACATATGCAAATTAATTTCATTATTTAAAATTACAGTAATTTTAACCTCTTGCCGATTGCCCGCCGTCGTTTGGCAGCGAAGGAATGGCTCCCCTGCGCGAATCACTGTTGCATACGCCCGCCACGTCTCTGAGGAGCCAATGCGCGTGCCCAGCGACCGCGATGTCCACCGGGCACTTGTGATCGCTCCTGACAGAGCCAGAACAGGGATGTGAGTGTGTAAACACACACACATCCCCATTCTGGCAGGGGAGAGGAGATAGATCGTGTGATCCTAGTATATATAGGAACAACGATCGGTCTCCTCCCCTAGGCAGTCCTAGCCCCCTACAGTTAGAACACACTGAGGGAACACATTTAACCCCTTGATCGCCCCCTAGTGTTAACCTGTTCCCTGCCAGTGACATTTATACAGTAATTGGTGGCTATTTATAGCACTGATCGCTGTATAAATGTCAATGGTCCCAAAAAAGTGTCAAAAGTGTCTGATCTGTCTGCCACAATGTCGCGGTCCCAATAAAAATCGCAGATCGCCACCATTACTATTAAAATAAATTAATAAAAATGCTATAAATCTATCCCCTATTTTGAAGACGCTATAACTTTTGTGCAAACCAATCAATATACACTTATTGCGATTTTTTTTTAACCAAAAATATGTAGAAGAGTATATATCGGCCTAAACTGAGGAAGATATTTTTTTATTTTATTTTGGGATATTTATTATAGCAAAGAGTAAAAAGTAAAGTAAAATAAATTGTGTTTTATTTTATTTTTTTAAATGTCTGTGTTTTTTTTGTTTATAGCGCAAAAAATAAAAACTGCCGAGGTGATCAAATACCACCAAAAGAAAGCTCTATTTGCGGGAAAAAAAGGACATAAATTTTGTTTGGGTGCAACATGGCACAACTGCACAATTGTCAGTTAACGTGATGCATTTTTAAGCTGTTTTCGGCTTTTTTTTTATGAGTTAGAGCGTTTTTACAGCTGAAAAACTCCTCTCAAAACTCACTAGTTCTAGGTTATTTTTCTAGCTAGAAAAAGCCCCTGCCAAAAACTGCTGAAAACAGCTTATGTGTGCATGGTCACAAAGGATAACATGCTGGGGAGTTTATTGACTGCAGAAAAAAAAAGTCTAAAGCCAAAAACAGCAGCTGTAAAAACCTCCAGTGTGTATGAGGCCTTAGTTTAAACAAGTACCAAATAGTTACCATGCATAGTTCCCAACTGTCCCTGATTTCAAGGGACGTACTAACTCTTACCTCCTCATTTGTCCTTCATTTTGGTCTGATCTATACATTTTTATATCTTTCAAGAAGTGTTTCCCAGTGCTAAACCTGTAACCCAATTTCTAAACTGTTGCATTTGTAAATGTCAAAAGCCAATATAAAAGGAATAGTAGTGGTAAAAAAGCAATTGTGGGTTTAACTATTTTTTTTTTTGTATAATTCTCCTTTAAGGAGCGTGGCAGGGTGTTGTGTTCTATGCTCACATACTTTTGCTAATAGGTGTCCCTCATTCTCATCTCAAAAACTTAGGAAATATGACTATGGGGGTTATTTACTAAAGGAAAATCCACTTTGCACTGCAAAGCCACTTGAAAGTAAAGTCTCTGTAGACCCTCCCACTACTAACTATAGACCCCCTCCCTCAGTCTGGCCCCCTCTCCATTAAGTATAAGCCCCTCCCTCAGTACGGACTCCCCTCCACTAAATATGGGCCCCCTCCCTCAGTACGGACCCCCCCACTAACTATAGACCCCCTCCCTCAATACGGACCCCCTCCACTAACTATAGGCCCCCTCCCTCAGTACAGCCCCCCCACTAACTATAGGCCCCCTCCCTTATTACGGACCCCCCACTAACTATAGACCGCCTCCCTCAGTACGGACCCCCCTGTCCACTAAGTATATACCCTCTCACTAAAGACTCCCTTCCCTCAGTACAGAGTTCCCCCCCTCAGTATAGACCCCCCCCACTAAATACAGACCCTTTCTCCATCAGTATAGACCCCCTGACTAAGTATAGACCCCCTTCAGTACTGACCCCCCTCCCTCATTATAGACCCCCCTAAGTACAGAACCCCCCACTAAGTACAGACCCTCCCCCACAGTACAGACTCCCCACTAAGTAGAGAACCCAGCTGGGGGGGCACTTTTTACCCTTTTCCTGATCGCTATCCCTGTCCCTCCTCTGTCCATCTACATACACATAATATAAGCTTAGAACAGATCTCAGATCAGCACCAGGAATGCACAGCAGTGTTCCTCTTCCCTCTCCGTGTACTTGTAAATAGCCGAGGAGGGGGAGGCGGCTTCGGTCTGCTCTGTGGTAGCAGAGCTGCGGAGATGGTAACCCTGACTGACTGGTGGATTAGTGTCTTTGGGGCTGCCCCCGCTGACAGCCTCGTCTGGCATGGTGGAGAGCGTTAGGAGCGGAGGAGGAGAAAGTTAACTTCTGCTGGCAGAGTCACGGCTGTGAGCTCACTGGTTGGTAGATGCCAGGCGCTTTGTCGATTCCATTCCAGTAGTGGCGTAGCGTGGGTTGTCAGCGCCCGGGGCAAGGCAAGTAATTTGTGCCGCCTAACCTGTGGACTTTTCGCACTCCCTGAGCCCCTTCCCTTCCTACAATAGTACTGACCTACCTGATTCCTAAACTGACCTACCTGACCACTAATCTACCTGATTCCTAAACTGACCTACCTGACCATTAATCTACCTGATTCCTGAACTGACCTACCTGACCACTAATCTACCTGATTCCTAAACTGACCTACCTGATCACTTATCTACCTGATTCCTAAACTGACCTACCTGACCACTAATCTACCTGATTCCTATACTAACAACTACACTAACCTCTACACTGACCTACCTGATTCCAACATCGACCACTACATTAAACACTACACCGACCACTACACTACACACTAACCTACCTGATTCCTATACTGACCAATACACTATACTACTACACAATACACTAAACTACCCAATACACTATACAATACACTGACCACTACACACCACACTGACCTATCTCATTCCTATACTGACCCATACACTAACCTACCTGATTCCTACATCGACCACTACACTACACACTGACCACTACTCTGACCAACCTGATTCCTATACTGACTACTACACTATACAATCCACTACACTACCCAATACACTATACACTGACCACTACACTACACAATACACTATACACTGACCACTACACTATACACCACACCACACTGACCACTACACTACACAATATACTATACACTGACCAATACACTACACAATACATTATTCACTGACCACTACACATAACTCCAAACTGACCATTATACTACACACAAACCACTACACACCACACAGACCACTACATTACACACCACACCACACCACACTAACCTACCTGATTCCATTACTGACCACTGCACAATACACTACTAAACAAACTACACTATCGACTGACCACTACACAATTCACTATACTACTACACAATACTCTATACACTACCCACTGCCTACAGACCACTAATCAATACATTGCATACTGACTGCTACACAATACTCTACCCACAGACCAATACACTGACTACACACACACAATACACTACCCACTACACACACACACACAGACATACACACACACACTATTAGAGGTCGACTGATATGGGTTTTTCTCTGGCCGATGCTGATATTTAGAAATCGGGGCGGCCGATATATGATGAAAATTTTTGCGGCCGATATTTTAGGCAGATTTTTTTTTTTTGGCAGGTGGCACTGGCAGGCACTGACAGGTGGCACTGCCAGATGGTACTAGTTGCCACTGGCAGGTGGCACTGACAGGTGACACTGGCAAATGGCACAGGTTGGCACTGATTGGCAGGTGGCACTGCTTGGCACTGGCAGGTTGCACTAATTGACACTGGCAGGTGATACTGGATGGCACTGGCAGATGGCACTGATTGGCACTGGCAGGTGGCACTGGTTGGCACTGGCTGGCACTGGCAGGGGGCACTGGAAAGTGGCACTGGATGGCACTAATTGGCACTGGCAGATGGCACTGATTGGCACTGGCAGGTGGCACTGGTTGGCACTCGCATGTGGCACTGGAAGGCACTGGCAGGTGGCATTGGCAAATGGCACTAGTTGGCACTGGCAGGTGGCACTGATTGGCACTGGCAGGTGGCACTGGATGGCAATGGCAGGTTTCACAGCCGATAGTGTAACTGTGTGAAACTGAATGTTCTTTGCAGCGCCGCGGTGTGTGAAACTGTACGGAGAGAGAGAGGAGTTGACAAATTCAGAGTGATGTCAGAGGTGGGCGGGACCCAGCAGCTATTCAGCCAATGATTGAGCTGTTTAAGAAAGGGGCGTGGCCACATACATGTAGCGGCCTGCCCAGATCCCATCCTATTGGCTGGTGTTGGATAGCTGGGTCCCGCCCACCTGGGTCCCGCCCACCCCCGACATTCAACCTCAGTTTTGACAGCTCCTCTCTCTGTCTCTCCATACAGTTTCACACACAGCTGCGCTGCTCTTCCAACAGTGGGAGTGTGAAGAAGGGAGGAGGAACCCCACTATACACTCAACACAACACTATACATTACACTGACTTTCTGGCTGCTCCCTCTCCTCAGACCATATCTACTCCCCCGGGCTAGCATCAAAGCTCACCAGTGAGTCTTACCTTTTTTCCTTCCATCTGCTCTGCCTCTGTGCTGCTGCCTGTCACACTGCCAGACTGCCTGCACCGAGGGGACATGATTGGTGACCCGGCGAGAAGGAGGAGGAGGCAACAGCAACGGCTCACAGCGAAGGCCAGCCCCACTCCGCTGCGATTGAGCACAGGCCAGCCCCACCTGCCGCACATGACCCCTTTCGCCCAATCACAGGTCGCCAGGGGCCGGCCTGAGACTTAACATGGCGGCCGAAGCTCGGGGTCACGGAAAATTGAAACTAGGAGTATGGAGCGAGGGTGACACATACTGGCGCGGCCCCCCTCGCTATGCCACTGCATTCCGCTACACTTTATTGTCCCGGGACAGACCTGCCAGTTGCGGGAATGTCCCAGGCAATCCAGGACAAGTGGGCACCCTGCAGCATTGTTACCACACCATCACAAGAAATCTAAATTGGGTAGGCTTAACTGACAGATCAACAGGCATTTGTGGGGCTTTGTGCAGGTTGTAAAGCTTTTTTTTTTTTTTTAAATAACAAACATGTTATACTTACCTACTCTGTGCAATGGTAATACACAGAGCTGCACCAAACCTCCTCTTAGGCTACTGCTCTTCTCTGTGCCACTTCCTATGGGGGCACACCTACAGGCTCGCTTCCGAGTTGGGCTATGTGCGTCCATAGACACACACAGCATGACTCTTCCCAGCCACTCGCTCCTTCCTCACAGGATTTGACTGAATACAGCAGGAGCCAGTGGTTGTGAGGAAAGGAAGTCCTGTGTGGAGAGGAAGAGAGAGCAAAGTTGCTGCCCTCAGGCACATCACTGTATTACTGTAGACTCTTTAAGATAAACCAAGACCATATCTCTATTTTAATTACCGAGGCAAACTTTTGTAAAAAAAATATTTTTGAAAATGTGTTAGTCCACGGGATTTTAATCCAAGAGGGTTTATGCAGGGCCAATTGTATGTGATAACCTTTACCTCAAGCATAACAAATAAATTCCAAAAGAAAAGCTTACTGCGTAAAAGGTCCATACCAATAATGCCGCGTACACGCGATCGGATTATCCGGCAGACCAGAGTCCGCTGGACAATCCGCCTGTGTGTGGGCTCTGGCGGAATTTTTCTTTCCAAAAGTCCAGCGGACTTAGAAAGAAGTTTTGACTCAAAATTGTCCGCCGGACTCGGCAGTCCGGCGGACAGTCCGCCCGTCTGTGTGCTAGTCCGCTGGACTTTTGAAATGAACGGACTTGCTCACACACAGAGAAAAGTCCGTTCATTTTGAATGTGGCTCCATGTAGACGGAAACGTACCAGGCCGCAAGCCCTCAACATTGGGGGGTGGGTGCTTTGAGGAAGGGGGCGCCCTGAGGCCCCCCACCCCAAAGCACCTTGTTCCCATTGGTTGTCGGGGTCTTATCAGAATCCGGGAGCCCCCTTTAATAAGGGGGCCCCCCTACCCTATGTGAAGGAGTATGGGGTACGATGTATCCCTACCCATTCACCTGGGGAAAAAAAGTGTACATAAAAAACACAACACAGGTTTTTAAAATACTTTATTAGACAGCTCCGGGGGTCTTCTTCCATCTTCGGGGGGTCTTCTCGCTGGACTCCTCTGCTATCTTCTGCTCTTTTGCTAGCTCTCTTACTAGCGGAGGAGCCTGGCTTTCTCCTTTGTCGCCGCTGCCGTCCAGGGGTCTTCTTCTGACTTCAGGGGCCTTGTCCCGCTCTTTGGGGGTCTTGTCCCGCTCTTCGGTTCTTCTTGCTGGGCCTCCGCTTTCTTCTTCCAGCTCTTTTACTAGCGTTGGCCCGGTCTTCTGTCACTGTCGCCGCCGCCGCCTTCTGCTTCTTCTTCTCTTCTTCTTCCTTCTTCCGATGTTGACACGACGCTCTCTCCAGCCATAATGGCAGGGACGCGTTGTGTGGCGACTTATACAGGGACAAAGGGCAGGGTCACCAGGTGATGTCACGTGGTGACCCCGCCCCTTATGATGTCACAGTCCTGGAGGATGCTGGGGTGGGGCCCCCCCTTCCCCAAAGCACCCCACCATGTTGAGGGCCACCGGCCTGGTACGGCTCAGGATGGGGGGGAGCGCTCGCTCGTCTCCACCCCCTTTCCTGACCTGGGCTGCGTGCTCGAATAAGGGTCTGCTATGGACTTTGGGGGGACCCCACACCTTTTTTTGGTGTAGGGCTTGCCCTTTAAATCCATACCAGGTGACGGGGCTAGCGAGGTGTTTCCGATGGAGGCCGCGACATTTACTTCCTTCGCTAGTTCCGTCTACCTGGAGCCACATTCAAAATGAACGAACTTTACTCCGTGTGTGGGCAAGTCCGTTCATTTCAAAAGTCCTAGTCTGCCGGAAAAGTACGGTCGTGTGTGGGCAGGTCTACTTGTTCGGAAAACCTGGCGGACCTCCGCTGCAAGGTCCAGCGGGTTGTCCGCCGGATAGTCTGATCATGTGTACACAGCATAAGAAAACCGATGCATCTTTAGTCAAGATGACCCTGGTTAGCAAGCACACTTACTGTATGTGCATACATAACAACATACATATGCTATTAACGCCCAACTCTAGGCAAATATAAAAAATTTAAAAAAAATGATGTATTCATTGTTGATGAAACATATTATGATTATTGTAAGTAGCCATGCCTGAAAAGGAGGTGATAGCAGTTGTCCCCCGCAAAATTAGTTCAAGAGTCCTCCAACATGGTAAGGGAACCAGCATAAAAAACCTGAAGAGGATATCTCCGCTGGAGTTTAAAGTTGCCATGGATTGGTGTATTTGACTCCTGACAGCATTAACCCTGGTTAATGTTGTACCTAGCAACAAATGCCCCTTGTCACAGAAATGTATGCAGTGTAACCAAGTCAGTCGAGAGGTTGGTGGATTTTGGAGCTCACCTGTCAAAAGATGTTATCAGCACCATCCCAGAGAGAGGGATCAGGTAGTCCAGAGAAGCCAGCAAGGACCATTTGAGAGAGAGCAGTATCCCCTGGTAGAGGGATAAAAGCCAGCATGTTCCTACAGATTACAGATCAGCAGTCACCCTGGGCAACCTGTTTTGTTTGCAAGGGGTGCCAGGGGGTCAGAAAGGACTTCAGTGTCGCTTTGTGACAGCATTGGAGAATCAGCTAATAGATGGCACACTCAAGTGAAGTAATCTGGTAAGACTGATGCTGTTTATGGGACTAATCCCAATGAAGTGAGAGTGTGTCTGGTGGGGAGGTCCGCAGTATGTGGGGAAATTGACTTGTTGGGATGTGCTACCCTGGATAGTGGGAAGACATGGGTTGAAGCCCAATCTGCAGCAAGGTTAAGGACTCAAAAGGACATGAGGACTCTGTATGTACCGTAATCCAGCAGAGTGTACTAGGGGTTACCAAAGCAATCCTACACCAAGTTCCCTAGTGGCAGGTGCTGCAGAGATGTTTGGGGAAACCTCCCAGGAGCCCATTGTGGAGCTGCCCTAGTGGGCAATAAAATCCTTTTGGTGAGGAAGGGTGTGAACAGGTCATGGGTTTCAGTTAATAATAGGCAAAGCGTGTCTGCTAAAGCTAATAATACTGTTGATATGCCTATAAATTCTGATGATCATACTAATAGAGTTATAATTGTTGATAAATTTAATGGTATTGATGATGAAGGTGGGATGTCTCCCATGGCAAGTAAAAACAGAGCTGCAGAAATATCCCTGGAAATCTCACGAGAACTGTGTGTGTGGGAGCATTTGATTGTCCTGGGCAGCTCTGATACTGCTCTGAGTAAGGAAGGACTGCACCATACAGTAAAACCCCATACACACTATCAGATTCTCTGCTGATTTTTTCCTTCAGATTTACCAAAACCATATAATATGAGGTCAAACCTTAAAAGTTTCAATTTGTATGCAATCAGGCAGGCTCTTGCACCACATGGTTTTAGTAAATTTGAAGACAAAAATCAACATAAAATCTGATAGTGTGTATGGGGCTTTAGAGTGTGTGCGTGCTGCCTAACAACCCTATTTGTAAGCCTGCCAAAGCTGGGTGTGTTGGTAGCACCACTAGAGCAAGTTGCTCAAAATAGTGTACTGCAGCCTGCCTTGACTGATGATGTATAATTCCAATGCGATTTGTATAGAAGTGGCAAATGTACTGTATTGGCTAATGAATCTCAGGATTCTGTGGTGCTTCCCAGAGCTGGTGATGTGGTGCGCTCATGATCAATACATCACGGACTGTGACGGTTGGTGCAAGGAAGCACTCACAATATTAGACAAAGTGTGCATGGGTTACAAGGCTATGTTGTATAACAAGGGGGAGGACATAATAACTGCTATGCCCAATGGAGAGATTACAGAGTGGCCAGTGGTCAAGGGCGCGAAGGCCTCTGTGGAGATTGGTCCACTCCATTCAGAAGGATCAGATAGGGGAATGCAAAGCAGTTGTTTTATCCACAGCCCAACAGGTGGAAAATGTTGAATATAAAAGTGACAAGGTAAGTGGTTGTGACCTGCAGTGGTTCACTGATGCTGAGGCAAAAGGTATAAGTGTGAGACCAGGCTGTAATTTCAGATAGCGTGCATCTGGAATGTATTCACAGCGTTTCACTTTTTCCTAATTTTGTTATGTTATAGCCTTATTCCAAAATAGATTAATTCATTATTTTCTTCAAAATTCTACAAACAGTATCCCATAATGACAACGTGAAAGCAGTTTGTTTGAAATCTTTGCAAATTTATTAAAAATAAAAAACGCAAAAAATCACATGTATGTAAGTATTCACAGCCTTTGCTCAACACTTTGTTGAAGCATCTTTAGCAACAATTACAGCCTCAAGTCTTTTTGAGTATGATGCTACAAGCTTGACACACCTATTTTTGGGCAGTTTTTCACATTCTTCTTTGCAGAACTTCTCAAGCTCCATCAGGTTGGATGGGGAGCGTCGGTACACAGCTATTTTCTTTTTTTTTTTTTTTCTTTGCTACGTCAGCGAGTTTTTCACGAGGCCCCAATCAACTTTACGTTCATTTCATTTGCGTCTTCCTCGTCTTCACATCATTGTAGCATTGTCTTTAATTTTTACATTTAATAATCTTTATTCCATTTTTTCTTTTATTTTATTCTTTTTTTTTTTTTTTCTCCCCTTAGTATACGTAAACTCTTTAAAAAAGGCAATAATATATCACTATTACAAGATTAATTTCTCATACAATTTACTGTTATCCTTATCTTCTATAAATTAGCATCCTTTTAATCATTAACCTATCTCCCTTTCCCTTTAAAATTACTAGACTACTGCAATCTTCTCTTTCTCTTTCCTTCCTCATCCCTTCCTCTTCCTCTCCTCTCCTCCCCCTCCTCTCCAACTCCCCATCCCCTTACCTCCCTTCCTTCCTTCCCTTCCCACCTTCCTACTACCTTCACCATTAGGCGGTTTACTCATAGCATAAATTAAGATCTACTTCCCCTTTCTTAATTTTGACCTTGATTCTCCGACTCATTTCTAATCCAAGGGGTATCCCATCTCATCAGCCCATGGTCTCCATATTTTTTCAAACTCTCTCAGGTTCCCCCTTTTTACATATATTGTCTTCTCCTTCCAAATTAATTCACAGATATCTTGGATCCATTCACTCACCAATGGAGGCCTCTCCGCCTGCCACCTTTGTGCTATTATTCTGCGTGCTTGGAATAGGCAGCGCACAACTGCCACCGTAGTGCATTTCTGTTCTCCCTGCGCCTCCCTATATCCCAGCACGCAGATCATCGGGTCCATTTCCAATTTTACCAACAAGATTTTATTTATAGTTTCCACCACTCCCCGCCAGTATCGAAACAACTTCGTGTGCACCAACATCAGATACGAGATTTTTTGTGAGGGGGAGACTGATGTCATTGGCCCTAATTCCATTATTCTCCTCCACTGCTCGTCTGATATTTCCCCCAGGTCCTCTTCCCATCTCCTCTTCCGTTTTAAGTGGTCCCCTTCCTGGTTGACATTTAAACATAATTGTTTATATATTGCCGATATACACCCGCTGGTCTTATCCATTGTAGGTAACTCCCGAAGCAAAGGTATTTTATCCCATACTGGCATATGTAACCCAAACTGGGCTACCAGCGCGTGTCTCAGCTGAAGGTATCTAAAGAAGGATTGTTGTGGTAAGTTATATTCCTCCCTTAGGTCCGAGAATGACCTTAGGGTATTACCGTCATAGAGTTGGATCAGCCTCGTTATACCCTGTCTTTCCCAATTTTTAATCTTTCCTATTGGAATTAATTCCGGGAGATTTTTATTACCGTCATAGAGTTGGATCAGCCTCGTTATACCCTGTCTTTCCCAATTTTTAATCTTTCCTATTGGAATTAATTCCGGGAGATTTTTATTATCCCACAGTGGCGTAGATTCTGACAAACCCGTATACCCCATTAATATTTTTACAGTTTTCCACACTTTACCCATCATAAGAGTTACGGAATTTTTGTGCCGAAAAGAGTCAGCCTCTAATACCTCGGCCACTGTATTGTGGGGGGAGCCTATCATCATAATCCCTCTTACTAAATTGCTACCAGTTTCCAAATCGCAGCCCGCCAGATGCTGCAGCTGCGCTGCCAGATAATAATTCCTAGGCTGCGGCACTGCTAAGCCCCCCCTATCTATTGGGAGCTGTAACGTCTGAAGCCGGATCCTAGCTGTGCCCTTCTTCCAGATGAGTTCCCGAAAGAGGGTTTCCAGTTTCTTAAACCATTTTTTACATATCCATACTGGAGCATTGTGCAAAATGTACAACAATTGAGGCAGCCATATCATTTTAATCAGGCTACACCGGCCCGCCACCGATAGAGGAAGCCGGCTCCAGACGTCACACTTTTGTTTGAATTTATTTAGTAAAGGCATTAAATTTTTATTAAGATACTGATCGGGATTTACTGTCAGGTATATACCTAAGTATTTCATAGCTTCCACCACCTTCACCTGGGGGGCCCCTGGCGCAATCATATCATCTAGGGGGTCAACTCGGAGCAGTTCTGATTTCCCCCAGTTTATGACAAGCCTTGTAAACCTTCCGAAACCTTCTACTAATTTAACTGCTTGGCCCAGGGATTGATTGGTATCCCCCAAAAAAAGGAGGACATCGTCCGCATATAAAGCGATCTTTTCCTGTCTCTCTCCCTTTATTTGGAACCCTGTTATCCCCGGATCTGCTCTAACAGCTATTGCCAATGGCTCCATAGCAAGCGCAAAGAGCAGAGGAGACAATGGGCAACCTTGCCTTGTCCCCCTGCTCATTTCAATCTTTTCGGAAAGCTTGTTGTTAACCCTTACCCTTGCACTAGGGGCGTGATACATCATTTTAATCCATCCTATAAAGGAGGGCCCGAATCCTATTTTCTCCAATACACACCATAAGTACTCCCACTCTATGCTGTCGAATGCCTTAGTTACATCCAAAGACATTATAGCTCTTGCCCCCATATTCTCTGACGGAGTCTGCATATTCAAGAAAGCCCTTCTAATATTCATACCAGTAGTTCTTCCCTGGATGAATCCTGTTTGATCTGGATGAACCAATTTAATAATAAATTGATTCAATCGATTTGATAAAACCTTAGCTAATATTTTGACATCCGAATTCAATAACGATATCGGCCGATAAGAGGCTACCTCTAATGGATCCTTTTCTGGTTTGGGAATCATGATAATGATAGCTTCTGTCATCGAGGAAGGCAATTTACCCTTCTCCGCGGCACCCCTTAATGTCCTATGCAGTTCTGGGAGCAGCGTTTCTCCATAGTATCTATAAATCTCCCCCGGTAACCCGTCAGGTCCCGGGGCCTTTTGGTTAGCCATCCCAGACACTGCTTGTTGTAATTCACTAAGGGTTATCGGGGCTTCTAAAACTTCCCTCTCCTCTTGGGTAAGGGTCACCAGTTCCACTCCCTCCAAGAAGCTATCCATTTCCCTTTTCTCCCGTATCCCCTGTGTTTGATACAGTTCTTGATAGTAAGCTCTAAAGGTTTCTACTATATCTTCACCACTTAGGGACAATACCCCCATCCT
This sequence comes from Lithobates pipiens, assembly GCF_037356315.1. Lineage (NCBI taxonomy): Eukaryota > Metazoa > Chordata > Amphibia > Anura > Ranidae > Lithobates > Lithobates pipiens. The sequence goes on along the minus strand of NW_027507784.1, from coordinate 182,511,234 downwards.
AGTTCTAATTCTAGTGACAACTGACGGCGGTGAGTTTGTTTTCACCAGCTTGGCCAACATTCTACCCACCCCCTCCCCCTCCCCAAAATAACGCTGCCTCTGACATATACGCTTACTCTCTTCCTTTTTTGTAACTGCTATTTTATACCCTTGTTGTTTGGTTAACCATATTTTTTGATTTTCAGGGGTTGGGTCTATTACATAGTTATTTTCGGCCTCAATCAATTCTTTCCTGATACATTCCTCCCAGGCCCTTGCTTTTCGCTTGGTTCTTGCTACCTGCTAGATCAGGATGCCCCTAAGAAAAGCCTTTAGGGCATCCCATGTTACACTAATTGGAGCGGTACCCGTATTAAACCCTATGAACTCTTGCATTTTTGACGAGATCTCCTCAACGTCTTTTATTATTTCAAGCCAGAATGGGCTGATTTTCCATCCTCCTTGTGTACTATTTTCCCCGGTGTTTAACCACTTCAATACAGGGCACTTAAACACCTGCCCAGACCAATTTTGAGCTTTCAGCGCTGTCGCACTTTGAATGACAATTGCGCGGTCATGCTACACTGTACCCAAATGAAATTTTTATCATTTTTTTCCCACAAATAGAGCTTTCTTTTGGTGGTATTTGATCACCTCTACGGTTTTTATTTTTTGCGCTACAAATGAAAAAATACCGAAAATTTTGAAAAAAAAAATGTTTTTTTTGTTTCAGTTTCAAAACTTTGTAAATAAGTACGTTTTCTCCTTCACTGATGGGCACTGATGGGGCTACACTGATGGGCACTGATAAGGTGGCACTGATGGGCACCAATGTGGCACCAATGAAGTGGCACTGATAGGCGGCACTGATGGGCGACACGGATGGGCGACACGGATGGGCGACACGGACGGACACTGATAGGTGGCACAAATTGGCACTGATAGCTGGCACAGATGGGCGGCACGGATGGGCGGCACGGATGGGCATGGATAGGCGGCACAGGTGGGCATGGATAGGCGGCACAGGTGGGCATGGATAGGCGGCACAGGTGGGCATAGATAGGCGGCACAGGTGGGCATGGATAGGCGGCACAGGTGGGCACTCAGGCGGCACAGGTGGGCACTCAGGCGGCACAGGTGGGCACTCAGGCGGCACAGGTGGGCACTCATAGGCGGCACAGGTGGGCACTCATAGGCGGCATCGGTGTTATAGTAATGGATGCCAATCAGTGCCAAACAATAATGCATGCCAATCAGTGATGCCCATTGTGGCCACTGATTGGCATCCATTATGGGCACTGATTGGCACCCATTGTGCTGACTGGCACCCTGGTGGTCTAGGGAGGATTATGGATTTTTATTACCTTTTCCCTGGTGGTCTAGTGGTGTCCCTGGTGGTCCAGTGTGGGCATCCTCGGGGGGGCTGTGCTGATAATCGATCAGCACAGACCCCCCCTGTCAGAGGAGCAGCCGATCGGCTCTCCTCTACTCGCGTCTGACAGACGCGAGTGAGGGAAAGCCGATCACCGGCTCTTCCCATTTACACTGTGATCAGCCGTGATTGGACACGGCTGATCACATGGTAAAGAGTCTCCGTCGGAGACTCTTTACCGAGATCGTAGTTGCCGGGTGTCAGACTGACACCCCGCAACAACGATCGCCGCGATGCGCGCCCCCGGGGGCGCGCAGCGGCTCATAATCCTAATCACGTCATATGACGTCCGGTTAGGATTATGAAACCACTTTGCCGCCGTCAATTTGTAATAGGGCGGGCGGCAAGTGGTTAAGGTCACCACCATCAATGAATGGTCAGAGACTCCTCTGGGCATATATGCTATATTCCTTATATTTTGTACTAATTCTGCGTTTCCTAAGACCAGGTCTATTCTAGAGAGGGTATGATACGATCCTGAAAAACAAGAGTATTGTTTAACTCTCAGGTTTCTCTCTCTCCATACATCCATTAATCCCATTTCCTTCAAAAAACCACTCAACCTGGTTACTCCCGTATTCCTGGATCTCATCCTGGGGGGAAACCTGTCAATCTCTTCATCAAGGACTTCATTAAAGTCACCCAACGCTATAATTGGGGTATCTTCCTTGTCCCCGATAAATTCCATTAATCTGTACATGACCTCCATTTTAAACGGTGGAGGGATATAAATATTTGCCAAGATACAACATCTACCCTCCAATACGCCATATAGGAAAATATACCGGCCCATTTCATCGATACTGGCCTGCCTGCAGGAGAAACTCACTCCGTCTTTTATTAGCACACTCACTCCTCTTGAGTAAGAAGTATATACTGAGGCCGCGTACACACGGGCGGACTGTTCGCCCAACCTTGTCCGCTGAACAGTGTTTGAGCGGACAGTCCGCTCGTGTGTGGGCTTTCAGCGGACAGTTTCAGCGGACAGTTGGACGGACAAAGTCTTTCGGAAATTCCGAAAAACTGTCCGCTGAAACTGTGTTTGAGCGAACAGTCCGCCCGTGTGTGGGCCTGTCCGCTGTACTTTCGAAATGAGCGGACTGTTCCCGCTCGGAAAGTCCGCCCATTTCGAGCGCGTGTACAGGTAGGCGGGGCCCGCGAAGGAGACGTCGCGGGCTCCGCCGCCTGGAATGGGCTTAAAGGGGAACCCCAACGCCGAAAAAAATCGGCGTGGGGGTCCCCCCAAAGTCCACAACAGACCCTTGTCCGAGCACGCTACCCGGCCGGCCAGGAAAGGGGGGCGAGCGAGCGCGCCCCCCCTCCTGAGCCGTACCAGGCCGCGTGCCCTCAACATGGGGGGGTGCCTTGGGGAAGGGGGGGCCGCGCGGCCCCCCCACCCCAAAGCACCTTGTCCCCATGTTGATGAGGACAAGGGCCTCTTCCCGACAACCCTGGCCGTTGGTTGTCGGGGTCTGCGGGCGGGGGGCTTATCGGAATCCGGGAGCCCCCTTTAAGAAGGGGGCCCCCGGATACCGGCCCCCCACCCTATGTGAATGAGTATGGGGTACAATGTACCCCTACCCATTCACCTGTAAAATAAAGTAAAAAAAAAACACAACACAGGGGAAAAAATATTTTATTGCACAGCTCCGGGGGTCTTCCGTCTTCGGGGGTCTTCTCGCCGGACTCCTCCGCTATGTGTGTGTAGCTCTTTTGCTAGCGGAGGAGTCCGGCTTTCTTCCTACCCGCCGCCGGCCTCTTCTCCCGACTTCGGGGGTCTTGTCCCCCTCTTCGGTTCTTCTGCCGGGCCACCGCGCCTTCTTGTAGCTCTTTTGCAGGCGGTGGCCCGGTCTTCTGTCGCCGCTGCCTTCCGTTCTTCTGTCGCCGCCTTCGGTTCTTCTGCCGGGCCACCGCGCCTTCTTGTAGCTCTTTTACAGGCGGTGGCCCGGTCTTCTGTCGCCGCTGTCGCCGCCTTCCGTTCTTGTTCTTCTTCTTGTTCTTGTTCTCCAGGCGATGTTGACACGTCACTCCCTCCGGCCGGAATGCCAGAGCCGCGCTGTGCGGTCACTTATATAGTGACAATGGGGCGGTGTCACATGGTATATGTCACATGGGTTGGTCACATGGTGACCCCGCCCCTTACGATGTCATAGTCCCCATGTGACATCAACCCATGTGACCAACCCATGTGACATATACCATGTGACCCCGCCCCATTGTCACTATATAAGTGACCGCACAGCGCGGCTCTGGCATTCCGGCCGGAGGGAGCGACGTGTCAACATCGCCTGGAGAAGAAGAAGAAGAACAAGAAGAAGAAGAAGAACGGAAGGCGGCGGCGACAACGGCGACAGAAGACCGGGCCACCGCCTGTAAAAGAGCTACAAGAAGGCGCGGTGGCCCGGCAGAAGAACCGAAGGCGGCGACAGAAGAACGGAAGGCAGCGGCGACAGAAGACCGGGCCACCGCCTGCAAAAGAGCTACAAGAAGGCGCGGTGGCCCGGCAGAAGAACCGAAGAGGGGGACAAGACCCCCGAAGTCGGGAGAAGAGGCCGGCGGCGGGGAGGAAGAAAGCCGGACTCCTCCGCTAGCAAAAGAGCTACACACACATAGCGGAGGAGTCCGGCGAGAAGACCCCCGAAGACGGAAGACCCCCGGAGCTGTGCAATAAAATATTTTTTCCCCTGTGTTGTGTTTTTTTTTGTACTTTATTTCACAGGTGAATGGGTAGGGGTACATTGTACCCCATACTCATTCACATAGGGTGGGGGGCCGGTATCCGGGGGCCCCCTTCTTAAAGGGGGCTCCCGGATTCCGATAAGCCCCCCGCCCGCAGACCCCGACAACCAACGGCCAGGGTTGTCGGGAAGAGGCCCTTGTCCTCATCAACATGGGGACAAGGTGCTTTGGGGTGGGGGGGGCGCGCGGCCCCCCTTCCCCAAGGCACCCCCCCATGTTGAGGGCACGCGGCCTGGTACGGCTCAGGAGGGGGGGCGCGCTCGCTCGCCCCCCTTTCCTGGCCGGCCGGGTAGCGTGCTCGGACAAGGGTCTGGTGTGGACTTTGGGGGAACCCCCACGCCGATTTTTTTTCGGCGTTGGGGTTCCCCTTTAAGCCCATTCCAGGCGGTGGAGCCCGCGACGTCTCCTTCGCGGGCCCCGCCTACCTGTACACGCGCTCGAAATGGGCGGATTTGCCTCCGCCTTACGTGGGCGAGTCCGTTCATTTCAAAAGTTGAGCGGACTGTTTGGCAAACAGTTCGTTGAAACAGTCCGCTCGTGTGTGGGCAAGTCCGCTCATGCAAATTTTGAGCGGACTGTTTGCCGAAACTGTTTGACGAACAAGGTTGGGCAAACAGTCCGCGCGTGTGTACGCGGCCTGAGTGATACTGCTGTTGAAATTTCCTGTTTTTTATTTGCGATATAGACAACTTTGTCAAGTGTGTCTCCTGCAGGCAGGCCAGTCCAACATTGAACCTCTCTAACATGGAAAAAACAGTCGCTTTCTTAATCGCACTACCCAGGCCCCTTACATTCCATGACCCGATATTAAGTGTTTTAACCTGTATCATCTATCAGATAAAAGAGAAGAGAAAAAAGCGAAAGGGAGAAAACTGGCCCAAGGAGAAGGTAGCGGAGCAGATAAACAGGGCAATTATATATAAGAAGAAAAAAAAAAGAGAAAAAGAGAAAAAAAAACCACAAGTATCACCATAATCCAAGTGCACCCATATACTTTTCTCCTCCTTCTGACATTTCAATGCTCTATTTACTTGTAAATTAACTTTAACCCTTGGGTGTGTATCTTTATCAATGTGCAAACTAGTGTTAATCTCATTCTTTTGATCATCTATCGTGTAATATTCATTTTTTACCTTCTCATAAAATTTTACAGACATTTTACCTCTCCCCCCCCCCACCTCTCCCTCCCCCCATCCCCTCCCAGCCCTACCACCCTCCCCTTCCACCACCTACCTAGGTGCTCCCTAGGGGGATTATACGTGACCTTACCCTCCATTCACCCATGTGCCGCCCCCTCTGTCTACCTACCAACATTCCTCAAATTTACCTCCCACTTCTCATTATTTTCTTTTTTATCAAACCGCTGTTCCCCTCCCTATTTTTCCCTATCTTTCTTATAACCTTTTTTGCCCCTCTTCTCCTACTCCCTCTCCCCTCTCCCCTCCCGCTCCCCCCCTCCTACCCCTTCCCGCTGGTTTCCCTCCCCTTCCCCATGATTTCTCTGCAGGGTCTCCTTGTTAGCTTCCAACCATAGTGATGCCCCAGTTGGGGAATCAAATATCTGAGTCCCATTCGGCGTCGTCACCCGCAGTCTCGCTGGGTATAAAAGTGCATATGGTACTCTATATATCTGTAATGTAGATTTAATTCCACGAAATTCCGCCCTGCGTCTCTGCAGTTCAAGAGAGTAATCTGGATAAAGTGAGATCTTCATGCCTTTATAAAAGATGTCCCCCATCTCTCTCACTTTACGCATCAATGTCACCTTATCTTTATAGTTGAAAAACTTCAGCAGCATAGGCCTAGGACGGCCTCCTGGGGGCGGAGCCCTAAAGGGAACCCGATGGGCCCGTTCCAGCGAAAAAAAGGGTGAGAAGCTTTCCCTACCAAAGAGTTCAATAAACCAGTCCTCCAGGAATTTTATGGGATCAGGGCCTTCGCTTTTCTCAGGTAACCCCATCATCCTAATATTATCTCGTCGAGATCTATTTTCTATTTCGTCCATTTTAAGGGCATAACTGCCCAGTTGCTTTCCCATACTCTTAATCTCTAACTGTATTGGATAAACGTCATCCTCCACCTGGCTTATCCTTGTTTCCAAAACAGTAGTCCTCTCCACTACCTTTTGAATGTCTTGGCGGACCATTGCCAATTCCTCCTTTATTCCAGTTAATTGAGCGGCCATTTCACCCAGTGCAGATTTACATGCATTAACCGCTTGTAAAACGTCCTTCAGTGTTGGGGATTCCTCCGCAGGTATACTAGTGCTAAATGTAAGTTCCGAATCACTTTGGGTGTCCCCCTGAGTTTTATTACTTTTACTCTTGGGTCCACCGGCTACCACAGCCATTGTAGATGGCTGACCTTGGCTTTTTCTATCAACGGGGACCCCCCTGTGAGTTTTTTGATTGCACTGTGTGTCCTGCCTTTATTGGGGTTTGACCGGGTGTATGAACATACCGCTCTAACTTTGCCGCAGCAGCAGCTGCTGTCTGAGTATTTTTTTCTTTAGAGGAGCGCAGTTGTTGTGACCCCACATTGTCCTGCGCTGGTTCCTCTCCTCGTCGCCTCGACATATTAACTCACTTGTTAGGTTATAATGAGGAGAAAGAGAGAGAGAGCAACTAGAAAAAAAAAAGGGGGAAGAACTAATGCAGCCCTTCCAAATTCCAGGAGGAAGAGAGGTGCATACGGGGACGGGCGAGAAAAAAAAATTAAAAAAAAAAAAAAAAGAGGGAGGAGAGAAAATCCTTAATTATAAGTTTATCAGGGTCAAATGACAATACAACGCAAATTTTTTTTTTTTTTTTTTTTAAACTGGCTGCTAGGTGCCGGCCCTTAGAGGAGATATGCAGCTATATATATGATTATAGAGTTTTTAGCTGATATGATATTCATCCAAAGAGAAATACTTTATATATCGCTTATTTCAAAGAGACAAATAAGAAAGCGCTGCTTAAAACAAGCATAGAAGCAGTTTATATCCCAAGTATCTGCAACGCTCATCCGGAAGGTGTATACAGTTCAGTTCAATATATGCGATATAATATATCCTAGGAACTTGATATCCTCAGCGTCTGATTGCTTGTGACAGTAGATAATAGGACAAGGGGAGAGAAAAAAAAAAAAAAAAAGCTGACCTGTTTTATACCAACCGTCTCTATATACCCCCAGGCCAGCTTAATCAGGTCTGTCTCTGGCAAATAAACGAGGAGATAACAGGATACCAGGAGCCACGAAGCACCTCAAAACACTAGGCGCACGTACTATGCCTCCCAGCCCCCCATCTCACCACACAGGATACCGGCCCTTCCGGGGGGCGCTGCGCCGCTTCCTGTCACTCTGAGAGCGGTGTTTCCGCTCTCCACTCCTTCACCTCCTTCCGCCGGCTTGCACAACCTCGGCCGGGTTCGGCCATTCCCGGAGCGCTCTTCGGCTCCTCAGCGCCGCCCGAGGCTCCACAGACAGACTCAGCACTTGCCGTGTTCTCCCACCGCTCGCTCGGCACCTCCTCTTCAATCAGCAGCCGTCTGAACTTTCAACGTAGGAGAGACAGCGTAGGGGCGGCTTACTCACATCTCCTCACACACTCACATGCCGCACACCGTTCACATCCGGCCACTCCCCCCTCACACAGCTATTTTCAGATCTCTCCAGAGATGTTCAATCGGGTTCAAGTCTGGGCTATGGCTGGCCCACTCAAGGACATTCACTGAGTTGTCCTGTAGCCACTTCTTTGTAATCTTGGCGGTATGCTTAGGGTCTTGTTCTTTTGGAATATGAACCTTCACCCCAGTCTGAGCTCCAAAGTGCTTTGGAGCAGGTTTTCATCAAGGATGTCTCAGTACATTGCTGCATTCATCTTTCCCTCAATCCTGACTAGTCTCCCAGTTGCTGCCACTGAAAAACATCTCCAAAACATGATGCTGCCACCACCATGCTTCACTGTAGAGATGGTACTGTCCAGGTGATGAGCAGTGCCTGGTTTCCTCCAGACATGATGCTTGCCATTCAGGCCAAAGTGTTCAATCTTTGTTTTATCAGACCAGAGAATTTTGTTTCTCATGGTCTGAGAGTCCTTCAGGTGCCTTTTGGCAAACTTCAGTCTGGCTGTCATGTGCCTTTTACTGAGAAGTGGAGTGCTGCAGAGTTGGTTGTTCTTCTTGAAGGTTCTCCTCTTTCCACAGAAAACCTGGAGTTCTGTCAGAGAGACCATTGGGTTCTTGGTCACCTCCCTGATTAGGATCCTTCTCCCCCAATTGCTCAGTTTGGCCAGGCAGCCTGCTCTAGGAAGAGTCCTGGTGGTTCCAAACTTTTTCCATTTATGAATGATGGATGCCACTCTGCTCATTGGGACCTTCAGTGCTGCAGAAATATTTATGTACCCTTCCCCAGATCCGTGCCTCGATACAATCCTGTCTCAGAGGTCTACAGACAATTCCTTGGACTTCATGACTTGGTTTGTGCTCTGACTCCAATCAAGTTGTAGAAACATCTCAAGGATGATCGGTGGTAAACAGGGTGCTCCTGAGCTCAATTTTGAGTGTCATGGCAAAGGCTGTGAATACTTATTTATCTGCATGGGATTTTTTTTTCATTTTTTTTTTTTTAATACATTTGCAAAGACTTCAAACAAACTTTTTCATGTGGTCATTATGGGGTAATGTTTGTATAATTTTGAGGAAAATTTATTTAATCCATTTTGGAATAAGGCTGTATAACATAACCAAATGTGGAAAAAGTTAATACTTTCCAGATGCACTGTACCTCCAGTAAGGTGGAGGTCTCTTTATATGTCTCAACCTCTCAAGCTGCAATGATGAGCCCCTGCATGTCTCGGATAAGGGAAAAGTCCCTAGAAAAGACTTGTATTTAGACTATGGGAAATGCTTCAACTAGCAAAAGTACATTTTCTGTACACTTGGATGTCTCCACCGCAGTTGGACAAGCTGGTATTGTGAAGTACCAACCCATGGAGACAGGTAGTACAGGCAATGTTTGGAATCATTGATCAAGAATGGAACTGGTTGACACAATGCTGCTTAACAATGTGGCCAGTGATCTCATGGTTCCCTGTGTTGGTGCTTCCAGTTACTGGTTTGTATGGAAGACTCTCAGGAGAAACTGTTTGAGATATCAGAAATAACAGACTTGGCAGAGGTCTCTCCGCCTGATCTGGTAATAAGGAGCTTTTCTGCTGGTGTGGTCCTAGGTGTGGCTGAGCAGTGTTCTGTAGAGGGCATATATACTGCCTTACCCACTAATCCTCACGAGAAGGAAGTGCCCAGAATAGATGTGCCAATAGCAGAGATTCTTTCTGTCACTCGCAAAGAGGTACAAGTTAGGGTTCCCCGGAGACACTGTGGGGAAAATTACTAATGCTACTGGCAGCTGTGACAATTTTAAGTGTGATTCATTACAAAGTGATCCTGTGTAAAAGGTTTTGGTTGCCATGGGTAACCAGAAAAAGGTTGTTAAACCGAAAAGACCTACTGTGATAGTTAAAGCTGGTACCAGTGATGGAAAACGTGGTGCCTCGTCAGGTGCAGTATCAGGAGCAGGTTCCCTAGAATCCCAGGAAAGTGAGTCAAAAGGAGGTATCAGGGAGGGCAGAGTTCCCCCAGAAAAGGATAATAAGCCCAGGAACCCCAAGAGAAGAGGGAGAAATTTAGAATAAAGAACAGTAGAACCCTGTTGTCAAGGCTGGGCTCAGCCCTTCCTTCTCTGAGCTGGCCACTCAGCTATCGGCTAATTGCCAGTCCCTATCTCTCCACAATTACTCAGCTGTTGATGATATCCTGCTCCTCAGTCCTGCCTACTTAAGCCGTCCAGTCCAGAGGAGTTCTGCCTTTGTCTTGGTCACATCATAGAATCTCCTGCGATCCTGTTCAAGACTTGCTTTGCTGACATCCCTTCTGGCTCCAGATCCTGCTTGCTGTTCCACTACATTGATCCCTGACTTCTGACTTGGCTGACTATCCATTCCGGTTACTGAACTTTGGCTATGTTTTGACTACATTAGTACTTTTTACTTTTATTATTAAACAAGTGTGATTAACTGTACTTCTTTCTCGGTCTGATTTCATGGTTTCTGACAGTAGGCGAAGGCCATGAATTCAGAAGATGCAGTCAATCCACTTGTTGGTAATATTTTTTCTAGATTGGATGAACTGGATCACCGTATGAATCAGTTTGCCATGGCATTTCAAATGCTCCTGAGTCACACGGCTTACCTGGAATCTCCCACTGTGGCTGCCCTGGTGCAACCTATGTTGCAGGACGACCCTGCTGCTGTCTCTGTGCAAGCACTCGCCTTGAGTATTACCTCTATAAGCCCTTGTACACACAGTTGGACATTCCGACAACCAAATCTGTCGGATTTTGTCCGTCGGATTTTGTCCGAAACTGTTGCATACACACGGTCGGACAAAGTTGTGGGAAAATCTGATTGTTCGGAACGTGATGACGTTATTTCGTTACGACAGGACTATGTTCAGGCTAGTAGCCAATAGCTTTGATGTAGGAATTTGATCTGAGCATGCGTGGCACTTTGTCCGAACGGAATTCTCTACACATGATCGGAGTATGTCCGATCGGAGCATTTTGTCGAAAAATTTTACCAACAAGTTGGAAAACTTGGTCCGTCGGATACTCCGACCGAAACAGTCCGATGGAGACCACACACAGTCGGAATATCCGACAAAACGGTCCGATCGGACACATTCCGTCGGAAATCTCCGACCGTGTGTACAAGGGCTAAGAGGTATATCTGGTTCTGCTCCACTTTCCCAGCGATTTGGGGGCGATCCAGTCCAATGCAGAGGGTTTCTTAACCAGGTTGAGATATACTTTGAGATGCTGCCCCAGGCATTTCCCATGGATAGAAGCAAAGTAGGTTTCATGATATCTTTGCTTTCTGAGAGAGCCTTCACCTGGACAAACCCTCTATGGGAGACGCAAAAACCTGTTGTCTTGAGCTATCCTGAGTTCGTGGAATAGTTTAAAAGGGTATTTGATGTTCCTGAACGCTCCGCTTCTGCTGCCAAGTGCCCCATGTCCATCGAACAGAATACGAGAACTGTTGAGGATTACTCCATTGAATTCCGTACTCTGGCCGCAGAGGTTGCGTGGAACAATGAGGCCCTTGTGGCTGCTTTTTCTCATGGTCTCTTGGATACCATCAAGGATGAGGTAGCAGCCCGAGATATACCCACTGAGCTGGAGAAGTTGATGATCATGTTTGCCATCCTCATTGACTCCAGACTCAGAGAAAGACTCTCTTTTAAGGAGTGCTTGTGGAAGCCTCCTGTACATTTGTCTCTGAGTTTTGCAGTCCCACCTGTGCCTCCCTCACCTTCCATGCCTCCTGATACCGAGTCAGTGAGTGAAGGTGAACCCTTGCACTTGGGTTTCATGCGTCTATCTGCAGATGAGAGAGCCTTTAGGAGGGGGATACTGTGCCTTTATTGTGGCCAGGCAGGTCACTTTTTGAAGTCTTGGTTTACATGTCCAGGGAACGCCCAAACCTTGAGGTCCTGTCACAGACAGACCTTAGGTGGCGTTGTTTCATCCCCAGTTATCCAGAAGGATAAGCTCCTGGTTCCGATCACCCTTTCTTCGGCTGAGTCGTCCGTCGAGATACAGGCTCTAATCGGCTCCGAGGCTGCAGGCCTGTTCATTGATGCTGCCATTGTATCGAAGCACCTGATCGATTTTGCTGCAGCTGTGTGACACTCCACTTGCCATTGAAACTCTTGACGGGAGACCTCTACAGCCTGCCCATGTGACTCATGAAACGGTTCCATTGTCCATGGCCATAGGGGCTCTTCACCATGTGAAAAATCCAATTCCAAGTTATTTCCTCACCTAATTTTCCGCTGGTTATTGGTTATCCTTGGTTACAGAGCACAACCCCTCTTTTGATTGGCTCTTTTGATTGGCTCTGTGCTGAAGTTCTCTCCTGGTCACCACAATGCAGGGAGACATGCTTCCAGAAAGTATCCAGAGTCCTGTGCAACTCTTCATTCTCCCCCCTGCTGGAGGAGTAGCGCAATTTTAGCAATGTTTTTGGCAAAGGTCAAGCTGGTATTTTCTGTTTGTATATATGGTCCGGGGACACACTGCCACTGTGCTCTTTCTGGGTGTCCAGTGTGCCCCTGTTCCTTTAAGTGGGCCTGGGCAGCCTCCAGGCTTACCTGTCCCACATTTATCCATTCCATGCATGTGCTTCTATTGTGGAGACACTGATAAATTTGTAGTGTTAGGACTGCAAGCGACACAGGGTGCCGTGACAAGGCCTTACAGCTTTCACATGCGTTTGCAAATGTGTGCTAATTAAACCCCTGCTTTTAACAGACGGTTAGACAGGTAAATTTGTTTGGTTGGCAGATTGGTTGGTGAGTTGAGCTATAGAATTGTTTTTGTGTTTCAAGCCAGTAGTTTGCCTCCACACCGGCCATATGATTGCGCAATTGACCTTCAACGTGGTGCTATACCCCCTCATGGCCGGGTTTACCCTTTGTCGGTCTTAGAGGATAAGGCCATGGAGGAGTATGTTGTAGATGCACTTTCTTGAGATTTCATCTGCAAATCCTCGTCTCCTGGTTCTGGTTTTTTCTTTGTGAAGAAAAGTGGTGAACTGAGACCTTGTATTGATTATAGGGGTCTCAATCATTTCACGATTAAGAATGCCTATCTAATTCCGCTGATTACGGAAATTATTTCTCAAGGAAGCAACGGTTTTCATGAAGCTTGATCTGCTAGGGACAATCTAGTGAGGATTAAGGAGGGCAATGATTAGAAAACTGCATTTAATACCAGAACAGGCCATTAGGAGTACCTTGTAATCCCTTTTGGCCCTTGTAACGCCCTGGCAGTTTTCCGGGAATTTATTAATCATGTCTTCCAAGATTTGTTGCAGTTATGTGTGGTGGTTTATCTCGATGATATCCTCATATTTTCCAAGTCCCTGGAGAGCCACCACACAGATGTCTGTCATGTGCATCAGAAACAAAGAGAGAACAATCTCTATTGTAAACTGGAGAAGTTCCATCGTGAACAGGTTAAATTCCTGGGTTATGTAATTTCCACTGCTGGTTTTTCGATGGACTCAGAGAAACTTTTGGCAGTTCTACAGTGGCTCCGACCTGGGGGTTTACATCCTCTGCAGCGTTTCCTGGGCTTTGCCAACTATTATCAGAAGTTTATTCGTAACTTCTCGTCTCTGGTCTCTGGTCAAGCCCCTGACTGATATGACCACAAAGGACGGTAACCGCAGAGTTGGTCTCCGGAGTCCCTAAAGGCCTTTGAGAGTCTCAAGGCTGCCTTTGTTTCTGCTCCTGTGTTGGCACATCCTGATCCTACATTACATTTTATCCTTGAGGTTGATGCTTCTGAAACTGGTGTTGATGACCTTCTATCTCAACGTCCTACCTTTGAGAGCACTGTGCATCCTTGTGGCTACTTTTCCAAGAAATTGTCATCTGTGGAGTGCAATTACGAGATTGGTGACAGAGAGCTGTTGGCAATCATTTTAGCCCTGAAAGAATGGAGACGTCTCCTCGAAGGTACCATTGTGCCGGTTCTCATTCTTACTGACCTTAAGAATCTCACATTCTTGTCTGAGGCTAAATGCCTCTCTCCCAGAAGGGCGCAATGGGCTCTTTTTTTGTCAAGTTTCAATCACATTGTCTCATTCTTACCCTGTACTAAGAATGTAAGGGCTGACGCCTTGTCACAATTTTCCTCCAATTCCAATGTCATGTTTCACATGCCTTGTGATATGCCTTTAAATGTTATATGTATTATTATGTCCCTGGTTCTTCCCATTCCTGTATCTCAGCTTATTCTGTATAGTTAGCCCCACCCTTCTCCCAGTAATGCATTTCTGCACACATGTGGACTGGATCACATTATGATCTTTTGACCTATCCGATGTTCATTGTTGTAAGATCCTCACAGTTTATGGATTAAACTTCACAAGATCAACAAGGTGTCATCTGGATCGAGTCACTGTCTGTTTATCCAAATAAGATTGGGGTTATCGACATCTCAACACAACTAACTGTAAGTTATAGAGATCACACTTTCAATGCTTAGATTGGAGAGGCAGAACATCCAAGTTGGAGTTGGTTCCTGTTATTTCTCCTGATCGTATTCTGGCCAAGGTTCGCACCAGTCTCACTTCTCCTTTGGGTGACAAAATTCTTGCTACTCAGGTCCATGCTCCTCCTGAGAAACCTTGTGACTGCGGTCCATGCTCCTCCTGAGAAACCTTATGACCGCTGGTTTGTCCCAGAGAGTCTCCGTACTGCCTTGCTCTAGACTAGGGATGAGCTTCGTGTTCGAGTCGAACGCATGTTCGACTCGAACATCGGTCGTTCGTGCGTTCGCCGAATTCCGAACGTTTGGGCCGTTCGCGGCAAAATTCGTGTGGCCCACAATGCACTGCGATGGCGCAATGCATTGCTGTCTCACGATTGGCCAAGCATGCACTGTGACCCCGCATGCTTGGCCAATCGCAGCGCCAGTAGCGGGAAGAGCAATGGTTGGTCACAGGCATCCTGCCTGTGGCCAATCATAGCTCAGACAGTGTAGTGCACGCCCCACACTATATAAAGCTGCCTTTCAGGCGGCCTCGTGTAGTGTTTGTTAGCATCTGAAGCAGTGGGTGTTCTGTGTACCTTCAACACAGTTACACACCAATCGTTTTTGGCTGATTTACTATTTTGCTCTTGTGTAGTGGTTACTGTCTGTGCCCTGACCGCAGTATACACCACTATATTCACCTCACCTATATAGCTAGTGATCTAGCTTTAATAATAGAGCTTGCAGTCAGTAGTGTTAGTGCGTGCTGTCTGCGTGCTCTGTACCCAGTACATACCACTATATACACCTACATAGCTGTTCTCTATTTGAGCCCGATTGTCATTTGCTGGAGTTATTGGAAGTTGTGTGTGCCTCCAGCACAGCACAGTATACAGCTGTATATGCCCCTTTAACTCTGCTGTTTTCTTGTTATTGTCTGCGTGCCCTGACCGCAGTATACACCGTGATATTCACCTCACCTATATAGCTAGTGGTCCATCTTTAACAATAGAGCTTGCAGTCAGCAGTGTCACTCAGGAGATAGTGCGTGCTGTGTGCCTGCTCTGTACCCAGTACATACCGCTATTATCCACCTACATAGCTGTTCTCTATTTGGGCCCGATTGACATCTGCTGGAGTTATTGGAAGTTGTGTGTGCCTCCAGCACAGCACAGTATACAGCTGTATATACCCCTTTAACTCTGCTGTTTTCTTGTTATTGTCTGCGTGCCCTGACCGCAGTATACACCGTGATATTCACCTCACCTATATAGCTAGTGGTCCATCTTTAACAATAGAGCTTGCAGTCAGCAGTGTCACTCAGGAGATAGTGCGTGCTGTGTGCCTGCTCTGTACCCAGTACATACCGCTATTATCCACCTACATAGCTGTTCTCTATTTGGGCCCGATTGACATCTGCTGGAGTTATTGGAAGTTGTGTGTGCCTCCAGCACAGCACAGTATACAGCTGTATATACCCCTTTAACTCTGCTGTTTTCTTGTTATTGTCTGCGTGCCCTGACCGCAGTATACACCGTGATATTCACCTCACCTATATAGCTAGTGGTCCATCTTTAACAATAGAGCTTGCAGTCAGCAGTGTCACTCAGGAGATAGTGCGTGCTGTGTGCCTGCTCTGTACCCAGTACATACCGCTATTATCCACCTACATAGCTGTTCTCTATTTGGGCCCGATTGACATCTGCTGGAGTTATTGGAAGTTGTGTGTGCCTCCAGCACAGCACAGTATACAGCTGTATATACCCCTTTAACTCTGCTGTTTTCTTGTTATTGTCTGCGTGCCCTGACCGCAGTATACACCGTGATATTCACCTCACCTATATAGCTAGTGGTCCATCTTTAACAATAGAGCTTGCAGTCAGCAGTGTCACTCAGGAGATAGTGCGTGCTGTGTGCCTGCTCTGTACCCAGTACATACCGCTATTATCCACCTACATAGCTGTTCTGTATTTGGGCCCGATTGGCATCTGCTGGAGTTATTGGAAGTTGTGTGTGCTTCCAGCACAGCACAGTATACATCTGTATATACCCCTTTAACTCTGCTGTTCTATAAAAAAGGCATCTGCAGGAGTTAGTGGGTGTTGTGTGCCTCCAGCACAATATAAACTACCCAACTACTGTTTTACCCAACTCCCTTCAGGCCATTACCATGTCTGGAAGGCCAGCAAGGAGAGGCAGACAGGCGCGAGCCGATAAAAGATCGGTCGTGGGCGCGGTGCATTGTCATCAGCACGTGGCCATGGGACATGCTTGTCCTTCTTTTCTGCAGCTGGACATGTTGAACCGCAACATGCCAACGACTTGGTAGAGTGGATGACCAAGCCCTCTTCATCCTCCTCATCCTCTCTCACCCAGTCTCAGGGTAGTAGAAAAGCAGCTGCCAACACATCGTCGTCCCTCCTCTCAATGTCATCATCAGTGACTCCTTCCCTAGACCCACCACGTCCTCCTGAGGAGTCTCCTGAACTCTTTGAGCACAGTGTTGGGTACATGCTCCAGGAGGATGCCCAGTGTTTGGTGGGCTCTGATGATGACACTCAGCTAGAGGAAGGCAGTAGCGTGAGCACAGAGAGAGGGGATGCTCAAGAAGGACAGCAATCTGGCAGTAATGTTCCACAAGCTGCAGCATACTGCCAGGTTTGCTACAGCGATGAAGAGGGAGGGGATGATGAGGGCACTGACTCCACATGGGTGCCTGGAAGGAGGGAGGAGGAGGAGGAGGAGGAGGAGGCACATGTCCAACGAGGCAGGATGCCCTCCGAGGGCCAGCTTAGGGGCAGCACACCGACTGAATCACACCGCAGAGCTCCGCCTGCGCAGAGCGCTTCCTCTGCGCAGAGCGCTTCCTCTGCGCGTTATTCTAAAAGTTCTTTGGTGTGGGCCTTTTTTGAGACGAGTGCATCAGATCGCACCGCTGCTATTTGCAACATATGTCTCAAGCGTATCTCACGTGGCCAAAACATCAGCCGCTTGGGCACCACATGCTTGACCAGACATATGTTGACCTGCCATGCAGCTCGTTGGCAAGCATACCTCAAAGACCCACACCAAAGAACAAAGCGGACCTCTCCTTGCTCCTCATCAGCTGGCATCTCCAACCCCACTAGACCTTCAGTCCTCTCTGAAACCTGCTCTGAGAGGAATGAAGGTGTAGAATTAGGTGTGTCACAGCCAAGTGCTTCCGGGAACTCTGCTAGTGGTACATCCACGTCCGATTATAGCAGACAAATGTCCCTGCCCCAGCTGCTGGACCGGCGGAAGAAATTTACTCCCAGCCATCCACATGCCCAGCGGTTGAATGCTAGCTTGGCTAAATTGCTAGCACTTCAACTGCTGCCTTTTCAGTTGGTAGATTCGGCCCCCTTCCGTGAGTTTGTACAATGTGCGGTTCCTCAGTGGCAGGTCCCCAAACGCCACTTTTTCTCACGGAAGGCAATTCCGGCTCTCTACCGGCATGTGGAAGGCAATGTCCTTGCCTCGCTGGACAGGGCGGTCAGCGGTAAGGTGCATATTACCGCTGACTCATGGTCCAGCAGGCATGGACAGGGACGTTACCTGTCTTTCACGGCCCATTGGGTCACTCTTCTGGCTGCTGGGAAGGATGCAGGACAAGGTGCAGTAGTATTGGAGGTTGTTCCACCACCACGCCTCCAAAATGCTACTATTGGTTGTGACACACCTCTCTCCTCCACCCCCTCCTCTTCTTCTTCCTCCACGGCCTCTTCCAGTGCTCTGTCCTCAGAACCAGCGGTGCTCCGTAGGCGTTGCAGGGGCTACGCAAGTACGCAGGCAAAACGATGCCATGCCGTGCTTGCGCTGGTTTGTTTGGGGGACAGGAGCCACACTGGGGCGGATGTTTTGTCAGCTCTGCAGGGGCAGGCCGAGAGGTGGTTGACGCCACGCCAGCTTAAGCCAGGAATGGTGGTTTGCGACAATGGCACCAACCTCCTCTCCGCCCTCCGACAGGGACAACTGACCCATGTGCCCTGTGTAGCTCACGTCCTTAACCTGGTGGTGCAGCGGTTCTTGGGCAGGTACCCCGGCTTACAGGATGTCCTGAAACAGGCCAGGAGAGTCTGTGTGCATTTCCGCCGATCATTTAATGCCTGTGCTCGGCTGGCTGAGCTCCAAAAGGAGTTGAACCTGCCCAAGAACCGCCTTATATGTGACATGCCCACCAGATGGAACTCAACATTGGCCATGCTGCAGCGGCTGCACATGCAGCAGAGGGCCATCAATGAGTACCTGTGCGACTACGGCACCAGGACAGGGTCAGGAGAGCTTGGTTTTTTCTCACCACGCCAGTGGGGCATGATCAGGGATGCATGCACTGTCCTGTCACCGTTTGAGGAGGCCACAAGGATGGTGAGCAGTGACAGTGCATGCATCAGTGACACTATACCTCTTGTCCACCTCTTGGAGCATACGCTGCGTGGAATAATGGACAGGGCACTTGAGGCAGAAAAGAAGCAGGAAGAGGAGGACTTCCTTGCCTCTCAAGGCCCCCTTTATCCAGACAGTGTTCCTGCTGTGCCACCCATCACACAGGAAGAGGGTGAGGAGGAGGAAGAGGAGGAGGAGGATGATTGTGTCAGCATGGAGGTGGAGGCTGGCACTCAGCATCAGCAGCAGCAGTCTTATAGGGATGATTTACAGTCCCAAGAAACACGTGGACTTGTACGTGGCTGGGAGGAGGTAGCTGCGGATCATGTTGTCCTTAGTGACCCAGAGGACTCCGGACCGAATGCCTCAGCTAACCTACGCTGCATGGCCTCCCTGATCCTGCAAAGCCTGCGGAAGGATCCTCGTATTCTTCGGATCAAGGAGAGGGACCATTACTGGCTGGCCACTCTCCTTGATCCACGGTACAAGGGTAAGGTTGCCGACCTTATCTTGCCATCGCAGAGGGAGCAGAGGATGAGACATCTCCGGGAGGCCTTGCAGAAAGCTCTGTGCAACGCGTTCCCAGAGACTGGGAGGTCACAAACTCCTGGTCCTGGACAACGTGTTGCTGAGGCATCAGTCAGAAGGAGCGGTGGAGAAGGTGGCCGTCTGACTGATGCGTTCAGACAATTTTTTAGTCCGCAGCCCCAAGGTATGATTGGTTCCAGCACCCATCGCCAGCGTCTAATTTACATGGTGCAGGAATACCTAGGGGCAAGGTCAGACTTGGACACCTTTCCCACTGAAAATCCTCTGGCTTACTGGGTCTTGAGGATGGATCACTGGCCAGAGCTTGCACAGTATGCAATTGAGCTCCTGGCCTGTCCTGCATCCAGCGTTCTTTCGGAACGCACCTTCAGTGCTGCTGGTGGCTTCGTTACCGATCACAGGGTGCGCCTGTCCACCGAATCAGTTGATCGACTGACCTTCATCAAGATGAATCAGTCTTGGATCACCCACAGCTACCAAGCACCTGAAGCTGATGTAACCGAATAATTTTTTTTGAAATACCACATCCCTTCAAGACTGCCTATGCTGATGCTGAGTGACTGTCCTGTTATGTTGATTGTCTATCCTCTTCCTCCTCCGCTGATATGTTGGAAGAACATTTTTGGTTCTGGGTGATGCCAGCAGCCCAATTTTTCTGCCCCTGTTTAACAGGGGTGTTTAAGTACAATTTTTGATGCAATGCTTTGCAGCAGGGCTAATTCCTGCAAAAAAACTAGAGTGTATGGCAGAGGTTGCAGTGTGATGGCACCAGTGCCTAAGGCCCAATTTTTCTGCCCCTGTTTAACAGGGGCGTTTAAGTACAATTTTTGATGCAATGCTTTGCAGCAGGGCTAATTCCTGCAATAAAACTAGAGTGTATGGCAGAGGTTGCAGTGTGATGGCACCAGTGCCTAAGGCCCAATTTTTCTGCCCCTGTTTAACAGGGGCGTTTAAGTACAATTTTTGATGCAATGCTTTGCAGCAGGGCTAATTCCTGCAATAAAACTAGAGTGTATGGCAGAGGTTGCAGTGTGATGGCACCAGTGCCTAAGGCCCAATTTTTCTGCCCCTGTTTAACAGGGGCGTTTAAGTACAATTTTTGATGCAATGCTTTGCAGCAGGGCTAATTCCTGCAATAAAACTAGAGTGTATGGCAGAGGTTGCAGTGTGATGGCACCAGTGCCTAAGGCCCAATTTTTCTGCCCCTGTTTAACAGGGACATGTAATTACAATTCTTGATATAATATTTCACAGGAGGGCCCCTTCCTGTGCCCACCCAGAGTAACTGTGAGGACTTATAGTGTTGTGGCACCAGCACCACAACCACCAAAGGTCAATTTTTCTACCACTGTTCAACAATGGCATGTAATTACAATTCTTGATATAATCGTTCACAGCAGGGCGCTCCAGCGGCCACCAAGAGTCACTTTGAGGGCTTACAATGTTGTTGCAAAACCAACACCTTGTTCCGCCATTTCTGCAGAGCATATAGGGCAGGCCCCTACTTTCAAACATCCAATTTACAAACATCTCCTACTTGCAAACGGAAGGAGACAACAGCAAGTGAGATGAAAAAAGATGGACGACAAAACAAATTATACAGGGGTGATAACCCTTCCCTATGTTTTCCAAAAAGCTTAAAGATATTTTTTTTGACTGGAGCTACACTTTAAAAATGTACCCCTTGAAAATGACAAACAGATTCAACTTAACACAACAAACCTACACAGTCCCTGTCTTGTTTGCACCGCCTGTATACTGCTGTTCTGAGTATATAGGGCCTGGGGGCCACACGCATTTCCTTTTTTTAATATGGGTACGGGGTTCCCCTTAATATGCGTACAAGACCCAAATAGGCTGGTAATGGGCAGGGAGGGCTACCCATGCCATTTTTCTGAATGATTTTCAACCATATTACAGGAACCAGATATAACATTAAAACCGCAAGCAGTTTTAAATGGTGTTATTTCCGTTTAATGTCATTTTGTGCAGGGACTGTTCTAAACACGGGAAACACGTGGCACTTCACAGGCATACTATAGACACCCCCCAGGCACCATATTTAAAGGAATATTTCACTTTTTTTTTTCACTTTAATCGTCATTAAAATCAGTGCTCCCGCCAAAACGGTAGTTTTTAAAACTTTTTTTTGCAGTGACCCATGTCCCCTGAGGCAGGAGGCAGATCGCCAAACCCTTTTTAGCACACTATCTTGCATATTAGCCGTTAAAATTAGCACTTTCCAATTCGAACGTTCGAGTCCCATAGACTTCAATGGGGTTCTAACGTTCGTGCCGAACGCGGGGGTCGTTCGCAAGTTCTGGTGCGAACCGAACCGGGGGGTGTTCGGCTCATCCCTACTCTAGACTTACCATTCTCCCAAGGCTGCTGGCCACCCTGGGAAGAATCAACTCTTTTGGGCAATTTCCCACAATTCTGGTGGCCTAGTCTACATGCTGATTAGGGATGAGCTTGGTATGCGTTTGACTCGAACACCAGCTGTTCACCCGTTCGGCGAAGCCAGAACTCTGTGGGCCGTTCATGCCATATTTGCGTGGCGTTCATGGCCCACAATGCACTGTGCCATCGCAGTGCATTGCTGGCTCATGATTGGCCAAGCATGCACTGTGACCCTGCATGCTTGGCCAATCACAGCGCCGGCAGCAAGGAGAGCCATAATTGGCCACAGGCAGGATGCCTGTGGTCAATTATAGCTCAGGGGGTTTAGTACACACCCCACACTATATAAGGCCTTGTGTAGTGTGTTCCGGCATGCAGGGAGAGAGCAGGATTGGCAGGGACAGTGTGTTCTTTTCTTGTGAATATGCAGCAGTTAAAGTGGGTGTTGTGTGCCTCCAGCACAGTATACAGCTGAAGATACCCCTTATTGCTGGTGTTCTGTAATCCAGGCATCTGCAGGAGTTAAAGTGGGTGTTGTGTGCCTCCAGCATAGTATATACCTGTAGCTACCCTTTATTGCTGGTGTTCTCTAAAACAGGCATCTGCAGGAGTTAAAGTGGGTGTTGTGTGCCTCCAACACAGTATACACCTGTAGCTACCCTTTATTGCTGGTGTTCTCTAATACAGGCATCTGCAGGAGTTAAAGTGGGTGTTGTGTGCCTCCATCACAGTATACACCTGAAGATACCCCTTATTGCTGGTGTTCTGTAATACAGGCATCTGCAGGAGTTAAAGTGGGTTTTGTGTGCCTCCAGCACAGTATACACCTATAGCTACCCTTTATTGCTGATGTTCTCTAATACAGGCATCTGCAGGAGTTAAAATTGGTGTTGTGTGCCTCCAGCACAGTATACACCTGTAGCTACCCTTTATTGCTGGTGTTCTCTAATCCAGGCATCTGCAGGAGTTAAAGTGGGTGTTGTGTGCCTCCAGCACAGTATACACCTGTAGCTACCCTTTATTGCTGGTGTTCTCTAATACAGGCATCCGCAGGAGTTGAAGTGGGTGTTGTGTGCCTCCAGCACAGTATACACCTATAGCTACCCTTTATTGCTGGTGTTCTCTACGCCCTTGTACACACGGTCAGACATTCCGATGGAAAATGTCCGATCGGACCGTGTTTTGTCGGATAAGCCGACCGTGTGTGGGCTTCATCTGACTTTTTCTGTCGTAAAGTCCGACCAACAAAGTTTGAGAGCTGGATATCAAATTTTTTCGACAACATGATCTGATCAGACTTTGTCCAATCGTTTGTAGAGAATTCCGATCGGACAAAGTGCCACGCATGCTCAGATCAAATTCCTAGACCAAAGCTATTGGCTACTAGCCTGAACGTAGTCCCGTCATAACTAAATAACATCATCACGTTACGAACGATAGGATTTTCTGACAACTTTGTCCGACCGTGTGTATGCAACACCAGTTTCGGACAAAATCCGACGGATTTTGTTGTCGGAATGTCCGACCATGTGTACAAGGGCTTACACAGGCATCTGCAGGAGTTAATGTGGGTGTTGTGTGCCTCCAGCACAGTATACACCTGAAGATACCCTTTATTACTGGTGTTTTGTAATACAGGCATCTGCAGGAGTTAAAGTGGGTGTTGTGTGCCTCAAGCACAGTATACACCTGAAGATACCCTTTATTACTGGTGTTTTGTAATACAGGCATCTGCAGGAGTTAAAGTGGGTGTTGTGTGCCTCAAGCACAGTATACACCTGAAGATACCCCTTATTGCTGGTGTTCTGTAATACAGGCATCTGCAGCATTTACAGTGGGTATTGTGTGCCTCCTGCACAGTATACACCTGAAGCTACTCCTTATTGCTGGTGTTGTTCTGTTTCTGTAACACAGGCAGGCAGCTGCAGTAATTACAGTTTGTGTACTGTTTCATCTGCTCAGTGTGCACCTAAAGCTACCCAGTTGCTGGTTTTCCCATCTCCCTGCAGGCCCTTACTATGTCTGGAAGGCAAACAAGGACAGGCAGACATTCACGAGCCAATAAAAGAGGGCAAGCAGGCTCTGTGTCTAGAGACAACAATGCTGGTCCTGGACGCGGTGCATCGGCATCAGCACGTGGCCATGGGACACGCTTGTCCTTATTTTTGGCAGCTGGACGTGTTGAGCCGTATCATGCCAAAGACTTGGTAGAGTGGATGACCAAGCCCTCCTCCTCATCCTCTCTCACCCAGGCTCAGGGTACTAGCAAAGCAGCTGTCAACGTGTCCTCTTCCCTTGTCTCAATGTCATCAGTCACTCCTTCTCCAGACCCACCATGTCCTCCTGAGGAGTCCCTCGAACTGTTTAAGCACAGTGTTGGGTACATGCTCCAGGAGGATGCCCAGCGAGAGGAAGGTAGTAGCATGAGCGCAGAGAGAGGGGATGCTCATGAAGGACAGCAATCTGGCAGTCATGTTCCACCAGCTGCAGCATACTGCCAGGTTTGTTCCAGTGATGAAGAGGGAGGGGATGATGAGGTCACTGACTCCACGTTGGTGCCTGATAGGAGAGAGGAGGAGGAGGAGGAGGCACATCTCCAACGAGGCAGGATGCCCTCCGGGAGCCAGCTATGGGGCAGCACACCGGCTGAATCCCACCACAGAGCTCCGCCTGTGCAGGGGTGCTGCCTCTGCGCGTTATTCTAAAAGTTCTTTGGTGTGGGCCTTTTTTAAGATGAGTGCATCAGATCGCACCACTGCTATTTACAACATATGTCTCAAGCGTATCTCGCGTGACCAACACATCAGCTGCTTGGGCACCACATGCTTGACCAGACATATGTTGACCTGCCATGCAGCTTGTTGGCAAGCATACCTTATAGACCCACACCAAAGAACAAAGCGGACCTCTCCTTGCTCCTCATCAGCTGGGATCTCCAACCCCACTAGACCTTCAGTCCTCTCTGAAACCTGCACTGAGAGGAATGAAGGTGTATAATTAGGTGTGTCACAGCCAAGTACTTGCGGGCACTCTGCTAGCAGTACACCGACGTCCGATTGTAGCAGGCAAATTTCCCTGCCCCAGCTGCTGGACTGTCGAAAGAAGTTCACTCCCACCCATCCACATGCCCAGCGGTTGAATGCTAGCTTGGCTAAATTGCTAGCACTTCATCTGCTGCCTTTTCAGTTGGTAGACTCGGCCCCCTTCCGTGAGTATGTGCAATGTGCGGTTCCTTAGTGGCAGGTCCCCAAACGCCACTTTTTCTCACGGAAGGCAATTCCGGCTCTCTACCGACATGTGGAAGGTAATGTCCATGCTTCACTGGACAGGGCGGTCATCGGTAAGGTGCATATTACCACTGACTCATGGTCCAGCAGGCATGGACAGGGACGTTACCTATCCTTCACGGCCCATTTGGTCACTCTTCTGGCAGCTGGGAAGGATGCAGGACAAGGTGCAGTAGTGTTGGAGGTTGTTCCGCCACCACACCTCCAAAATGCTACTACTGGTTGTGACACATTGTCAGGGAAATAGGCGCATCCCTATGCGCAAATTCACAAGGTTAGTGAACCAACATAGGCAAGGTCATGCTAACGCGCATCAGCGCACATGGAGGCGCAATGTATTTTTTAAACGAACGCCTGGCGTTGTGATCGGGCGAACGCGTATGCGTGATAATAATGTGTTTTTGAGAACGCATGTGCGTAACAACATGGCGGTCGTACGAACGCATGTGTGCAATGGTGCACGTACGACGTGACACAGGTGCCTTGTCTATTTAAACACTCCTCTGGCAGTGCTGCATTGCTGGATTATCGTCAGCTTCTCCTGTATACCTGTGTCCGTGATTTCTGCTACCTGATCTCCTGTGTACCAACCCGGCTTGTTTGACCCGCTCCTGTTGATCTCCTGGCTCTTATTACCGGCTTGCACCCGACTTCTCCTTGTCTGCTTCCTTTTTTTTTATTTTTTTTATTTTTTTAAAACAGTTTTATTCGCCAAGTGTACATACATAAAAAGAAGGCAACATTTACAAGGTATATTCTCAACCATAGACAACAAGGTAGCGGAAGTATGGACTGTTAACAAGGTTGCACGGTCCGCAGGCAAAAATATGTTAGCACATATAGCTTTTTTTTTCCCATTGAACACTTAACCATTTACCCATATTTATTACAGATCATATCATTCATCACCAGTATATAGTATGGTAAACAAAGAACAAACCTATAAACAATGTACAAACCAAAACTATGGGGGTTAATTCAACCACATTTATCCGTGCTGTGCGCTGTCATCTCCCCCCCCTCCCAGATATGCCCTCACCAATAACATCTCTCCTGAAATACTATTCGACAATGTTATATAGTTGTGTCCCTTAGGTGTCACATGGTGTAGTTTCCTTAGAATTTATCCATCTACCCCATATTTTGTTAAATTTTTTCTTACTACCTCTTGCTTCATAAGTCATCTTGTACAGGGTAACATTTGCATTGACCAGACCTTTCCATGCAGATAGGGTAAGAACCTCACTCTTAATCCAGTTCAAAACTATACGTTTTCTGACATAATAATACAGCAATCGCAGGAAATGTCTCGTATTGTTATTCATCACCTCATCCTCTATTACCCCAGGAGTCCCAAGAGTGGGCTACATATATTCGGAAGGTCAAAAGTGTCTGCAATAAACTAAAAATAGCGGTCGTATCTTACCACACTCCCACACCATGTGAATAAAAGTGCCAGCTGCCACCTGGCACTTGTGGCAAGTAGGGTCATCTCTTCTGCCCATCCTAAATAGTCTGTGTGGAGTATAATACATTTGGTGAAGGTATCGTAACTGTATAAGTTTGTCCCGAGCTGAGATGACTGTGGGCCCATAGGAGGCTAGAACTTCCTCCCACTGGGCTCCAGTCAACTCTGGAATCACCTCTGTCCATCTGCTCCTCATTTTTTCCTCACTGGGCAGTTTTTTGGTCATAAGGACCGCATAGTAGGTAGAGACACGTTTTGTGTGCTCCGGTTCTGCAAGTAATTTTTCCATTCTCGTGTTTTCCAAAAATATTGTCCCAGACCCAAATTGAGCAAAGGTTTTAAGGTCCCCTTCATCAAACAGCTGATGTAAATAGACAAGGCCATACCTCGCCCACCTATGCCCATCGTCCAGGAGAAAAAAGTCTCTTAAGCAGGGATTAAACCACAGGGGGGCATTAGGGGATAGATAGGAGGGTGCATCCTGTATATGCCTTGTACATGTCTCTAGCACCTGTTTAGCCTGTTTGAGTGCAGTCATGCCACATTCCGTCGGTACTTCACCTCGAAAGAAAAAATTCAAGAGTGTCTCATAGGAGGAGGCCGCAGCTGCCTCCACTGCAGTCGCAGCGTTGCTCAGCTGCGGAAACATTCGCCAATGAGCCTGGACTAATTGCGACACCAAGTAGTACATGCGAAGATTAGGAATTGCCAGCCCCCCTCTCCCCACCGGTAGTTGCAGAATGTTCAGCGAAACTCGTGCTGCCTTGCCCCCCCACAAAAAGGAGGTCAGCAAGGAGTCAATATAACCAAAAGTCTTTTTAGGGATAAATCGCGGGGCGTTGGAGAGTATGTATAGAAATTTTGGGAGATAAATCATTTTGAATAAGTTAGCTCTTCCCAATAAAGTGAGTGGGAGTTCCTTCCATTTTTGTATTTTGTCTCTAAAGTCTCAAATTACCGGCCATAGATTCACCTCCGTGAATGACTCGACAGGTAATTTCACTTGTATCCCCAGGTATTTAAATTGGGTTGTGACTGTCAGGGGACAGCGAGGAGGGGGCACTAAATCTGGTTGTGGGTCTAGGGCAAACAGCGTTGATTTGGCCCAGTTGATCCGAAACTCCGAAAAGTCTCAGAATTCCTCGATCACCCGGAATGCATTAGCTAACGATTGGTGGGGGTCCCCAAGATAAAGCAGCATATCGTCTGCATATAACGAAACACGTTCCTCCAACTCCCCGACCAAAAGTCCCTTAATGTCACCCCGAGTCCTAAGCTTGGCAGCCAGTGGCTCTATAGCCAGAGCAAAAAGGAGAGGGGACAGGGGACAACCCTGCCGTGTTCCTCTCCCAATCTGAAAAGAGTCCGAAATATGTCCATTCACCCTGATACAAGCCCTGGGATCGTTATACAGTAATCTAACCCAATTCACAAATCTCGGTCCAAAACCCATTTTATCCAGCAGAGAGAACATGTATTTCCTCTTGACCGAATCAAAGGCCTTTTTTGTATCTAGGGAGGCTATCACGCGGCTACCAGTATTAGTATGGGAAATTTTCATATTTACATAGAGTTTCCTAAAGGTTCATTTGAGTGCATCGGCCTGGGATAAAACCCGTTTGATCGGAGTTGATCAGTTTGAGAATCACTGACTGCAACCTACCGGCCAAAATTTTGGCCAGTATTTTGGCGTCAGTATTGATCAAAGAGATAGGTCTATACGATTCACATTCTTGTGGGTCCTTGCCGGGCTTTGGAATCAGAACGATCAAAGCTTCACGCATGGATTCCGGCAAGATGCCCTCTTTTTCCTCAGCCACAAACACTTTTAAAAGGCGAGGGACTAAACTCTCCGCATGGAGCTGGTACCATTCCACGGGAAAACCGTCCAGTCCAGGTGACTTGCCCGGTCTGAAGGAGGAAATGGCACCAGCTATTTCCTCAGAGGTGATAGACTGCTCTAAAATAGTACTGTCCTCTAGGGGCAGCAGGGGAAGGTCAATATCCTCTAAATACGAGGAGAGATCTCGGTCTGTACAGTTGGATTGGGATTGATAAAGATCCCAGTAAACATTTAAAAAGGTGTTCAGAATATCCTGCGTATCAGTCACTAGGTCACCCGCTGGGCGTCTGATACTTAATACAGATGTAGGGGCATATAGAGGTCTCGCCAGAAAGGCTAGCAAGCGACCACCCTTGTCCCCAAATTCAAAAATGGAGCTGGTTTGCCTGAGCTGTTTCTTTGTGGTCCGGTCCGTCAAAAGCAATCTAAACTGTCTCGTCAGATCCTGCCATGCTTTATAAGCGTCAGGGGATGGGTCCTGTATGTATGCTTGTTCCGCAAGAGTAATGTCACATTCTAGTTGTTGCACCTCACAGTCCAGGGCCCTTGCAAAATCTTTTGTCTCTTTAGCAAAAATCCCTCTCATGGTAGCTTTAAAGGCCTCCCATTGAGTGTGTATCGTGGCCATTGTCGTCTCCCAGTGGGAATATTTAGGTCCAACGTGACCTCCAAAGGCGAGTGGTACGACAGTGCCCTGGGAAGGTACCTAACCCTGGAGATAATGGGGAGACCATCCAAGGAAGATAGGAGCATATCAATTCTAGTCAACGTCTTATGGGTCTCCGAGTGACACGAGTATGCGCTGACCCCCGGGTGTTTGTAACGCCACACGTCTGTAAGAGCATAGCTGTCCAGCCATGATGCCAGAGTATTACGTGAGCCAGATGCACACCGGTGCCTGTCCAGAACCTCATCCGACACCACATTAAAATCTCCCATCAACAGCAGTGGGCCTTGTGCTATCATTACAGCTTCATGGAGGATACTGTCCAAGATTTGGAAGGAGAATGGGGGCGGAACATACACACATACCAGAGTCAAGCACACATTAAACAATTGACAAACTAAAATAGCATATCTGCCACTAGGGTCAGATTTAACCTGCAGAATATGAGCTGCTGTTTTTTTGTGACTAAAATAGCCACGCCTCTGGAGTACGTAGAGTATTCAGCATGTATGACTCTCATAATATTGGCTTTTTTCAGAGCCATAACCTTAGAGCCCTGGAGATGTGTTTCCTGAAGCAGGATTATATGTGGTTTATATCATCGTATAAGTCAAAGACAAGGGAACGTTTTACCTTTGAGTTCATACCACGAACATTCCATGATAATATACTTATTTCACGTACCATGTATAAGACAATTATAATGTAACAAATGCATCGGGAGAGCATTACCTATCCAGGTCTGGGCCATCTTTTCCAGCCTGAGGGGGTACAAACAGAGAGAGACAACAGCACACAGCACCAACCAGCACAACAGAACTACCCAACCCATCCCACCCTGCACACAACCCAAATATGTTGTGAGCCTATACCCTATAACCATAACTATATCGACCTCAGGGGGTCATAGGTCGTATTCAACTAAAAAGAGCACAGAACATCAAGAAAAATAAAAACAAAAAAGAAAGGAAAAATAAAAATAAAAAGTAAAAAATAAAAGAGGGGGGGATAGAAGCCCAAAAAGAGGGGAAAAAAGGGAGGGGAGGGGAGGCAATAAGAAGAATGTTCTCCTCGTGTACAGGGTGAAAGTTCCGCCTTCTTCTGCGCCCACTGTCCCTTTCCAGGAGAGCCCCACAAAGGGATCAAGTCCTAGAATAGTATAATGCAAAGTACAGTCAGAAAGGCGACCTTCACTCCCTCAAACAAACCACACAAAAAAGAAAAAAAAAAAAAAAAGAATAAAAAAATATATATTTTTTTTGTGGTATAAAAGGTCAGCCAAAAGGAGAATTTTTTTTTTTTAAAAGAAACAAAGAAAAAATAAGAAAACAGTCAAAATGGAGGGAAAAGGGGGAGGAAAAAAATTCCCCCAACTGATTGTGGAGGAGCGGTAAAGGCGGTGCGTCTGGAGATCAGATAGAACCACGCAGGACTAGGCACTTGGTAATTGCAGTGTCACAACAGAACAAAGGAAGTAATCTTCAGCCTCCTGGCTAACATCAGGGAAAGGTGTTATGGTGTTGCAGGTTTGGTCAAAGAATGTAGACTATGTAATCAGCTGCCAGCTTCAGGGTGCGGGCGCCCCCTAACATCCAGCCATCGTGATGCTTCAGTAGGGGAGTTAAAGAAGGACACTCTACCCCCATCTACCACTCTCAGCTTCGCCGGGTAGAGCATACTATAGACCACTTGTAAATCTCTAAGCCTCTTCTTAACATGTACAAAGCTAGCTCTTTGCTTCTGTGTAGCCGCAGAGAAGTCAGGATATATAGAGATTCTGTTTCCATTATATTGCAGGCTCCCTATTGTGCGCGCAGCACGCAGGATGCTTTCATGGTCTCTAAAGTGCAGGATCCGGGCTATCATCGGGCGTGGGTGGGCACCAGGAGGGGGAGGTTTCGATGGCACCCTGTGAGCCCTCTCAATGGCAAACAGGCGTGAAAAGGTAGTTTCCACCATATTATCCTTAAGCCATAATTCAAGAAAATCTTCAGGCTGTTTGCCCTCAGCCTTTTCAGGGAAACCTACAAGGCGGATATTGTTCCTCCTCTGACGGTCTTCCATGTCCCCCAGCTTATCAGTATGAGCATGCACTTCATATTGAATATCCTGCACTTTATGTTCCAGTGGGCGCACAACATCTTCCAGGTCACTAATTCGTCTTTCAGCTTCGGTGGCCCTTTCTCTAATGTTCTGGACATCATTCTTTAGGAAAGACATTTCAGCTCTTATGTTCAGTTAGGGCGGCCTGACATGTGCATATCGCTTCCATAATCTGTTTCAGGGAGGGCTCATCCTCCCCCGCTGCATGTGCCATCCCTTCTAGTTCTCCCCTCGGTAGCTTGTCTTTGGAGGGGCCCCTGCGTAGTCCCTCAGCTCTAGGGGGTAGCGGGCTCACCTTGTCAGGATGTGTGGAGGATTCCCCAGCGCCGCTCTGCTGTGTGGTACACGGGCCTTGTTCGTCTGCCTCATGGCCGCCGCCATCTTGAGAGCCCCATGCAAACTGAGAGAGGCGCTCCGCAGGAGATTCCCGAGGTGTGCGCCCGTATTTCACCATACCACTGTGTTCCGCCGGGTCACGGTAGTATAAAGGAGGCTGTGTGGAGCAGGATTAGTGTCAGTGACACCCAGGATGGCCGAAGGATGTGTTGTCCTGCACGGAGCTCTGACTCCGTGCTGCTCACATTCCGGATGCTAGCTCCGCCCCTGGTGCAGTGTCCTCCTTGTCTGCTTCCTGCATCTGATCCCGGCTTGGCTTTCAGACTCTGAATACTCCGGTCTCCTGTTCTGGACTTGTGGCTCCGATCAGTGGACTGACTTACCGTGTTTGACCCCTGGCCTGGCCTTGACTCTGCTACTGGACTCCCCTTTGTCCATCCCTTGGACATCCTAAGCATGGTTGCCTCCAGAGACTTGCTCTACCCAGTTCCTGACACCAGCTGCTACTACCAGGCAACCCGTGCTTCTGTGGGCACTGCATCCTTGTGTCACCTTCAGGGTTGTGCTACAGTCGGTCGCAAGGGGAGCCCTCTCAGCATCTCGGCCTCCCATCAAGTCCCTGACACACACCTTTTTCCTCCACCCCCTCTTCTTTTTCCTCCATGACCTCTTCCAGTGCTTTGTCCTCTGAACAAGTGGTGCTCCGTAGGCGTTCAAGGGGCTACACAAGTATGCAGGCAAAAAGATGCCATGCCGTGCTTGCGCTGGTTTGTTTGGGGGACAGGAGCCACACTGGGGCAGCTATTTTGTCAGCTCTGCAGGGGCAAGCCAAGAGGTGGTTGACGCCACGCCAGCTTAAGCCTGGAATGGTGGTTTGCAACAATGGCACCAACCTCCCCTTGCCCTCCGACAGGGACAACTGACCCATGTGCCCTGTGTAGCTCATGTCCTTAACCTGATGGTGCAGCGGTTCTTGGGCAGGTACCTGGGCTTACAGGATGTCCTGAGGCAGGCCAGGGAAGTCTGTGTGCATTTCTGCCAATCATTTAATGCCAGTGCTCGGCTGGCTGAGCTCCAAAAGGAGTTGAACCTGCCCAAGAACCGCCTTATATGTGACATGCCCACCAGGTGGAACTCAACGTTGGCCATGCTGCAGCAGCTGCACATGCAGCAGAGGGCCATCAATGAGTACCTGTGCGACTATGGCACCAGGACAGGGTCAGGGGAGCTCGTTTTTTTTCCACCATGCCAGTTGGGCATGATCAGGGATGCATACACTGTCCTGTCACCATTTGAGGAGGCCACGAGGATGGTGAGCAGTGACAGTGCATGCATCAGTGACACTGTACCTCTTGTCCACCTGTTGGAGCACATGCTGCGTGGAATAATGGACAGGGCACTTGAGGCAGAACAGAGACAGGGAGAGGAGGACTTCCTTGCCTCTCAAGGCCCGCTTTATCCAGACAGTGATCCTACTGTCCCACCCATCACACAGGAAGAGGAGGAGGAGGAAGAGGCTTGTGTCAGCATGGAGGTGGAGCCTGGCACTCAGCATCAGCAGCAGCGGTCTTTTAGAGATGATTTACAGTCCCAAGAAACCCGTGGACTTGTAAGTGGCTGGGAGGAGGTGGCTGCGGATCATGTTGTCCTTAGTGACACAGAGGACTCCGGACCGAATGCCTCCGCTAACCTACGCTGCATGGCCTCCCTGATCCTGCAAAGTCTGCGGAAGGATCCTCATATTCTTTGGATCAAGGAGAGGGACCATTACTGGCTGGCCCCTCTCCTTGATCCACGATACAAGGGTAAGGTTGCGGACCTTATCTTGCCGTCGTAGAGGGAGCAGAGGATGAGACATCTCCGGGAGGCCTTGCAGAAAGGTCTGTGCAACGCGTTCCCAGAGACTGGGAGGTTACAAACTCCTGGTCCTGGACAACATGTTGCTGAGGCTTCGGTCAGTCACAGAAGGAGCGGTGGAGAAGGTGGCCATCTAACCGATGCATTCAGACAATTTTTTAGTCCGCAGCCCCAAGGTATTATCGGTTCCAGCAACCATCGCTAGTGTCTGATTTACATGGTGCAGGAATACCTAGGGCCAAGGTCATACTTGGACACCTTTCCCACCGAAAATCCTCTGGCTTACTAGGTCTTGAGGATGGATCACTGGCCAGAGCTTGCACAGTATGAAATTGAGCTACTGGCCTGTCCTGCATCCAGCGTTCTTTCTGAACGCACCTTCAGTGCTGCTGGAGGCTTTGTAACCGATCACAGGGTGCGCTTGTCCACCAAATTGGTTGATCGACTGATCTTCATAAAGATGAATCAGTCTTGGATCCCCACCAGCTACCAAGCACCTGAAGCTGATGTAACCGAATAATTTTTTTTGAAATGTCACATCCCTATAAGACTGCCTATGCTGATGCTGAGTGTCCTGTTATGTTGACTGACTATCCTCTTCCTCCTCAATGATCCTGCTGATAGCTTGGAGGAACATTTTTGGTTCTGGGTGACACCACCAGCCCAATTTTTCAGCCCCTGTTTAACAGGGGCGTGTAATTACAATTTTTGATGCAATACTTTGCAGCAGGGCTCATTCCTGTACTCCAACTATAGTATATGGGAGAAGTTGCAGTGTCGTGGCACCAGCACCAGTGCCTAAGGCCCAATTTTTCAGCCCTTGTTTAACAGGGGCATGTAATACAATTTTTGATGCAATGCTTTGGAGCAGGACTCATTCCTGCACTCCAACTAGAGTATATGGGAGAGGTTGCAGTGTCATTGCACCAGCACCAGTGCCTAAGGCCCAATTTTTCAGCCCCTGTTTAACAGGGTCATGTAATTACAATTTTTGATGCAATGCTTTGCAGCGAGGCTCATTCCTGCACTCCAACTAGAGTATCTGGGAGAGGTTGCAGTGTCGTGGCACCAGTGCCTAAGGCCCAATTTTTCAGCCCCTGTTTAACAAGGGCATGTAATTACAATTTTTGATGCAATGCTTTGCAGCAGGACTCATTCCTGCACTCCAACTAGAGTATATGGGAGAGGTTGCAGTGTCATGGCACCAGCACCAGTGCCTAAGACCCAATTTTTCAGCCCCTGTTTAACAGGGGCATGCAATTACAATTTTTGATGCAATGCTTTGCAGCGGGGCTCATTCCTGCACTCCAACTAGAGTATCTGGGAGAGGTTGCAGTGTCGTGGCACCAGTGCCTAAGGCCCAATTTTTCAGCCCCTGTTTAACAAGGGCATGTAATTACAATTTTTGATGCAATGCTTTGCAGCAGGGCTCATTCCTGCACTCCAACTAGAGTATCTGGGAGAGGTTGCAGTGTTGTGGCACCAGCAAGCAACAAGAGTAAGCCCTTGTACACACGGTCGGAGAATCCGTCAGAATGTGTCCTATCGGACCGTTTTGTCGGATAATCCGACTGTGTTTGGTATGCATCGGACTGTTTCCGTCGGAATATCCGTCGGACGAAATTTTTCAACTTGCTGGAAATATTTTCCGACAAACTGCTCCAATCGGACATACTCCGATCATGTGTAGAGAATTCCGATCGGACAAAGTGCCACGCATGCTCAGATCAAATTCCTACATCAAAGCTATTGGCTACTAGCCTGAACGTAGTCCCGTCGTAACGAAATAACGTCATCACGTTCTGAAAGATCGGATTTTCCGTCAACTTTGTCCGACCGTGTGTATGCAACAGTTTTGGACAAAATCCAACGGATTTGGTTGTCGGAATCTCCGACCGTGTGTACAAGGGCTAACTGTGAGAACTTATAGTGTTGTGGCACCAGCACCACCACCACAACCACCAAAGGCCCAATTTTTCTACTACTGTTCGACAATGGCATGTAATTACAATTCTTGATATAATCGTTCACAGCAGGGCGCTCCAGTACCCACCAAGAGTCACTTTGAGGGCTTACAGTGTTGTGGCAACACCAACACTTTAGCCCCACATTTCTGCAGAGCATATAGGGCAGGCCCCTACTTTCAAACATCCAACTTACAAAAGTCTCCTACTTGCAAATGGAAGGAGACAACAGGAAGTGAGATGAAAAAAGATGGAGGGACAAAAAAATTATACAGAGGTGATAACCCTTCCCTATGTTTTCCAAAGAGCTTAAAAATAAATTTGACTGGAGCTACAGTTTAAAATGTACCAGTTCAAAATTACAAACAGATTCTACTTAACACAACAAACCTACATAGTCCCTGTCTTGTTTGCACCGCCTGTATACTGCTGAGTATATAGGGCCTGGGGGCCCCACGCCTTTATATCCGTACAAGACCCAAAGGGGCTGGTAATAGGCAGGGGGGGCTACCCATGCCATTTTTTTCTCAATGATTTTCATCCGTATTGCCGGAACCAGACGTGACATTCAAACCGCAAGCAGTTTTAAATGACTTTTTTTCCGTTAAATGTCATTTTGTGCAGGGACTGTTCTAAACATGGGAAACACTTGCCACTTCACAGGCATACTATAGACACCCCCCAGGCACGATATTTAAAGGAATATTTCACTTTTTTTTTCACTTTAATTGTCATTAAAATCAGTGCTCCCGAAAAAACTGCCATTAAAAAAAAAAAAAATTTGGCATTGACCCATGTCCCCTAGGGCAGGAGCCGGGTCCCCAAACCCTTTTTAGGACAATATCTTGCATATTAGCCATTAAAATTAGCACTTTTTATTTCAAACGATCGAGTCCCATAGACTTCAATGGGGTTCTAAAGTTCGCACGAATTTTCGATTCATTCGAAAGTTCTGGTGCAACCCGAACTGGGGGGTGTTCGGCTCATCCCTAGTGCTGATGTAGCTGCCTTCGTAGCTGCCTGTTCCGTGTGTGCTCAGAGTAAGACTCCACGACATCTTCCAGTGGGCCTCCTACATTTCTGGTGGCCTAGTCTACGTGCTGATGCAACTGCCTTCGTAGCTGCCTGTTCCGTGTGTGCTCAGTGGGCCTCCAAAACCCATACCCAATGGAGAGAGGCCCTGGACCCACCTGTCTAAGGATTTCATTGTGGAGTTACCCAACTACCAGTGCAACACAGTTATCCTTATAGTGGTTGACCGGTTCTCAAAGATGTGTCATTGTATTCCACTTAAGAAGTTGCCCACTTCTAAGGAATTTTCTTCCATTTTTGCTCGGGCGATCTTTCGCTTACATGGGCTACCCAAGATGATTGTCTTGGACAGGGGTAGTCAGTTTGTGTCCCTGTTCTGGTGAGCCTTTTGTGCAGAGGTGGGAATTCAGCATGCTTTCTCCTCTGCATATCACCCGCAGTCTAATGGGACCGCAGAACAAGCCAATCAGTCCTTGGAGCAATTCCTACATTGCTATATTTCTAACCATCATAATAACTGGTCAGACCTATTACCATGGGCAGAGTTTACTCACAAAAGTGCCTTGAATTCTGCTTCCCGATTGATCCCATTTATGGCGAATTATGTTTTCCAACCTTCCATGTTGCCTGATTCATTTGTTCCACAGAATATTCCTGCTTTAGAGGAGTATCTCTGTGGTCTTCGTTACACTTGGGCACAAGTCCAGGAGGCTTTGCGACATGCTAATGATAGGTATAGAGACCCTGCTGACTGCAGACACCTGCCTGCACCTTCCTAACAGGTTGGGGACAGGGTCTGGCAGTCATCTCGCAACCTCCGATTTTGTGTTCCCTCACTAAAGTTTGCACCTCGGTTTATTGGGCCTTTCCGTATTCTTCGCAAGATTAACCCAGTGGCTTGCGCATTAGACCTTCCTTCTAATATGCGTATTTCGAATGTATTTCATGTTTCCTTATTAAAACCTTTGGTCTGCAACCGCTTTACCACCTCGGTGCCACGTTCTCAACCTGTACAGGTTGAGAGCCATGAGGAGTATGAAGTACAGTCCATTGTTGACTTTCCATAGGTTCCGTGGGCACATACAGTGCATTGGAAAGGGTATGGTCCAGAGGAACGCTCTTGGGTCTCGTCCTCAGACATACATGCCCCTGTCCTCCTCCATGATTTCCATAGACGTTTTCCCCTCAAGCCTGTGGTCCTCCGAGGGGAAGGGGTCGTTGAGGAGTGGGTACTGTCAGGGCTGGGCTCAGCCCTTCCTTCTCTGAGCTGGCCACTCAGCTGTCGGCTAATTGCCAGCTCCTATCTCTCTACAGTTACTCAGCTGTTGATGATTGCCTGCTTGTCAGTCCTGCTTGTCAGTCCTGCCTACTGCCGTCAGGTCCAGAGGAGCCCTGCCTTTGCCTTGGTCACATCACAGAAACTATCTCCTGTGATCCTGTTCAAGACTTGCTTTTCTGACATCCCTTCTGGCTCCAGATCCTGCTTGCTGGTCCACTACATTGATCCATGACTTCTGGCTTGGCTGACTATCCGTTCTGGTTACCGAACTTTGGCTGTTTTGACTATGTTTGTTCTTTTTACTTTTATTATTAAACAAGTGTGATTTAACTGTACTTCTGTCTCGGCTTGATTTCATGGTTTCTGACACCTGTTGAGATTCAGGGTAAGTAAACCTCTAAACATAAGTGGAAAAAGGTTTGGGCCTACGTGACTGATGGCTGGCACAGAAGTGTCCCAACCACAATGTTCAGTTCATGTATTCCAGATGTATTCTTGATCAAAACAAAGGAGGCGTGGGGGGTTGTGACATTGCAAGGCTCTGACACTATGTGAATCTAGGTAATGGTTGGAAAAATGACACAGGATTCCCAGACTTGCAGCCTGAGAAGCTAAAGCATGTGTTTTGTGAGCAGAGAAAACAGTATTTTAAGTTTTCTCTGGATTTGGTAGTTCTGGATCGAGGACTGAAGTTTGAAGGTTCCAATGAGCCTTGGGTGGGACGGAATCTACAATCCTATGTCTAGGTTTTTCTGGAATTCTACAGGTTGTGTGTGTGTCCAGGTGCACACACTCATTATAAGCTAGATCTAAGGATAGCACAGGGCAGTTAATGCCATTTGGAGAGAGTGCCTTTGAGTAAAGATAGCAGTGTGCTCCAGCTAGTTGGGGTGATGTACTCGGGAGACAAGATCCCATGTTGGGGGCACTTGACGATAAGACTGGGAAAGTCAAAAAGCTACAGAGGTCTGGAGAGACCAAGAAACCTGAAGTGACTAATGAATCCATAAAGGGGTCTGGAGGGAGTCCTGCGTTCCTGAGAATTGGGAGGACCTAGGTTGCTGAGCAATGCCTATCAGGGGGCCAGCAGTAGGCGTGTACAGCAGGGTGCTCCAACCAAAGCTGAGTAAGCTGGAAGAGCCCATGATCTGAGAGACCAGAGAGAGCAGTGGTGTTCTTGACAGGAGAGCCAGGTGGCTTGGCATTACCATTTAATTGTTTTGTGTGAATCTGAAATTCCTGTGTGGGAAACCTTATGTTGTAAAGACTTTCTGTATCCTTTTTAATAAAAGTGGGTTGCCAAGTCCGAACTATAGCTTCCGTCTGACTCAGACACACTTTACAAACATCTACCACAAGAGCTAATGGGCAGACAATGGGCAGAAGTTCACCAGTCTGTGACAAGCTGCACCTAAAAATTGCCAAACTATTTCAGAGTAATGTTCTTCAACGTAAAATTGCAAAGACTTTAAATATATCATAATCAACAGTACATAATATCATCAAAAGATTTAGAAAATCTTGAAAAATCTCTGTGTGCAAGGCATAAGGCTAAAATGCAATATTAGATGCCCATGATCTTCAGCCCCTCAGAGAGCACTGCATTAAAGTCTGGCATGATCATGTAATGGAGATCACTGCATGTGCTCAGGATTGCTTTAAAAAATCACTGTCTGTGAACAGTGCGCTGTGCCATCCAAAAATCATACAAATGGAACAAAAAGAAGGGGATGGGGGGACTTTAAATGAGGTGTGTGGGAGCACACAGCTCCATTCCTGTCTATATGCAAGAAAAAAAAAGAAGAAATAAAAGGAGGGTTTGGGACTTTAACCACTTGCTTACTGGGCACTTAAACCCCCCTCAGTCCCAGACCAATTTTCAGCTTTCAGCGCTGATGCACTTTGAATGACAATTGCGCGGGCATACAACACTGTACCCAAATGAAATTTCTATCATTTTTTTCCCACAAATAGAGCTTTCTTTTGGTGGTATTTAGTTACAGCTCGGAGTTTTATTTTTTGCTAAACAAACAAAAAAAGATGCAAAAAAAAAAAAAAAAAATCATGTTTTAATAGTTTGTTATAAAATTTTGCAAACGGGTCATTTTTCTCCTTCATTGAAGTGCGCTGATAAGGCGGCACTGATAGGCTGCATTGGTGGGCACTGATGGGCTGCATTGGTGGGCACTGATAGGCTGCATTGGTGGGCACTGATAGGCTGCACTTGTGGGCACTGATAGGCATAGTTAAGGCGGCACTAATAGGCACAGATAAGGCGGCACCGATGGGCACAGATAAGGCGGCACTGATGGGCAAAGATGGGCACAGATAAGATGGCACGGATGGGTGGCACGGATAAGTGGCACGGATGGGTGGCACGGATGGGCACTGATAGGTACCACAGATAGATGGGACTGATGGGCACTGATAGGTGGCACTGATAGGTGGCTCTGATAGGTGGCACTGCTGGGCACTGATGGGCGGCACTGCTGGGCACTGATGGGCGGCACTGGGGTGCAGCACCTTTGAGGCAGATTGGGTGGCACTGTGGGTGGCACTGTGGGTGGCACTGTGGGGTGGCACTGTGGGGTGGCACTGTGGGGTGGCACTGTGGGCATTATGGGCACAGACGGGGGGCACTTACTTTTACTTTGTTATTTTTCAGGATGGCACTGCGGGAGGCAGGTGGGCACTGGCAGGTGGCATGTGGTGCCTTTCATTGCTGGCCGTGATCGGGACTGATGTCCCGATCACGGCCGCCGGTGATCGGCTTTTTTTTTTTCTCCTCGCGCTGTCAGCGCGAGGAGGAATAATAGCCAATTACCGGCTCCGTTCTATCACATGATCAGCTGTCATTGGCTGACAGCTGATCACGTGATAAGGGGTCGGGATCGACCCCTTACACGGATCGGTGATCAGGCGAGTCTCACGGACTCGCCGATCACAGGGCGCGCAGGCTCCTCGTAACCAGGACGACGTCAATAGACGTAGTCCTGGAAATCTAGGTCCGCGCTAATGCCGTCATTCGGCAATAGCGCGGTACCCAAGTGGTTAAATGATGTAGATCTAGCATGGCTAAACGATGAGTCAATGTAATAAGACATATTTTAATAATTAAAAATGACATGGCAATGCATACATAGTAAATAGGCATAATAATAGGCACAAAGTCCCAAACCCTCTTTTTTTTTTTTTTTTCTTGCATATAGACAGGGATGGAGCTGTGTGATCCCACACACCTCATTTAAAGTCCCAAAACTCCCCACCCCCTTCTTTTTGTTCCATTCTATGATTAGGGATGGAGGTATACTAGCGGCTATCATGGAGTCTATGATTTTATATTTCATTCCTATGCAATTCAAGGCAAATTTTTGTGTCCATCATTCGTTTTTTTAATAAGACCCATGTTAATACTGATTTAATACTTGTATTGCACGTAGCAACTTTTTATATATGGTCACGTTTGTGTGACCTTTGTGATCTTTTTCTGGTGGGCTGGTCTGTGTTCATTATCCGTGAGCTGCGAGACACATTGGGGGCCCTTTGGTTTGTGCGGGGGATTGGGTGGGCCAGCCCACTGCGCATCTGCACCACGCTTCCCTGCGCCATGCACATGGGACCCTCTTTAGGCATACTGTTGCTTGCGTAAGTGGGATTTCAATTGTGGCTAGCACATGGGAAGATATTTCTAACTGTCAGGGGTGGCTTAGGTCACTTCGGCAGGAGGGCCACCCCCCTTTTCTGCCTGCCAGTGTGAGGCTGGGAGGAGCCCATTTGGTCATGCTAAGCACATAAGGATCCCCATTTCACTTTCTTGGCTCTCTTGGCAGCACCTCCCACAGCATACTGCACAGATCTGTGGATCATGGTTCTCTGTCACAACTTTAGGTATTTACCTGGCTGGGATTTTTTGTTGGGCTCCATTTGCTGGTCAATGCTTTTCAATTATATAATGCACCTCCATATCCTCATGGTTCACCTCATGGTTGCAGCATTGGAGCCCATATTGATTTCCTTTTGACTACTGATTTCTTTTGTTCTTGGGATCATTGTGTGTGTCTGGGTCTCCTATGGGCCCCTTCCTCAGTTCCTGGGATGGACAATTTAAGCAGCCACCAGGCAAATCCACTTTGTACTACAAGTGCACTGAAAGTGCACTTGGAAGTGCAGTTTCTGTAGATCTGAGGGGAAGATCTGAAATGAGGGGAAGCTCTGCTGATTTTATCATCCAATCATGTGCAAGCTAAAATGCTGTTTTTTTATTTCCTTGCATGTCCCCCTCAGATGTACAGCGACTGCACTTTCAGTGCACTTTCAAGTGCACTTGTAGTGCAAAGTAGATTTGTCTTTAGTAAATAAACCCCATAGTCTCTCTTCTGTTTGGGTGTAACTTTGGACAATATCGTTTATTTATGCTTTATAGACATTTGTGCACTCGCCCCTGATGATGTGGTAGGAAACCACGAAATGTGCGTCAGGCCAATTTTGATGCACCAATTTATTTTTAGATAACTTTATTTCATCCACTCCCAATCTACCCCACCATGCTGCTTTTCAAGTGATTATTTACTATGGACAATTGTCTGATACCTCAATATGTCATCTCCAGGTTTCTATTATTGTTTTTATGAATATCTGGTCAACAATTACATAGTTACATAGTTAGTAAGGTTGAATAAAGACACCAGTCCATCCAGTTCAACCTGAGTGAAGTGTCTACAATTGTCCCTATCCCT
Source organism: Lithobates pipiens (assembly GCF_037356315.1). Classification (NCBI taxonomy): domain Eukaryota; kingdom Metazoa; phylum Chordata; class Amphibia; order Anura; family Ranidae; genus Lithobates; species Lithobates pipiens. The sequence continues at coordinate 182,469,073 of NW_027507784.1, read as the reverse complement.
GTACATTGTACACTCACATCAGTCCCTACCCTCAAGGAGGCCACAATCCAAGGTCCCCATTCATATACTAGGGCCAATTTTGGACAGAAGCCAATTAACCTACCTGCATGTCTTTGGAGAATATGTGATTCTTATGCCTATTTACTATGTATGTACTCATATTGCCATGTCATGTTTTTTTAATTATTAAAACATGTTTTGTTACACTGATTCATCGTTTAGCCCTGCTAGATCTACCTCATTTAAAGTCCCAAACCCTCCTTTTTTTCCCCTCTCTATTGTACAAAGATGAAGCCATATCAGAAGATGATCCAGAAACGCTGCCATCTTCTCTGGACCAAAGTTCATTTAAATCTTTTGTTGCAAAGTGGAAAACTGTTCTGTGGTCAGACAAATCGAAATTTGATATTCTTTTTGGCAACCAGGGGTGCCACTTTCTCCAGAATAAAGTGGAGAGGGACCGTCTGGGTTTTTATAAGCAAAAGCCTGCATCTCTGATGGTGTGGGGGTGCATTAGTGCACATAGAATGGGCAGCTTTCACATCTGGAAAGGCACCATCAATGCTGATAGATATACCCAGATTTTAGCACAGCATGTGCTCCCATCCAGATGACGGAAATGCCTTAACTATTTTAGCTGGACAATGCTAAACCGCATAATGAATATATGACAACTGTATGGCTTCATAGTGGAAGAGTCTGGGTGCTTAATTGGCCTGCCTGCAGTCCACACCTTTGAATAATTCAATAATTGAAAAAATTTGGTGCATCTTGAAGCGAAAAATACAACAAAAAATACCTAGGACTATTGAGCAGTTAGAATCCTATGTCAGGTAAGAATGGGACAACATTACTCTCCCCAAAACTCCAACAACGGGCCTCCTTAGTTCCCAGACGTTTACAGAGTGTTGTTAAAAGAGGTGATGCTTCACCATGGTAAATACGGCCCTTTGAGATGTGTTACCTTATGTTACCTTATGTTTTTCTTAAAATGGTACGTTTTCTACATTTAAACATTTAATATGTTTTATTTTTTCAATTATAAAAGAAATATGGGCTTATAAGATTTGCAAATCATTACATGCTGTTATGTAGACTTTACACAGTATACCAACTTTTTTGGAATTGATGTTGTAAATAAATAGGAAGACAGTATGGTGGCCTGAATTTATGGGAGGAGACTGGGGGGTATTTAAGCAGACCACTCACCTGTGGTCCTTGTCGGTTCTGGTGCGTGATAAGAGGTACTACCCTATCTGAGTATTTTTGCCCTCTTTTTTGGCATAACGGCCCACAGACCAGTTTATGTGGTTCATACCTGTCCCAGTTGAAGGGCTTCGACCATAAATGATATTTACTTGTTTTAAACGTTTTATTTTTACATTTCTTTAGTTGCTTCTGACCTAGGCCAAAATTATGTGATGATTTACCAAAGGCATATAGGCTGTTTACTTTGTTAGGGAATTTTCCCTTAGCTTAGTTAACCAGTTAACAACCGCCCGTTGCCGATTAACGGCTTCAGGGCGGTTGTTTAACTCTGAGAGGCCGTTAATTAACGGCCTCCCAGAAATCTGCTCTCGCGCGCCCCCTGGGGCGCGCACACGAGATCATCCGTGATCACGGATCACGGTAAACGGCCGCTCGTCGCGGCCGTTTACCACGTGATCGCTCCGTCAAATGACGGAGTGATCACTTGTAAACAAACCGGCGTCATGTTATGACGCCGGTTCCTCCCTCCCCCTCTCTGTACCGATCGGTACAGCGGAGGGGAAGAGATCGGTGTCAGCAGCGATGTGGGCTGCATCTGCAGTGCCCACATCGCTGCTCACCGAATTTAACCCCTCAATTCCCTGCCAATACTCTGCAGTACCCTGCCATTACTCTGCAGTACCCCCCATTACTCTGCAGTACCCTGCCATTACTCTGCAGTACCCCCCAATACTCTGCAGTACCCCCCAATACTCTGCAGTACCCTGCCATTACTCTGCAGTACCCCCCAATACTCTGCAGTACCCCCCAATACTCTGCAGTACCCTGCCATTACTCTGCAGTACCCCCCATTACTCTGCAGTACCCCCCAATACTCTGCAGTACCCCCCAATAGTACCCCCCAATACTCTGCAGTACCCTGCCATTACTCTGCAATACCCCCCAATACTCTGCAATACCCCCCAATACTCTGCAATACCCGCCAATACTCTGCAATACCTGCCAATACCCCGCCAATACCCCGCCAATACTCTGCAATACCCTGCCATAAATTGCCATACCCAGCCATACTCGGTGATACCCTGCAATACCCAGCCATAGACGCCCCCCCACCCCTCACCGCCCTCCGGTGCTTCTACCAACTCGCCAGTACGATCAAAGCCAGAATCTTTTTTTTTCAGGCTTCCCAGCCTAGAGGTGAGATGTGGAGTCATAGTGACCCCCAGATTTCACTGTAAAGAGGACCTGTCACCCCATATTCCTATTACAAGGGATGTTTACATTCCTTGTAATAGGAATAAAAGTGATCAAAAATTTATTTTTGGGGAAAAAAAATTCAAACTAAAATAAATAAAGTAAAATGAACAATAAAAAAATAAAATAAAATTTAAAGCGCCCCTGTCCCCATGTGCTCGCATGCAGAAGCGAACGCATACGTAAGCCCCGCCCACATATGAAAACGGAGTTCAAACCACACATGTGAGGTATCGCCGCGAACGTTAGAGCGAGAGCAATAATTCTAGCCCTAGACCTCCTCTGCAACTCAAAACATGTAACCAGTAAAAAAAAAATTAAAGCGTCTCCTATGGGGATTTTTTAAGTAGCGACGTTTGGCGCCATTCCACGGGCATGTGCAATTTTGAAGAGTGACATGTTTGATATCTATTTACTCAGCATAACTTCATCTTTCACTTTATGCAAAAATTGGGCTAACTTTACTGTTTTTTTTGTTTTTTTTAAGCACAAAACTGTTTTTTCCCCCAAAAAAACGCGTTCGAAAAATTGCTGCGCAAATACCGTGTGAGATAAAAATTTGCAACGACCACCATTGTATTCTCCAGGGTCTTTGCTAAAAAAAATATATATAATGTTTTGGGGTTCTCTGTAATTTTTTTAGCAAATAAATGATGATTTTTACATGTAGGAGAGAAATGTCAGAATTGTCCTGGGTGCTCCAGAACGCCTGATGGTGCTCCCTGCATGTTGGGCCTCTGTATGTGGCCACACTGTGTAAAAGTCTCACACATGTGGTATTGCCGTACTCGGGAGTAATAGCAGAATGTGTTTTGGGGTGTAATTTGTGGTATGCATATGCTGTGTGTGAGAAATAACCTGATAATATGACAATTTTGTGGAAAAAAAAAAAAGGAAAAAAAATCTTGATTTTGCAAAGAATTGTGGGAAAAAATGACAACTTCAAAAAACTCATCATGCCTCTTACTAAATACATTGGAATGTCTTCTTTCCAAAGAGGGGTCATTTGGGGTATTTGTTCTTTTCTGGCATGTTAGGGTCTCAAGAATTGAAATAGGCCGTCAGTCCTTCAGGTGTGATCAATTTTCAGATATTGGCACCATAGCTTGTGGACTCTATAACTTTCACAAAGACCAAATAATATCCACCAATTTGTACTTATTTTTACCAAAGATATGTAGTAGTATAAATTTTGGACAAAATTTATGAAGAAAAAATTACTAATCTGCAAAGTACATTTTCACTATATTTACTAAGCTAAGGGAAACATCCCTTGCATATTGAACCGCCTATTTCACAGTAGTGTTCACATAATTATAGATACTTTATGTTTAACAACTGTCAACATACATTCTAGGTTCTAGATATTCATGTTTTCCATTGTTGAAGGGTACATGTTTTGAATAGGGATGACCCAGCGGACATGTATCAATGCAAAAAAAAGTTTTTAAAATGTCAGTTTTTCCAGGAGAAGTGGTTTTAATAATGCTTAAAGTGAAACAATAAAAATGAAGTATTCCTTTAACCACTTGCCAACCGCCTCACGCTGATATACGTCGGCAGAAGGGCTCGTACAGGCAAACTAACGTACCTGTACGTTGCCCTTCAAGAGGCGGCCAGTGAACGCGCCCGCCGCAAGCTCCGTTAGTCGGGTCGATCACTGTGGGGATACCCGCAATCACCTCACGGGGAGGAAGAACAGGGAGATGCTAATGTAAACAAGCATCTCCCCGTTCTGCCTAGTGACAATCACTGATCTCTGCTCCCTGTGATCGGGAGCAGAGATCAATGATGTGTCACACATAGCCACGGCACACTTAACCCATACACTTCCCCCTAGTTGTTAACCTCTTCACTGCCAATGTCATTTACACAGGAATCAGTGCATTTGTATAGCATTGATTGCTATATAAATGACAATGGTCCCAAAAATGTGTCAAAAATGTCCGATGTGTCCGCCATAATGTCGCAGTCAGGATAAAAATCCCTGATCGGCACCATTACTAGTAAAAAAAAAATTTATTAATAAAAGGAATAAAAATGCCATAAAACTATCCCCTATTTGATAACTGAACGCTATAACTTTTGCGCAAATCAATCATTAAATGCTTATTGTGATTTTTACGTGTCGGCTTAAACTGAGGAAAAAATGTTTTTTTATATATATTTGGGGGATATTTATTATAGTTAAATGTAAAAAATATCACTTAATACTGATCGTGGCTGTAATGAATTGTCGGTTCTTGACAATATAGATGAAAATTGCTGAAAAAAAAATGACATGCCCCCCCTCCCCCATCCATTACCAGGCCCTTTGGGTCCGGTATGAATATTAGGGGAACCCAGAACCAAAAAAAAAAAAAATACATGGGTTCCTCCCAAAATCCATACCAGGCCCCTCAGGTCTGGTATGTATATTAAGGGGGACCCTGCGCCAATTCTTTTTATAAAAAATGGTGTAGGAGTTCCCTCAAAATCCATACTAGACCCATCTGGTATGGATTTTAAGGGGAACCCTGCGCTAAAATGAAAACAAAATGCCGTGGGGTCTCCCCAAAATCCATACCAGACCCTTATCCGAGCACACAACCTGGCAGGCTGCAGGAAAATTGGGGGGGGGGGGACATGAGAGCGCATGTTGATTGGGACAAGGGCCTCATCCCCACAACCCTTGCCTGGTGGTTTTGGGGGTATGCAGGCGGGGGCTTATCAGAATCTGGAAGACCCCTTTAACAAGCGGACCCCCAGATCCTGGCCCCCCATGTGAATTGGTTAGGGATACATTGTATCCCTACCATCTCACAAAAAAGTGTCAAAAGTAGTAAAAATGACAGGAGACACTTTGAGACCAGTCCTTTATTTAAAAAAAATAAAAAATCTCCTGCGATGTAAATCCATCTCATGTTTATTGCATTCATAGTAAAAACATATGGGTACTCACATTTAAAAAGGTAAAAGCATGCACATAGTAAATGAGTGACGAACTCGCAATCTGACGTCACTTCCGGGTTCCATATATCCAGCGCGTGTCGTCTTCATCAGGGTTTCCTTTTTAAATGTGAGTACCCATATGTTTTTACTATGAATGCAATCAACAACATTGAACCTACTACACTATAGAGGTCCCTTCCTTCCTGTTCTTTTTATATACATGCCTGGCTGGTTCACCTGATTGGATCTACATCACCTGACCCATTCCCAGGAGAGGTGGTATTAAGAGGAAGCAGGCATCAGGCTCTAGAGATACTGGAACCTTGGAAAGGTATGTGAATAAGGACCCCTCCCTATGAAATAATCCATCCATCATACTCTGACACGCTGATTACCTTACAACAGTAAGGTAAGAAGGTAGAACACCTACGGGTGTAACACACCGAAGATTTTATTCCCTCAAGTCACTTTGAAGATTTCACTTTACTGAAGTCACAACATCGTTTAATGTTAGACGGGACTTTATTTGCACATTTGCACTGTATATTGATTTAGGAATCGTTTATGCCCCGTACACATGATCGGACTATCCGGCAGACTTAGGCCGCGTACACACGGGCGGACTGTTCGCCCAACTAAGTTCGTCAAACAATCCGACAAACAGTCCGTTCAAAATTTGCATGAACGGACTTGACCACACACGATGAGCAGACAGTCCGCTGAAAGCGTGCGCGATGACGTACGGCACGTACGACGGGACTAGAAATAGGAAGTCCAAGACACAGCAAAGCACCCTTTGGGCTCCTTCTGCTGACTTTGCGTTAGTAGAAGTTTGGTTAGAGACGATTCGCGCTTTTCAGACTTCAGCTTAATTTGTCCATTCACTGCGGCACAGTCTACCTGTGAGGTTTGTATCTGTCTTTCGGTACGCGTGGATCAGTTGTACCTGTTATTAGGCGCTTCTGGTCCGCTCGTTTCTGGGTTTCAGGTCGTTCTTCATAGGTCTGGCTGTTCTTCAGTGCGTTCAGTTGAGCTTGTTTGTCGAGCCGACCGTTTCAAAGCCATGGAGAGTGGACGTACTCGGGAACGAGTTCGTGCTATATTGGGGCTTGGTGTTGGGGTTAATACTTTGACCCGAGCCCAGTCTGTGAACAGGGTGAGGAGGAGTTCATGGACAAAGAATTGGTTGCGCCAGCGTGACCAATTCTCGCATATGCCTTTACTCCGTGAGATCCGTGAGAATAATCCTGATGATTTCAGGAATTATCTCAGGATGACGGACCCCGTTTTTCACCGTCTGCTGGCTTTGCTGACCCCTTATATCAGCAGGCAGGATACCTGCATGCGGCAAGCCATCACTCCGGAGCAGAGGCTCGTCGCCACGTTGCGCTACTTGGCGACAGGGAGAAGCCTTCAGGACCTCAAGTTCTCGACAGGCATCTCCCCCCAGGCTCTGGGGATCATTATTCCAGAGACCTGTTCTGCCATTATTCGGGTCCTGCAGAAGGAATATATGAAGGTAAGTTTGTTCTTTTAATATTGCATTAAATGTGTTATATGCATTGTATGTTTGTATTCATTTCATCATGACTTTTAATATCCATGACAGGAATATGATGTGAATGTCCCCTTTATATGAATGCATGCATTTTTTTTTCTTTTTTTTGTGTCATTTTTTTTGAGCTTTTTACCTTTTTGTGTCCCACGTGCATATTTGCTTTCATTAACGTCCTCAGCATTCAATCCTGGGCCCCATATACACCCACAGCCGAGACTGTTTTTCTCTATAATTCATATTGTCAACTCCATTGTACTATTTTACTTGCCCCCCCCCCACCCTTTGTATACTCTTTGTATACACCCTGTGTGTGTGTGTGTGTGTAGATAGATAGATAGATATAGATATAGATATAGATGTAGATATAGATATAGATAGATAGATAGATATAGATAGATATAGATAGATAGATAGATAGATAGATAGATAGATAGATAGATAGATAGATAGATAGATAGATAGATAGATAGATAGATAGATATCTAGATAGACAGATAGATAGATATAGATATAGATAGACAGATAGATAGATATAGATAGATAGATAGATAGATAGATAGATAGATAGATAGATAGATAGATAGATAGATAGATAGATAGATAGATAGATAGATAGATATCTAGATAGACAGATAGATAGATAGATAGATAGATAGATATCTAGATAGACAGATAGATAGATAGATAGATAGATAGATAGATAGATAGATAGATAGATAGATAGATAGATAGATAGATATCTAGATAGACAGATAGATAGATATAGATAGATAGATAGATAGATAGATAGATAGATATCTAGATAGATAGATAGATAGATAGATAGATCGATCGATAGATAGATAGATAGATAGATAGATAGATAGATAGATAGATAGATAGATATCTAGATAGACAGATAGATAGATATATAGATATATAGATATAGATAGATAGATAGATAGATAGATAGATAGATAGATAGATAGATATAGATATAGATAGATATAGTCCCCCCACCCCACTCAAATTGGTTGCAGGTGTTGGATACTCATTAATTAGTCCCCCCACCCCACTCAAATTGCTTGCAGGTGTTGGATACTCATTAATTAGTCCCCCACCCCAATCAAATTGCTTGCAGGTGTTGGATACTTATTAATTAGTCCCCCCACCCCACTTACCCACCTAACTTATGTCCCCTGGTCCATCAGAGGGCTGATTAATCTGTGAATTGGTCCGCCTATTTTTTATTTTTTTTTGCAGAAAACAAATTTGCAATATTTCTGTTTAACTGTTGTTCCAAAATGTTTTTGAGTTTTATTTGTTATGAATTGTTTTTATTTAATGACTAATTTTGTTTTTTTTCCCTGTGTTTGACTCCCCAGTGTCCTTCCACGCCACAGGAATGGCAGACTGTGGCTTCCCAATTCGCTGCCCGTTGGGACTTTCCCAACTGCGGAGGGGCGATCGACGGGAAACATGTGAGGATTGTGCCCCCACCCCATTCGGGGTCCTACTATTGGAATTATAAGGGGTTCCATAGTGTGGTGCTAATGGCGGTGGTGTCGGCACAATGTGACTTTCTTTATGTGGATGTGGGGAAGAACGGCCGGATGTCTGACGGAGGAGTCTTTAGGCAGACCGAGTTCTGCCACCGTCTTATCACTGGTGGCCTGGACTTGCCACCAGATGCCGAGAATGTGGAGGGTCTACCGTTTGTGTTTCTGGCTGATGAAGCGTTCGGTCTGAGTGAACATCTTATGAAACCCTTCCCCCAAAGGACCCTCACCCCGGAGAGGAGGGTTTTTAATGGCCAGAGCAAGAAGGGTTGTGGAGAGTGCCTTTGGCATTATGGCCAGCATTATGGCCAGCCGGTTCCGTCTGTTACTGACAGCGATCAACCTTGCAGAATATAAACTGAACTATGTGATCCTGTGCTGCTGCATTCTGCACAATTTTCTACGTAAATTTTCAGGTAACCAGTACCTGCAGCCTATTGGGCCTGAGGCCAGACTAATATTTCCAGAACTGACAGGGCTGGATCATGCCCTTCCTGGCTTAGCCCCCCAAACAGCACGTGAGGTGCGTGACAGCTATGTCAGCTATTTTAATGGTAGGGGGGCTATTCCAATGCCAGCTGAGCAATAAAAATGTATTTTTCTTGAAATATGTATTGTCTGTTCAAATTTTTAAGTTTGGTTCTTGTTTGCTTTTCACGTTGCTTGTCTCCTACATTGTCCTAATTCAGGGATATGCAATTGGCCAACCTCCAGCTGGTGCAAAACTACAAGTCAATCATGCCTCTGGGTCTCATGCTTGTGGCTGTCAGTCTTGCTATGCTTCATGGGACTTGTAGTTCTGCAACAGCTGGATTTCCACTAATTGCATATTCCTGTCCTAGTGCATTTGTATAGCAAAGTGGTTTTTGACAATAGGAAATAAGGCCCTTTGTGACAGAAAACACAAAATGACTTCCCAAACTGGTATTGAGTATTGAAAGAAGTAGACACACACACACACATCTTTTTTTTTATTTTTTAATAGTGCACATTCCAACCAGTGCCTCTTTTTTAGATATTTTTCTTTTTGTGTTTTTTTTTTTTTTTTCTTTTTTTGTAAACATAGAAATATATAGATATATCTATATATAAAATACAATTATCACAAAAAATAAAAATAAAAGCATATTTTTAACTATTTACAGAAAACAAGGGGTAAAGCCAAATTTTGAAGATGCACACCAAAAATTGGTAATGTCAACATGTGCTATGTACCATCATGAGTGATCAATGGACGTGTTTGGTGTGTGCAATCCCTTCCTCTCACATACTAGAATGAGGAAGGGTTTGCAAACACCAAATGCGTCCATTGCGATCCTCTGATGGCACATAGCACATGTTGACACACCGTGTGCATCTTCAAAATTTGGCCTCTAAAAACAATGTTCTAAAAACATTAAAAACGTTTTTCTAAGGGAATGAAGAACATGATCGATTGGGTTTTATGGAAAAGGGGCTTAGATTCTCCCTAAAACATCGATCATGTTCTTCATTCCCTGCCTCATAGTGACCAGTTCTCTTTGGATGTTGATAATTTGGTTCTCCATCCGATCAATCTGCCCATTCCAGGACATGATGTCACCAATCAGCCTCTGGGCACTGTCAGAGGTAAATGGCTCCGCGGCTTGTCCTACCACAACCAGATCATCACCTAAAAACATGTGTAGATAAAAAATTGGTTAAAATATACAGCCATTAATTGTTTACCTTAAGCTGGGTTGTCAGACACTCACTTTGTGGGGTGTGTATCTCCACCTGCTCTTCCTCCTCCACATCTAGCCCTGGGCTCGGCTGATCCAGCTCGGATACAGAGCTTGGCTGCTCCCTCTCGAACACTGGGCTGGGCAGCTCCAATACCGACACGGGGCTGGGGCTAATTGCCCAATCAGGCTGGCGAGGTCGGGGGGTCCTGGGCTGCTCCGCCTTTAGGAACACAATTGGCCAGTGAGGACACCGGAAGTGACGTCCGGAAGCACGAACGTGGCGTTCGCTCGTTTATTTGTGCTGATTTTAAACTGTTTTAAATGTGAGTACCTAAACCTTCGTTTTGTATCCAATAAATTGTGAATACATACTTCACTATTGGAGTGTTCCCCTTGCTTTCTCTGCATGTTACAACGTGCCTACGGTGAATGAGTGTCTAGGATTATATTACCTATTGAACCTACACCATTGGACAACAAGTGCTACTTTGGAAGTGCTGTTTACCTTACAGCAGTAAGGTAAGGTAATTACTGCACCTAGTGTGAGGACACAATACGCACAGGAGCACTGGTGGAACTCACCTCCCGTTTTCTTCCCGGGCACGCAGGATATTGTTTTGTTTACCACTGAATGGACATGTTTTTTGCAAAATTATAGTTTACCTTATTTCTGCTTTGGAGCCTTTGTTTGAACACATGTTTCACTGTGCATGGAGTTCGATTAATATTACTAGCACTATGTGCATTCTTTGATTTATCATCACTGCTTATTGCACCCAACCCCTTATAACTACACTTAGCATTTATTTTATCTTTTTTGTACTGATATTAATATTTTTATTAATGTAGGTATCTTACATGTTTTTTGTCTTTTGCACTATATAATTTATGAATTTGCGTGCACTGAACACTGTTTCACTGTTATCTTGGATTCTACATAGAGGACCCGTTACAGCACCTGATCTTAGTTTTTTATGTTAAGTGCACCATTTGATTTGGTATATTGCACTTTAGAAGTGATGCACATTGTCTGAGCTTATTTAAACACATAGTCCCACATTTATCTTTTATCCTTCTGCTGTTACCTAGGTATTTGTTAGTGTATTTTGATTTATTTAGCTGGAGCGCAACACCATTTCTTAATCACCATCACTTATTCTGGGGAGGGTTAACACCCCTGCCGGTGTTTTGCTGCAACCACACTGTTTTTAGGACACACAGGTTGGCGCGAGAATACCTTTACTCCCATTTCTGACATAGCACATGTTGACACACCGTGTGCATCTTCAAAATTTGGCCTCTAAAAACAATGTTCTAAAAACATTAAAAACGTTTTTCCAAGGGAATGAAGAACATGATCGATTGGGTTTTATGGAAAAGGGGCTTAGATTCTCCCTAAAACATCGATCATGTTCTTCATTCCCTGCCTCATAGTGACCAGTTCTCTTTGGATGTTGATAATTTGGTTCTCCATCCGATCAATCTGCCCATTCCAGGCCATGATGTCACCAATCAGCCTCTGGGCACTGTCAGAGGTAAATGGCTCCGCGGCTTGTCCTACCACAACCAGATCATCACCTAAAAACATGTGTAGATAAAAAATTGGTTAAAATATACAGCCATTAATTGTTTACCTTAAGCTGGGTTGTCAGACACTCACTTTGTGGGGTGTGTATCTCCACCTGCTCTTCCTCCTCCACATCTAGCCCTGGGCTCGGCTGATCCAGCTCGGATACGGAGCTTGGCTGCTCCCTCTCGGACACTGGGCTGGGCAGCTCCAATACCGACACGGGGCTGGGGCTAATTGCCCAATCAGGCTGGCGAGGTCGGGGGGTCCTGGGCTGCTCCGCCTCTTGTCTGAGTCTTTGTTCCCCTATGAGAATGAAAAAAAAAAGGATACTTTTAAGCATAGTGATATTTGAGTTCAGAAATTTGAATATGAAACATTGGTTTGAAGTGGTGTACAATTATTAGCTGGTTATTACAAGCTCCTAGTTTAATACATCATTAAAATTACATTTTTTTAGTTAGGCTGTGTTCAGACTGCTGCGATGTGCGAACGCTGCAAATCTACTGTGGTTTCACGCATCGCATGCGCAGTTCGCACTGCCCTATGTGACCTGCTGGGAGTATCAGTGTAAAGTTTTATTGACACCTCCAAATTAGTTCTCATATCACAGTGCAATCTTTAAACTCGGACAGGAATCAGACCACATGGTGTGAACACCCATGTGATCCGATTCGGCTGTGGACTAAAAAAAGGGCCATGTACAAGTTTGGGCCGGATGCGATGCGAATTCAGCCATACTATATGTATGGCTGAAATCACATCACACAGAGATCACATGTGATTTGCACTGTAGTGCGGTGCAAATCACATTTGATCTCGTACATTGCAGCAATGTGAACCTAGCCTTTAACCAAACTGTGATACTTTATATCTTTTGTCCAAGTTTCACAGACGGACACACTCGAATCATCCCCTGGAGTACCTGTGTGTGATTATGTCCAAAAATGTTCTATGATGTCCCAAACTACACTAAATGTTTCCCAGTCCAGATGTTGAACCAGCATTTTATCTATCTATCTCATTTTTTTTATTGAGTCTACATTGCACTGAATAAATTTATGAAACTTTATTAAAAATTTATATCCTAGAAACTGAGTGTGACAATTCAGTTTATCATGAACAATACAAAAAAATTAATAACTAATTAAAATCTAATCCAACACCAGATAAATTTACACCATATACAAATTCATGCTATTTACGCCCACATATACGAACAACCATATGCGCTCATTACATAAACTATTAACTACACGAACGATCAAATCCGCCAGATTTACATACAATACCTACACGAACGATTACGAACAAATCCGCCAGATTTACATATAATACCTATACGAACGATTATGTCCGGCAGTCACGATAAACGCGGAGTTTACTCACTTTTTTTCAGGGCCTTTTTGATGCGATGATATTGGTCCGGCTCCCTGGACTTGATGTCGGACCATCGTTTCCGGAGCTGGTCCTTGCCTCTTCGTACCCCAAATTTGTTATGCAACGTTGTGACGACCTTATCCAAGATGCCGCTTTTCCGGACATTGGGTTTGGGGTACGGGCCATTTTCCCCATCATAGTCCTCCCTTCTTAATATAGCCACCATCTCCACCATCTCTTCAAAGGCCATATTGGTGGCCTTATATCTCCTCCTTGCTCCGGAAGCATGGGGTCCATGGCTTTCCTCCGCGCTGCTCACGCTGCTCATTGAATTTGCTTCCGCCATTTTCACCTATCATTCACCCACAGCGGAACGAGGGTAAAAGGGGCGGGGAAATACGGTCACAAGGAACGTCAGGGGCGGGCGACGCAGGCGGAGCCTGAACGCATGCGCTGTATATAAAGCGTTACCGCGAGGCCGTACGCTTGTCCGAACGGAAGCAGCGAGTGCTACACGCGACGGTAAGATAGTTATCGTTTTATTTTAGTTTAATTTTAAGCCTGCGTTAGGAATGTGTATATTGAAATTTAATCTTATTGATGTTTAATTGATTTTTATGTGGGTTGGTGGTTGAGTGGGGTTGGTGTTTTGTGTGGTAGTGTGGGGGTGGGGGTGGGTTATAGGGGGGGGTAGTGTGTGTGTGTGCGTGTGCGTGTGCGTGTGCGTGTGTGTGTGTGGGGGGGGGGTAGTGTGTGTGTGTGTGTGTGGGGGGGTAGTGTTTGTGTGTGTGGGGGGGGGTAGTGTGTGTGTGTGTGTGTGTGTGTGGGGGGGGTAGTGTTTGTGTGTGTGGGGGGGTAGTGTGTGTGTGTGTGTGTGTGGGGGGGGGTAGTGTTTGTGTGTGTGGGGGGGGTAGTGTGTGTGTGTGTGTGTGGGGGGGGGGGTAGTGTTTGTGTGTGTGGGGGGTAGTGTGTGTGTGGGGGGTAGTGTGTGTGTGGGGGGGTAGCGTGTGTGTGGGGGGGTAGCATGTGTGGTAGTGTGTGTCTCGCCTACATTGTCACAATATAAATAGTGTGCATTTGGTCTGACTTTTTTTCTTTTTTTTTTGTATTTATTTACTTTATTTTATTTTATTTTTTTCAGAAAACAACATAAACAGAAAATGCAAAAATATACCCCAGACCCCTTTAAGGAGGAGGCCTTCCTCTCCACATTTCTTGATTTAATAGAGTCGCACAGGAGTCTTTGGGATTCAAAACACCCACAATATTCTAACCGTCATGCCCGGAAGAAGACACTGGAGACAGTTTTGACGTTTGTGAAAACCCGAGTCCCCCAGGCAGACACTGACTTTGTGAACGCCAAAATTAAGAACCTGCGTAGCGTGTATAGGCAGGAGCGCAGAAAGATCCTAGAGTCCCAAACATCAGGATCAGCAGCAGGTCAGGTCTATGTACCTAGGCTGTGGTATTATGACAGGCTGCGTTTTCTGGATGACACGTCAGAAGCCAGGCAGTCACTTTCTACTCTTCCGTCTACCCTTCCCTCCACCCTTCCCTCCACCTCAGGTGAGCCATCCCTGGAAGATCCAGACCCTTCCTTGCTGGACGAAGTTGATGCGCCCAGCTGGAGCCAAGTATATTTTAGTTTCTAAAGTTTGGATTGCTCAAATATTAATGATGTAAAGTTCAATGTTTGAATTGCTTCCAAATCTAGGATTTCATCACAAATTAAATTAGATAGGATACAGTAGTTTACACAAATGTGGCTCAAATCTTGGTGAACTGATGGAAAAATGATGGTGTCAAAATGATAGCCTTTTGTATTTCAAGACAAATGTATTTGCAAGTGAGAACTGTAAAATTGTTAGTGATTGATGATTTCAAAATATAGACATATTTTATTTATTGATTTCTTTGTTTTTTACACAGGATGAGCTCACTCAGGAGGAGGCCGGGACCAGTGGTATGGAGGAGGAGGCCAGGACCAGCCACACACAGGAGCTAGCTGGGCCCAGCAGGAGTCGGACCGAAAGCCAGGTCCCTCCCCTCCGCCTAGCCAGCAAAAGGCCCAGGAGGATGACCCGTACAGAGGAGGAGTCCTTGTTCTGACCAAACCCCCCAATCCTGAGGAGGCCTATGGCACTTATCTGGCTAGTAAGCTACTCGAAATGGAAAAAGCACAGCGCAACTTGTGCGAAGCCATATTTTTTGATGCCATTCAACGGGGTCTGAAGGGTGAGCTCACACCGACCACCAAGCTTTATAACGCAGACCCTACTGCTCCTCCTCCTCCTCCTACCACAAGTCCACCACCAGAGGCACAGCCTCCAGCGACGCGTGGAGGGAAGGCTAGACGGAAGAGTCGCAAGTGACTGCCTGGCTTCAGTCTGCTCTGAAAGAAGACGCAGGCTGTTGTAGTACCACAGTCTGGGGACATAGATCTCATCTGCTGCTGTTCCTGGTCTTTGGCATTCTAGGACCATGTTGTGCTCCCTATTTACATGTTACACAGGTTCTGAATTTTGGTGGCCACTCACTTGATGTGTGCCTGGGGGACAAATCTATCTCTACTTGCATAGTCCTGCTTGGCCAAAAAAAATGCAAGTCCATCTTGTTTCAACCCCCCCCCACAAAAAGAAAAAAAATGACAATAGTAGTTCCAAAAATATATAGTAATAGATAAATTCTATATTTTTTTCATATATATATATATATATATATATATATATATATATATATATATATATATATATATATATTTTTTTTTGGGGGGTTTTTTATATATATATGGAAGATTAATCATAGGATGAGGATGAATAAAAACATTTGGTATAACTAAAAGAACGGGCTATATTAAAAAACCACAAAATTAGCAGCATGACGAATATGCTAGCTTCAATACGAACACTAGTTTTACAAGACCGAGCGCTTCCGCCCTGTCCGCCCTGTAAATCCTTTCTGGGCATGCGTCATACTTAGTCCGTCCAACGTGCCTACACACGAGCGGACTGTCCGCTGAAACCAAGTTTGGACGGACTGTCTTACGGAAATTCCGTAAGACTTTGTTCGTCAGACTATCCGCTGAAACAGTCCGCTGAAGCCCACACACGAGCGGATTGTCCGCTGAAACACTGTTCAGCGGACTAAGTTGGGCGAACAGTCCGCCCGTGTGTACGCGGCCTTAGTCCTACTTTTGGCGGAGGTCCGCCGGACTTTCCAAATGAACGGACATGCCCACACATGAAGTAAAGTCTGTTTATTTTGAATGTGACTTCAGGTACAACGGGACTAGAGAAGGAAGTCAATCTCGGTGCCTTCATCGGCGAGATTGACACCTTAGCCCCGTCGCCTGGTATAGATTTTAAGGGGAAGCCCTTACACCGAAAAAATGGCGTGGGGGTCCCCTCAAAGTCCATACCAGACCCTTATCTGAGCACGCAGCCAGGCCGGTCAGGAAAGGGGGTGGGGACAGCGAGCGGGGCCCCCCTCCTGAGCCGTACCAGGCCGCATGTCCTCAACATGCGGGGGTGGGTGTTTTGAGGAAGGGGTCGCCCTGCGGGCCTCCCCACCCCAAAGCAAGTTGTCCCCATGTTGATGAGGACAAGAGCCTCTTCCCGACAACCCTGGCTGTTGGTTGTCTGGGTCTGTGGGCGGGGGGCTTATCGGAATCTGGCAGCCCCCTTTAATAAGGGGGCCCCCACCCTATATGAATGAGTATGGGGTATTTTTTTACTTGTATTTTGCTCCATTATCGGAAATCTGTTTCTTTGCACTTTATTTTTATTGTACAGACTTTTATTAATATATATAAGTGTGGGCATGTTTATTACTTAGTGACCCCCCAAGGATTCAAATATTTGCACATTTGCACTTTATTGCACAGAATTTATTAGTTTATTATACATTTTAGTGTGATTTTGTTAACACTTTTGAGGAGCGCATCACCATATATTGATTTTTTATATTTTACTTTTTGGGTAGTGTTTGACCCTTACGGTGACTGCTGCACCTCCGTTAGGGTCCTTTTTTATCACATATTAGTGTGGGAATACCCATTTACACATTTTAGATATCTCACTTCTTGTGTGTAAAGTTCTACTTTAAGAAACTCTAATACACATTTTACAATAAATTCTTGTAAATAAAAAACAGTGCACAGTCAATGTGGCCTTTGTTGCTTTACTGCAGACAGGAAACGTGAAACTTTATTCAGGGAAAGGACATAGAGCATGGGTGCTCAACCTGTGGTCCTCCAGCCTTTGCAAAATGACAAGTCCCATGAGGCATTGTAAGGCTGACAGTTACAAGCATGACTCTCAAATTCAGTGGCATGATGGGACTTATAGTTTTACAATAGCTGGAGGGCCACAGGTTGAGCACCCATGACATAAAGCATACCATAGATTATGGGTGCTCAACCTGTGTCCCTCCAGCTGTTGCAGAACTACAAGTCCCATGACGTATTGCAAGGCTGAACAGTTACAAGTAGGGTTGCCACCTGTCCGGTATTCACCCGGGCAGTTCGGGTTTGGACTCATGTGTCCGGGTTACAAACTGCTCGAAACCTGAACACATTATTCAGACTGGACTATGGCCTCCCATCAGGGTTGCTGGCTCCAGTAAGCTGAGAGTGTCTGTTAGACTCTCTTTCACATTGCCCAAAGCCAGCACTAACAGTTCCCACCACATACAGATGGTAGAGGAGAAAGGGCTCAATCTGCTCCTCTTCCTCCCGCCCTTACCCCTCTGTGTCTGCCCACACTCCAATCTCCAGCGCTGTGCCTCAGAAAAGGGAAGCGGGGGGCCGGAAATTTGAAGTCCAGAAGCCTCAGATACATCTGGATGAGATGAGAGGTGCTGACTGCCAAGGGGTGAGTGAGCTCACCATCCTTTCCTGTCCGTGACTGAAGTCTCCCCCATTCTCTCTCCTGCCTCTGAGTGAGTACACTAAGGTAAATCAGGGTTCTCAGAGCACCCCTTATATCACAGTTCCCCTTTACAGCAGAGTCCTCACTGTGCATTAAAGTACTCCCAGAGTTCCTATTCTGACTCCAAATGTTGTGAAGCGATTTATCCCTTGTAAGATCTATATGCCTGGCCTGTATAAGATATAATCACTGAGGACAATCCTCATCAGATAGTTTGAACTCACCATCCACAAAGGTGCTTTTATTCTGAACATCAGGTTACAGCAGATGACAGGATACAAACAGATGAATAGGTTGTAATATTTATGCGGTCAAAAGATATATATAGATAAGATATTGTCTGTAGATTACAATGCAGAATACATGTGCCCTGCTACATGTGGCTTGTAACTGCATCCATGACACAGGAAGTACAATCGCAGGAAGAAGGGTGGAGCATTACATAGAAAAGGAAGTGTGTCATAACATAAGGGACATAACATAACATAAACTTGAGAAAACAAGTGCATTACCATAAAAGGTCACTAGATGGCAGCTTGTGAACTAAATATAAATGTCCATAGAAAATGGTTAGGTAAACAATCTATATCAATTCTATGCCCCGTTGGGGCAGCACAGTTCCCATTCCTTATGTTGGAGTCCCCAGAGTTCTCCCTTACATCAGCGTCTGCAGAGTCCTGCCTTACAGTGTAAAGGAACTCTGCAGAATCAGATGTAAAAGGGAAACTATGCGGATTCAGATGTAAAGGGGGACTCTTGTGATTAACTGCATATGATTAGAAATGTTATTTAATTGCAAAATATATGTATAGATTATGCTATTAAAAATAATTGTTGTGCGCAGCTAAACTTGAAGAAAAGGTGCCAACCCTAGTTACAAGCATGACTCCCAAAGGCCAAGGCATGATGGGACTTGTAGTTCTGCAA
Source organism: Lithobates pipiens (assembly GCF_037356315.1). Classification (NCBI taxonomy): domain Eukaryota; kingdom Metazoa; phylum Chordata; class Amphibia; order Anura; family Ranidae; genus Lithobates; species Lithobates pipiens. The sequence goes on along the minus strand of NW_027507784.1, from coordinate 182,450,078 downwards.
CATCTGGAGGGCCACAGGTTGAGCACCAATGTCATATATTCAGCTGCAAACTTATAAACACTGCCATCTACTGGTTAAAGAATATTTCTCTACTATTGATATACAGTAGTTGTTGCACAAAATACGAACTTGCACGATTTCAATCCTGCAGCAGTGGGAACCTGGGCTCACACTTACATATGTGTATGCTTTGATCATCTTTAATGCTAAGAGACATTGAGCTTTTTGGTCTTTCTCTGTCCACTCATCTGAAGGGTGTTTTGTCCTGACTTAAATTATACATTTCCATGTACCGTATATACTCGAGTATAAGCCGAGATTTTCAGCCCCTTTTTTTAGGCTGAAAGTGCCCCCCTCGGCTTATACTCGAGTCACGGAGATCAGGTAGACAGACGGCGGCCATTCCACTATTCAAAAGCCGGGCCTCCCTGTCTGTGATAGGCGGAACACTCAATTTCCCAGCAGTCAGTGTTCCGCCTATCACGGACATCCGCTCATTCTCATACTACGGACGAGGATGAGAGGATGTCCGTGATAGGCGGAACACTGACTGCTGGGAAATTGAGTGTTCCGCCTATCACAGACAGAGAGGCGCGGCTTTTGAACAGTGGAATGGCCGCCGTCTGTCAGACGAGGAGGAGAGGTGCGGCATGGCACACAGAGGCTGCAGATTGGCACAGGTAGGCAGGAAAGGACACAGGGATGGACGGGACACAGGGATGGACGGGACACAGCGATGGACGGGACACAGCGATGGACGGGACACAGGGATGGACGGGACACAGGGATGGACACAGGGATGGACGGGACACAGGGATGGACACAGGGATGGACGGGACACAGGGATGTCTCACCCTCGGCTTATACACGAGTCAATAAGTTTTTTTGTGGTAAATTAGGGGCCTCGGCTTATACTCGGATCGACCTATACTCGAGTATATACGGTACCTTCTTTTATTAACAGCATTTTTATCTTGAACTTCCAAGACTGGTAGTTCTGATTTGCCAGATTTGCAAATCAAAATGTTGTTGCAGCTGTGTTACTGGCCATTTTCTTTTATTCTGTTGCAGTCTTCTTTCTGTTGCAGTATCTTGCACTTGTTTGCTGTAGCTGGCTATGACTTTCTCAGCTTTACTTTGGGTGGGTGTCTGGGCCCATAACCTGTTAGAAATTCTGTATATTGTCCTACAAAACAAACAGTGCACAGTCCACATGGGCTTTGCTGCTTAAGGTGGTATTAAACTGCAGTTGCCGAAAAATAAATCCCCTGCAAGGCTATGTCATAATGTGCTAGCAGGGCAGCCATCAGAAATTGTGGGGCCCCTTACACAGCTTTAGGCCTGGGCTTCCCCCTCAGCCTGACCACTGACATTCCCCAGGGCCCGCCCACTGACCATCCCACCAAATCTGCCCACTAGCCATCCCACCAAGTTCTTCAGTGCCTCAGCCCCCTCACACCTGTACCCTCTCAGCCGCCTCACATCTTTATGCTCTCAGCCCCCCTCACACCTGTAGGGTCTCAGCCCCCCCTCACACCTGTACGCTCTCAGCCCCCCTCACCTTTAGACATTCAGCCCCCTCACACCTGTAGGGTCTCAGCCCCCCTCACACCTGTACGCACTCAGCCACCCCTCACACCTGTATGCACTTAGCCCCCCTCACATGTGTATATATGACACACACATACATACACATTCACACACCCATGTACACACATAAACACACAGGCATGTACACACACACACAGGCATGTACACACACACACAGGCATGTACACACACACAGGCATGTACACACACACAAGCATGTACACACACACACAAGCATGTACACACACACAGGCATGTGTACACACACACAGGCATGTGCACACATACACACAGGCAAGTACACACACACATACAGGCAGGTGCACACACAGGCATGTACACACGCACACAGGCATGTACACACACACAGGCATGTACACACACACAGGCATGTACACACGCACAAACACAAACACATACACACACACACACACAGGCATGTACACACACTCACACAGACATGTAAACACACACAAATATGTACACCCACAGATATGTACACACAAACACAGCAACCCCCCTTCACTTGTACAATAGCCCTTACTTGTAAGGTGGTTCTCCTAATCCCAGCTCTTGTTTCCACATGTGGCTGAGACACGAATAGGAGCTGCAGTCCAGCATACAGTGCACTGAGTACAGGCAGCTCACACGAGGGGTGCACATGCAGGAAATGGCCAGAGGTGGCAGCAACAAGCCTGATGTGAGCTCAGTAATGCAGAGCAGCAGCAGCTGCCAACTCACATTCCTACAGAAGCATTCACTGAGCTCCTCTGCACCCGTGACTGCCTTCTCACATCCCTGCCAGTCGGCCGAGCCCATGCAGATGCTCAGGCCCCTCCCTTACAAATGCATGGGCTGTAACCCCCTGATGGTTGCCCTGTGTGCTAATATGCATTGCATACTAGCACATTATGAGAGCTTTACCTCAAAATGAAGCCCTCCAGCACCATGCTGTCACTGTGGCCAGGGCACGATGGCATCACTTCCACACTTGCAGGTGGGAGCCGCTGCTTATGGCATGGGCTCTGAAGGTCTGGCAACAGTACAAGTTTAAGAGATATTCACAGTACCTACAGGCAAGCCTTAATTTAGGCTTACCTATAGGTAAAAGTGGTATAACAGAGTTTACTACCACCTTAAATGCAGACAGGAAACAGGAAACTTTATTCAGGGAAAGACACAGAGCATATCATAGATGCAGCTACAAACTAATAAACACTGCCTATCTACTGCATACTTGCCAACTGTCCCGAATTTCCGGGACATTCACAGGATTTAGACCTTTGTCCTGGTCTTACCATCTCCTGGGAAATGTCCCGGAAGGACTCTGCTGGGGGCACCTGATGTAAGGAGGAACTCTACTGGAAATGCCTGGTGTAAGGAGGGACTCTGCTGGGAATGCCTGGTGTAAGGAGGGACTCTACTGGTGACATCTGATGGCATCTGGTGGCAGGTGACACACTCAGGGCTCCCACTGATTCTGAATTATAGTGAGTTGAACTATTTCATTTTATATTACAATGTAATAATAGAAATAATGTGCTTCAATCATCCTGACACCATAACAACCCTGGTGCCATGATAATTGAAGCACTAACACCAGGTGTTTGGAGTATCTTTATCTGCTGATTGTTAAAATTTTATTTCTTGGAATACGCATATTTATATTGTGGTGTAGGATCTGGGCCTGCTGTCCCTCCATCCCTCTTTCTTTCCTTCTTTCTCTCTCCTTCCCCCCCTATTTCTTTCTCTTTCTTTCTTTCTCCCTTACTTTCTCCCTCCATCCCTCGTTCAGCTCAGACTCTAACCACACCCATTTGAGCCACGCTCCTTTAAGCCACGCCCATTTTTACTTAACGCACGCCCATTTTCCAAGCGGCATGCAATTTTCATTTCTCGGTACATTACGCCTTTAAATTAATGCCCGCACCCTATGTTACTGGTTGAATAAAATATCTCTACTGAATACTGATGTACAGTAGTTGTTGAACAACATACCATTCTGTATTTCAACAAATATTTTAGAACATAAATTAAGAAACCTTATTGATTTAGGAGAATGTACAGTGTTTTTTCTTTTCAGTTCAGGACTATAAAATATTTTTTTTTATTTAGTTTATTTATTTCTTAGTTAGCAAATGTATATCTTTGCAGTATATTGCTTTAAACCAGCTGCAGCATCATTGCAAATGTTGGGCATGGCCCTAGTGGCATTGCAATTTCACTTATTTATAAAATGATGCCTGACATTTCAAATGTATCAAGAAGCGTGCGACCACTACTACAGCCTGGGGCTGTGGAAGAGTCTTGATGCAGGGAACCCTGACATGTATGAAGTAAGATAAAATAGATTGCTCATGTTTATATGTCAGGGTGGACTATTACTATTATGAATATTATAGCACTTGAAGCTTTCATACAGCTGTCCCTCTGAGAGGGATGGTACGATAAGCACTGTTGCATTGTAGGTGACAGCCTATTCCACTTAAAAACTGATATTTGCAAGTCATAAATACCTGTATGTGTTTTTCTATACATAGGCTATTCAAGCTATTTTCACTATAGCAGCAAAATGGCATTACAAAAAAGCAGATTAAGGCGTATCGCCTAATTGTGGCAAGTGGAAATATACATTATATTTGGCAAGTGAAAGAATGTCATTTTAAAATAGTGTACTAATTTCTTCCTGACTGTTTCCTTTTTATGTAGGTTATAAGAGTAAGGGCTAGTTTACACTAGTGTTGCTTTGCAAAGAGTGATCCACAATTGAATCACTCTTTAGAGAGCATTTTGACAGGCAGTGAGAAGGGGTTACCTTGCCTTCTCACTGCTTTAAACCTTTGCACCCCACAACCGTGTACATCGCACATGGTTGCAGGAAGGATGTGGGGCACCCCCATTCAGTTAAAGTACCCTTCAGCTCCAAGAATTGAGTGGAAGGCACTGGTGAATGTATCAAGAAGATAGTATGTGCCTTTTTATACAGCGGGGTAAAAGGTCTGCTTTTAAAGTGGAGTTCCACCAAAAATAAATAAATACCTGTATTAGACAGGTATCTGCTCCCCCCCCCCGAAAAGGTGCCAAATGTGACACCGGAGGGGGGGGGGCAGAACCGGAAAAGCAGAAGTTCAATTTTTGGGTGGAACTCCACTTTAAGGAAATTTGAAACTATATGTCCATCTAAGACTATCCTGTCCACAGAGTAAAATGCTGCTGCGTCATTTCACTAGAGAATGACCGATGTAGTCAACCTATTACAGGAAGTGGAAAAATAATGGATCTACTGTCTCTTAATCCGCGTACACACGATCAGACTTTTAGGGGAGTAGAGACAGAGCATGTATTCATACTATGTATGAACACTGATATCTCTCTCCTCCTTGACAGTCCCATCCCCCCTACAGTTAGAACACACTGAGGGAACACAGTTAACCCCTTCCCTGCCAGTGACATTTATACAGTAATCCGTGCATCTTTATAGCACTGATAGCTGTATAATTGTCAGTGGTCCCAAAAATGTGTCAAACGTGTCCGATGTGTCCGCCATAATATCGCAGTCCCAATAAAAATCACAGATCACCAGCATTACTAATAAAATATAAATAAATAAATAAAAATGCCATAAATCTATGCCCTATTTTGTAGACGCTAAAACTTTTGCGCAAACCAATCAATATAAGCTTATTGCAATTTTTTTTTACCAAAAATATGTAGAAGAATACATATCGGCCTAAACTGTCAAAAAAATTATTATTTTTTATGAAAAATGTGGGATATTTATTATAGCAAAATGTAAAAGATATTGGGGGTTATTAACGAAAGGTAAATCCACTTTGCACTGCAAGTGCACTTGGAAGTAAAGTCACTGTAGATCTGAGGGGGACATGCAAGGAAAAAAAAAAACAGCATTTTATCTTCCACATGATTGGATGATAAAATCAGCAGAGCTTCCACTCATTTCAGATCTACCCCTTAGATTTAGAGCGATTGCACTTCCAAGTGCACTTGCAGTGCAAAGTGGATTTGCCTTTCGTAAATAACCCCCATTGCGTTTTTTTTTCAAAATAGTTTTGTTTATATAAAAATAAAAACCAAAACCAAATACCACCAAAACAAAAAACTCTATTTGTGGGAAAAAAGGATGTCAATTTTGTTTGGGTACAGCGTCGTACGACCGCGCAATTGTCAGTTAAAGCGATGCAGTGCCCTATAACATAAAATGGCCTGGTCATTCAGCAGCCAAATCTTCCAGGGCTGAAGTGGTTAAACTCTGACAGTACTGGAGGAAAGTTTGTGAACCCTTGAATTTAATAGCTGGTTGAACCTCTTTTGGCATCAATGACTTTAAGCAAGCGCTTTCAGTAGCTCTGGATCATATCTGCACAGCATTCAGGAGAAATGTTTGACCATTCTGCTTTACAAAACTGCTTCAGCTCAGACACATTTCTAGGATGTCTTGTGGGGTTAATGTCTGGACTCTGACTGGGCACACTTTTTTATTTTGAAGCCATTTGGTGGTGGAATATTATCAATCCTTAGCGTCATTGTCCTGCTGCATCACCCAACTTCTACTAAGTTTCAGCTGGCAGACAGCCACCCTGACATTTTGGTGAACTTGGGAATTCATTTTTCCCTCGATAGAGGCATGTGGTCAAGGCACTGAGGCAGCAAATCAAGCCCAATTCATGATGTTCCCTCCACCATACTTCACCGTTGGGATGATGTTTTGATGTTGGCAACCTGTGCCATTTTTGTTTAATACATAGTGCTGAGTATTCTTCCTGAACAACTCAACTTTTGTTTCATCAGTCCACAAAACATTTTCCAAATAGCATTGTGGTTTGCCAAGATGCTATTTGCCAAACTTCAATCACATAGCAATGTGTTTTTTGGAGAGCAGCGGCTTCCTCTTTGGTGTTCTGCCTGGACACCCTGCCTGTTCAAAGACTTATGTTTGGTAGACTCATAAACAGGTATGTTTGCAGCCCCAGTGATGTCTTCAAGCCTTTAGCTGCTACTCATGGGTTCTTCCCTACTTCATTGAGGATTCCGTGTAGTGCCTTGGGAGTCATCTTGGCTGGGCTCCCACTTTTAGGAAGAGTAGCCGCAGTACTAAACTGTCTCCATTTATAGGCTGCTTGTCTAACTGTTGACTGATAGATGCCTAAACACGTTGAGATTGTTTTTTAACCCTTTCCAGCCTTATATAGATCAACTACTCTTGATCATATGTCTTCAGAATGCTCCTTTTTCTGAGGCACGATTCACATCAGCTGATGCTTTTTATGAACAGCAATCTTAACTCATTTCATTAATTGGACTTCAGGTGTGCAAATTACTTTCCCCTTACTTTTTCCTCCAGCACTGTGAATGTTTAATGGGTGTGTTCAATAAAGTTACAAGAAACTAGAATTGTTTGTGTGTTATAAGCTTAAGGTCGAGTTAGAAGCTTTACGATACTTATATTGACGAAAACCTTGAGAAGGACTTCATTCGCCCTTCCTCATCCCTGGCAATGGCTGCAATATTCTTTTTTGAGAAGAAGGATGGCACCTTGAGACCCTGTGTAGATTATAGAGCTCTCAACAAGATTACCATAAAAAAATCGCTACCCGCTCCCCGTAAGTTCTGGGTTGGAGAGCTGGGTACAGTAAGCAAGCATTCCTGAAGACTCTGAACTTCTTTGGATCGCCCCTGAAACATTCAGGCGTGGGGACTCTTGGTTCAGGGGGAGTCATTACCATAGGATTCAAGCTGGCCTGCTCTTGTGGAGAAGAAGCTGGGGCCACACTGGCAGTTGAGGGGCCTGGGTCTGCAGGTGCTGGTGATACAGTCAGATGCTGCAGCCGCCCCTCTAATTGAAAGTAGCCCTCTTGAAGTCTCCAAACTGCCTGGGTAAGGGTGTTAACCTGATGGCATATGGCCTAGAGTGGGGAGCTAACTCTGTTGGCTTCTGACATGGCTGGATTGTCCTGTCAGAATACATTTCCGTGGCCGAGATGCTGAGAGCGGCTCTCCTTGTGGCTGAGCGCAGTATACCCCTGAAGTTGGCACAGAGGTTATAATGCTCAAAGAAGCACGGTTTGCCAGCAGGATGTGCAGGACTTAAGCAGATGACCACTTACAGGCAACTTGAAGAGGTGCTGGAACAGTCCTTAAGGAGTGTGGACAGGATACAGGGCGTAGGGTATCCAGGAAAGTCAACAAAGGCCTGGCCGAGGATCCAACACCGGTGCTCATACACGGGTAGGTAGACTGGTGTAGGAAATAGCAAAGTATCTAAGGCATCAGATAACTTGAGGAGGCGCTGGAATCAGTCCTTAAGGAGTGTGTACAGGATACAGGGTGTAGGGTATCCAGGGAAGTCAGCAAAGGCCTGGCTTGGAACCAACACCGGTGATCATACACGGGTAGGTAGACTGCTGTAGGAAATAGCAAAGTCTCTAAAGCAGACCGGGGTCACACACAAGTAGCAGAGGTATTCAGATAGACACAAGTCCTTTAAACATGCTAAGGTCATACACAGGCAAGCAGACTGGTTAGGCAGAAGAGTAGTCCTTAGGATAAGCCAGAGTCATACAAGGAGACTGATTAGGCAGAAGAGTAGTCCTTATGTCATGTACCTGATGGTTTTGAGCCCAAATTGCAGAGGAAAGACCTCCCTTTCGGCTCCCACTCACGACCCCCTGGTAAGGTAACAGAAGGCACAGGAGTGAGGTGTGGTATGGGTGCCTGGCTGGATCGGCAGACTGGATCAGCTTAGCAGACAGAATCAGCTTAGCAGACAGGATCAGGTTAGCAGACTGGAACAGCTTAGCAGACTGGATCAACTTGGCAGACTGGATCAGCTTAGCAGACTGGATCAGCTTGGCAGACTGGATCAGCTTGGTAGACTGGAACATCTTGGCAGACTGGAACAGCTTGGCAGACTGGATCAACTTGGCAGGCTGGGTCGGAACCAGGAACAGATGGAACCAACACAAGGATAGTCAGACAGGCCGAGTCAGATATCAGACAGGCAGCAGAGGTAAAGAGGAACAGGCAGGAGAGTAGTCACAAGCAGGCCGAAATCAGGTGCAGGACTTCAGGTGTGCAAATTACTTTCCCCTTACTTTTTCCTCCAGCACTGTGAATGTTTAATGGGTGTGTTCAATAAAGTTACAAGAAACTAGAATTGTTTGTGTGTTATAAGCTTAAGGTCGAGTTAGAAGCTTTACGAACTTATATTGACAAAAACCTTGAGAAGGACTTCATTCGCCCTTCCTCATCCCTGGCCATGGCTGGAATATTCTTTGTTGAGAAGAAGGATGGCACCTTGAGACCCTGTGTAGATTATAGAGCTCTCAACAAGATTACCATAATAAATCGCTACCCACTCCCCGTAAGTTCTGGGTTGGAGATCTGGGTACAGTAAGCAAGCATTCCTGAAGGCTCTGAACTTCTTTGGATCGCCCCTGAAACATTCAGGCGTGGGGATTCTTGGTTCAGGGGGAGTCATTACCATAGTATTCAAGCTGGCCTGCTCTTGTGGAGAAGAAACTGGGGCCACACTGGCAGTTGAGGGGCCTGGGTCTGCAGGTGCCGGTGATACAGTCAGATGCTGCAGCCGCCCCTCTAATTGAAAGTAGCCCTCTTGAAGTCTCCAAACTGCCTGGGTAAGGGTGTTAACCTGATGGCATAGGGCCTAGAGTGGGGAGCTAACTCTGTTGGCTTCTGACATGGCTGGATTGTACTGTCAGAATACATTTCCGTGGCCGAGATGCTGAGAGCGGCTCTCCTTGTGGCTGAGCGCAGTATACCCCTGAAGTTGGCACAGAGGTTATAATGCTCAAAGAAGCACGGTTTGCCAGCAGGATGTGCAGGACTTAAGCAGATGACCACTTGCAGGCAACTTGAAGAGGTGCTGGAACAGTCCTTAAGGAGTGTGGACAGGATACAGGGCGTAGGGTATCCAGGAAAGTCAACAAAGGCCTGGCCGAAGATCCAACACCGGTGCTCATACATGGGTAGGTAGACTGGTGTAGGAAATAGCAAAGTATCTAAGGCATCAGACAACTTGAGGAGGCGCTGGAATCAGTCCTTAAGGAGTGTGTACAGGATACAGGGCATAGGGTATCCATGGAAGTCAGCAAAGGCCTGGCTCGGAACCAACCCCGGTGATCATACACGGGTAGGTAGACTGCTGTAGGAAATAGCAAAGTCTCTAAGGCAGACCGGGGTCACACACAAGTAGCAGAGGTATTCAGATAGAAACAAGTCCTTTAAACATGCTAAGGTCATACACAGGCAAGCAGACTGGTTAGGCAGAAGAGTAGTCCTTAGGATAAGCCGGAGTCATACAAGGAGACTGATTAGGCAGAAGAGTAGTCCTTATGTCACGTACCTGATGGTTTTGAGCCCAAAGTGCAGAGGAAAGACCTCCCTTTTGGCTCCCACTCGTGACCCCCTGGTAAGGTAACAGAAGGCACAGTAGTGAGGTGTGGTATGGGTGCCTGGCTGGATCGGCAGACTGGATCAGCTTAGCAGACTGGATCAGGTTAGCAGACTGGATCAGGTTAGCAGACTGGATCAGCTTAGCAGACTGGATCAGTTTGGCAGACTGGAACAGCTTGGCAGTTTGGATCAACTTGGCAGGCTGGGTTGTAACCAGGAACAGATGTAACCAACACAAGGATAGTCAGACAGGCCAAGTCAGATATCAGGTGGGCAGCAGAGGTACAGAGGAATAGGCAGGAGAGTAGTCACCAGCAGGCCAAGATCAGGTGCAGCATATGGTGCCCGCGATTGCGATCCAGGGAACCTGGGGCACCTGTTACTTCATAACACCTTAGAGTAAGCCGGGTCAGAGCCAGGAGAAGATCAGGGTAAGTTAAGGAACAATCCGAGTCACAGCGAGACAACAGGAAATAGGTGCATGTTCAGGAACTTGGGGAGAGCTGAAGACAATCCAGCAACTTGGGTCAGACAGAGGCAGCCTTATAAAGGCCAGCAGGGGAAACAATCTGTCACATGACGCGCCAATGCGCCCATTTCTTCTACTTGCAAGATTGCCAGTGCTTCCACGGCCTGTTCCCTGACATTGTGCTTGTCTATTGTTGTGACTTAGATGAGGAGCAGATCACATTATATGCCAAATTACTACATAAAACCAGTTAATTCAAAAGGCTTCACATGTATTTCCATTGGTTAAGTTTAGGTAACATGGCCACCAACTTTTCATCACCTTAGCTTTACAAATATAAACCTTAGCGGGTGTCACGATCAGGAGTGAGGCCGAGATGCTGAGAGGGCTCCCCTTGCGGCCGAGTGCAGCACAACCCTGAAGATGACACAGGGATGCAGTGCCCACAGTAGCACAGGTTGCCAGGTAGCAGCAGCAGAGGACAAGAGCCGAGTAAACAAGTCTCTGGGGGCAACCGTGCTAGGAAGTCCAAGAGCGGAGTAACAGAAGTCCAGAAGAGGAGTCAAGGCCAAGCCGAGGTTCAAGCACAGGAGATCAGTCCTATGATCAGAGTAACGGGTACTGAGCTGAAGACCGAAGAGCAGAGGTCAAAGCCAAGCCGGGATCGGGTGCAGGGAGCTGACAAGGAACGTCGGGTACAAGCCAGGGGTAAGAGCCAGGAGAACAACAGGAGCAGGTCGAGCAAGCCGGGTCGGTACACAGGAGATCAGATAGCAGAAATCACGGACACAGGTACACAGGGGAGCTGACGATAATCCAGCGATGCAGCACTGTCAGGCGAACGTTTAAATAGGCGAGATGCCCAGGTCACGTCGTGAGCGCGTCGAGGCGTTCGTACGGCTACGTCGAGTATGTTGTGCGTTCGTATCATCACCGCGTACGCCCGCCTGATCAGACGTAGCATCGGCCGTTCGTCTTGGAACTACCTTGCGCTTCCGTGGGCGCTGACGCGCGTTAACACGAACGTACCTCGTGAGGTTGCGCCTACTTCCCTAACAGTGCCTCCCCCCAAGGGGCAGCCTCCGGATGCCCAAACGAGCCCATTTTTCAGGATAACGGCTGCAGAACCTGTGTATAAGCCTAGGAGCATGTACATAACTTACAGGTTCCCAAGAATTCTCTTCAGCAGAATACCCCTTCCATTTGATTAAAAACTGGATAGTCCTACCTCTCCGACGACAGTCAAGCATAGACTCAACTTCATATTCAGTTTCTTCACCAACCTGAACTGGAGGCGGGGGCACTTCTTCTCTTCCTGAAAAAGGACTGAAGGTAACACGTTTAAGAAGAGAAACATGAAATACAGGATGGATTTTAAAAGATTCAGGCAAAACAAGTTCAAATGCTACGGGATTAATCTCCCGTTTAATCTCGAAAGGACCCAGGAATTTAGGTCCCAATTTCCGGGATGGACATGGCAGTTTAAGATTTGCTGCTGAAAGCCACACCTTGTCCCCTGTCTTGAAGGTAGGGTTAACTCTCTTCCTTTTATCGTACTGTCTTTTGTACTCCTCCTGAGCCTTCTTCATGGTATCTTGGAGTATTTGGTAGTTTGCTTGAATGAGGTTTACTCTATCTTGAACTGCCGGGACAGAGGATTCAGGGATGGTATTAGGCAGAAATGAGGGGTGGGATCCGTAGTTTGCCCAGAAAGGTGATTGGTTGGTAGAGGCGTGCACTGAGTTATTATAGGCAAATTCTGCACAAGGTAACAAGGAAACCCAATCATCCCGGGAAAAGGAACAGAAGCATCGCAGGTACTGTTCCAATGTCTGGTTGGTCCTTTCAGTTTGACCGTTGCTCTGTGGGTGATAGGCTGAGGACAAACATATTCCAATCGAGAGTAATTTACAGAGTTCTTTCCAAAACTTGGAGGTGAATTGTACCCCTCTATCCGATACGATGCTGTCAGGTACCCCGTGTAATCGGACAATTTCCTTTATAAAAGTTTTTGCCGTATCCAAGGCAGAGGGAGTCCCTTTTAATGGCAAAAAATGCGCCATCTTGGACAGGCGGTCTACTACCACCAAGATGGTCGTAAACCCTTCAGAGGGAGTTAATTCTACAATAAAATCCATGGAAATTTCTTTCCATGGTTTCTCCGGGACTGGCAGTGGCCTTAACAGGCCCCAGGGTCTGGCGTTAGATCCCTTGTTACGTTGGCAGATGGTACAGGAGTCAACGTATTCTTTACAGTCTGCCCTTAAGGTAGGCCACCATAAGGACCGCTGCACAAGGTCAATCGTCTTCCGGACTCCAAAGTGGCCTGCTAGTTGGTGGTCATGGAAAGTCTTTAATACCAGTAACCTGGCTTGCCGGGGAACAAAAATCTTGTCCCGATGCCATAGAAGCCTTCCTTGGCTTCTCAGGGAAGAAACTTCGGTTTCCGTACACTGGCTAGAGGCCTGCTCGATTGAAGATCTTAGATCCGGTTGAATCAGTAAGAAATTTTGGGGGGACAAAATTGTACTGGGTGGGACTCCTTCCGGGGTATCAGTAAACATCCGGGATAAAGCATCCGCTTTGCTGTTCTTAGATCCCAGGTTATGTGGAAATTAAACCTTGAAAAGAATAAAGCCCATCGGGCCTGTCGGGGTCTCAGACGTTTGGCTGTGCGGAGGTACTCTAAGTTCTTATGGCCAGTAAAAATTAGGATGGGGTGAGCGGCACCTTCCAGGAGATACCTCCATTCTTCAAGAGCGGTTTTAATCGCTAGAAGTTCCCGATCCCCCACATCGTAGTTCCTCTCTGGGGAACTCATTTTTCGAGAGAAAAAGGCTACGGGATGCAGTAATGCCTTGGAACCTTGACGTTGAGATAAAATCGCCCCCGTGGCCACCTCTGAGGCGTCAACTTCCAGCACGTAGGGCAAGGCGGGATCTGGATGCTGCAGGATTGGCGCAGTGGTAAAGAGGGTCTTGAGCTGGTCAAAGGCGGACTGCGCTGCTGAGGACCAATGGAACTTGGTGTGTTGACGAGTGGTCTGAGTGATGGGAGCTACAATGGTGGAGAAGTTCCTTATGAATCTTTGGTAAAAGTTTGCAAACCCAATGAATCTCTGAACACTCTTTTTGTCAGAAGGAGCGGGCCAGTCCAGGATAGACTTCACTTTCTGCGGGTCCATGGCAATTCCACCTGTGGTAATGATGAGTCCCAAGAAATGAATGGATTCCTTTTCGAAATCACACTTCTCGGCTTTAACATATAATCCATGTGTTCTAAGAATACATAGTACCTTCTTAACATGCACCCTGTGAAGTTCCAGAGAGGTTGAAAAAATAAGAATGTCGTCAAGATAAGCGACAACAAAGTGGTCTAAATGCTCCCGGAAGATATCATTAATGAAATGCTGAAAGGTTGCCGGGGCATTACATAGTCCAAATGGCATGACTAGATACTCGAAATGCCCGAATCTCGTTCTGAATGCGGTCTTCCACTCGTCCCCCTCCCGGATACGGACAAGGTTGTAAGCCCCACGTAGATCAAGTTTGGTGAAGATACGTGAGGTGTGGAATCTTTGGAAGAGTTCGGGGATGAGTGGAAGTGGGTGGGTAGCGTTTTTTAAGGGTAATATTATTTAATTCCCTGTAGTCCACACATGGTCTTAAAGTCTTGTCCTTTTTTTCCACAAAAAAGATGCCTGCACCGGCAGGGGATGAAGAGGGACGAATTAATCCTTTGGCCAGGTTCTCATCTATGTATTGTCTCAGGGCCTCAAGTTCAGTCTCAGAAAGGGGAAATATCCAGCCAAAGGGAATGGGAGCTCCAGGTAATAACTCGATGGGACAGTCATAGGGGCGGTGTGGAGGTAGGGTATCGGCTTTCTTCTTGTCGAACACATCTTTAAATTCCTGGTAAACTGCTGGTATGTGAGGAACTGGACTGGGTACGGGTTGTACGGGCAGACAACTGGACAAGTCATGGGATTCGGAATCCAGGCAATGTTGTTGGCAATAGGCAGATGTGAAGGATACCACCTTCTTGAGCCAATCGATCCGGGGGTTGTGTGCCTGTAGCCAAGGAATCCCTAGGATAACTGGGGACATCGGAGAACTCAGAACATTGAATTTAAGGAATTCCCGATGACCTGAATCGGTGATCGTCAGGATGGGTATTGTTTCCCTGGTGACATGGCCAGAACTAGGTAAGGAGCCATCGGCCAGATGGACAGTCAATCTCTGTTTCTTGAGGTTAAGTGGAAGAGCCAGACTCTTAGCCAGGGTTAAGTCCAGGAAGCAGCTACAGGCTCCGGAGTCAATTATTGCCTGTAGAAGAACTCCTTTACCTGCCACCATCAACGTGACCGGAAGGGTGATATGGGCTGAAGCCGACTTCGCTACCTGAAGGTGAAATGGAGTGCAGAGGACTGGTTTACTTGGTCTTGTGGGGCAGTTGTTAATGAAATGTCCTGATTCCCCACAATAGAAACAAAGGTGTGCCTGTCGGCGATGAAGTCTCTCTTCGGAGGTTAAGGCGGGATGGGGCATGCCCTTCGGAACGGAGGTTACCGCTGGGCGAGCCGAAGGTGGAGCCTGGATAGAACAAGGAATCCGAGCGCGTTCAGACTGGCGCTCCCGTAGACGCCTGTCGAGCTGGATAGTGAGTAGGATAAGATCCTCAAGGGTAGAGGGAACCTCTAATCTGGCTAACTCGTCTTTGAGGGCTTCAGACAACCCCACCCGATATTGATATCTTAGTGCTGCTTCATTCCAGCCGGAATCAGAGCTCCATGTACGGAATTCCACTGTATAGTCCTCTGCAGGCCGCTCACCCTGGCGAAGGGCGTACAAGGTTGCTTCAGCTGTTGCTGTCCGAAAAGGGTCATCATATAGGCGTGCCATAGCCTTGAAGAACTGATCCAAAGTATTCACAGAAGGGCTGCATTGCTCCAGCAGGCCATGGGCCCACGTCTGGGGATCGTCCCTCAACAGTGAAATGGTGAACCCCACCTTGGTCGCTTCTGAAGAAAAGGTCTGAGGTTGCAGGGAGAAGTAAAGAAAACATGAGTTCTTGAAGGATCTGAATTTTCTTCGGTCCCCATAAAAGCGCTCTGGGGCTGGGACTCGTGGTTCTGGAGAGGTTGAAGTTACGGAAGCAGGAACTTGACCAGAGGAGGTGGGCGGTTCAAGAGAGTGCTGCAGGTGTTCCTTCAGCCAGAGATATCTTTCTTGGAGCTCCTGAATAGCTGGAGTAAGGGCCTTAACTTCTTGTAAAATGGCCTCCATTGGGGAGTCACCTCTGTCGGCCTCTGAAATGGCTGGATTATACTGTCACGATCAGGAGTGAGGCCGAGATGCTGAGAGGGCTCCCCTTGCGGCCGAGTGCAGCACAACCCTGAAGATGACACAGGGATGCAGTGCCCACAGTAGAACAGTTTGCCAGGTAGCAGCAGCAGAGGACAAGAGCCGAGTAAACAAGTCTCTGGGGGCAACCGTGCTAGGAAGTCCAAGAGCGGAGTAACAGAAGTCCAGAAGAGGAGTCAAGGCCAAGCCGAGGTTCAAGCACAGGAGATCAGTCCTATGATCAGAGTAACGGGTACTGAGCTGAAGACCGGAGAGCAGGGGTCAAAGCCAAGTCGGGATCGGGTGCAGGAAGCTGACAAGGAACGTCGGGTACAAGCCAGGGGTAAGAGCCAGGAGAACAACAGGAGCAGGTCGAGCAAGCCGGGTCGGTACACAGGAGATCAGATAGCAGAAATCACGGACACAGGTACACAGGGGAGCTGACGATAATCCAGCGATGCAGCACTGTCAGGCGAACGTTTAAATAGGCGAGGTGCCCAGGTCACGTCGTGAGCGCGTCGAGGCATTCGTACGGCTACATCGAGTACGTTGTGCGTTCGTATCATCACCGCGTACACCCGCCTGATCAGACGTAGCGTCGGCCATTCGTCTTGGAACTACCTTACGCTTCCGTGGGCGCTGACGCGCGTTAACACGAACGTACCTCGCGAGGTTGCGCCTACTTCCCTGACAGCGGACTCCATACTGCATATACATTAAAACCCATCTCAATCTAATTTCATTATACCGCAAGGATCATGGTCAGGATAGGGATTACCACAGAGAATAAAGGTCATCTATAACTGCATGCACCAAAGTGACAATGGGAGCTGCTGTTACTTAGTTGGTTAACAGTTTACAGCTCCTACTATTGGCTAATTCCAATAGTTACTCTACATTTAACAATCATGATCGCATTTGTTAGTGAAACCCCTCAAGATCTTCTAATAACTCAATTCCTACCTCACATTATTCAGCTTTCCCTGATCTGAGCAGTGCTTAATGTAATGGCCTTGTCTCCATCTTTCTCCAGAGCCAGTACGCTAGTTATTTTTAGAACCTCTACTCCTAACCCTACACTATGTAGTGGTATGCATGTTTAGCCCTCTTTTGGGGGGGGGGGTTATGAAATATTGTTCTTCCCCAAAAAGGATATTGCACTAAACCTGTAGGTAAACAAGAGAACCAGAACCTTTGGGGGGGGGGGGCAGGGCTTCTGTGAGCTTCTGTGAGCAGAGGGGATTTCCTTCCTGGGAAATCAACTAGTAATCTAATCAAAGTAATTGGGAGAAGAAGAACTACTGCAACCAATGCACAAACAGGTTATCTCGACAAAGGGCCCAAAAGTAGTCCTGGTGGTAATATGCACATATACCCAGATATAGATAATTATTAATAAAGATAGCTCCAGATGAATGTTGCAGCAAAATCTGGTTGTAGGGACTGGATGATCAGGATGCAGCACCTGTCTTGGTGTTGAAGGCCTGAAGACAGAATCAGTGATGATGGTAAGATCCTCCAACCGTTTGTCCTACCAACGTGGAATATAGCTTCTCGCCAGCAGAAATCATGGTGTTACACTAGCACTCAGGGCCATCTACTATGCTTCTTAGTCCTTAGTAGCTTCCAATCTGTCAGGCAACTGGACCTCTATCTGTGGGCTGTTGGATGCATAGCCTGACTTTAGCCTATACTAGTTACTGAGCCTTGAGCTAACACTAGCTATAGAATTCCAGACCTGAAGGAACAAGGTTAACTAAGCTGCATGTACTCTCTATTGCAGTAAAGAGGTTCACCTACTATGGTACAGCAAGATGACCACTACACACGCACACATAGGTCGAACTATCTGGTATAGTGCATGTGAGATAGCAACAAGGGGACAGTTATACTTTTGTCACCAGTCTTTAAATGTAGCTACAGTGGAGAAAATAATTATTTGATCTCCTGCTGATTTTGCCCACTTACAAAGAAATGAAGGGTCTATAATTGTTATCATAGGTGTATTTTAAATGATAGAGACAGAATATCAACCAAAAATCCAGAAAAAAACACATGATACAAATGTTATAAATTGGGTTGCAGTTCAGTGAGTAAAATAAGTATTTGATCCCCAAGCAAAACATGACTTAGTACTTGGTGGAGAGGTAAGACGTTTCTTGTAGTTGGTTACCAGTTTTGCACACATTTCAGGAGGGATTCTCAGAAGGGATTTTGTGAGGGAAGAAGGTTCTCATCCAAGATTTTACATACATGGTCCTGTCCATTGATCCCTCAATGTGGCAAAGTCAGCCTGTACCCTTAGCAGAGAAACAGCCCAAAGCATAATGTTTCCACCTCTGTGCTTGACTGTAGGGATGGTGTTTTTAGGGTCATAGTCAGCATTTTCCTTCATCAAACACACCGAGTCGAGTTAATGCCAAAGAGCTCAATTTTGGTCTCATCTGACCACAGCACTTTCTCCCAATCCTTCTCTGAATCATTTAGATGTTCTATGGCAAACTTCAGAAGGGTCTGTACATGTGCCTTCTTGAGGGGGGGGACCTTGTGGCAGCTGCAGGATTTCAATCCATGGAGGTGTATTGTGTTACCAATGGTTTGTTTGGTGACTGTGGTCCCAAATGCCTTGAGATCATTCACAAGCTCCTCCTGTGTAGTTCTGGGCTGATCCCTCACTTTTCTCATGATCATCCTTACTCTATGATGCAAAATCTTGCATTAAGCTCCAGAACGAGGACAATTGATGATTATTTTGTATTTTTTCCATTTGCAAATAATCACTCCAACAGTTATCTCCTTCACACCAAGCTTCTTGCTGATGGTCTTGTAGCCTTGTACAGGTTTACAGTCTTGTCCCTGGTGTCCTTTGACAGCTCTTTGGTTTTGCCCATGATAGCGAGGTTTGAATGGAAGAAAGATTTTGTGGATAGGGGTCTTTTATACACATAACAAGTTGTCGTTAGGAGCACCTTCTTAAATCGACAGGACTAATCTGTGTACCACATGAGCACAAACTGTAGCCAGTCTGTGGGAGCCTGCATTATTCTTGGTTGGTAGAAGATCAAGTACTTATTTTACTCACTGAACTGCAACTCTGTTTATAACATTTGTATCGTGTTTTTGCTAGATTTTTGGTTGTTGTTTCTGTCTCTATTATTTAAAACACACCTATGATAACAACTATAGACCCTTCATTTCTTTGTAAGTGGGCAAACTTACAAAATCTGCAGGGGATCAAATAATTATTTTCACTAAGAATGAGACAAACACCCCCCGGTTCGCACCAGAACACCGCAAACAGGCAAAAAATTTCTGCGAACATGCGAACACCGTTAAAGTCTATGGGACACGAACGTGAAAAATCAAGTGTTAATTTTAAAGGCTTATATGCAAGTTATTGCCATAAAGGTTTCTTCACAGTAAGAGCTGTGATAATGTGGAATAGACTCCCTCCAGAGGTGGTTCTGGCAAACTCAGTCTATTGCTTTAACCGGTTCACGACCATCTCACACAGATATACTGCAGCAGAATGTCTCTCTTGGGTGAAATCCTGTACATATACGGCTTTGCCCAGGAGAGCGCCGCCAGAGGCTCGCACAGCAGGGGACCCGATTCACGTGCACAAGCGACAGCATGGGGGTTTGTGTGTGTAAACGCACAAATCCCTGTGCTGTCAGAGGAGAGAAGACAGATTGGGTGTAGAAACAGCGATCTGCCATCTCTCCTAGTTAGTCCCATCCCCCCACAGTTAGAACACACACATAGGGAACACAGTTAACCCCTTGATCTCCCCCTAGTGTTAACTCCTTCCCTGCCAGTGACATTTACATAGTAATGAATGCATATTTATAGCACTGATCGCTGTGCAAATGTCAATGGTCCCAAAATGTGTCAAAAGTGTCCAACCTGTCCTCCACAATGTTGCAATACTGCTAAAAATTGCAGATCACTGTCATTACTAGAAAAAGAAATGCCATATAAATGCAATAAATCTTTCCCATAGTTTGTAGACGCTAGAACTTTTGCGCAAACCAATCAATATATGCTTATTGCGATTTTTTTACCAAAAATATGTAGAAGAATATATATCGGCCTAAACTGAGGAAAAAATTTGCTTTTTTTAAAAAAAATTGATATATTTACTATAGCAAAAAGTAAAATATATTGTATTTTTTTTTAAATTGACGTTCTTCTTTTGTTTATATCGCAAAAAATAAAAGCCTGCAGAGGTGATCAAATACCACCAAAAGAAATCTCTATTTGTGGGAAAAAAAAGAATGTCAATTTTGTTTGGGTACAACATCACAAGACTGTGCAATTGTCAATTAAAGCGACGCAGTGCCGTATCGCAAAAAATGGCCCTGGTCATTGAGCAGCCAAATCTTCCGGGGCTGAAGTGGTAAAAAAAAGGCCTGGACCCCAAAGTACCCTCCCCATGATGAGGGCAAGCGGCCTGGTATGGTTCAGGGGGGGGGGGGGGCGGCGCTCGCTCGTATTATACTGTATATGCTGTATTATTATACTGCATTATGTACTGTACACCGACTGCACTGTACATATATATATATCAATACATGGTATATATATATATATATATATATATATATATATATACACAGTGGATATAAAAAGTTTACACACCCCTGCTAAAATGTTAGGTTTCTGTGATGTAAAAAACTGAGACAAAGATAAATCATTTCAGAACTGTTTCCACCTTTTAATGTGACCTATAAACTGTACAACTCAATTGAAAAACGAACCAAAATCTTTTAGGGAGGGGAAGTAAAAATAAAAAAATAAATTGTATTGCATGTGTGTGCACACCCTCTTATAACTGGGGATGTAGCTGTTCAGCATTAAGCAATCATATTCAAACTCATGTTAAATAGGAGTCAGTACACACCTGTCATCATTTAAAATTCCTCTGATTAACCCCAAATAAAGTTCAGCTGTTCTAGTAGGTCTTTCTTGACATTTTCATAGTTACATCCTATAGCAAAAGCCATGGTCTGCAGAGAGCTTCCAAAGCATCAGAGGGATCTCATTGTTAAAAGGTATCAGTCAGGAGAAGTGTACAAAAGGATTTCCAAGGCATTAGATATACCATGGAACACAGTGAAGACAGTCATCATCAAGCAGAGAAAATATGGCGTAACATTACCAAGAACTGGACGTCCCTCCAACATTGACGAAAAGATGAAAAGAAAACTGGTCAGGGAAGCTGCCAAAAGGCCAACAGCAATATTAAAGGAGCTGCAGAAATATCTGGCAAGTACTGCTGTGTGGTACATGTGACAACAATCTCCCTTATTCTTCATATATCTGGGCTTTGGGGTAGAGTGGCAAGACGGACGCCTTTTCCTATGAAGAAAAACATCCAAGCCTGGCTAAATTTTGCAAAAACACATCGGAAGTCTCCCAAAAGCATGTGGGAAAATGTGTTATGGTCTGATGAAACCAAGGTTGAAAATTTTTGGCCATATTTCCAAAAGATATGTTTGGCACAAAAACAACACTGCACATCACCAAAAGAACACCATGCCCACCGCGAAGCATGTGGTGGTAGCAAAGCATACATCCAAATGAACAAAGGAATGGTTTCTCCAGAAGCAGGTTACCATGTTGGAATGGCCCAGCCAGAGCCCAGACCTGATTTTGATTGAAAATCTTTAGCGTGATCTGAACAGGGCTATGCACAGGAGATGCCCTCACAATCTGACAGATTTGGAGTGTTTTTGCAAAAAAAGTGGGCAAATATTGCCAAGTCAAGATGTGCCATGCTGATATATATAGTCTACACTGAATGCAGAGTATATATATATATATATATATATATATATTTAATAGGATTTGTATAACAGCTTAGCTGTAAAATCCTTTTCTTGGAGAACGTCACCGAGCCACAGTAATAAATAAATATGGCACCTTCAGGTGATGGACACTGGCACACCCTAAAGAGAAATTTCAATTCCCCATATAACCCCTCCCCCAGGAAGTACCTCAGTTTTGTAGCAAAGCAATACACGTGTGACCAGAAAGAGGAGAGGTACCTCTGTGTCCTGTGATGTACTCCAAGAAAACAGAAAATTGTACCATACTTACCGTAATTTTCTTTTCCTGGTGTCTATCCATGGCAGCATGCCTATGACAAGCTCCGCCTTGGCTCCTCCCTCAGGACTAGTGAATATTATAAAAGAAAAGGTTAGTACAACCCCCGCATTCTCGTTAATATAGAATACCGAGGGTGGGATTGTATGCTGCCATGGATAGGCACCAGGAAAAGAAAATTACGGTAAGTATGGTACAATTTTCTGTTTTCCTGGTGCCTCCATGGCAGCATACCTATGACAAATAACTATCTGAGACGGGTGGGATAATGCTTAGAGGTTTATTTTAAAGAAATTATTATTTAGAAGAAGCGAAGGCTGAAGTGACTGCCTGTCTGCCAAACTCCACCGAAGAGAGAGCTCCTGGGTCCACCCTGTAATGTTTCAGGAATGTATGTTGAGATGACCAGGTCGCTGCCTGACAAATAGTTTCGATCGACACATTTGCTCTTGCCGCCCAAGAAGCAGACACCGCTCTGGTGGAGTGCGCCCTGACCACCAAAGGGGTCTCTAGTCCCTTCGTCCTGTATACCTTGTGGATGAGTTAACGATCCATGAGGCGATCGTTCTGGCTGATGCCTCTTTTCCCTTGTTTTTCCCCAGGGAATTATGAACAGTCTGACCGAGGCCCGGAATGAAGCTGTGGCTTGCAGATAGCATTTCAGAGTGGAGGCAATGTCTAGTTCATGAAGAGCGCCAGAGTCCTGTTCAGAAAAAGTTGGGAGTGCCCAAGGTTCTGACATGCTTAAGGATGATGCTACCATAGGAATGAACCCTCGTACTGTTCTGAGTTCAACTCTGTCTGGGTAAAATATAACGTGATCATGATCTGCTCCCAAAGCTTGGAGCTCTGAAACCCATCTGCCAGAGGTTATGGCTATCAGGAAGGCTAACTTTAAGGTTAGATTCCAGAGCGATGCCGAGTTCGAAGGGGCAAAGGGTGGATTGGCTAAGGACTCCAGGATGACCGTAAGGTCCCAAGTGGGAAAAGATTGTTTGGTTGGTGGTCGGATCTTCCTGACGGCATTAAAGAACTGGATTAACAATGGATCCTCTGCCCATCTTTTACTGGTTGCTGCTGAGATCGCTGATACCTGCACCTTCAATGTACCTAACGCAAGACCTAGGTCCAGGCCTGTCTGCAAGAACTCAAGAATTTGAGATGATGAAGGGGAACCTGGATCACAGTTTCTGTCAAGCATGAAGGCTCTGAACTTGTTCCATACTTTATCGTATATGTTGTTCGTGGATGGTTTTCTTGCTTTGAGCAGGGTTGCGATCACTTTGTCGGAGCACCCCAGGGATTGGAACCTTTTCCTTTCAGTTGCCAGATGTGAAGGTCCAGCCTGTGGGGATCTGGGTGGGTGTGACATCCTTGCGACAGGAGGAGGGGTACTATTGGAACCTTGACTGGAGGTCTGGTGCTCAGATCCATTGCCGTAGGGAACCAAGGCCTTCTTGGCCAGTATGGTAGAATCGCTATCACCGTTGATGTCTCCCTCACAAGTCTTGACAGGAACCTCGGTATGAGGGGCCGCGGAGGAAAAGCGTAGGCCCGATTGCATGCCCAAGGGGCTGAGAGGGCATCTGTTGCCTCCGCCTGGGGGTGCGGAAACCTCGAGATAAACCTTGGAAGTTTGGTGTTGAATGCCGTCGCAAAGAGGTCTAGCTCCAGGGGGCCCCACTGGATCACTATCCAGTTGAAGATTTCCGGGTGTAAGGACCACTCGTTGGTATCTGCGAACCTGCGGGAAAGGCTGTCTGCCCTCGAGTTGAGATGACTGGGCAGATAGACTGCCCTCAGGTCCTTCAGATTCCTTTCCGCCCAGAGGAATATGGGCTCCACCTCGTTCAGGAGGGATCTGCTGCCTGTTCCCCCTTGTCAGTGCACATAGGATACTGCAGCCCTGTTGTCCATCCTGAGGAGAACTGGTTTGCCCGAAATCTCGAACTCCAGGGCTAGCAGTGCAAGGTAGGCTGCTCTGAGCTCCAGGACATTCGACACCATGCCGGCTGTATTGAAGGACCATCTTCCTTGTACTGAGGTCTGGTTGGAATGTGCTCCCCAACCTGCTGCGCTGGCATCTGTAGTAATTATGATCCAGTCGACATGCCCTAGCGGGCGAGATTTCAGAAGCGTCTGTCTCTTCATCCACCAATGTAGACTCCTGAGCATCAGGGTCGTCAGGTGTATGGGTTGGGAGAGATGTCGTCTGTTCCATAATCTTAGGAACTTCAGCTGAAAATGTCTCAAATGCCAGTGGGCCCAAGGGACCATAGGAATACATGACGACATCTGACCTATCAGGCTCAAACAATTTGAGGCTGTCAGGTAGGATCTCGTGCTGACTTTCTTCATTTGCTGGATAATGGAAGATACCTTCTGCGGTGGGAGAGACACCGTTCCATTCATTGTGTGGAACAGCGCTCCCAAATAGACCATCTCTTGAGTCGGAGAGAGGAGACTTTTCTCGTGGTTTATCTTCCATCCAAATTCCGTTAGCGTTGTCAAAAGGATGTTCCTGTGTTCCACTAACTGGGCTGGGTCCCTGGCCAGGAGTAGAAGGTCGTCCAGGTAGTGATACACCCGAAGCTCCAATTCTCTCAGAGGTGCTATGATGGCAATCAGGGTCTTTGTAAAGACTCTTGGTGACGTGCAGAGGCCAAATGGAAGGGTCTGAAATTGGAGATGTACGTGCCCCACCGCGAATCTCAGGTATTTCTGGAACGTAGGGAGTATAGGTATATGTAGGTAAGCGTCCTGCAGATCTATTGACAACATCCAATCCCCTGGTTGGACTACACGAATAATCGTCTGTAGAGACTCCATCTTGAATTTTTCCAGAAAGATATAGCGATTTAGCCTTTTTAGGTCTATCACGGGTCTCCACCCTCCGTTTCTCTTGGGGACTAGAAACAGGGTGGAATAAAAACCCGAAAATCTTTCGGATGGAGGTACTGGAACTACTGCTCGTTGCTCCTGTAGGGAAAGAAGAAAACGCTTTAGTGCTTCCGCTTTTTGAGGGGATCTTGATACCCTTGTCGGGGAAAAAAAGTCCTTGGGAGGTCTGTCTAGGAAAGACCAGAAATGACCGTGTTTGACTGTGGCAACTACCCAAGGATCCCTGCATTTTTGTTCCCAGATCTTTGAGAACTGCTTTAACCTGGCCCCTACAGGGATCACTTGGGCTGGCCTGGCGTCAAAAGGATTTTGTTGGATCCTGTGGGGTGGGTACTGGCCTCTGTCTCCGGGACTTGAGAAACGTAGACTGTGTACTTTTCCAATTGTGTCTGAAGCCTTTCCCTTGTCTGGACTGTCGGTAGTCCCTATTTTTGGAGTACTGGAACCTTGGTGCAGATGATCTAAAACGCCTGGATCGCCTGTCTTGGGGAAGTAGGCCTGACTTTCCGCCAGTGACCCGAGAGATGGCCTTGTCAAGTTTCTCCCCAAACCAGGCTTTACCATCAAAAGGTATCTTGCACCAGTTTTGCTTTGAGGCAACGTCCGCTGCCCACGGTTTTAGCCACAGTGCCCTCTTGGCCATTACTGAGTGAAGCATTGCTCTTGCGGAGCAACGAATTGAGTCGATGGCGGCCTCCCCAATGAAGTCTGCTGAGAGCTTCAGCTCATCCAACGCCTTGATTATATCTTCCTTAGGGATGTCCTGTTGGATTGAAGACTCTATATTATCCGTCCAAACGCGTAATGCGTTGGATACTGATGTCAGGGCTATCGCAGGTTTACAGGCATTGCCTGCCATCTGATAGGCCTTCTTAAGGTCAAGGTCCATCCTCCTCTCCAGAGGGTCCTTGAAGGAAGTTGAATCTTCCATGGGCAAAGTGACATTCTTGGCCAGCCTTACTACTGCGGCATCGACCACTGGAGGGCCATCCAGCATTGCGGAATCCGCTTCAGAGAGAGGGTATAATTTTCCCAGGCGGTTGGTGGAGAGTCTTTTTTCTGTCCTCCCCCATTCTTCCTCGATCACTTCCCTGATTTCCTCCATAAGAGGGAAGAAGGAGATCTGGCGCTTAAGAAAGGGGAAGTATGATTTGGACTTCCTGACCTCCATGTTGGACTCCTCCCAACCGATCGCTTGTTTGACGGCTTGCACATAAGGCTGGACCAAGGCAAAGGCAAAACCAGAGGCATCTGGGTCATCTGAAGAATCCTCTGAAATGGCCATTTCGTCCTGATGCTTAGAGGAGGAGGCAGGGAACGGATGAAAACTTCCACTCGTGGACGGCCCGGGCATGGAGGCCTCAGCCACCTGCTCCTGAGAAGGGGATGCCGGTTGTTGCATCGGCATTGTGGCGACCAATTCCACAAGGGAGTCCTTCACTGCATTTTTAAGGAGATCTGCCACTTGTAGGCCCTCAGACTCTCTGTCTGCTGCATAGTCTCTAAGGCAATCTCGACAAATTAGTTTGTCCGGAAGCGGGGTGCCTCCGCAGGCCTGACATCTAGTAGGTCTAGGTCTCGGGGAACGTGAGTGACGGCGCCTCTTGGCCGAAGCTTTTCTGCCACTTCTGTAAGTCCTATGTCTGGGCGACCTGTCTCTACTGTGATAGAAGTCATCATCCTCATCTTCGTATCGCCTTGAGGTCTTCTTAGACGTCTTCTGGCGTACAGGACTGAAATACAAAAGTACCGTCCTTAGTGCTCTCTTTTTTTTTTTTTAAACTTACCTGGGCGTAGGTCCTTACCTTGGGAGTAGAGTAGGATCTTGAGCGGGCGGCGAAAGGCTCATATTAGGCGGCTTAGCAGAGGTAACGGCTAGGAAAGAGTCAGAGGAGAGGTGTCAACTGGTCATGCACTAATTCACGAGGAAAAGAAGGGAATTTGCCTACAGAAGTAACGATTCCCCCCCCCCCCTTACTACTGAGTGCTGTTTTTTTTTTTTTTTTTTTACATGTCTATTTTTTTTTTTTTTTTTGGGAAATTCCAATGAAAAAATAAAATTTATTATTATTATTTTTTTTTAAATAACTTAATAAATTAATAAATCATCAATTAAAAAATTATTCCTCCACATTATTTAGAGCAATATATATATAACCATATGCTCACAAATATATAAGACAAAATGCATCTACAAGCATTAAGGCATGCCTTACCTTTAACAGAGGTGGAAATAGCCTGGAACTCTAGAGTGTAGTTCTCTTGTCAGCCACAGGCATTTCACTTATGCTGCCAGAGGAATAAATAGGAGGAGGGGGAGTGGAGGGACGCCTGTGCTCCACCCCTGCCGCTCTGAGGGCAAAGTGGACATTTCGCCGTCAGTAAAAATGGCCGCCGAAGCCTCCGAAGCTACCGCACATGCGCCGAGCGTCGAGACGAACCGTCGAAACATACGACCCGCCGGCGCATGCGCAGACGACGGCGGGGAACGCCGATCGACAATAAAGCACCAGAGGCTCGCCGCGCGCGGCCCCTAGTGAGTGGGAATGACAGACGCAAGGGGGAAGGAAGGGGGGCCTCTAAAAGGAATGGGAGCCAGGAAACAACCAGGGTGCTGGAGAGGAAAGAGAGAGAGAGGGAGACAGGGGAGACCAGAAACGAAAATCAAGTCTTAAGAACAGGGAAAAAGCTGCCACCTCTGCTGCCATGAACTAAAGCCTGAATGCCCGTACTGCAGGTAAAGCTCTTACTTAAGAGACAAACTGCTTGTCCCAAAAGATCCTACAGAAGGGACTTCCAACCTTATTAGCGCATTTAGCTGCCCAAGAGAAGGAACTGCGTCCGGGAGAGGCTTGAACCCGGACGGACGCTGCCGAATGCAGAAGGTAAGGACGCCGACCAGAATTCACTGCCATGAGGTATGAGGAAAAAAAGGAGAATGCGGGGGTTGTACTAACCTTTTCTTTTATAATATTCACTAGTCCTGAGGGAGGAGCCAAGGCGGAGCTTGTCATAGGTATGCTGCCATGGAGGCATCAGGAAAAGGATTTTACAGGTAAGCTGTTATAAAAATCCTATTTTCTTTATCATGGGACGCAGAGCCACAGTAATAACTGTATGGGATGTCCCAGATCAATGCCACCTGAGGGGAGGGGACAAAAACAAAAGTAGGGTGCAATCAGATCTGAGGACCTATACTGCCGCCTGCAGTACACTGCACCCAAAGACGATATTCTCATGCCTTCTCACACTTGCAGATTTGAGACATGGAGGCTTGGTGTTGCACTGCCCACAAAGCACTAACAGCCCTGGTGGAGTGCGTTTGATTTGAAAAGGTAGAACCTTCCTCTTCAAGCCATAAGCTTGAATAATTACTTGCCGAATCCGGGGGGCATGGCCGAGCGCATGGAGCGGTAAGACGTGCCTCTCTATAGCTCACACACCCGCTCGGACAACGTAATCAGGTCGGTAATGGGAAGGAAAGGTGGGGGAGAAGATCACCGTACCCCCGATCCACATGCTGAGGTCGAAATAGACAGTTTTTTCACCCGTTTAGGGCAAAATCAGCACGCCCCCCATCCAAGAAGGCACCGTCCCGGACATCAGGCACACACCCAGCCTCACAGGGAGCTGCATCTCAGCGCTCCACACCCCAAATGAGAACCAGACAGCATGCCAGGTCCCCTGTAGACTCGGAAACCGGCTCAGCCCGCTCTGTCTGCCATTCCCCTGATTCTCACAGATCCTATGGAGGATGGGACATGGAAGCCTATATCAAAGCCCCCCCCACCAGACATGATTTTGAGGCCTGTGTACAGAGACTTGAGCTCTCTTACAAACAAGAAATCACAGAGCTGCGCAGGGATGTTACAAACAGGCTAGAAGAAGTGGAGCACAACACAGAGGAAACTGCGTCCACACTGCAAGCTCATGAGGTTGTTTTAAAAGAGCACACTTTGCAAATCCAACAACTGATGTACCATCAGGACGACCAGGAAAATAGGGCCAGACGTAATAATATACGCAAACGTGGCCTACCTGAATCTGCAGAAACCAAAGATCTGGCCCCTGCAGTTATCG
This sequence comes from Lithobates pipiens, assembly GCF_037356315.1. Classification (NCBI taxonomy): domain Eukaryota; kingdom Metazoa; phylum Chordata; class Amphibia; order Anura; family Ranidae; genus Lithobates; species Lithobates pipiens. The sequence goes on along the minus strand of NW_027507784.1, from coordinate 182,421,155 downwards.
CCTTGTTTAATGACCTGCTGCAAAAAGAGAAAGATGCCCCTCTTGACTGTGTCCACCGAGCCCTGGGGCCCAGGAACCCAAATCTGGATCACCCTAAGGATGTTATCTGCAGAGTGCATTTTTATGCGATTAAGGATGCCATTATGCAAGCCGCTCGAACCCAAGATGCCATATATTTCAACGGCTCTCCAGTGACTTTGCTCCCCGATATTTCTAAGCTGACCCTGGACATGTGGCATGCCCTGAAATCTCTTACAGGGGTCCTCCAAGCAAAACAAATTAAATATCGGTGTGGATTTCCATTTATCCTCTCTGCATCCCTTGAAGGGAAATCAGCGACATTCCGTACACTAGGGGACCTCCCAAAATTTCTCGGAACATTTGAACTGCCACAGATTCCCATTCCAGACTGGCCTCTCCAGGCAGCCACCCCAGAATTTCAGGTCACCACAGGATGGCAAAAGCAACCCAAAAAGAAGAACAAACTTTCCAGACCGGAAGCCCCCAAAGCGTCTGATGGATGACCCTCTGAAGCAGATCTCATGACTAACTTTTCTTCTCTTCCCAGGCTTTTGACCAGTGAAGACGCACCTGCCTGTACTGTTTTTGGGACAATATGTTACTCAACCTAACTTTTTTTTGTATTTGTCGGTATTACCATTTTGCCTCAGGGAACATGCTCCCCTGCTAGGAGGGAGGTGTGAGATTTTGCCTGATGTCCCCTGCTCACTATAGGCTTCCCTCCCTCCCCTCCCCCACCTCACCCCCCACCTCACCCCCCCTCTCAACCTTGTCCCTCTCCCTGTCCCTCCCCCACCTCTCCCTTGAAATTTGTTCTGTCCACAATATGAGTGAGTTCCCCTGTATGCTGCTAGATGCACATGGTTTAGATATGGCCTTCTGGGACATTTGTTCCAGGGGCCCATATACAGTTGTTTAACATTTAACTAGCACTGCAGGGTTTTGAGCATTAAAACAAATAGTAGAATTTATGCATATACTGCCCGGCATGTGCGGGCCTCTCTGTGTGTTGACCGCGTTCCCCCCACTTAGGGTTTTCATTACCCATAGCGACTTTAGCTGATATGTTGATTGCAACTTTAATAGTTAGGCACCTAGGGCCTCGTTTCCTCTTCTTTCTCTCCCTCTGTGCAACTCATCCCCTCTTGTTTCTTCCCCTCATAACCCCCTCTCCCCCACCCAGAACCGACGGTTCCTTCTTCTCCACCTCTCCCCCCTCCCCACTGGAGACAGCGAGCTTCACCCTGGCTAATTAAGTTAAGCCCACTATCTTATCCAACCGATGGCAGCACAAACCTCCTTGAAAATCTCCTCTCTTAACTGCAGAGGCCTCAATACCCCAGAGAAAAGAAGGCAAATTCTATATCACTTCCACAAATTGGCTACTCAAATCTTGCTCTTACAGGAAACCCACTTTAGATCAGGTGCTATCCTGCAATTGCCGCATAAACACTACGCTACTTGGTACCATAGCACCAACCCCTCAGCAAAATCCAAGGGAGTCTCTATCGCATTTCACGCCACCTTCTCCCCAGATCTCCTTGATACCTATATTGATCCTCTGGGCAGATATGTCTTTATCAAACTGTCATATTTGAATATGATCTATACTGTGGTTAACATATATTCTCCCAACCAGGAGCAGCAGCATTTCCTCACCAAAGTGACCTCACGCCTTAAACGGTTTGGCACAACCAACGTGATTCTGGGGGGGGGGGTGACCTCAACGGCACCTTGATACCTCGTCTTGATGCCTCGACTGGTAAGTCATTGCTCTCCCCAGCTTCTCTGACCAAAATGTGAACACTCTTGTCTGACATATCCCTAGTAGACGTTTGGAGATTGCTACACCCTACCACTAAGGATTACACTTACTCCCCAGCCCACTCCTCTTACAGCAAACTTGATTACTTCATCGTCTCTCAATCCTTACTAGACTATTCTCCCTCCGCCTCTATAGGTCTTACCTTATGGTCTGATCATGCCCCCATTCATATGAACCTAGGAAGTTTACCCCTACGCAACAAAAGATGTTATCCGACCTAGTTAGCACACAAGATATCATACAGACTATTAAACACTTCATATCAGATCACACCCAAGACACCACCAACCCCCTTACGAAGTGGGAAGCGCTCAAATGCGTAATTAGGGGTAAACTCATCCAACATGGTTCCCGACTCAAACAAGCACGTACAGAAGATATCAAACGTCTCCTCACTACTATAGCCACCTTAGAGGACTCACATAAGAAATCCCCAGACGCCACAATACTGCTAGAACTCACTAATGGCAGAAGAGACCTGCTGCAAATCTTTTCCCAACGCGTGGCAGTAGCAAGGGATAAGGGGCGCTTTGCCTATTATTCGCATGCCAACAAATGTGGTAGACACCTAGAGAATACATTACAGCCCCGACAAGCTAGAAAGTCCATCCCATTTATTAACTCTCCAACAAAAGGTAAAGTGCTGAATAACGCGCCCATAATGGAGGAATTCCGCCAATACTACTCTAACCTATATAACCTTATCCCCCAATCTTCGTCTCCTCTATCCCACCCACAAGATCTATCCACGTATGTCCAGGAAACTGCACTCCCTCCTATTCCAGCTCCTGATATAGAAGATTTAGAATCCGCTTTAACTGAAGCAGACTTCCAGGCGGCCATAAAGAACCTAAAAAATGGCAAAAGCCCCGGCCCAGATGGGTTTTCCTCACGGTTCTACAAAACCTATGCACCCCAAATCATCCCCTTTTTAGTTAAAGCATTAAACGCCATAGACGGAAACCTTATCCCCTCTCCCACCCTCCTTCAAACCCAAATAGTGGTCATTCCAAAACCAGGCAAAGACCCCTCTCTATGCCCTAACTACAGACCGATCGCTCTTTTAAATATTGACTTGAAACTGTATGCTAAAATTCTTGCTAACCGCCTATTCCCCTTACTCCCTGAGACAATCCATACAGACCAGGTTGGCTTTGTCTCTGGCCGTGAAGCCAGGGACAATAGCACCAAAACTGTTCACCTCATACATTATGCACAACGCCACCAATTACCGACCTGCCTTCTCTCCTTTGACGCAGAGAAGGCCTTCGATAGGGTCAGCTGGCCCTTTCTTCATGCCACGCTATCCCAACTAGGCCTAGGCCCTAACATGATCTACCGCATCATGTATCTATACTCCAAACCCTCAGCCACGATCCTGGTAAATGGTTCCCAATCAGACAAACTCACAATCACAAATGGCACCAGACAGGGCTGCCCTCTCTCCCCACTTCTTTTTGCACTAGTGATTGAACACTTAGCCCAGGCGATTAGAGCAAATCCTAACATACATGGCATCCAAACCCCCTCCGCCCACTACAAACTCTCCTTATATGCAGATGACCTCCTTCTTTACGTAAATCAACCTCACATCAGCATACATACTTGCGGAGATAGACAGATTAGAACGCCGTGGTAATTATAAACTGAATATCTCTAAAACCGAGGCACTAAACTTGACACACAATGCCCTCACCTCCCTCAAGACCAACTTTCCTTTTCAGTGGCAAGCACACTCTATCTCATACCTAGGAATAGCCATCCCAAGACATATCCCTGACATATACTCCCTGAATTTTAGCCCCTTACTAACGAAACTTAGACGCCTCACTGAAGGCCGTTTGGACCTTCCATTGTCCTGGTTTGGCCGCATGAATGCCCTGAAGATGGACATACTCCCCAAACTTCTATATCTCTATCAGGCTCTCCCCATTGCCCTCCCTACGGCATTCTTCCGCACCCTCCGTTTGATGGGCATCCGATTTGTTTGCCAGGGGAACCACCCCAGACTGAAACATAAACTCCTATGTTCCCCCATTGACAAACTTCGAGCTTTATCACACCTCAGCGGTGCTTTCCCATATCCTGGAGTGGTTCCCCGACCCCCCGGTCAAAGCTTCCACCTTTGTGGAACAAGACCTATCCTCTACTGATCTTCGCGCGCTCCTATGGGGATACGACCGAACACTCAAGTCCCTCACGGGCCTATCCCCCCCCCCTTGCTAGAGTCGCACTTATGATTTGGTACCGCAGAAGCGAGTCATACTCATTATCCTCTAAACCGAGCCCTCTCACCCCCCTGTTTGACAACCCGGCCTTCCCAGAAGGAAACTCCACCCAGACCATAGATGACTATGACAGGTCCTCCTGGCCCACGGCGCAACAATTTGTTAATGACTCGCTAGGCACCTTTGTAACTAATCAAACCAATGCCCCCTCCAGAATCACCTGGCTAACGCAACTACATCTGGCATCCTACTGCAAAAAACTCCATGACTCTAACCAAATTCACAGACCCCTGCTGGGATATGAACAATTATGCACGCTCCCAGAGACGCCTCGTCACACCCTTTCTCTACTTTACAAAATGATCCTGACCCACTCACATGGGTCCCTACCTGAATACGCTAAAACCTGGTCAGAGGAACTTGGGAGAGACATAACTGATGCAGAGTGGAGTAAGGCCTTTCTCATTACCCACAAATCAATGATTTCGAGTTACGAGCAGGAGAAAAACTACAAATTGGTATCAAGGTGGTATCAGGTCCCAACCATCCTCAAAAGTATGTTCCCCTCTACTTCTGACACATGTTGGAGATGCAACTCTGCAAGGGGTACATACATTCACGTTTGGTGGGAATGTGATGTGCTCCCCCCGTTCTGGACACAAATCTTCCAGATCTACACAGAAATATATGAGAAACCGCTTACACCCTCCCCTCCATTGCCCTTCTGTCTGTCCTACCGGGCTCTATCAAATCACAGAAAAATAACTTACTATAATTTCCTCTGTGCAGGGCGACAACTTATCCCTAGACACTGGAAAACTACCACCCCCCCATCTTTATTAGAATGGGTGGATGAAATTAATAACCTAATGCTTATGGAGGAAATGCAAGCCGAAGTACTGGACAAGCAGGCAAAATTCTCTTTCACCTGGAGTATATGGAGGCATTACTCTACTTCAGATGAACTAAAACGAGGAATCTTAGCATTAAAAACAACCTGAGAAATCAAACAATTCTCACTTGAAGACCCCGGGTCTTGGATAATGAAACTCTCAGTACGAATGAGGCTCGCTGTCTCTATGTCCCTCCCCCTTCCCCCTCCCGTCCTTTCTTTCCCCCCCTTACCATTCTTCTCACTACCTTACCCCTCATATGCTTTCCTCACTATTTCTTCTCCATCCTATCCTTTTAGGCCCCTCTTGGCCTAACCAAATACTCACAGGTATCCTGTTCTACCAATCTATAACCCATTAATACTAAGGGATCCAGACGGACCTTGACTTATTGGTCTGGTCTGCCTTCGCAGATTTAGCATTAACATCTGCTCTCCCCTGGTTACTAGATGCAGATGGCTCCCACAGGGGCGCTCGGCCCAGGGAGAAGGTTAAACGTATTGTATCTACTGCATGCTTTATCCTGTGAATGTAGATGGGACCTCAAGTGTACTACATGGATAAAACAGAATGCTTTGTTTTCACTTGTAAAAAATTATAATGTGTTTGACATTCTTGGACCAGATAGCCTATTGCTGGGCTCCTGGCCCTGTTCCTTTCTTGAATTTACTGTTTACAAATGTTTATACTTTGAAAAAAAGAATAATAAAATGTATTGAACCTAATTACTTGCCAAATCCATTTGGCAATAGTGTATTTTTGATGCTGCCCTTATTAAAGGGGGCTCCCGGATGCCGATAAGCCCTCCGCCCGCAGACCCCGACAACCAACGGCCAGGGTTGTCGGGAAGAGGCCCTTGTCCTCATCAACATGGGGACAAGGTGCTTTGGGGTGGGGGGGGCCACGCGGCCCCCCTTCCCCAAGGCACCCCCATGTTGAGGGCACGCGGCTTGGTACGGCTCAGGAGGGGGGGCGCTCGCTCGTCCCCACCCCCTTTCCTGACCGGCCGGGCTGTGTGCTCGGATAGGGGTCTGGTGTGGATTTTGTGGGGGACCTCACGCCGTTTTTTTCAGCGAAGGGGATTCTCCTTAAAACCCCTGCCAGACCTAAGGGTCTGGAATGCCCCCGAGAAGGCATGCAGGCTTCATGAGTGAGGCAACAATGTCGCCTCGCTCTGGCTGCTATAGGAAAATGAAATTTTCCTATTGCAGCCAGCGCAACGGGATCGCGCTGGTTAAAGAAGCCTGTCGCCGGGAACCAGCGTGATACTGTCGCGCTGGAAACACAATGTCGGCGGCACATACTGTAGTGACTTTTCTTCATTAGAACAGGGTTCTGGAAAAAATTAAGGTAAAACAATATCCTGGTTTAGGTGAAAACCTGAAATCACCTTTGGCAGAAAACTAGGATGAGGACGCAATACTACTCTATCTTTGTGAATGATGAAATATGGCTCTTTACAAGAAAGAGCCGCCAACTCTGATACACTTCTTGCAGAAAAACGGCTACCAGAAAAACTAGCTTCCTTGTCAAAAGGACAAAAGGAATATGTCATATTGGCTCAAAAGGCTGTTTCTGTAATGCCGACAGAACTAAATTCAAGTCCCAAAGGTTCAGGGGTGCTCTAACCGGTGTATTAAGCTGTGTTACCCCCTGTATAAAGCTTCGGACCAAAGAATGTGAAGCAAGCGGACATGGAAACAATACTGATAAGGTCGAGACCTGGCCCTTGATAGTACTCAAGGCCAGTTTCATCTCTAGCCCCATTTGCAGAAAGGCAAGAATTCTACCTATGACATACTTCCTAGGATGCCAAACCCTGGATTCAAACCAGGAAACATATGCCTTCCAGACTCTACAATAAATGACTCTGGAAGCTGGCTTCCTTGCATCAATCAAGGTAAATATCACTGAGCCTGAAAGCCCATCATTCTTCAGAATGTGGGTTTCAATAGCCAAACTAATATAAATTTAGCATTTGTAAAGTAGGATGGAACACTGGTCCCTGCGATAGCAGGTCTGAACATGGTGCTAGAGGCCATGGGGTCCCTACCACCATCTTTACTATTTCTGCATACCAAGATCTCTGGGACACGCTGGGTCCACAAGAACTACTGACTTCCTTTCCCGCTTGATCCTGTGAAGAAGTCGAGGTAGCAGCAGAATAGGAGGGAATGCATAAATCAGTGAGAACTGATCCCAAGGGGTCACCAATGCATCTGTTCTGCATGTGAGTGGATCCCTTGTTCTTGACACAAAGTTGTCAATTTTGTCAAAATAGACAGTTTTCCCGCACAAGAGGGCTCCGATCTGACCGGATCGCATGAAGGAGGGCTGGGGTGGAGAAGAGGAGGAGAGCTGCAGATGGGAACCGTTGGAATGGCTGTGGGAGTGGCGCTGCACACCACCGACTGACACCATACTCCCTCTGCCTCCTGTAGTGAAGCTATCCAGGTGGGGGGGACATTCCAAGGAGAAAAAAAAAAACCTCCCACGTCTTACCTGGAGCTTGGGCCAGAGGAAGCGTGCAGCTTGTGACACAGAGCGAGACAAGCATGGAATCAGGTAGGTGCTCTTGACAGCCCCCGGTGGTGACTATAGGCATGACAACATTTATTTTAACCACTTGACCACTGGGCACTTAAACCCCCTTAATAACCAGACCAATTTTCAGCTTTCAGTGCTCCAACATTTTGAATGACAATTACTCAGTCATGCAACACTGTACCTATATGAAATTTTTGTACTTTTTTCACACAAATAGAGCTTTCTTTTGGTGGTATTTAATCACTGCTGGGTTTTTTATTTTTTGTGCTATAAAAGAAAAAATACAGAAAATGATGTAAAAAAATGAATTTTTCTTTGTTTCTGTTATAAAATTTAGCAAATTAGTAATTTTTCTTCATAAATTTTGGCCAAAATTTATAATACTACATATCGTTGGTAAAAATAAGTACAAATCGGTGTATATTATTTGGTCTGTGTGAAAGTTATAGAGTCCACAAGCTATGGTGTCAATATCTGAAAATTGATCACACCTGATGTACTGATGGCCTATCTCATTTCTTGAGACCCTAACATGCCAGAAAAGTACAAATACCCCCCAAATGTCCCCTTTTTGGAAAGAAGACAATCCAAGGTATTTAGTAAGAGGCATGGTGAGTTTTTTGAAGTTGTAATTTTTTCCCACAATTCTTTGCAAAATCAAGATTTTTTTTATTTTTTTTCCACAAAATTGTCATATTATCAGGTTATTTCTCACACACAGCATATGCATACCACAAATTACACCCCAAAACACATTCTGCTATTACTTCCGAGTATGGTGATACCACATGTGTGAGACTTTTACACAGTGTGGCCACATACAGAGGCCCAACATGCAGGGAGCACCATCAGCCGTTCTGGAGCACCCAGGACAATTCTGACATTTCTCTCCTACATGTAAAAATATCATCATTTATTTGCTAGAAAATTACATAGAATCCCAAAACATTACATATGTTTTTAGAAAAGACCCTAGAGAATACAATGGCGGTAGTTGCAACTTTTTATCTCACATGGTATTTGTGCAGTAATTTTTTGAACGAGTCTTTTTTGGAAAAAAACTGTTTTGTGCTTTAAAAAAAAACAGTAAAGCTTTTTTTTTTTTTTTTTTATATATTCTTTCTTTTTCCATTTTAAATAACATTTACCAAATACAAATTGTACAAATAATTCACTGTCCCAGCTTGGACGTACATTTATATTAATCATCCATTGAACAATCCATTCCCAACCCCCTCCCAAATAAAAATTAATAAATAAATAAATAAATAAAAAACCCTTCCTCTTATATGAACAAAACAGTAAAGTTAGCCCAATGTTTTTGCATAATGTGAAAGATGAAGTTACGTGAGTAAATAGATACCCAACATGTCACCCTTCAAAATTGCACACACTCGTGGAAGAGCGGCAAACTTCGCTACTTAAAAATCCCCATAGGCGACAATTTAATTTTTTTTACCAATTACATGTTTTGAGTTACAGAGGAGGTCTAGGGCAAAAATTATTGCTCTCGCTCTAACGTTCGCAGAGATACCTCATGTGTGTGCTTTGAACACCGTTTTCATATGTGGGCGGGACTTACGTATTATTTCTGCATGTGAGCACACAGGGACAGGGGCGCTTTAAAAACATTTTTTTTTGTTCATTTTACTTTATTTATTTTAGTTTGACACTTTTTTCCCCAAAAATAAATTTTTTGATCACTTTTATTCCTATTACATGGAATGTAAACATCCCTTGTAATAGGAATATGGTATGACAGGTCCTCTTTACACTGAGATATAGGGTCAATAAGACCCCACATCTCACCTCTAGACTGGGAAGCCTGAAATAAAAAACATTGGAAAAACATTTCTGGCTTCAATCGTAGCGGTGAGTCAGTAGAAGCACCGGAGGGTGGCGGGAGGGGGGATGTCTCCTCTCGCCTCCTGTAAGAACGGTCAAGCAGCGTCAGGCATCATTCAGATATCTCCACACAAAGTCAAGGATGTCATATGATGGCCAGCGGCCGAAAGTGGTTAAATTGCTTTTTTTTTTTAACACAAAGTTGTCAATTTATACAATATTTCTTTTTTTTTTTTTTTATAAAGATTTTATTAGTTATTTCAGGAAAAAGTACAGCATAACGTAACAAAATAACAATATGACAACATGAGTGGTAGGTTTCATTACAAATTGTTCCAGGCAAAAATTCACACAATCATAGTATCGTAATTGTCAAATGAGTTAATTTATTGTTATTTTGGCAGCTTTTCCGGAACCATCTGATGGGGCATTGGTGCGTTGGGTTGGTTTCACCCACTTGTCCTCTTCTGTATTCATGGACATGGGGCACGGCCTCAGGTATTAGTACCTTAACCAAGTATCCTGTCTGTCAGTTGCTGGGTTCAAATTGTGGCTAGTAAGAGAAAAGAGAAGATGGGTAAGGGGAATGGGGGGGTATAGGGTGGGGGATACAGGGTGGGGAAGGGGGGTCTGATCCCACTCGCTTCCCCCTCCGTCTACTGTCCACTCGTTGCAGTCTCTAGGTCTGTCGGCTCCCCAGAGAGGCCCCACTATAGTGAAGTTGTTTAATGGTACTCAGTTATATAGTTTGTTGCAATAAATCCTGATAGGATTGAGAGTTCTTGAAAGTTATCCAAGACTCCCAGACACCTGAGAAGCTAGGGATTTTATCTTGTGCAGCGAGGATTAGTTCCTCCATTGCCGCTATGCGGTCAACCCTAAAGGTCCATTCCTTTAGCGACGGTGGTTGTGGGGACCTCCAATGTACCGGTATACACAGCCTAGCTGCATTGATTAGGTGTATAGCTACTGACTTGAGATACACTTATCCAAAATCCCGCAGAAAAAGTAACAGGTATTGTCCTGGTGTGAATTCCAATGGGAGAGAGGAAATTGCTGTAGTCACTTCATGTATTTTCTGCCAATATGGCTGAATCCGGGGGCAGGACCACCAGATATGGAGGAGGGAACCCCCTTCTGTTCCACAGCACCAACAGTGGTCTGGCACTGTCGGAAAAATCTTATGCAGCACTTGTGGGGTCTTGTACCATCTCGTTTTTAATTTGTAGCCATTTTCCTGCGTGTGAACATTCAGAGAGCCTTTGTGTATGTATAAGTGGATACGATCCCAGTTGGCATCTCCTATCTCCCTGTCTAAGGCTGATTCACAGAATGCATGGTCTGAGCATAGGGAGGAGTACGGTTCTAAGAACATGGAGGCATACAAGGCTGAGATCACATGGCTCTGGGGTGATGAGCTTGAGCATAAAGCTTCAAATACCGAGGGGGGGTTCGTGAATTTTGGGATTTTTGTCGGTACATCTAGGAAGTGTTTGAGTTGCATATAGGACCAAGAGGGAAAAGATTTGGTATTAGACAATGTTGCAAGATCATGTATGCTGAGGAACCTGCCTCTGCGGAAAAAGTGTTTGGCCTGCATCCGCGGGTAAGGCCATTCTTTTATAAGATAGGACTTCGATAGTCCCGGGGGAAGTCTGGGTTGCCCCTAATAGGGGTGATCGGGCATTCCTTAGTAGACATTGCATGGGTCTTGCATGCCTTCTCGCAGGCTTGTAATGTTGCCCCAATAAGAGGATGTGAGCGCAATTTAGATGGTGTCAACATTTTGGATACCCAAGGCATCACACCCAGTTCCACGTCCGTAATTAGTTTTTCAAGATTCACCCAGCTTTTGCACCGGTCATGGACATTCCAGTCCACTACTCTAGTCATGTGGACAGCCCAATGATACCGCTGTATGTCTGGTAGGCCGATTCCCCCTTTTACTTTAGGTAGTACTAGCTTTGCCCAACCGATACAAGCCGATTTGGTGCCCCATAAAAAGGACCTACACATTCTCTTATATGTTGTGAAGAAGGTGGGGGGTAGGTGTATTGGGATGGTCTGCATTTTGTACAATAAGCGAGGCAATACTGTCATCTTTAGGACCGCGGCCCGTCCGAACCATGAAAGGGTAGGTACGTTCCACTTCAACAGGTCTCGTTGTATAAGTTTTAGTTCTGATAGAAAGTTCATATTGTATAGTGACTTTAGATCGACTGGTAATTGAATGCCTAAGTATGTGATGGCCTCTTTCTCCCATTTAAACGGGAAGTTAGATTGGCATTGACTTACTAGGTCGTTTGGTAGTGAGATATTCAGTGCGTATGATTTAGCCAGGTTAATTTTCAAATTTGAGATGTGCTGAAAGAGATCTAAGGTCATCATGAGGTTAGGCAGGGACGTCAGTGGTGAGGACAGAAAGAGTAGGATGTCATCTGCGAACGCCGCAATCTTATATTCTTTTTGGCGGACTGCAATACCCTTTATGTTCGGGTTTTCTCTGATACAGCGAAGCAGGGGTTCCAGGGTCAGAATGTAGAGTATGGGTGAGAGAGGACACCCCTGGTGCCATTATGAATAGGGAAGGCGTCCAATAGCTGGCCGTTTACCCGGACTCTAGCGCTCGGATGCATATAGAGGGAGCCTATAAATGCGCGCATCCCGCTCCCCAAACCGAGAGCAGTCAGCGTCTCTTCCATATAGTCCCAGGCCACTCTATGGAACACCTTCTCTGCATCCATTGCCAGGAAGAAGCCCTCTTATTGGGAGGAGGTGAGCCAATTGTGTAAGTTCAGGGCTTTGATGGTATTATCCCTGGCCTCCCTGCCAGGGACAAAACCCACTTGGTCTAAGCCTATCCAGGCTGGGATATGGAGGACAAGGCGGTTGGTCAGAATTTTTGCAAAAAGTTTGATGTCCGTATTTAGAAGTGAGATTGGCCAGTAATTGGCTACATTAGTCGGGTCTTTACCCTCTTTGTGGATTACAGAAATATATGCTTCTCGTAGGGTCGCTGAGGGGCATGTAGAGGTGGCTAATGTATTAAAGGCCTTAAGGAAGGGTGGTGCTAATAGTTCTGCAAAACTTTTATGATATTGCGCTGAGAAACCATCTGGTCCCGGGCATTTGTTAGGTTTAGTGGCTTTCAGAGCCGCCGTCCACTCTTCGAAGGTTAAAGGGGCTTCCAGTTCAGTTTTGTCGGTCTCTGAAAGGGCTTTCGGGCTGTATTTGTGAAGAAAGTCCCTTATCATCTTTATTCGTGTTTCAGTCTTGGTAGGGTCTTGAGTTTGGTTTGTCCCTTTGAGATTGTAGAGTGTGCTATAGAAGCGACAAAATTGGTGTGCAATATCCTTGCTTTTGGAGTGGGTTGTGCCCGATGAGTCGGTCACATGATGTATCGTGTGGGTCTGCGTGCGTTTCTATGTGAGTCTAGCTAATAGTTTGCCTGGCTTATTGCCCTGTTCATAAAACAGTTTGTGTGACAGGACCAGTCCCTTTCGTGCTTTCTTAAACAATTCTTCCACTAACTGAGTCCGTGTGTCTGTGAGCTCCTTAGTTATTCGAAGAGCCTGGGATTGTTTGTGTTATGCTTCCAGCTTAGCTATTTTCTCAGAAAGGGAGACAATCAATGCTTGGTGTGCTTTCTTCTTCCGAGCAGCTATAGCGAGCATGTGTCATCGTATGACACACTTGTGTGCCTCCCATTGAACCATGGGAGACACCACAGGCGTGTCATTCAGATGAAAGTAGTCGGAAAGGGCCTGCGTAATGTTTGCCAGATCTCCAGGGTCTGCCAGAATGGAAGCATCCAGTCTCCACGTCTTGGTGGACACGGCTGTCTGCGGGAATCTCAAGGTTAGGGTAATTGGGCGATGGTCGGAAAGGGCCATACTTTCAAAGGTTGCTTCCGCCAGGTATGTCAGGTCAGATTGGCGGATAAAGAGATAATCCAGCCTAGAGTACCGATTGTGAGGGGAAGAGAAGAATGTATAGTCCCTTTCCCGGGGGTTAAGGGTTCGCCAGGTATCGTGCAATGCTAGGGACGATAATCGTAGTTTTATTTGTCGTAGAGCCGCAAAAGGGAGGGAAGAAGTACCTGTCGAGGTGTCCAATAGGGGGTCTAAGGCTATATTGAAGTCGCCCACCAGTATTTGTAAGCCTGTTTGAAAGGAGGTGAGTTTTAGGAATGTCTCTTTAAGGAATGTCACCCTCTTGGAGTTGTGGCAGTATATGTTTACAAGCATCATAGGTTTTCCCTTCCAGGTGCCCTTCAAAAAGAGAAATCTGCCCTCCGGATCCAGCAGTTAGTCTGTCAGATGGAACATGAGTGACTTAGCCAGCAGGATAGATACTCCTTTAGTTTTGGAGTCTGTGCAGGTCGCATGATATGCATCCCGGTAGCGTTTGTTGGTAAGGCGGGGAATTGACCCTGTTTTAAAATGGGTTTCCTGTAGGAAGACTACTCCTTCTCTGCAGCGATGGGCTTCCGCCAGGACACTGCTACGTTTTTCCGGTACATTGAGGCCCTTGGCGTTTAACGAATATATTTTAAGCGTTAATGGGGCTGACGTTTGCACTGTGGAGGACATGGTGCAGGATTATCAACGCATGTGGGCTTCACTTGTGGACGTAGACAGAGAGGGATCACGGTGGGGGAGGGGGTGGAGGGGAGGTGAGAGGTGACAAGGGGGTAGAGAAAGAAGAAAGTAGTAGATATCTAAATTTGCTGTGTCAATTTAGGTTTTGTAGGTGATGGACAGAGGAATTTCACCTGGTAGTGGTAGAGTTCCACCACACAGGCAGTATTACGGGTATACCGGAGGTGGATTGAGGCCGGCTTGTCCACCTAGGTGAGCGAGGGGTGCGGGGATGGTGGTAAATATAAACCAGTGGTTGTCAAAGGGGAACCTGCCTCTTTGGGGTGGGAGAATAGTCTAACACCAGGGAAGAAATCTATTACGCCACCCAGAGCTAGGATGAAAAAAGCAAGATGAAAAAAAATAAAAATAAAAGTGACAAGATGGCAGTTCAGACACCTGCGAGACTCGTTGGATGGGGCCATTAGGGAGAGAAAAAAAAAAGGGAGGGGGGAAGGATAGGTCTTGTGTCCCCTCCATGACGGCTACCAGCTGTATGGTCTCTCAGCCTGCATGTATTGTTCTGCAAAGGACACATGAACCCCTATATGGGAGTATTCGCAACCCATTTACTGGTGGCAGTATGGGCGACCCATGTGCTATCCTCCTGTGCCGGAGAGGCCTGGTCTTGGTAGTTTATATGACTTGGGGATGGAGCCCCCTACACCAAGATTGCCGTGACCTGATACTGGGCGATCAGATTGGGTTTGGGGGTTCAGGGTACCACATAGTAGTAAAATATATAATAAAAAAAAAAAGGAGGGAGGGGAAAAAACAAGAGAGGGGGAAAATGATTCACTTGTCATAGGAAGCCTAAGACCTCCACCTGCTGGAGGCATGGGATTAAAGTTTGCGTGTAGTTTACATCGTGTTCGCAGTTCTGTCAGCTCTGCAGCTCAGTCTAGATTGGGAGGGTAATACTACTCCCCCCCTTTTGGAAAAAAAAAAAAGTAATCATAAGGCCCCATGGGGATAGTCTCCAAAAGAGAGATAGTTCTGAAAGAATAATTGGAACAGCCTCACCAAACCATAGATTACACAGCTAGCGATCCATTCTGCGTCGTACAGATGATGGTGAGGTTCGTGGGCTCTCCTCAGTTTCCATATCTCCACGCATCCTCGGTGGGGAGTTGGCCGACGTTCTGCGTCTCCTCTGGCTGTGCCTTTGTGTGCGTGGGGTGCCCTCTGGCAGTGTGGGGATCCATGGATCAGGTTGCATGAATGCGCTATACCAGTCAGGAACTTCTGTCACAGGAATGCCTAAGGATTCACAAAAGGGATGTAAATCAGCTGGGGTTCTCAGCTGCGCTGTGCGATTTCCTGATGTCGCCTGCACACAAAATGGAAATTTCCATTGATAGGCTATGCGTCGTTCACGGAGTGTCTGCAGGAGTGGGCGCAGTTCCCTCCTATGCTGCAAGGTGATCGTAGACAAGTCTTGGAATAGTTGTATGCGTGCGTCATTATGCTCCAAGCGCTCATGATTGTGGGCCAGGCGCAGTATCTCCTCTTTTTGCGTGAAATCAACTAGGCAGCAGACTGCATCTCTTGGGGGGTCAGTGTCCCTACCCCTTGGTCTGAGAGCCCTGTGGCACCTTTCCATCTCCACTGGGGCATCAGGCAGTTTTCCCAGCAGCGTGTTGAAGATAGCCCATACTACTGATTGCAGTTGGGGGTCCCTCCACTGTCTCTGGGATACCCCTCACCCTCAGATTGCATCTGCAACCCCTATTATCGAGGTCCTCCATGTGCCTGTGCATCTCGATCAGGTGTTGAGCATGAACATTGACTACCCTTTGCACCTGATGTATGGCTGTCCCATGTGTCATTGGTTTCCGTTTCCACCTGCTCCAGCCTGTTAGCAACAGCCCTGATATCCATTTTTAAGTCTGTTATGGGTGCAAACAGGGTGTTTTTTATGTCCATCGCCACTTGCTGGAGGTCTGAGAGACACAGTAGGGGAGAGGTGTGTGAGGGAGAGGTACCTTGAGCTGAGGCAGAGGCGCCTGAAGGATCCACTGTTATATCGGGTCCCGTCGTGTGCCGCTCTGAGGCCTGGGATGCGGCCTGCATGTCTCCCTGCGCTTGTGTGCGGAACATTGCGGGAATTTTCCGCCTTAGCTGTGTGGCCGGGTCTTGCTGTGATTGGGAGCCTAAGGAGCTTCTCCCAGTCATCGTGGCCAGACTATGGAGTGTTTGTCCCGCTGATTGAAGCAAGGATGGCTGTCTGGGTGGTGGAGCTCTGTGATCAAGCTGCCATTCTTGTCCGGTGCCACGCCCCTAATATATTTCTAACACATAGCATGTACATAGCAAAAATGACACCCCAAAATAGATTCTCCTACTCCTCCTGAGTACGGCGATATCACATGTGTGAGATTTCCACAGCCTGGCCACATACAGAGGCTGAGTACAGCTGGGTATGGCTGAGCATGGCCGAGTATGGCTGAGCATGGCTGGGTATGGCTGAGCATGGCCGAACATGGCTGGGTGTGGCTGAGCATGGCCGAGCATGGCTGGGTATGGCTGAGCATGGCCGAGCATGGCTGGGTATGGCTGAGCATGGCTGAGTATTGCAGGGTATCACCGAGTATGGCTGGATATTACAGGGTATTGCCGAGTATGGCTAAGCATGGCCGAGTATGGCTGAGTATTGCAGGGTATCACCGAGTATGGCTGGGTATTGCTGGGTATCACCGAGTATGGTTGGGTATTGCAGGGTATCACCGGGCATGGCTGGGTATTGCAGAATATGGCTGGGTATTGCAGGGTATCACAGAGTATGGCTGGGTATCACCAAGTATAGCTGGGTATTGCAGATTATGGCTGGGTATTGCAGAGTATGGCTGGGTATTGCAGAGTATTGGCAGGGTATTGCAGAGTATTGGCAGGGCATTGCAGAGTATTGGCAGGGTATTGCTGGGTATTGCAGAGTATTGCTGGGCATTGCAGAGTATTGGCAGGGCATTGCAGAGTATTGGCAGGGTATTGCTGGGTATTGCAGAGTATTGGCATGGCATTGCAGAGTATTGGCAGGGCATTGCAGGGTTAATTGTCAGTGAGCAGCACTGTGGGCACTACAGATCTAGCCCACAGTGCTGCTGCACCGATCTTTCCCCCTCCACTGTACTGATCGGTACAGAGAGGGGAGGGAGGAACCAGCATCATGACATGACGCCGGTTTGTTTACAAGTGATCGCTCTGTCATTTGACGAAGCGATCACGTGGTAAATGGCCGCAATGAGCTAGGAGGAATTATGGGAGGATGTCACTGTACGCCCTACCAGAGTTAAGCAACTACCCTGTAGCCGTCATTCGGCTATTGGCCGGTTATTAACTGGTTAAAGGAGAAAACCCACAAAAATGAGAGAATCTCCCTTACCTTATCCAGCTGCAGGGTTCTGTGGTAACAGACCCAATCTTCACCACTCATGGTGGGCTCCGTTAAAAAATCTTCAGGACCGGGGCCCCCTTTTTATCAGGGGATCCACAGCCCTGAGCCTGTAAAGCACCCCACCAGGAATATGGCTAAAAAAACAAATACTGGATCCCAGGGTCCAGCTCTATAAAAAGAGAAGCGTTACAAGCAAAACCTTGTTTCTTCGGACACAAGGCCCGGGTACCATTCAATTCGGCCTGGAAAAGACACGTTGAATGGACCCAGTTGCATAGCTTGCCCCAGCAAGGAATATTCCAGCAGAGCTCAGTACAGCACATCTTTACTTGTGACCAACACCTAAGACACTAGTGAAAAAACTGAGGTGGTCCCGGTAAGGGGAGGGATTATGTGGGGAATTGAACTAACTGTTTAGGGTGTGCCAGTGTCATCACCTGAAGGTGCCATATAACCCATACAGTTATTACTGTGGCGCTGTGGCCCATGATGTACGATAAAGAAATACATATTAATACACTGCCTGCACTGTATATATAGTCTACACTACACTGACTACATTGTACAGTGTATATATATATATATATATATATATATATAGTGTATATATATATATATATATAGTGTATATATATATATATATATATATATATATATATATATATATATATATATATATATATATATATATATATATATATATATATATATATATATATATATATATATATATATATATATAGTATAAATATATATAGTAAACTACCTGCCTGCCACTAACTAACCTGCCTTTAGCTAACTTCATAACACTATATACGGCCACCATGTAAGCAGCCTTATATAGTGTTGGGTGTGGACTGATTGGCTAAACCCTGCCTTTAGCCAATGATGGATCTCACAGCAGAGTGCGTGGGATTGGCCAAAGCATGCAGGTCAGGTGCATGCTTTGGCCAAACATCAGATATCAATGCACTGTGATCTTGCAGTGCATTATGGGGTATTCCGTGGCACTTGAATTTTCCGCAAACGCCCCATAATGTTCAGTATTCACCGAACGGGCGAACACCCGATGTTCGAGTCAAACGTAACTTCGGGCTCATCCCTAATTTTTGCCACTGTATGAGCTATGATAGTAAACTATTGAACATAGAAACACATGCCTGCTTCTGGTATGGAAAAATAGCAGCTTTTCCTATTAGTTCATGTGGACAGACAGATTCTCTCCTTCTGCTTCCTCTCTCTGGGGTTTCCAACCCAGCAACCCAGAGGCAGGATGTGCTATACATAATTAACTCTGATATTAGACAGCCATTTATTTACAAATACAGACAGTAGAGGGCAGCAGATCCCTACACATGTACGACTATAGCAGTATGGAGAGTACTGCACAATAATAAAAAAAAAGGCTATGAGCGGTGTCTGGTCTGGAATTTTTCTTTAGCGATGAGGAAAGCCTGGAGATTAGCTGGCAGTCAGTGCCTCTGCCTCACACACAGCCTAAGCAAACATGCAGAAGTTGAAGTGAAGGCAGCGACTGAGCAATGACCAGATGACCCTGCTCAAAGAGAAGTATTTGCAGAAGTGCAATTTTGAAAGCAGAAACAGCATAGGGAAGCTGCATACTACAGCTGTTATTTTTACTTTAGGTCAGCTTTTATGCACAACTGTTCTTTAAAAAAAGTTCCAAAAATTAGTAAATGTGAAAAAAATTAGGCATCTTGAAATGTCTGCACATACCCTCCAATATCTGAAGCAACCAGGGAACCCCAAAAATCAAGGTACTCTAATGCCCTGTACACACAGTCGGAATTTCCGACGGAAAATGTGCGATCGGATCGTGTTGTCGGAAAATCCGATCATATGTAGGCTCCATCAGACTTTTTCCATCGGAATTTCCGACACACAAAGTTTGAGAGCAGGATCTAAAATTTTCCGACAACAAAATCCGATCGGTTAAATTCCGATCGTGTCTAGACAATTCCGACGGACAAAGTGCCACGCATGCTCAGAATAAATTAAGAGACCACAGCTATTGGCTACTGGCCCATTTATAGTGCCGATGTACATGTTGTACGTCGCCTCGTTAAGAACGATCAGATTTTCCAATAACTTTGTCCGGCCGTGTGTATGCAAGACAAGTTTGGCACAAAATCCGATGGATTTTGCTGTCGGAATGTCCGACCGTGTGTACAGGGCATAATATGCTTATTTTAAAAACTCCAGACACTTTCTAGTCAAGTCAGAACCAGTCTATACCTTGTTTTTTTTTTTTGGTTTGTTTTATTTCAATTGTGCTGACATAAAATGTGAACATACTACTCAGTGCATGCACATAGAGAATGCAGGGAAAGCGGCCCAGTCTTTACCCTCAGCCTTACAAATTTGCTTGGACAGAGTACAGGCAGCTTAGGTCTTGGGCAGTGAAAAGCTGACATTTCGAAAGTCCAAGGTATGCACTTCTTTTTGGTTTATTGCTGCAGAGGCAATACAAGGAAGAATGATGGAAAGGGAAGGGGGATGTCAAGTCTTTTGTTTTAAAGTGGTTGTAAACCCAGAATAAGAAAATAAAAAAACCTGCAAGACAAAGGCATAATGAGCTAGTATGCATACATTGCACATGCTGATACAGGGGATATCGCCTAAACCGTGCAAGTTTATGAGATATCTGGGGTAACTACAGGTAAGCCTTATTATAGGCTTACCCGTAGTAAAAAGTGGTCTGTAACAGGGTGTACACACGACTGGTTTTCCCGTCTGAATAAATTCTGAAGGTTTTTCTGACGGAATTTTGCTGAAACTGTGTTGCATACACACGATCACACCAAAGTCCGACCATCAAGAATGCGATGACGTACAACAGGACTAGAGAAAGGAAGTTCAATACCCAGTGCGCCATCCTTTGGGCTCCTTCTGCTAATCTGCTAGAAGTTGGTTAGAGACGATTCGCTCTTTTCAGACTCTTGATTTTCAGATCATTTGAACTGCTGTTCAGTTTGTGCTTGTGGGTTTTAGTTCTGTTGTTCAGTGCGTGTCGTCAGTTCATATCTGTTTTTCAGTGCGTTCTTGTCCTCTCGTTGCTGATTTTCAGCTCGCTCTCCACAGGCCTCAGTGTGTTCTGTTAAGTTCGTTCTGACCAGCCGACCGTTTTGGAACCATGTTGCGGTTGCGTACTCGTCGTACAAATGGTGCTATGTGGGGGCTTGGTGTTGGGGTTCATGGACCAAGAATTGATTACTCCAGCGTGACCAATTCTCTCACATGCCTCTGTTGCGTGAGATCCAGGAGAATAATCCTGATGATTTCACAAATTTTCTCCGGATGACGGACCCCGTTTTTCAACGTCTGTTGGCTTTGCTCACCCCTTATATCATGAAGCTGGACACTTGCATGCAGCAAGCCATCACTCTGGAGCAGAGGCTCGTCACCACCTTGCGTTACTTGACGACTGGGAAAAGTCTACAGGACCTCAACTTCTTTACAGGCATCTCTCCCCAGGCTCTGGGGATCATTATTCCAGAGACCTGTTCTGCCATCATTCAGGTCCTGCAGACTATATTAGGGTAAGTTTTATCCTTTAACATTACATCATATGTATTTAATGTTTGCTAATCTATTGTATGTATTTCATTGTTCCCTAATTACCATGATTGGAATATGTTGTGAATGTGCCCTTTTTTTCTCATGCAGGCTGTAAGCTTTTAAAATGTTCCTTTTTTGGCCTACATGCATATTTGCCTTAACTAACCCCCCCAGCATGCTATACTGGGCCCATATACACCTATAGCCTAGTCCCTTAACAATGTATTTTGTCAGCTCCATTGTAGTGCTTTACCCAAAACACCCCCTAAAATGTGTACAAATGTTATGTGTGTCCTTAACCACTTCAGCCCCAGACCAATTGTCAGCTTAAGGACCAGAGGTCTTTTTACAATTTCGCACTGCACTGCTTTAACTGGTAATTGCGCGGTTATGCAATGTTGTACCCAAACGAAATTCGCGTCCTTTTCTTCCCACAAATAGAGCTTTCTTTTGATGGTATTTGATTGCCTCTGCGATATTTATTTTTTACGATATAAAAGGAAAAAGACTGAACATTTAAAAAAAAAAAAGATATTTTCTACTTTTTGTTATAAGAAAAATCTAATGAACTAAATTTTAGTCATACATTTAGGCCAAAATGTATTCAGCCACATGTCTTTAGTAAAAAAAATTTCAATAAGCGTATATTTATTGGTTTGCGCAAAAGTTATAGCGTCTACAAACTAGAGTACATTTTCTGAAATTTACACAGCTTTTAATTTATGACTGCCTATCTCATTTCTTGAGGTGCTAAAATGGCAGGGCAGTACAAACCCCCCCAAATGACCCCATTTTGGAAAGTAGACACCCCAAGGAAATTGCTGAGGGGCATGTTGAGCCCATTGAATATTTTTTTTTGTCCCAAGTGATTGAATAATGACACAAAAAAAAAAAAAAGTTTACAAAAAGTTGTCACTAAATGATATATTGCTCACACATGCCATAGTTATATGTGGAATTGCACCCCAAAATATATTCTTCTGCTTCTCCTGAGTACGGGGATACCACATATGTGGGACTTTTTGGGAGTCTAGCCACGTACGGAACCCCGAAAACCAATCACTGCCTTCAGGATTTCTAAGGGTGCAAATTTTTGATTTCACTCCTCATTACCTATTACAGTTTCGAAGGCCATAAAATGGCAAAATAGCACAAAACCCCCCAAATGACCCAATTTTGGAAAGTAGACACCACAAGCTATTTACTGAGAGGCATGTTGAGTCCATTAAATATTTTATATTTTGTCACAAGTTGCAGGAATATTACAATTTTTTTTTTTTGCACAAAGCTGTCACTAAATGATATATTGCTCACACATGCTATGGGCATAAGTGAAATTACACCCCAAAATAAATTCTGCTGCTTCTCCCAAATACGGGGATACCACACGTGGGGGACTTTTTGGGAGCCTAGCCATGTACGGGACCCCAAAAACCAAGCACTGCCTTCAGGGTTTAAATATAAAACACTACCAAAAAAAAACTGTTGGCGATCGCAGTGATCAGGCCTGACTCTGCGAACGCTGCAGTTATGTGTTTAGTGTTTTGTAAGTGACAGTGATCGATCGATACTGCACTTGGGTGGGCTGGGCGGAGGGGCAAAACGCAGGTGCTAGCAAGTATCTGGGCTGATCCCGCTAACAATGCGTTTTTTTGGAACCCTAAACTGCTGGGGACGCTAGTATAGATCTGATCAGATATTGATCTGTTCAGATACTATACCACTACGGGAGGTGTATGCTTTGCGCGTGGGTGTTAGCGGTACTGGCACTAACCTAGCGCTGCCTGGGGTGATGCAGACCCTGACCCTAAAACCTAATTGATATCACCCTCTGGGTGATCAGAGGGTTAAACCTTTATTGGGTAATAAATGGTGGGTGCCCTGATGCTATAAAAAGCAAACTAACTAACCAGAGTCACCCGTAACACTTATACGGTGATCACTGGTGAAAGGGTTAACTAGGGGCAATCAGGGGGTTAAAATCTTTATTAGGTAGTATATGGGGGTCCCTGACGCTATATAAAAACCTGACGGGGAACCTAAATAACTAACTGGCTAACCAGCGTCACCAGTGGCACTTATACGGTGATCGCTGGTGAAAGGGTTAACTCTAGGGGCAATCAGGGGGTTAAAATATTTATTAGGTAGTATATGGGGGTACCTAACGCTATAAAAACCTGGCGGTGAACATAAAAAATAACTAGCTACCTAGCGGCACCAGTGACACTAATATAGCGATCAGAAAAATGATTGCTTTGTGACACTAGCAAAAGGGGGTGAAAGGGTTAACTAGGGGCAATCAGGGGGTTAAAACCGTTATTGGGTAGTATATGGGGGTACCTAGCGGTATAAAAACCTGGCGGTGAACCTAGAAAAATAACTAGCTACCTAGCAGCACCAGTGACACTAATGCAGCGATCAGAAAAACGATTGCTTAGTGACACTGGCAAAAGGGGGTGAAAAGGTTAACTAGGGGCAATCAGGGGGTTAAAACCATTATTGGGTAGTATATGGGGGTACCTAGCGCTATAAAAACCTGGCGGTGAATCTAAAAAAATAACTAGCTACCTAGCGGCACCAGTGACACTAATGCAGCGATCAGAAAAACGATCGTTTAGTGACACTAGCAAAAGGGGGTGAAAGGGTTAACCAAGGGCAATCAGCGGGTTAAAACCATTATTGGGTAGTATATGGGGGTAACTAGCGCTATAAAAACCTGGCGGTGAACCTAAAAAAATAACTAGCTACCTAGCGGCACCAGTGACACTAATGCAGCGATCAGAAAAACGATCGCTTAGTGACACTAGCAAAAGGGGGTGAAAGGGTTAACTAGGGGCAATCAGGGGGTTAAAACCATTATTGGGTAGTATATGGGGGTACCTAGCGCTATAAAAAATTGGCGGTGAACCTAAAAAAATAACTAGCTACCTAGCGGCACCAGTGACACTAATGCAGGGATCAGAAAAACGATTGCTTAGTGACACTGGCAAAAGGGGGTGAAAGGGTTAACTCTAGGGGCAATCAGGGGGTTAAACCTTTATGGGGGGGTAGGGGACTACCCTGGACCTAACACTAACTGCCCTGACAGTTTTTACTGTCACAACTTACACTAAATGCAGTGATCAGTAAATAAATGATCACTGCAATCAGTGACACTGTGACTGGGAGGGGGGGGGCAGGGGGGAGTGATCAGGGGGGGGATTTGTGTGCCTATGTGTACCTACATGTCAGTGTAGTGTTGGTGCACTTACTATTGTGTTCTCCTCGCAGTCCGGTCAAAAAGACCGCCCCGAGGAGAATGACATCACTTCCTCCCTGCCTGTGTTTACACTACACAGGCGGGGGAAGCTCCTCATTCGCCAGGAGCGATCGAGAGGGGATGGCCAGAAACCAACGGCCATCCCCTCATCCCGGATCTCTCCTGAAGCGAAACGGACTGCCGCAGCCAGCGTACATGTACGTGCTTGTGCCTGTCGGTGCCATTCTGCCAACGTACATTGCCATGCGGTGGTCCTTAAGTAGTTAAATTCAGGCAGAGTGCCAGAGGCTTTTTTTTTGGGTCCCACACTCAGCTCGAACCCTTCTCACCCCTAAAATGTTTACAATGGGCAATCAGAGGGAGTGAGGAATATGATAAGTGGACCTTAGATTTTTGTCTTGAAATACTCATTAAAACAAATATTATACTGATGTCAGCCAAGAAAGTTTAATCTGCTCGCAATGTTATGTGCAAAAGTACTTATCTTTTTTTTCTGTTTTGACTCCACAGTTTCCTTCAACGCCACAGGAATGACAGACTGTGGCATCCCATTTTGCTGACCGTTGGGACTTTCCGAACCGTGGAGGGGCTATAGATGGGAAGCACGTCCACATCATGCCACCACCCCATTCAGGGGTCTTATTATTATAACTATAAGGGGTTTAATAGTATAGTGTTAATGGCGGTGGTATCAGAACAATATAGAACCTCTATGTGGACGTGGAAAAGAATGGTCGGATGTCAGATGGAGGAGTCTTTGCCCAGACGGAGTTTTACCAATGTCTCCAGACTGGTGGTCTGGCATTGCCACCTGACGCAGACAACGTGGAAGGACTCCTGTTTGTCTTTTTTGCTGATGAAGCGTTCGGTCTTGGCAAGCACCTGTTGAGGCCATTCTCCCAAAGGACCCTCACCCCGGGGAGGAGGGTATTTAACTACCGGCTGGCCAGAGCGAGAAGAGTCGTTGAGAATACGTTCGGGATAATGGACAGCCAGTTCCGCCTGTTTCTGACAGCAATCCATATGGTGGAGTACAAAATCAACCACATCATCTTATCCTGCTGCATACTGCACAATTTTTTAAGGAAAAATGCCCAAAATTATATTGCCTCAGTTGGGCCTGAGGCGGGATTCCTGAGAATCCCCCAACAGGCCTGGATGCTGGCCGTCCTGGCTTGGTACTTCAAAGCGCCTGTGAAGTTCGACAGAAATATGTAAATTATTTTACGGGCAGGGAGGCCATTGCTATGCCAGACAATGTGTAAATATTTTTTTAATAAAAAAAAAAAAGATCTGATAAAATTTTGAATTTTCTTTATTGCTTGTGTTTGTTTTTGGCTGTCTCCTAGGTTCTCCTAGTGCACTTGTAGTGCCAAGTGGATTTTCCTTTAGTAAATAAGCCCCATTGTCACTGTAAATTTACTTCATTTTTACATATTCATATTTACATCAACTTTTACTACAAAATTACTTCAAAAACTAGTAATGAGCATTGAAAGAAGAAGCCACACATTGTTGATAAGCAAAGTTTTTACTCTGTGCACATTCACATGTGCGTTATAATATTTTGAGTAAAAAAATTTTTTCTCAAGTTTTTTACAACTTTTTTTTTTTTGGTAGAAACACGCATGTTTAGAAACATAACATACCAAACTCTGGAACTTACAAAGTTCAACGTAGAAAAGCTGAAGCTGAATATCAGACATTATAGTGTCAAGTGGGGTGATGTCACCCCTGTAAAAGTCAAATTTTGAAGATACACACAATTTAGGAGTCAAAATGGGTCTTTCCCTCTTGATCCTATGCCTAATGTCAACATGTGCTATCTCCCATCATGGGGGGATCAATGGACGTGTTTTGGGGGTGCAACCCTTTCCTCTCACTTACTAGAGTTACTAGGAAGTGGTTGCACCCACAAAACGCATACATTGATATCCCCTGATAGCAGATAGCACATGTTGACACACCGTGTGCATCTTCAAAATCTGGCTTTTAAAATTAAAAAAAAAAGTTTTAGGAAAGTCCACAAAAAGTAAAAATGGTGGCCTTTGGAAGGAATTCAGATTCTACCCAACACATCAATCATGTTCTTCATTTGTTGTTCCATAACATTGAGTTTCTTCCTTATGCTGTCAATTTCCCCATTCCACACCATTATGTTGTTGATTAGCCTTTGTGCACTTGTGAAATGTTCAGCTTGCTCTTCAACAACCAGCACATCATCTAAACATTTGAGTAAAAACATGTATTTAGAAATATGCAGGCATACATATAGTAGTACCTGAAGCTGGGATGTCAGACACTCACCTGCTGTGGTGACAATCTCACCCACTTCCTCCACCACTCCTTCCTCCAGATCCTCGGGGTGTGTTTTTTTTGGAGTTCCCCTTATTTCTCATGTGGGGGGTTCCTGGTGTCCTCTGAGTGTCTGAGTGGTGTTCTCCGAGTCTTTTCTCCCCTATGAGAATGACACAAAGGGTATACTTAGCACACAGATATTTGAGTCCAGAAATAGGAATATGAAACATTGCTGGGAAGACCTGATTTTTTACCTTGCTCAACCTGGAATACAAAATTTTTCTGTCAATTTTCACAGATGGAGACACCCCAAGTATCCACTGGAGCACCTGTATGGAACACCTTCAAAAGTTTGTTCCCACACGAGTGCTCCTGAGTCCAGATGTGTAAACAGCTGCTGAGTATCTTCTCCTTACATTACACTGAATCAAGCTTGCATTTCATTCTAGTTACAAACACATCTAGACATCAATGTCTCAAACTTATTTTTAGACAAATAGGCATGACCAAATGTATTTAACCTGTATCTGTCCAAAACATTGTATTTAATGAGCGAACAATGTTTCCTACGACCGATTAATGTGCCCACGAATATGAAAGTTGCCATTTTGAACTGTACAACAGTAACAAAAATAACATAGTGCAGCAAGCAAGTAATCATAATAATCAGAACACACGATAACTATTTACTTTTTATCAGAACTTTCTTGATCCTTCTATACTGATCCTGCTCCCTCAGTTTCAGGTCTGACCAGCCTTTACTTATTTGCTCCTTTGATCGTCATACCCCAAAATTTGTGTGCAGACTCTTCACAACTTTCGTCGTGATTTTGGCCTTTCTCACATTCAGGTTGGAGTACGGTCCATTCTTGCCATCATAGTCGTTCCTCCTCAAGATGTCCACCATCTCAAGAAAGGCCATATTTGAAGCCTTAAATCTTCGCCTCCAGGATCGGGACGTTTCGGCCTCCGGGCTTTCTTCCTCCTCGTTCTGACTTCAACCACACACCTGCTCTGTCTCCGCCATGTTGCTCCTACTGCGCACTGAAGAGAAGGGGTGGGGAATATTCTCGAAAGAACGTCAGGGGCAGGCGACGTGGGTGGAGTTTCACGCATACGCAGTGTATATAAAGTTAACACGCGCGTGTCGTATGTACGCTCTGTGTGCGGAGGAAGGAGGACGAACGTTCTAACAAAGGTAACATTTTAACATGGGCCATCAGTGGCCAATACTGATTCAAGATTGAGGCCTATATTGGGATAAGATTATGAGAGTTTGGGCCGACATTAGTGTTTTGGTCTTGTGTATTGTTTTACAGCAAATATGAATCACTTTAAGGACCCAGAATTTATGGCCAGTTTCACAGACAAATACAGGGAGATGAAGAACTTGTGGGAGGTGAAACACAGCTTATATTATAATAAACAAGCTAGGAGGTCAACGCTGGAGAAACATCTGGAATTTTGTGAAGACTCGGGTCCCCGATGCAACCATTGTGTTCTTGGAAAAGAAAATTGGGATCTTGAGGAACATGTATAAGAAGGAGCATAATAAGATCCAGAAATAACTCCGATCAGGAGCATCAGCAGCACAAGTGTATGTTCCCAGGCTGTGGTAGTTCAACAAACTGCGGTTTCTGGACAACCACACTAAAGCCAGGAAAACACTTTCTACCCTTCCCTGCAGCCTTCCCTCCACCTTTTCCTCAACCCCAGCAGAGGCTGACGAGGAACAACCTGGACTTTCTATCCTAGATGAAGTGGATGTGCCCAGCTGGACGCCAGGTATATTATTTTTATACATATTTATTGTCCTAATATTAATGATGTTAACTAGATGTTATAATTGATAACAAATAAATGATTTAAAACAAAGAGATTTACATATCAATAGACAGTAGTGGCCAAAAATGTTTGGGACAAGAATGAAAAATGCTGGGGTTAGAATGATAGTCTTTTCTATTTATTAACATTCAATTTGCAAGTCATGAGCTGAAAATTGTGTGTGATTGATGAAGCAAAAACTAAAACTATGTCCCTTTTTTATACACAGGATGAGCTCAGCCAGGAGGAGGGCCGTGCCCAGTGTCAGCCAGGAGGAGGCCGTGCCCAGTGTCAGCCAGGAGGAGGCCGGGCCCAGTGTCAGCCAGGAGGAGGCCAGGCCCAGTGTCAGCCAGGAGGAGGCTGGGCCCAGTGTCGGCCAGGAGGTGGGCAAGCCTAGTAGGAGCCTCACCCAATCCCAGGTGCCTCCCCTCCGTCTTACAAAAAAAGGCCCAGGATGATGATGGAGGAGGCAGCACTGGGCCTTATTAGGGAAGCAAGTGATGTCCTCCGAAGCCCACCCAACACTGAAGAGGCCTATGGCTGCTATCTACCCACAAGATTGCTGAAATTTGAGGAGGGCCAACGCCTCCTCTGTGAGGGAATTATTGGTGAGGCTTCAGAAGAGGTTGAGGGACCAGCTGACTGAGAATAGCCACATATATGAGCTTGCCCATCCTCCTCCTGCCATAAGTCCACCACCAAAGGCACAGCCTCCAACGAAGGCTGCAGGGAAGGGTGCAGGGAAGCATGGAGAGAAGGCTGCAGCGAAGAGAAGAAAGTGATGACCTGGTTTCAGTCTGGTCTGACAGAAGACGCAGGCTGGTGTAGTACCACAGCCTGGGGACAGATATGTAATCTGCTGCTGGTCCTAATTTCTGGGATTCCTGGACCAGATTGTGCTCCAAATTATATGGACTCCTCAAGCTAACAATTTTATTTTCCACAGACTTGATGTGTGCTCTTTGGGCTAAAAGGCTTTTCAAATTCCAAACGTTTCTCCAGTGTTGCCCTCCTCTTTATTTTGTTATCAGCCAGAATAAATGGAGATTTTATTTTCTGAAAATACTTGCCTACGTGTTTTACTACAAAAAGGACAGTTTGTTTGTCAGAAGGCAGGTATATTTCTAAAAGATAATGTCAAATTAACAAGGGACACCAACCTCCTTGAGGTTAATAAAAAATACAAGATAATAATGTTATTGTGGTAACTTGACACTCAAAAAATAAAATTATATATGGGGATCACTAGAAAAGAATTTTTCAATAATCCAAAAAAAAGGGAGATCTTGATGAAAAAAAAAAAAAAAAGACTATAAAAATTAATTTTAAACATTATTATGTTGATCAGGCTTTTAAAAATTAAAAGATTATTCATGAGATCAGGAGAAATAATCAAGAAATACGTTTGTGAGAACTCTGTGTGAATATGAGCAGCAAACCAACTTCATTATTCTAGTATTAAAAGAAGAAAAGAATGCGCTGCATTAAAAGATCACAGAATTTGCTGCGTGAGGAATGTGCTAGCTCCATTATGAATGCTAGTCTTACCACACCGCGCTCTTCCGTCTCATACTTGCTTCATAGCATGCGTTGTATTTGGTACGTCGGAACAGCATACAGACGAGCGGTTTTCCCGATAGGAATTGGTTCCATCGGAAATATTTAGAACATGTTCTATTCCTAGGTTCGTCAGAATTTTCAACATAAAAAGTCCGATGGGGCATACACATGATCGGAATATATGATGAAAAGCTCCCGTCTTACTTTTTCTGTCGGACATTCCGCTCGTGTGTACACGGCATAAGGGTTTACAACTTTAAGTGCACTTTATGTTCTGTATACGTCTTCATACTTAAAGTGAATCTTTACCCTCCCCACCCTCTTTCTATCATTTTACTTCCCCAAACCATCTGACATTTATTTATTACTAGCTTTTTGGGGAACCCACCCTGCATTCCACCAATTTTTGATTAGACAAAAATGATTTACATATACAGTTGCTGGCAGCCTTCTAGGATACTTGTGTCACTCATCCCAAGAGTCCTTGGAGTATTCTACAGCACATGTGCCACTGCCAATAATAAGGGGGCAGGCTGTCTGGAGAACGAAGTTGTTGTCTACAAAACAACAGTGGCAAGCGTTAAATGCGTGTTATGTCTAGGGGTGCACAGTGCAAGCTTTATCACTTACCTAATAGCCTGCTCTGGCTGGAGCTAGCACTCTCCACTTCTGCCTGTTTGGGTGGTGCCTCAGTGTAATCTCATACAATATGGGGACAGTAACTCTGGATTGTACGCTAAGGAGGATGGAGTGTGACTGGAGCCAGTTGCAGCTTACAAAGGCAGTTTTGGGCGATCATAAAAGGGAAAACACCACGCTACCTAACAAAATTGTAAGCAAAAAATGTAATAAAACACCCGTGAATAAACACAGCCAAGCCGCTAGCACACAAATAAACCAAGTTTAAAATATATAAATCTAGAAACTGCAGCGCTAAAAAGCACTTATATGTAAAAATAAGTGTGTGTAAACCAAAATTGGAATGTAAATGGGAACAGTCCACCAAAGTCCCAGGGAAGAATGCTCACTGTCGTGGAACTCATGACATTTTAAAATAACACTCCCGAAGTAGAAATTTCCAAACATCTCAGGCCTCAGAAACTCTTGAAACAGATTGCAAGATAGTTATTGAAGGTGGATACTCTTACTGGATAGGTTGGACACATCCACCGTATAGCAGTGTGTTATCCGAGCTTATAAGAGACTCTGATAGCCCAAACCATAGGGTTGCCGGCCAAATGGTACTTCGCCTCGAGGTTCCTTGTCTCGGATCTCAATCATTTTTAGTCTCCAATTGAGGGAGGTAGATGAGCCTTCCGGAACTTGAACAGCTGTAAAGCTTGCCACAAAATGTCTCATAGAGGTTCACCATAGAGGGAAAAAACATAAAAAACGCCTCTCATGGTGAAATTCAACCAGTAACGGTTTATTGAAAATACTTAGATAAAAAACAAATAGTCCAAAAATCACGTGATATTACATAAAAACAAAATAGAAACAGCAAAGTGGGGAGCAGGAATATGCTAGCCCATTCCTGCTCCCCACATTGCTGTTTCTATTTTTCCGGCAACCCCTTGGTTTGGGCTATCAGAGTATCTTGTAAGCTCGGATGACACACTACTATACGGTGGATGTGCAGGGCCGTCTTTAAGGCAGGGCAAAAGGGGAAGCTGCCCTGGGCCCTGTCATTGGTGTGGAGCCCAAAGCAGCTGCCTCATACTTGCCAACTATCCCAGTTTACATTCCCTTGTCCCTTGAGATTTTAGTCCTGTTGTTGTGTACAGACGACTCACCTGCAGACTCTGTGTTTACATGTAAATAACCAGCATTCATATGTAAATAGCACTGACATGCATATGAAAATAGCTGAGGCCAACGGCATTGATATGTAAATAAGGCAGCATTCATATGTATATACTGCCCCCTGCAGTGAGGAGATGATGTGCTGTAACCTACAGCAACCAGTGAGCAGTATTGCTGTACAGTAATCTCTAGCAGCCAATCAACAAGCCAAAATCATGTGCTGTAACCTCTAGCAACTCATCAGTGAGCCTTAAGGAGTGCTGTAACCTCTAGCAACCAGTCAGTAAGCAGTAATGATATGCTGTAACCTCTGGCAACCAATGGCAATCGCTGTCTGATCTGATACAGTAAACTGATTTTAAGTCTAGCTGCTATTTATTGTATGTCTCAGAGAAGGTGGAGAGCGAAATTGCATGGGGGGAGGGGGGCCCTAAGCAAATTTTTGCCCAGGGCCCAATCAATATTAAAGACGGCCCTGTGGATGTGTCCAACCTATCCGGTAAGAGTATCCACCTTCAATAACTATCTTGCAATCTGTTTCAAGAGTTTCTGAGGCCTGAGATGTTTGGAAATTTCAACTTCGGGAGTGTTATTTGAAAATTTCATGAGTTCCACGACAGTGGACATTCTTCCCTGGGACTTTGGTGGACTGTTCCCATTTACATTCCAATTTTGGTTTACACACACTTATTTTCACATATACGTGTTTTTCAGTGCTACACTTTCTAGATTTATAAGTTTTGGGCAATCGGCCACATTTCTGGAGACAGCCTGCTGGAGCCAGAAACATGTTTACTATATCTGTACACCCCTGAATAATGAGCATTTGTGTTTTGCAGTGTAGGGGGTTCTGCTGCAAGGGTGAATTTTTCAGAACTCCTGGAATTTGACTTTAAAATAATTATTTTATTACCCTAGGCCAGTGTTTCTCAACTAGGGTGCCATTTGGGTTTACCTTGGATCAGAGATGGAGGAGACTCTGTGGTGAACAGGGGGAATCTGTTGTGATGGGGAGACTCTGATGTCATGGAAGTCTTCTGATGTGATGGATTGGCTCTCATGTATGGCGGGGACTTTGATGTTAATGGGATTCTGACAGGATGGGAGAATCTGATTTTATGGGGGGGACATCTGATGTGGCTAATTTTGCTTATTTGCCAATTTTTTTCCTAACAATTTAAATTCACATCAAACCCTCCTGCTTTAAACAGTAGGCCCCCTGCTAGAAAAAAAAATTGAACACAGGCAGAATTTGTACTGCAGAAAATGCATACTATGTCTCTTCTGCATTACAATATTCTTACCTGCGCTGTGCATGTGCGGCTTAGTGCAGAATTTTGACGATGCTGTGATCTTGTCCCAACCAATGAAAATGGCTGAAGATTGGTATCCGGAAGCAGAATGGATGAAGATGGCAGCAGCCGGTAGGGAGCTCCAGGACGCTGCAGCGCTGAAGAGAAAATGAATACAATTCTGCTTTAAAGTGGAACCTTAATCACTTCACTACTGGGCACATTCACCCCCTTACTGCCCAGGCCAATTTTCAGCTTGCTGTTGCACTTTAAATGACAATTGTGTGGTCATGCAACACAGTACCCATATGAAATTTTTTATCATTTTTTTTAGAGCTTTATTTTGCTGATATTTAATCACTACTGTTTTTTTTTTT
The DNA here is from genome assembly GCF_037356315.1 of Lithobates pipiens. Classification (NCBI taxonomy): domain Eukaryota; kingdom Metazoa; phylum Chordata; class Amphibia; order Anura; family Ranidae; genus Lithobates; species Lithobates pipiens. Next base: position 182,387,770 of record NW_027507784.1, on the reverse strand, counting down.
TTTTTTATTTGCTAAACAAATGAAAAAAAACTATTTTCTTAGTTTCTGTAATAAAATTTTGCAAACAAGTCATTTTTCTCCACTGATGTGTGCTGATGAGGCTGCACTGATGAGTACTGCTGAACACAAATGAGAAGGCACTGATAGGCAGCATTGGCACTGTTTGGACTGCACTGATAACTAGGACACTGATGATTAGTGATGGCCGAACGGTTCGCCCGGCGGTCGTTTCGCGGCGAATTTCGGCTGTTCGCGGTCCACCCGATCGGCGGTAATAGTTCGCCCGGCGGACTTCCGTGTTTACTGTGTAAAAGAACTTTGACCTATGATGACACATCCATCATGGGGTACAGGACAGCCAATTGAGACATTACAGCACATGGACACTTGGACATTCCCCCTAACTTATAAATACACCCGATCCGGCGGCCATTTTACATTCTTTCTTCTGTCACTATAGGGAGAGGTTGCTGTGTGGAGCAGGGAGAGATTGCAGTGACCCAAATCGCTAGCTATTTGGTACACAAAAGTTCTTTTCAGGACTGGTATAGGTGTTAGGTGTAGTTCAGGCTATAGGTTTGAGGCAGTGCTGTGCTAGTGATTGTTGCAGCAGCCCGAGTGTCTTTTGTCAGTGTAGAGAAAGGGACAGGACGGTGTGCTGCAGGGACAGTCAGTTTAATCATTAGCTGTTACTATCAGGTCCACAAAAGTGCTATTCCAGTTATTGTTCCAGCAGCCTCTGTTTTGTCAGTTTATATAGGGACAGGCAGGAAGCTGTGTGTGAGGCAGTGAGGGTCAGTTTAATCAGTAGCTGTTACTATATTAGGTCCACAAAGGTTCTTTTCAGGACTGGTATCAATGGTATGGTAATAGACTTGTACACGTATAATATTCTTTCTTCCAAATATAGAAAGAATATTATACTTGACTGCTGCCCTTCTGCTGCAGTCTGCTAATCAGTCACAACCTACTTGTTCCACAAAGGTCCTTATAAGGACTGGTAACCTGGTGTAGGGTGCTACAGTACATAGGATTGAGTGAGGTACAGTCTGCTATTCTATAAGGACTGGTATAGGTCCACAATACATAGGGTTGAGGTGCACTACTGCTGACCGCTGCCCTATACTGCAGCAGTCCTTCATCAGTATAGGGACTGACGTACAGTCTGCTAATCAGTCACACACAACATACTTGTTCCACAAAGGTCCTTATAAGGACTGGTAACCTGTTGTAGGGTGCTAAAGTACATAGGGTTGAGTGAGGTACAGTCTGCTATTCCGTAAGGACTGGTATAGGTCCACAATACATAGGGTTGAGGTGCACTACTGCTGACTGCTGCCCTATACTGCAGCAGTCCTTCATCAGTATAGGGACTAATGTACAGTCTGCTAATCAGTCACACACAACCTACTTGTTCCACAAAGGTCCTTATAAGGACTGGTAACCTGGTGTAGGGTGCTACAGTACATAGGGTTGAGTGAGGTACAGTCTGCTATTCTATAAGGACTGGTATAGGTCCACAATACATAGGGTTGAGGTGCACTACTGCTGACCGCTGCTCTATACTGCAGCAGTCCTTCATCAGTATAGGGACTGACGTACAGTCTGCTAATCAGTCACACACAACCTACTTGTTCCACAAAGGTCCTTATAAGGACTGGTAACCTGGTGTAGGGTGCTACAGTACATAGGGTTGAGTGAGGTACAGTCTGCTATTCTATAAGGACTGGTATAGGTCCACAATACATAGGGTTGAGGTGCACTACTGCTGACCGCTGCCCTATACTGCAGCAGTCCTTCATCAGTATAGGGACTGACGTACAGTCTGCTAATCAGTCACACACAACCTACTTGTTCCACAAAGGTCCTTATAAGGACTGGTAACCTGGTGTAGGGTGCTACAGTACATAGGGTTGAGTGAGGTACAGTCTGCTATTCTGTAAGGACTGGTATAGGTCCACAATACATAGGGTTGAGGTGCACTACTGCTGACCGCTGCCCTATACTGCAGCAGTCCTTCATCAGTATAGGGACTGATGTACAGTCTGCTAATCAGTCACACACAACCTACTTGTTCCACAAAGGTCCTTATAAGGACTGGTAACCTGGTGTAGGGTGCTACAGTACATAGGGTTGAGTGAGGTACAGTCTGCTATTCCGTAAAGACTGGTATTGGTCCACAATACATAGGGTTGAGGTGCACTACTGCTGACCGCTGCCCTATACGGCAGCAGTCCTTCATCAGTATAGGGACTGATGTACAGTCTGCTAATCAGTCACACACAACTTACTTGTTCCACAAAGGTCCTTATAAGGACTGGTAACTTGGTCTAGGGTGCTACAGTACATAGGTTTGAGTGAGGTACAGTCTGCTATTCTATAATGACTGGTATAGGTCCACAATACATAGGGTTGAGGTGCACTACTGCTGACCGCTGCCCTATACTGCAGCAGTCCCTCATCAGTATAGGGACTGATGTACAGTCTGCTAATCAGTCACACACAACCTACTTGTTCCACAAAGGTCCTTATAAGGACTGGTAACTTGGTCTAGGGTGCTACAGTACATAGGGTTGAGTGAGGTACAGTCTGCTATTCTATAATGACTGGTATAGGTCCACAATACATAGGGTTGAGGTGCACTACTGCTGACCGCTGCCCTATACTGCAGCAGTCCCTCATCAGTATAGGGACTGATGTACAGTCTGCTAATCAGTCACACACAACCTACTTGTTCCACAAAGGTCCTTATAAGGACTGGTAACTTGGTCTAGGGTGCTACAGTACATAGGGTTAAGTGAGGTACAGTCTGCTATTCCGTAAGGACTGGTATAGGTCCACAATACATAGGGTTGAGGTGCACTACTGCTGACCGCTGCCCTATACTGCAGCAGTCCTTTATTAGTATAGGGACTGACGTACAGTCTGCTAATCAGTCACACACAACCTACTTGTTCCACAAAGGTCCTTATAAGGACTGGTAAGGTATAGGGTACTACAGTACATAGGGTTGAGTGAGGTACAGTCTGCTATTCTATAAGGACTGGTATAGATCCACAATACATAGGGTTGAGGTGCACTACTGCTGACCGCTGCCCTATACTGCAGCAGTCCTTTATCAGTATAGGGACTGACGTACAGTCTGCTAATCAGTCACACACAACCTACTTGTTCCACAAAGGTCCTTATAAGGTCTGGTAACTTGGTCTAGGGTGCTACAGCACATAGGGTTGAGTGAGGTACAGTCTGCTATTTCATAAGGACTGGTATAGGTCCACAATACATAGGGTTGAGGTGCACTACTGCTGACCGCTGCCCTATACTTCAGCAGTCCTTCATCAGTATAGGGACTGAGAGTTTTGTCACAGGGTCATTTAAAAAATGACAGGCAGAGGAAGAGGCAGGCCCTTCCGCAGGGGTGGCAGGGGTAGGGCAGGAGCAACAGGCTTAAGCCAAAGTGGGAAGTTGCAGAAGGTGCGTTCAATTACTTTAAAGGACGCACCAGACTTGGTTGAGTGGCTCACTCAGCCTTACTCTTCTGCACCCTCCTCATCCTCTCGATCTGCACCCTCTTCTTCACTCTCTGCTATGTGCACCCCCAAAGACACTACCAACAACAACACCACCACCACATACCTTCAGCTTGAGTCACAGGAATTATTTTCCGATCCATATCAAGACATTTCTGATGCGCAGCCACTCTTGGTATTGGATCAGGAAGAGGAGGTAGCAACAACCGCTACTCAGCAGTCTGACGACAGTACCCAGATCTGCCCAAGGAGGAGGTTGGTCCCCGGTGTTGCTGCCTACTCCGAGATCTCTACTTAGAGCGGTGGGGAAGGTGACGTCGATGATGACGTGTCTAGTGATGTCACGTGGGTGCCCACAAGAGAGGAAGAGGAGGGGAGTTCAGAGGGAGATATGGACCAGCAGATAGGGAGGAGAAGCAGGAATAACTTACATTGCACAGGAGGGACAAAGCAGACTGCAAATGTATCAGGAGCGAGTCATCGACCATGTACGGTCACATCTGGCGCTCCTAGGACACCGGCACATGGCTCCGCAGTGTGGGCTTTTTTTAACGTGTCCGCTGCTGACATTAGCGTTGCCATCTGCAATCTTTGCAGTCGACGCATTAGTCGCGGTAAGCCCAACACTCACCTAGGGACGACCGCCTTAAGAAGGCACATGAGCAGCCATCACCGAGCCCAGTGGGAGCAACGGAACACACAAAGCCACACTCCAGGCTCTCACCGTCCAGCCTCGTCTTCTACTTCTCCTCTCTCCTCACAATTGTCCTCCACTCCACCTTCCATCACGCCAAGCTCACATTTTTCTGCAAAAAGGCAGGCTTCCGTGGGCCTAATGTTCGAGCGTAAAAAAATGATGACGCCAGATAACCCTCTTGCCCAACGGTTGATGGCTGGCTTGTCAGAACTGATAGCCCGCCAACTACTGCCATATAAACTGGTGGACTCAGAGGCCTTTCGAAAATTTGTGGCCATTGGAACACCACAATGGAAGGTCCCAGGAAGGAAGTATTTCTCACAGAAGGGCATCCCAGAGCTATATGGCCATGTTCAGCGGCAAGTGAATGTATCTCTGGCACACAGTGTCGGTGCCAAGATACATCTGACCACAGACACGTGGTCTAGCAAACACGGGCAGGGAAGGTATATCACTTTTACTGCCCACTGGGTGAACCTTCTGACGGCCGTCAAGCATGTAACCCGTGGCACCCGTGTAGATTTGGTTTTACCGCCACGGATTGCATACAGGCCTGGCTCTTCTTCTCCTCCTCGTCCTACTCCATCCTCCTCCCTCTCCTCCTCGGCTGACTCCTCCTTTTCCGCTGCTAGCGTCTCTTCCGCTGCGCCGCCCAAGCTCCCCAGAACCTATTCGACATGCCAGGTGAGACGTTGCCATGCCGTGCTGCGTCTGTTGTGCCTGGAAGCCAAGAGCCACACTGGCCCGGCACTCCTTTCAGCTTTGCGTTCACAGGCAGATCAGTGGCTAACACCGCTCAATTTGACAGTTGGTATAGTGGTGTGTGACAATGGTGCCAATCTGCTTAGCGCATTGAAACAGGGCAAAATCACGCATGTGCCATGCATGGCACACGTCTTAAACTTGGTCGTGCAGCGATTCGTTGTCAAATACCCTGGGGTCCAGGACATCTTGCGGCAGGCAAGGAAAATCTCAGCCCATTTCAGAAGATCTTTCACGGCCATGGCTCGCCTTGCTGACATTCAGCGGTGACACAATCTGCCGGTCAGACGTCTTATTTGCGATTGCCCAACGCGATGGAACTCAACCTTCTATATGCTTGATAGGCTGCTCCAGCAGAAACGTGCAGTTAACGTCTACCTGTATGAACTCTGCGGCAGAATAGGTTCTGGGGAGCTGGGTTTTTTTTCACCGTGCCAGTGGCTGCTTATGCGCGACACATGCAGACTTCTGCGGCCATTTGAGGAGATCACCAAACTGGTGAGTCGCAGCCATGGCGCAATCAGTGACATGGTACCTTATGCCTTCTTTATGGAGCGTGCATTGCATCGTGTCATTGATCAAGCTGTGGAGGAGCAGGAGCGGGAAGATGAGGAAGTCGCAATGCTGGATGAATTCCCAGGGGGGGCTACTCTATCTGAGACAAGTCAACAACAGGAGTCTGAAGAGGAGTCAGAGGAGGATGGTGCTGGGGCAGATGAGGAGGAGCAAGAAGAGCATGCTTTAAACCTTTCTGGGACCCCTGTTGTTGTGCGTGGATGGGGAGAGGAGAATTGAGAGGACGACATTATCCTGGATGATGAGCAGGAGCCAGGCCACCGCACCGCTTCCACTTTAGTGCAAATGGGGGCCTTCATGCTCCAGTGTTTTAATAGGGACCCCCGTATAAAAAGCATAAGGGTTAAGGACCAGTACTGGGTGGCAATGTACTTAGACCCCCGGTACAAACACAAAATGGCGTAAATGCTACCGCCGTCACAGAGGGCTGTCAGAATGCAGCACTTCCAGGCCTTGCTTCGAGAAATGCTGCATTCTGCTTTTGCGTGCGCTGGCAGAGGAGCAATTCCCACTCCCAGAGAAGGAGTTGCGGGTACCAATCCAACAGCGCCTGCAAGAAGAGACCGGTTTGAAGATGTGTTGGTGACTTCGGATATGAGGTCATTGTTTCAGCCGACCCATCGACAGGTGTCATCCGGATCCAGCATCAGGAAACGCCTAGACCGTCAGGTGTCCGACTACATCAGGTTAACCGCCGATGTGGACGCTCTGAGGAGTGATGAACCCCTGGACTACTGGGTGGGCAGGCTTGACCTCTGGCCAGAGCTTGCCCAATTTGCAATCGAACTGTTGGCTTGCCCCTCGTCCAGTGTCCTGTCCGAAAGGACGTTCAGCGCAGCAGGGGGGATCGTGACCAATAAGCCTACTCGCCTAGCTCACGACAGTGTTAACTACCTCAAATTTCTAAAAATGAATGAGGCATGGATCTCGGAGGAATTCAACACATGTGACCAGTAGACCATGTATATGTCTATAAACAATTTTTTTAATCGAGCACACAGACCTTCTTTCTTCATTTGGCTCACTTCCTTGTCCAAAAAAAGCACACCGTACTATATGCCCGTACCCTCCTGTTTGAAGAGGTTGAGCGGTGTCATATTTCTACTGGGGCTGCTTATTATGAGGGGCTCCCACCATCCCTGTGCTGTGCTGACTTCCTCCTGGGGCTGCTTATTATGAGGTGCTCCCACCATCCCTGTGCTGTGCTGACTTCCTCCTGGGGCTGTACCTCTGCTGTGCATATTATGAGGGGCTCCCACCATCCCTGTGCTGACTTCCTCCTGGGGCTGCTTATTATGAGGGGCTCCCACCATCCCTGTGCTATGCTGACATCCTCCTGGGGCTGCTTATTATGAGGGGCTCCCACCATCCCTGTGCTATGCTGACATCCTCCTGGGGCTGCTTATTATGAGGGGCTCCCACCATCCCTGTGCTGTGCTGACTTCCTCCTGGGGCTGTACCTCTGCTGTGCATATTATGAGGGGCTCCCACCATCCCTGTGCTATGCTCATTATGAGGGGCTCCCACTATCCCTGTGCTATGCTCATTATAAGGGGCTCCCACCATCCCTGTGCTATGCTCATTATGAGGGGCTCCCACCATCCCTGTGCTATGCTGACTTCCTCCTGGGGCTGCTTACGGTGCAGGTGTCAGTGCTGTATATCACGGTGCTGATGTCAGTACTCTCTATCACGGTGCTGCTGTCAGTGCTGTATATCACGGTGCTGGTGTTAGTGCTTTATGTCACGCTGCTGATGTCAGTGCTCTCTATCACGGTGCTGGTGTCAGATGACTCTATGACGGTGCAGGTGTCATTGCTGTATGTCACGCTGCTGATATCAGTGCTCGCTATCACGGTGCTGCTGTCAGTGCTGTATATCACGGTGCTGGTGTTAGTGCTTTATGTCACGCTGCTGATGTCAGTGCTCTCTATCATGGTGCTGTTGTCAGATCACTCTATCACGGTGCAGGTGTCATTGCTGTATGTCACGCTGCTGATGTCAGTGCTCTCTATCACGGTGCTGCTGTCAGTGCTGTATATCACGGTGCTGGTGTTAGTGCTTTATGTCACGCTGCTGATGTCAGTGCTCTCTATCACGGTGCTGGTTTCAGATGACTCTATCACGGTGCAGGTGTCATTGCTGTATGTCACGCTGCTGATGTCAGTGCTCTCTATCAAGGTGCTGCTGTCAGTGCTGTATACCACGGTGCTGGTGTTAGTGCTTTATGTCACGCTGCTGATGTCAGTGCTCTCTATCATGGTGCTGGTGTCAGATGACTCTATCACTGTGCAGGTGTCATTGCTGTATGTCACACTGCTGATGTCAGTACTCTCTATCACGGTGCTGCTGTCAGTGCTGTTTATCATGGTGCTGGTGTTAGTGCTTTATGTCACACTGCTGATGTCAGTGCTCTCTATCACGGTGCTGTTGTCAGATCACTCTATCACGGTGCAGGTGTCATTGCTGTATGTCACGCTGCTGATGTCAGTGCTCTCTATCACGGTGCTGGTGTCAGATGACTCTATCACGGTGCAGGTGTCATTGCTGTATGTCACGCTGCTGGTGATCATCTCCTGCACCCTCTTCTTTGCCTACCCTGACCTTCCCTCTCCTCCATTGCCTTCATGCGTTCCACAGTCCTGAATTGTCACAACAATTTCCCATATAAAAAAAGAATGCTTGTAGTTGTCGATCCCAGATTCACCTCATACATGTGTTATGTCATTGGCCATGTGGTGGGACTATGTTTGGACAGCTATTAATTATTTTGTGGCTGCAAATTTGACCTGTAGGTTTGCAAAGTTCGCCTCCCATTGAAGTCAATGGGGCCCGCCGCGAACGTTTCGGTTCATGAACTATCGGCCGCGTTCGCGGTCCGCATTCGTGAAACATCCCGTCGGAAGTTCGTCCATCACTACTGATGATCAGTGTCCTGATTATCAGTGTAAATGTCTCCTGTCACACTTGCCGGTTACCGGCTCTCCTCCCCTCATGCTGTGACAGCATGTGAGTAAAGGAATGCTGATAACTGGCAAGTTTGTTTACATGTGATCAGCTGTGATTGGACACAGCTGATCACATGGTATAGGGCCGCTATGATTGGTCCTTTGCACTGATGTATATTCAACTGTGTCCAAAAGACACAGCAGCCACAGCGCATGCCGGATGCGTGTCCCAGGGGGCACATGATTCTGGGAGGACGTCCATGGACGCCCTCCCAAAACTGGACAACTGTGCTGTAGCCATCTTTCACCTAAAGGGTGGTCAAGGAGTGGTTGATCCTAAAAAACGTGAACTGGCAGGCTTGTTTAATACAGAAGAGACATACATACTGAGGATGATTAACTAAAACTGGAGAGAGAAAAATCTGGTGCAGCTCGGCTTCCAGTTTTTTGTTGTCAAAGGTTAATTTTACAAGCTGAACTTTAGAAGCTGGTTGGCTACCATGCACAGCTGCACCAGATTTTGCACTCTCCAGTTTTAGGCCGGCCATACACGAAGAGACGTGGCTGCAGGAAAGAAATCAGCTTCATTCCCTCCTATGGAGCCACTCAGGGCCGTCTTTAATATTGATTGGACCCTGGTCAAAACTTTTCTTGGGGCCCCCCCATGCAGTTTTCCTCTCCACCTTCTCTACAATAAATAGCAGCTGGACTCAAAATCAGTTTACTGAATCAGATCAGGCAGCTATTAGGATTGGTTGCCAGAGGTTACAGTATATCATTACCGCTCACTGACTGGTTACTAGAGGTTACAGCACACATTACGGCTCACTGATTAGTTGCTAGAGGTTACAGCACATGATTTCTGCTTATTGATTGGCTGCTAGAGATTACTGTAGCTACGACCACAGGGGGTCAATAAATACATATCAATGCCACCAGCCGCCGCTATTTATAAATGAATGCCACTGCTATTTACATATGAATGCTGGTAATTTACATGTAAACACAGGGTCTGCAAGTGAGTAATCTGTACACAACAAAAGGGCAGAGCTGGGCAGCATTAGTAGCAACACTTCACACTGAGATATCGGGACACAGCACGGGACTAAAACCTCAAGGGATGAGGGAATTTAAACCAGGATAGTTGGCAAGTATGAGGAAGCTGCTTTGGGCCCCACAACAATGACAGGGCCCAGGGCAGCTGCCCCTTTTGCCCTGCCTTAAAAACGGCCCTGGGGCCACTGTTTTCTCCCACTGGGAGGGAGAGGGATGGGCAGGGGAAGCTGTCCCCGGAAGGAGAAGACAGTGATTTTTACTAGTGGCTATAGCAGCCACTAGTAATAATCACAAGAGAATCCGACAGGCTGGTCCTACAATGCAGTGCCCAGGAGCTGCTGGCATCTTCTCCCTGGGTTTTTTCTGGGTTCCAATCTTCAGATGTTTAGATTGGCTGGACAGAGATAACAATGAGCTCAGACGTGTTCACACACTCCACGTGCAGAGCCCTCCAGGAATTCGGCATGGCGCTGCGCTAATCACAGGCATTGAGACATTTCCCGATGCAGAGATCGGGAAATGTCTCACTGCCTATGATTAGCGCAGCGCCGTGCAGACTTCCTAGAGGGCTCTGCATATGGAGTGTGCAAACATGTCCGAGCTCATCCCTAGACAGAGATTACATCATTCCCATGCGGGAGCAAAGCTTGGTGTATAGTGCCGACAGGCAGGTAAGAAACTTGAATGCAGAACAGACACAATGGGGGTCATTTACTAATGCTGGCCATACATGATTTTGAATCTTGGCCGGTTCCTGCTGAACCGTTAATGGGCAGGCTGAATGTACCAAGTTGATTGATCCATCAACTTGGTACTTGGTACATTCAGCCTGCCTATTAACGGTTCAGCAGGAACCAGCTGAGAGTCGAGAGTGTTATGGCCAGCATTAGTAAATGAACCCCAATGTGTCTGTTCTGCATTCAAGTTTCTTACCAGCCTGTTGGTACTATACACAAATACCCGCATGGGAATGACGTCATCTCTGTCTAGCCAATCTAAACAGCTGAAGATCGGAACCTGGAAGAGACCCGGGAAGAAGATGGCAGCAGCTCCTGGCCGCTGCATTGTAGGAGGGGAGACGGAGAAGAGTTTGTTTTAATCTTATCTAGGCAGTTGTGTGGTTGGTTCCTGACTCAGATTTCCCATTGATAAGTAACATTTAGTCTGGGTTCACACTATAGAATGCAGCGGCCTACAGCAGGAGTCTGGTGCGTCCATAAGGGCGCACGGCGCCGTCCCCTCTCTCCTGCCACCGCCCTCTAGCACCAATAGATAGATTCAAGCATTGCGAGACAGGTAAATACAGACAGTGGGCGGGGGGCACACTGGCAGCATTTTATATGGCCCAGTGGCTGCGTTTGATGGGGCACAGGGCGGCAATTGATGGGCACAGTGGAAGCAAATGATGGGCACCGTGGCGGCAACTGTTGGGCACAGTGGGGGCAACTGTTGGGCACAGTGGCGGCAACAGTTGGGCACAGTGGCTGCATTTGATGGGCACAGTGGCTGTGTTTGATGGCACTGGCTGCGATTGATGGCACAGTGGCTGCGATTGATGTTTTTTTTTTCACAATTTTTCAGTTTGCGCCCCCCGCCCCCCAAAAAATGATGAGCACCAGCTGCCACTGGGTGTGTCTCTATTCACTGTGTTAGGTCTGATTTAGCCCGAACTTTGGGCTGAACTCGGACCTGAAATGTACCAAAGACGAAAGGTCTCCTGTTCAATTTGCACTGGAGCCACTGCGGAGATGTGTGAACCGGCTTCATAGAGAGCCAGTCCCAATCTCCTGCTATGCAAATTGAATGCGGGGAAACCCACATCAGTGTGAACCCAACCTGACTGTACGTTTTGTACATTTTAGACTGAGGCGACTCTAGAACTGACATACTTCTAAAGGGTGCAAAAAGACTGAGGAACGCTGCACCATGCAATAAATAAGGAGATCCTGAACTTCTCCGGAAGACATTTTTCACAGCTGGAACATCTGAAATTCTCTGGGAAGGATGTCATACTCTTCTCTGGCCCTGCCCTAACATCTGTTGGGGGTCTTGTAAAAAAAAAAATGTTCCCGCATGCGGCAGTTGGGTGCAGACCCCTGTGCAGGAACACAGCCCCCCACATCCCAGGTGTGGGGTACCAGTGACCAGCAGACGTGCTAGTGAAATGGCTGTGTCATTCTCCAGTGTAGTCCATTTCCCTTGTTCATTTGAATGGAGCCTTGTGCGCCTCTCTCCCATTGTACTGGAGCCCCCTCCTCCCCATCCTCCTCTCCTCCCCCATCCTCATCCATTCCTTCTTTTCCCCACATTTTCGGGGCCCGCCTCTGTCAGTGAGGTAATCAAGGCTTTATAGGCGGCAAGGCTCGGCTGGGCGCAGCAATCCCTCCACCACCAGCAGTGCTTTATAACGGTCCTCCTCGTCTCCGCATCCATCACCATGAGCGCCTCCGGTCCTCTGCAGCTCGGACTCATCAACTGTAACAATAAGTACCTGACCGCCGAGAGCTTCGGCTTCAAAATCAACGCGTCCGCCTCCAGCCTGAAGAAGAAGCAGGTATGGACCCTGGAGCCGGTGGGCGAGGAGGCGGTGCTGCTCCGGAGCCACTTAGGCCGGTATCTGTCGGCGGACAAGGATGGCCGGGTGTTCGGGGAGGCGGAGAGCCAGGACTCGGAGTGCCGCTTCTTGGTCAGCGCTCAGGGGGACGGCCGCTGGGTGCTCCAGTCTGAGGCGTACGGCCGCTACCTGGGGGGCAGCGAGGACCGGATCAGCTGCTTCTCCCCCTCCGTGTCCCCGGCTGAGAAGTGGGGCGTCCACCTGGCCATGCACCCCCAGGTCACCATCTACTCGGTGACTAGGAAGAGGTACGCCCGTCTGGGGGCCAACGGTGAGGAGCTGTCCGTAGAGCGGGATGTGCCCTGGGGGCTGGACTCCCTCATCACCCTCATCTTCCAAGACAACCGCTATAGCATCCAGACCCCTGACCACCGACTGCTGGCCCTGGATGGAACCCTCAGAACCGAGCCCGACCCAGACACCAGGTTCACCCTGGACATCTCTGCCGGGAAGGTGGCCTTCAGGGTCAACGATGGCCGCTACCTCACCCCCTCTGGGCCCAGCGGTACCCTCAAAGCCGGCAAGAACAGCAAGGTGGGCCGAGACGAGCTCTTCGTGCTGGAAAGGAGCTGTCCTCAGGTGGTGCTCACTTCAGGCAATGGACGGAACGTGTCCACCAGACAAGGTGAGAGACCACCATCGGAGCGTCTGTGGAGGTCCACACCCTCACATTGTCCTCCGGAGCACACAATACTCCGACCTTTGCCATACGCTAATAGAGCTTCACAAACAGAGTTCCTGGACGATCAATAATTCTGATCACTTAGTTTGGCGTTATGGATCAGGATCATTGATCGTCATTCTGGAACGCAGTGATCAAGATCATTATTGATCACTGGGCTTCAGAACTATCAAATATTACGCAGTGGTCAGGATCATTATTGATCACTGCGCTCCAGAATGGCCATCAATGATCTGATCACGGCGATCAATGATCCTGATCACTGCGCTCCAGAATGGCGATCAATGACCCAATCGCTGTGTTCCAGAACTATCAAATATTACGCAGTGGTCAGGATCATTATTGATCACTGCGCTCCAGAGCAGCGATCATTGATCACTGTGTTCCAGAACTATCAAATATTATGCGGTAATCAGGATCGTTATTGATCAGTGATCCCGATCACTTTTCCAGCACTATCAATGATTATGCTGTGATCAGGATCATCATGTTCCAGAGCAACGATCAATGATCCCGATCACCGTGTTCCAGAACTATCAGTGATTATGACCACTATGTTTGGCATTATTGAACACCGTAATTGGGATAGTTATTGATCACTGCGTTCCAGAGCAACGGTCAGTGGTTCCAATTGTTGCGTTCC